>NC_134533.1:97069061-97694061 GCF_050624435.1 Tenrec ecaudatus
TCCTATTGTCATATACTTATTTATTATTACATCATGAAAATATTCCGTTTCCTGTAAATCCGCTGCATAATTTTAAAGCAACTTAATAGATATTAGATTTAATTGAAATAAATCATTTCAGCATCAAAATGATGATCATAATTGAATTTTTAGTTGTTGCTGTGGCCTTTGGGGGTGAATGGGGTGGATAAGTAGTTCATTTCTGTGGACAATCATGAAAGAGAAAGTGTGTACACTGGAGACAGAGAGCCAGTTCTGTATGGGCTCTGTCACAACTAATGGAAGGACTTCCCTGGTGTTTACCTCTTTGGGCCTTAATCTCCTCCTTAGTGAAATGAAGATAAGATGACCCAATAAAGCCTATACTTCCATTCAGCTCCAACATTCTCTTATTTTAAAATTATTTAGGCCCAAACAAATGATGACTACACAAAAGGACACAAATTACAAGGATGGCAGAAATGTTAAAGAGAACTGGCTGGAAAATTCTGGGCCACCGAGGTCCTTCCCCTGTGCTCGTCCTGGATTGCCTGATAAGCCTTAAAAATGGGCCATGCTACTCACATTACATAGCCCCCGGCCCGAGTAAAAATGTAAAACTACTTTAATGTGGTATTTTGAACATTCTACTAAGTGTAGAACTACTTAGTTATCTCTAGATAATCAAAGCGCTACCCACTAATTTTTTAATTACTTGATTGATACTATGTAGACAAAACACAATGTAGTGTTTAACATACTTCAATTTGTCTTAGAAATGTGCTAATGATTTATCTTTACCTCAGTTTTTCCCTGATTAATTTTCTGTCTTCTATATGAAATTTATTCTATTAAAGGAATTTTGAGCTTTAGACAAATCATTGTATGTACAATCCATTTGCATGACAGGTTTATACTTTTATTTATTTGTTGTGTCTATGTGTGGGTTAGTTTCTTATAAATGGAGAGAAAAAAAACACATTTAATTGGATCAACACACTAAGGGGAGACTTGTCATGATCTTCATTGCTTTTTAGCACTGGTTGTATGGATCTACAGCTTCAATTCTTTTTTTCCAAGTGGACCCCAACTCCTCATTTGTAAAATAGAGCTATATACTGCTTTATCTTCTAATTGTATATCACAAACTGAATTAGTGTGCCAACAGGACAGCTTGATTTAAAAACAAAACTGAAACTTAGATGAACAACTCCAGGCAAATATCAGTATTACCTATTTTCCAATAAGAGGCACACCTAGTTTATATGATACATGATATAATGAAGATTAACTGTTGGTAACTTGCCAAATAATGTTTAAATTCATTCATATAAGGGTTTTTTTTTTCTCTTGGCCAAGGGGAGAGAACCCTTAATACCCGTATCATTCGGTTATTTTCTGGTCCTGATTTGTTTTCTATTCCATTACAGAGTAGGGTTGAGATGGTTAATGGAGTATTGATGATCCACAGTGTGAATCAATCAGACGCTGGGATGTATCAGTGTTTGGCTGAAAATAAGTATGGAGTCATTTACGCCAGTGCTGAGCTGAAGATTCTAGGTATGGAACTAATAAGTAAATAAGCAAGGGAGGAGGGGACCTCTTTCCATGTTCTAATGCTAACTATACTGACGTTTTATGATGTGATTCCAAATGACCGTATTATGGCTTGATACGAAATGTTATATCTTGCTGATTCTTTTTTTTTTTAAGCTAGAGGAGCCAGGTTTACTTTGTGCATAGTTGTTTCATAACTTCTTTTCTTTTATAAGGTTGTCCTATGTTGGCTTTTAATTTCCAACGTTTGCATAATTTCTTTCCTATAGGATTAATCAAAATCACGTAAAGAAATCAATGTTATCTCTCAGGGAGCAACGCGCTGAGTTTAGGGGACCAGATGCAGATAGTCTCTGAACCCTCCCGTACTCTCCAATCTGCCCTCAAATCACTTCCAAGTCATGGTGACCCTGGAGGACCGAGTGGAACTGTCCCTTTGGGGTTTTCCAAAACTGTATTACCATCACTGAAAGACTCCTCTTTCTCCCCAGGAGCAGTTGGTGGTTTTGAAATGATGACCTTTTGGGTTAGCAGCAGGTTGAAAATGCACCATCAGAGCTCCTGTGGGTCCTCTACTAGCAATGAGTAATATGACCAAGCAACGCCTTCTACTCATTAGGCCCATGCTTCTTGCAAGGCAGGACTCCCAAGAAATTCACCCTCTCGCCATGGGGCCCTATCATCCCTAAGAGGGAAAGTCTTTCTGAAGCCAAGGCCACCGGTTTTCTAGGGTCGCAGCTTGTGTTGGGATGTCATCTGGCATGATCATTCCCTCACTAACCTTTAGACACTGAGGGACAGACTCAGCTCACGGCAATAGACTTCTTGGATTGAAACGGTTTGGGCCAGTCGAGTACATTTTACTTTATGCCCTTTGAGGGGTTCCTTACCTTTTGTTCAGTGACATATGCAGTACATACCAAGAGTAATGCCTCGAGGACACCAGCTCATGTGACTGTAGGTTCTCCCCAAAGCAGACACTAGGCCAAGGATGTGTTGCACTTCTCACTTAAACTCGCACGTCCCAGCATTAACAGCAATCTCGGGAACCTGGAAATCTACTATTTTACATCAGCTAAATAGGGCATAGATCTATTACTGAATTATGAATGTTTGTACTAGAATTTTCTCTAAAGTACAACATGCTCATCAAAAACAAATATAAAAATATGCTTCTAACACCCTACCCAATCAATATTAATGTACTTTCTTGTCAAATTATGTGCTGATACTTGTTCCATAAAGAGTGGATTCAGCTCCAGCCCTCTCCTAGTTGGTAACTTACCCAGACAGTCTCGCACGTATGCTCCATTTTATTCAGTGCATCTGTTCTCAAAAAGTACCTGTTGGAAGTCCTATTCCCAGTGAGCAAACACAATGCTATTGCTTTCCACCCCACTCATTTCTTTATTTTCTTCCAGTCTACTGCACATCACTGTGCACGTATGTATTTATTTTTCTGGCACAGGGCCATGTGCTGTATTGTTACAGAATAGACAGAAAATACATAGGAAGCAACCTGGAAATTATCATTAAGAATGCTACCAGGGAAGCACATATGGTTAGCTTTCTTTTAGATTAAAATGTGCCATGATGAAAGGTCAGTTAAAATAATGTTCATATTAATGAATGACCAAATCTATACAAATAATTACCACTACAAAGATAGATTTGTTTTTAAAAGGTAAATATTTCATTAAAAATTTTTTATACTATTTTTAATTTTATATTATATTAAAATAAAATGTCTATGAAATGAAGACACAGAACTGCCTTTACCACACATAACCATCCTTTCTCCTAAGAGAGTCCAAGTAGCATTCCTTGATGGCCAAGCTGCTCACGAGTCTTTCACCATGAAAGTTGATAATCATGAAATAAAACATGTCGGATTCAAAACAGACTTTGCAAACTCACATCGTATGAAATCATTACCTGTTGGTGAAAAGCGCAGCCAGTAAAACACCGATCCATGAATAAATAAATTAATTAATGAGCATGTGTAGATATCATATGACTACTAAAAGTTGCAAAATCTTGTTGAAAAACTGGCATTGCATTTGGTACAACTAGCATTTTCTTTTCAATAGCTTCAGCTCCCGCTTTTGCACTGAATCAGTTGAAGAAAACAATCATTGTTACCAAAGGCCAAGAAGTCACCATGGAGTGCAAACCCCAAGGCTCTCCAAAACCAACCATCTCTTGGAAGAAGGGAGACAAAGCAGTAAGAGCGAACAAAAGGTTAGAAGTTGATTCTGTAATTTAAATTCGTGGCATCAGACTTGTTCAATTTGTCAATGGTATTAAATGTACAAGAACATCTTGCAGTCTAAAAAAATAACCCAAAGTTCCGCATCAGTATGATCAAACTTCTTTGTTTAATAATGTTTCTGTGCAAACTGGGGATTTCACCAAGTTATGAAGAAAGCAAAACCTTACATTAAGCTTCTTGAGATTTAGTTTCTCATTTTGATTTGCAGATCCATGAACAATCCATTAACCTGTAACAATTTTAAGTAATGTCTGTTCAGTACAATGTGAATATAATAATAATACAAACATAAACTGGACTAGCTTTCTGCTCATTGTATGATATAGTGTTCTCAAGTTATATTCAGAGTAATGCTTATGTTTTCTTTTCCAATCATGTTGATACAAAATAGTGCAGTATTGTTTTGCTTGACACAAGCAAAAGAGAAATGTGCAGGGATATTTGTGTACAGGTGTACTTGGAAAGTAAAGTCTAGAGAGCCTCGTGAGAGCATCAACAGAGAAAATGATGGCCGGTGTTGGCTGATTGTGTCAAATTTGAGAGCCCCATGATGTACCAAGCATTTCCACACATTCTACATCGTGTTAAAATAATATTGCTTGTTTTAGTTTCACTCTCAGTTTGTTTTTATTTGACCTATAAAAATGAGAAGCTTTTGTTCTGTTTTACTTTGCCTATAAGTAGGAATTGACTTGACAGCAGTGGCTTAAGTAATAATATAGTAAGTATAATTTAAGTCAGTTTTAGGGGCTATTTAAATAATATTCCCTTAAAATATATTTGAACTATTTTTAAAGTGATTTACATTGCCGATATCAGGGAATATAATTTGTGGAATTAATGGGATTTGTTCAGGTCCGAGGACGGATATTGCCTGGGAAGAATGATCATTCGGGATAGGCATGAGGCAAATTGTTCATCTGGTTTTGAGAAAGAATGTATTTCTTTTAGTGGGGGAGCTAAAGCACAGCAGCAAGACGCTTGTTCCAGGTGGCTGCGCTAATCAAATGCTGGTTGACTGTTTTGGAAGCTGTTCATTCAAATCTAGGGTGGGAGTAGGGGGTGGAGGAAAGAAAACCAAAATGTAACTCAAACTTATAGAGACCTCCGAAAAGTGTTTTCCTTGTTTAACAAGAGCAAGTACTCGGTTTACAATGCTCGGTTATCTGTGTTCCTCGAATGCACTTTTGAAATCAGTATGATCAGAATAGACACACGCAGCAGTACAAGCCATTCCATTTGAAGAGCATTGCTCGGCCTGATGTTTCTGTGTGCCCTGTGAGCCTGTCCCGTTTCCTTCACTCCCCTAAGAGTGCTCTCCATCAACTCTTCACGGACCTCACACTGGGAGTTTACAGTATCAAGCAACATTGCTTTGTCAAAAGAAAACTAGTGAGAAGGATAATGTGATCGTGAGTTTTCTATCATAGCATATAAGCTTTTCATTTTCCAGGAGCTGAAAAGTACTGCTTTTCTTTCTTTAATTTTTCTTCTTTCTCTTCACCGATAACTTCCAGCTGAGTGAGAAAACAATACTGATTTCAAACTCAGACGACTCAGCTCTTCCACATGTCAATACTCTGGGTCGAAGTGTTGTTTAGGAAAGAGGGGGAAATGTGAAATTGTTTGAGTTTATATTTATTAAAGTAAATGACCTTACTACATTTGCTTAGTTCTCTTCCTGTACTGGTTAATGCTTCTGTCTGTAAACTATCTGGGGACCCCTGATAGTATAGTGGTTATGTTTGAGGATGCTAACCACAAGGTCAGTAGTTAAAAACTACTAACCACTTTATAGTAGAAAGATGGGATGTTCTACTCCTGTAATAAGTTACAAACTCTGAAACCCACGGAAGTTCTGCCCTGTCCTATAGGGCCACCATTAGTTGTCATCAACTCAATGGCAGAATATATATATTTGCTTGTAATCGATGAATAACATATATAGGAACTCCTTTATCAACTCAATCTCAGCATATCCTGAAACAGTAACTGAATCTGTGATTTACCTATGATTTTCCATAATATTCACAAGAGAGCATCATGTCATATTTGTCACTGTTCTTAGTCACCATCCAGGCTTTTTCAGCTCTACCCCAGTTTCAGAAACCAATTCTTCCTGTTGTCACAGCGCTGTGATCTGGGTAGGGACTTGCATTCCATCTAAGTCTTATCCCAATATTTAGAAGTAGAACTCATATACTTTGACTAAATTGTTGTCAGCCATGGGAGAATACTGAGTGTTAATTGGCAAATCACTGATATTCCTGGCCAATACAAGAGCCATAAACTTGTCACAACTACCTTCCAAAAAGGTTGAAGACTAACCGAACAAAAATACATTAATATAACTTCTCTGGATTTTTCCTCATGATTATAGTTTTCAAGTGTCTTAAAATTTATTTATTAAATGCCCCTGTAATCATCTGTAGGGAAAATCTATCAAGATTATTCTTTTGGAATCCTTAAAAACAGTTTCCGAAAGTTATGACTGACTTCTCTGCCTTGCATGTAACTGAGCCAGCAAACCACTGGGAGCTACTCTTATTTTGCTAAAAAATTTTTTAATTAAAAATTATTTAAAGCAAAAAGAAAGAAATCCAAATGTTAAATGCTTGGCACCAAGTCTGAACTATACCGCATACTTCATAAGCATTGGCCACCAATACATGAAGCTCGCACAACATTGCCCACCGTATGCCAAAAACTAGAAACTCACCATGACTTGGCTCAGGTTCAAGTCCATTAAAATAAGACGGGAAGAGACTGATTTCCAGGTATAAAAATTGTTTCAAGAAAAGAGCTATTCACTTCTGAGGTGAAAAATAGATGCCACAAAATGTGTTTTTTAAGGGACTCTAACAAGACTCTGATGAGTGTATTACTGAATAAACCCAGCCAAAAGGATTCGCTGATCACCAAGCATGTTTAAGCATACTTTCTTTGTAATAAACTCATGAATGTATAAATTGGAACTCCGGTAGCAATACATGTTAACTTAACTCATATCTAGTGGAAGTAAAATTCATTTATTTGTTTGAAAGTACATTGAAATACTTAGTGAATGAATATTTATTGCTGTCAAGATTACTTTATCTTTCATACTGGACAATCCCAGGTTTCATAAATTATATATATAATAATTTCAACCTTTGAATCTTTGAAAATTTCAGATGTCAATATTTCTGGAAAAAAGTTACTACTCCCCCGTTCTTTCTTTAGTAATTTGGAGAAAAGATACTGGATTTTGACTAGCATCCAGAACCAAAAAGAAAAAAAGTTTTCAGGTTCTCTAGATTAGCATGGTAGCCCCAGGGTTGGACACTGAAACCTACCAGCCATTCCACATGAGAAAGATAAAGCTGTGTGGTCAAGTGACATTTTACCCTCTCAGAATCCGTAAGGAGTAATTCTACTGCCCTATACAGCCCTGTATGTAGGACCCAACTCAGTGGATCATATGATAAATATGTCTGTTTGTTTGGTTTATTTTAATAATTTTACTGACATATTCACTTACCATACAACTAAATGGCTTTATCATAAAATGCGTTCCTTATTCATCTAAGTTATTTTATTTATTAGTGCTGGAAACCTCAAAGTACCAGTATTCTTTACTCTTACGCTCTTTTGCCAACTCCCAGTTCAATGCCTTTTGTAGAGGTTACTCGACTGGTAGGTTGAATATTTACTTACTCCATGGTTCTTTCAGTGACCGTCTGTGCATAAGTCAGTGGTTGATGGAGAGTTAATGAAAATAGAGAAGGTTCTATAGGTTTCATTGTTTTTACTTGGCTTTTTAAATTGCTGCTTTTCTCATTTACTTCCTTTTTTTAGGAAGTCTGTTTTATCTCATAGCTTTTGAAGATCACCACCACACATTCATTTAGGTTTCTTTAGCAAACATGCCCGCGTTTCCTACAAAACAAATACGCTCTAGGAGTTCTAGGAAATCAATGTTCCACGGGGTTTTCTCCTTGGGCATATTTCCATTCAAATGTTCTCTCATCAAACTCATATTGGCTTTCACTTCAGCTCATTATTTCCATTACTTGGCCATTAACTTTTGTTAAAACACAGTCATGCAGAAGCACTCCCGCTGTGCACCCATATTAAACCTCCATTATTACATGTTTAATTTCCTAGACTTTTTGTGGACAAAGATAATCTTGACTAATGAATATGAGAACACATAGTTCTGATGAACAGCATATTTTCTTTTCTTTCTGTCTGTGCATAAATAAATACACCATAGGTCATTGAGCCCCATATATTTAGGAGTTATTCAAAGAAATAGAAATGTCAAAGTAGTTTAGGCATCAGTTTTTATTTCGGGTCAAAAGGCAGGGTACCAGTTACACAGATAATAGACTGTAAGTCAAGTGTGTGCTTAAAAAATCCTGAATGCAAATACATCAGGCTAGGGGGTCATGATATAAGCTTTGTTTTTAAAAAGGAACACTTTGGGCAAGGTATATAAAGCTGAAATGTATACTGCCACCTAGTTCACAATGAAAAGTTTAAAAAGAACAAACCCTTGCAGCCCAGGGGCGAGACAGGTCATCTGAACCCGCCACTGCTCCCTGGGAAAAGATGAAACAGTCTCCTTCCACCGAGATTTATAACTCGGAAACCCGAGGGAGCAGTTCTGTACTGCCCTTACAGGGTTGCTATGAGTCAGAATCAGCATGAAACAGTGGGTTTTATTTTGTTTTTCTTTTAAATGACTGTAATCGAAGCAAAGAACCACACAAAATCCCATGCAATATTCCCCTGCTCACCAAAGGAGCCTTCGCTAAAGTAAAGTTTTCAACTTATTCATTTAACACACACAGAAAATTGCACTTGAAGCACCCATTAGTTGATTTCTGGTGGGAATTCATGTTGTGTTTTCCAGGCAACAATGATCAAGCTCGCACACTGACTCGTAGACACACAGAAAAATATATTCTTAGTACAAGCCCTAGAGGACACTTCTACTGAGGGGCAGGGGGCTTCTTTCTTTTTCTAAAGAAGAAGAGGAATTCATGGGTATAATTATGGTCTTGTTTCTGCCCCTTTTTTCCACTCCATGCTGGGCTAGCTAACGAGCAAGCTGTTTTGTTGTTTCCTCTGCGACACTGCCTTTAACATATTAAGAACATAAAACAATGTAGACCCTAGGTATCTTGGTTCTCTTCATTGTCTAATAAATTGTATAATGAGGGAAAGCAAGCATTCACATATCAATAATACTTCCTTTGTAAATTAGAGCTTATTCAATGACAGGAAGCATAATGATGAAGATTATATTATTATCTCAAGGAAAGGAGATTGATAGTTGACTTCCTAAGACATAAGGCACAATGTACAATATATTGTGACTTGCTGTTCTATAGGTCCTCTGAGCTTAAGGTGGTATGGTTAAGATCCTGACCTACTGGTTTTGACCCAAGGAAGAAATCCAACTGCATGAACATCTGCCTAAATTAACTTATCTATTTTTCCCCTAAATTGCCAGTAACAACACAAAAGGAAAAGAGAATTCATCGTTATTACAATAGCCTAGAGATTACGAATATAGGTAACAATTTTCATCCTCTGGGAGAAATCACTTCTTTGAGTAGAAATGAGCTATATTAGGATGACTGATGGTCCATTGAAATGCCCGCACAGTCAGGGGACGAAGCCAGAAGGAAGGCTATTTCAGAGCTATCTTCTTTGTGCTCATTGCTCTTCTATTGAGAAATTGACCCTCGCTACAAAGGTTCACAAGAATTCCCACCACTCTGATGAGAGCTACTTCAGCAGCAGTAATCGATTTAAAACCATTTGGAAAATTATAAACACAGCGATAATGATGGCCAGTTGTGATTGAGTATATATTTTAGGGCTTGCGGTCACTCGTAATATTGATGCAGATGAAGAGCACTGAAACTCATCTCTGAAATTATCATTCCATGTTAGAAAATTTATTATAGATTGTGTCAAATTTTCACGAGTAAATTTATATCTACAAAATTCAAGGGTGAATATGAGAACAGGCAGGCATCTTGTCCCATTCTAACTGCGCTGCACTAGAACTGTGTGAAGCTCTGAAAAGTCCCCTAGAGATTGTGCATGCAGGTGGCTTTCAGATTACTATTTCAGAAAGGGATTCTGGGACAGTAAAAGGAGCAGTAAAGGGAGACAAGGGACATTTTGAAGATTACCAATTGGCCGACACCAGCACGAAGAACACTAGAGGACTAGAAAACGCACACAGCAAATAATCGGAAAGGCTAAATAACAGTCATAAATAGCACAGCACGATGTCACACAAACACGAAAGCCAGGCTATGGATGACAGGGGGAATCCCAAATCCAAGTTCAGCGTCCGCTCATGCCTTAAGCCTCTGGGGCGTCCCCTCTGACTGTAGTCCAGGGTGTGCCTAGCCTTGCTATCATGCGTAATGAATTGGTTTTTCATTTTGTTTTTTGCTGTGTTTGGTTTTCTGTCTGTTTTCGGTAGCTGAAATCCAGGATGGGGAAAGCTACAGAGGCAATGGCTGCATGCATGGGTTCTTTGAATTCTGGCAGGGAGGTTTGGGAAGAGGGGAGCTGGCAACAGTGAGGACAAGAAATAAGTAAATGCTCTAAAATTGGCCATAGAGGTGACTGTAAGCTGTTGGATTGTATGGTGTGTGAACTATATGCCCATACAACTCAAAATGAGAATCACCAAGCATAACCGCAACATAACATAGACTATGTATACATAATAGTTTTTATATCTTGTGGAGCACCAAAGTCAGATTGTCCTGGCCAATATCTGAAAGAGTTTCGGTAGTAGGTAGCACAAGTAAAAGAGTACAAAACTCCAGTCTCGCTAAAGGGAAAATTTTAAAGTTATGAAATTTTTTAAATTAATAGAATAAATTGAGACATTTACTTCTAGAACATACCTACCCAGAGGTACCCTAGAAGGAAGAATGCTTGGAGATCTGCTCCCAAAGGTTCATAAACCTCAACCTCCCCTGGTGCCGTGAGGACAACACATATCATGAGAGTCATGTAAGCTACTTGACAGCAACAGTTATGCACACACACACACACACACACACACACACACACGCACTACTTACACAAAATGAGAGGCAGCTGAAACATACTGCTACATATCATAGAACCTTCTTTAAACAAAATATCTTGTTTCTCAATCCCCATCAGGAAGCGCTTCAATTCTGTGACAAAATGGCAGTTTGGGCATCCTCAGGGGACTCTGATCATGTTCCTTTGAAGTGTTCTCAAGGCTTGGGAACAAAATGAAGTCTCCATGGGCCGGCCCAGGGCTGCGGTTTAGATGAAGCAAGGCTTCCCACTGAAAACCTTGTGAGACAGCCTTCGCTGCCCTCAAAGAATGAGCAATGACCAGATTCCGTTGGGAAACTGCTTTGACTGGACCTCCTCTCTGAAATAAACCCATAAATCTAAGGCTTGTCCATCTATAATGTGTTCCATAAAACTGTTGTCTTCGTTGGCCTCAGTTTTGCTTAAAAGATTGATGAAAAGCCTGGTTCTCTGGGCTAGCTAAGACTTTGTGCAGTATTTTTGGCATCTATGGAACTAACATTTCACCTAAAATGTAAAATGCTAAACTAAATAAAATTTTATAATCCTGCTCTTCCATATTTGTTTCGCTTATGCCATGATTTATTTAACAAATATTAACTTAAAAGAATGGCTTGAGGTTAATGTTTGTTAAATGAATTAACATCATGAGAACCCCATTTTGTCTGTCAAAACGGATGAGTAGCAGATATCACAGATGATTCTGTTTGATAATCTGAGCGACTATGAGCTGTGTGTTAGATGTCATTGCAACATGGAGTTCATAGTCTAGCTCTGCCTTATTAACTATCCAAGTTTCATTCTCTCAATGTACTTATCTTTCCTCATTTCTGCGTTTCTCCCTCACCAAGAAATAAAGCAAAATACACTCTCCAGTCTTTTCTATCGTTTAACTACTCTGCATAATCGCATCGCAATTTCCCAAGACATGCCCTGCATTTTCTCACCATTTAGCTGTTGCTCACACGTTTTCCTCACTCGCCTTCCTTCCTAGACCACCTTGTCTGTTGAAGTCTTAGTCAAAGAACAGAGCTTTCATCCTTTGGTTTCTTACCACTGATACAACGATTCAGAACCTCTGGATTGTGGGAAGCCAGAATAATTACTTCAAGACACTTTATAACTTTTCATTTACTTCCAAGTATGTGCCATTGTACAACTCTCTACTGTAGCTGTTGGCATCTCAGAGCCTCAGATAGAGACATCAGACTACGGGGATGGGACTTCTTTAGTCTTGATGATATCTCTGGTAGAAATTTGGTTTTCGAGCCAATATTCACAAACTACCTCTCTGTTTCTCTCTCTCTCTGTCTCTCTCTCTCTCTCTCTCTCTCTCTCTCACACACACACACACACACACACACACACACTTCTCGCGAATATTCAGAATATTATCCACGCAAGAAAACATCACTTCAAACTTCCCCATAGAGAGACTCATGGAGCCAATCTGAAAACTAAGAGCCATGCTGGTCAAAAGTTGATCTTGCTTTTATTTTTAACAGTTTATGGTAGGCCAAAAATAAAAGAGAGGATAAATTGTTGCTACAATTATAAGAAATGCTTATTTCTCTTTCTTCTCCATAATACATTCATAGGTGATCAAATGTTATAGACAAAAGAGTTTCCAAAATGGGGTTACCATGGTGATTCTGGGCTGTGCTTTAATGCTTTTTCTTTCACAGGTATAGAAGACTTAGAAAGGTAATCAATGTTTCTACGTATACTCTCAAAATGAAGTAATCAGAAATAATCCAAATTTTATTGAATAGCAATATGCTCAATAACTAAATGAAAATAGAGGAAATTCACAATTTCCAAATAATTATGTTTTCAACGTTATTGTTAAATGGTATAACAATGAGCACAAAATTATAAACTAATGGCATCCATTTAGACACAGAAGACCCACCTCTAAGGAAGTCCCACCCCTTTGCTTTTATGACTTGTCAAGTGTAAGGTCACAGCAGATCTATGATCTCCTCTTCAAAGACCTTCAACTGCCCCTCTTTCAACCCCCTCCCAATTTTTTGCTGCCCCCTCCACCCTTCTCTCTCTCTCTCTCTCTCTCTTTGAGTTGCTAAATATAACAAAACAGGCCTCCTTCTCAGAGGGAAATAACATTGAGAAACTCGATTAATTTAAGCTGTAAATGACAACAAAATAATCCTGGCTCCGTTGTGCTATGAGCACCTCCAGTCTGTGGCTTTGCATCTCTGGCTAATTACCAGTTTAGCGAACAGTTCGTAAATCCGACTTCTAACTATGGTCCATTTACCCCAGCTCCTATAAATTGCTGTGCAAGTTGCCTGTTATGCTTCCCACATAGGCCAAACCGGAACAAGCCATTAGGCGCCTAAAGGCTTTTCTTTTCCAAAAGCCCCCCAGACTACAACTTTCAGCTTAATTTGTCCTTAATACAAACAACATCTGAAATACTTGGGAATTCAAGCATCTAAGTGCGTGCTACTGACTGATCCTACTACCTCCCCAAGTGACTTATAAGTGAATATAAAATAGTGAAGAGAAAAGATTCTGAAAATGTTGGGGATGGGGTGGGGGAGGAGTGCTTTACAACAGAGATTTTTAAGTTTCTCTGGGAGTGGCATCGTCACTCATTTCAGTGTTTACATACAACAAACATTAATTTAACTGTTGATGTAGATTGAGAATCGTTGCGCTAGTAAGAGTTTAGACAGAAGAGTCACTTTGGTTACAATGAAAGACACCCGGCAGGATCCTGTGCATAAAATATAAGCAGAAGAATTTTCATCTTAATTACTTCTCCTCATTCTAATGACAGAGCCATTTATGAGAAGGTATGAATTCAGGAAGGTATGTATTCATGTAGTGGTTTGTAATAGTATCTGGAGGTCTTGAAATACCAATTTATTTTTGTTTTTAATCTCTCTCCCCGTGAAAATGGCCAGTTTTCCATTCCTCAAGGCTTCGTCATCTAGACAGAGTTCAATTCAGTTTAACTAACTGAAAATAAAATGCTATTCAAAATATACTGGGTGTGAAACACTGGGTGAGTGCATACAAAGACAAGCAGGAGAGAATGTCTTTCCCATAGGAGACTCTTTAGTGAGTGAGACAGAGGCGCTAATCCATAGACAACCAGAGCAGAGGATCCAATCACTGCCACTGTAGAAACAAAATCGACCGCACTGCCATAGGATTGCTATTGACGCACGGCGACCCTGTAGGACAGGGTAGAACTGCCCTGTGGGTCTCCGATTGTACTCATCACAGAAGTGGGAAGCCCCATTTTTCTCCTTCGAGGTCGTAGTAACTATAACTACCACCATAGTTGAACACCAAACATTTTTTTTAACTTGTTTAACACTAGCCATGTGCTTGCTATGAAAGCATTGAAGTCAGTCCCTAAATTCCTTTTCTTCCTGTATCCCCTGTATCAGAGCAGTGTTTAAATAGGATGGGAAGAGAAACTGGAAGGTTTCATGGGGTTTTGAAAATTGTGACCCTTCTTTTTTCTATTTTATCTCCTTTTATTTGAGGAGTGTAACACACCCAGGGAAAACACAGAATGCGGCTGCCAGGTTCCGTCTTTAGTACAGTGACAGTGTGCAAGTGAGCCCATGTAGGTGGATCTGTCTTTGTGTTTCCTTTGCCCTCCTTCCTCTTGCCCCATCTGCTCTTCTCCCCTTGCTCCCCGCACCCTCCATCTTTCCAATCTTGCTTCTGCTGGTCACAAATTTTCTTAGTTTTCCTTACAGATTGTATACATTTTCTTAGTTTGTGAGTGCTGCTGTAACATAAATATTACAAAAGGGCAACTTGAATATAGAAAAATTTAATTTTCCCAGTTTAGGAGGTTGAAAGTTCTGGGAAGGCTTTTATCCACTATGTGGAAAAGCCTTTGCCTTTGTGAATATTCTTTTTGATGTTCCTTAGAGATTTACACATGTATCCTCTCATTCTTGAGCACTTGTTTCTTCTCTTCATCTCATCTTTTATGTCTCAAAAGTGATTGTCTTAAGCCAATACACTGACATGGCCCCATTAACATAGCAAAACTCTATCCCCAAATGGAATTATATCCCTAAGTATAGGGGTTAGGATTTATCATCCATCTTGTGAGGGGACACATTCCAACACATACAGTTATGTATTACTTTATTTGCATCTTCAAATAAAATAATATTATAAGGAAAATATAAATAATATAAGTGAGTCATTTGTAGATTGTTCCTGGTTATGTATTTATCAACTATTAGAGCCAGAAAGAAAGACTAGTTATCAAAGAGCAAATTTTGTTCTATGAGATTAAACAAATATCTTGTAGAGTTTAGAAGAGGAGAAAAAGAAAATAGGAAGGTAAGGTTGGGAAAGGTTATTGGATTCATTTATTTTGACACATAGAAATAGGAAGATAAAAACTTAGGAAAGGGGAAAATGGCAAAAAAAAACGTAATAAGAGACTATGTGGTGAAGATTATATGGCAAAAAATTACTACTAAGGAAAAAATTAATAGCCAGGTAAATAAAAATATAATTACTCAAACCTACTCAAGAAGATATGGAAAGTCCAAATATCTTACTAAGCCAAAAAGCTTTTGCTGGGACATTCTACCAATCAATCAATTCTAACCAATAATTCAGACTGCTCTAATTTGGTAGAAAAGATCGTCTTAATAAATAAATGTGAGATGAGAGTATGAGAAAATAAATTTAAGCCATTTACTTCCCTAAACATAGAATGAATTCTAAGCAAAATTAGAAATCAACTAATATATTTTTCTGCATGAGAATATTAAATGAGAAGAATGTAGTCACCTCAATTGTGCAGAAAGGATATGAGATAAAATAGAATATTTGCTTGTGAGTGTTTTAGAAACCTCAGCAAAAGAAGAAGGAGCCTAGAGACACTGGGATGAATGAATACATTTCCAGTTGAGAAACACGAAGAGCATTCCCTTCGAGACAGTCCCCTGGGTCATTCTCAACCCTAGTTTCCTAGAGGCCCTTATCAGGGGATGAAGAAAGGAACAATAAATTCAAACATTTATAATATCTAACCAGGATGAAATTTTAATTATCAGTAAAAATATGATTGCATATATAGGAAAATAAAGCACAAAATAGTATTTGAATTATATGGAGCACAATTATACTTCTAAATACACAACAAAGTCCATAAAAGGAATATATGTCTGTGCCCTAAGAACTAGAGTGAGAAACTTCTTTTCAGTGACATGAAAATGGTTACTTCTGAGCAGGAGAGTGTGGAAGAGTTCAGATATTAGATAAATAGACAGATAGAGAGATGGAGAGATAAGAGATAGCACACAGTTGTGATATAATAAAACCTTAAAGAATATACTTGTTAGCATGTATAGTAAAATCTTTCCATGCACAGTAATTCTTCTAAATTTTACTGTCCCAAAGGTCCTATATGTTCTATAAACTGTGTACTTGGTCCCTTTCTTGAATCCAGAAGAGTATGTTATGCCATGTTTCCAGAACCTTTTTCAAAGAAGCGTCTTCACTAGGCACCATACTGGGCAAATAGGCTCACAAACAGCAGGGGGCTTGGCTTAAAAGTTCTCCCATGGCCACTGAGAGGCTGCTGTACTCTCTGCTGCATCCACAGCTTGTCCCTGTGACCTTAGGTTGATATTAAGTAATAGTAGTGATGCTTACAAACCAAAATCACTGCCGTCAAGCAGATTCAGGTTCATGATCATCCTATAAGACAGAGAAGAATTGCTAGAGAATTTCCAGTGTTTGAACTGTACAGAAGCAGAGGGGCCACATCTTTTTCCCATGATTGTCTAGTAGATTGGAATAGCCCATTATTTGGTTAATAGCCCAAGCAACTAACCTCTATAACACCAAAGCTCCTTAATAAATACCTGCTATGGACCAAAATGTGTTACTGAGTATTTGATAGAAGTCTGCTTCCTTTTTAGAATGTAGTTCCTTTGAGCTGTTATATGTGTGGGTGGGTTTGGGGAGAAGTGCGAGCCAGAGCACAAGGGAGTAGAAACAGTTACAGGCAAACACTGTGAAAGTGAGCATATATATGTGATTGTGGTATTGTATATGTTTTTATAAAATATGTTGAAATTATGTGAATTGCATATTGTTTCTGTACTACTGTTTGCTCTGTTGAAATGGATTATTTTCTTTCTGTACATTTTGAAGCTTTTCTTGTAACATATTTTTTTTTACATTTTATTAGGGGCTCATACAACTCTTATCACCATCCATACATATACATACATCAATTGTATTAAGCACATCCGCACATTCCCTGCCCCAATCATTTACAAAGCATTTGCTCTCCACTTAAGCCCTTTGCATCAGGTCCTCTTTTTAAAAAATTTTTCCCCTCCCTCCCTTCCCTTGTAACATATCTTATATATGAAATGCTCACCATGGACATGATTTGTACACTCTAAAGCATGAAGTAGAAACTAAGGGAGCATTGAATTACTACGACAGGGGAAATGTTTCACCTCTAGTCTCATGATAGTTATGGGCAAGTAAGAAAACTCACCGAGCCATTTATCCCTCTGCCCTTCAGTTAATCCTACTTGTGTTTATCGGCCAGGCTGGCACAATAAACTGTCGCACCCTTCATCCTAATTTTGCATACAAAGAAAATGGGCTCTTGAAATGTGAACTAATTTGACTGGAGTCATTCAGTTATTAAGTGTGATGTCCGAGCACGGGTGCCACAGGAGTTACACAAACCTCAGGTCAGCAGTTTGAAACCATCAGCCACTGCACTGGGGAATAGTGAGGCTTTGTACTCCTATAAAGATTTGCAGTCTCAGAAACCCAAAGGGGCAGTCCTACCCTGTCCTATAGGGTCACCATCGGCCAGAACAAACTAGTTTGTTGTGATTTTATGGTGATCATATATCTATACACTGGACTTCTAACTGCAAGGTCAGCAGTTTGAAACCACCAGACAGTTCTGAGAAAGACAGGGTTTTCTACTCGCATAAAGGATTATATTCTGGGAAGAACAGACGGACAGTTCCACCCTGTTGTTCAGATTGCTCTGAGTCGATGGCAGGGAATTGGTTTGTTTGGGGTATTTTTTTATTTGGTTGTACATTTTATGAAGTTGCCTTCCTTGCTAAACTTCAGCTTTCTCATTTGTGAGGTTGTTGTCCATTGTCATCATTTCAATTTGTAAGGTAAGCAATAATAACTATTTCAGCATTTTTCTGTGATTCTCAGGTTTTACATGTTGTCTTAAGCAGTATCTGCTTTCTGGAAGGTGCTTGGCCAGACAGCAATTACCCTGGTTACCAGCAATGTTATTGAAGTGCGGTGGGTGGGGATCAGGTCTGCCTGTGTTTATTCTTCCCTGCTCAGAGGGGTGTTCTCTTTAGAGATTATCTTTCAAAACAGAATAAAACGGACTCATTTCTTTTAACTCAAGCTCATCATCTGTATATTATCTGTTTGGTAAATAGCCAAATCATTTTACCCTGAAGAAACAATATCTTTTAAAATTTGCTCAGTTTATTTATTTATTTTATTTCTCTAGAACCCTTCTGATCCACACCACATCGTGTCTAGCCTGACTTTTCAAGTGTCTGCTTACGGGCCTCTTTCTGTCCGATCTTACTTCTATCCAGCATGCTTCATCCAACAGCAGAATTTTCTTTGTAAACATGACTTGATTCATGTTGGTTTGCTTTTAGAAACTTTCTAAATGGTTTCTCTGTTATTTGCAATAAGAGCAAAGCTCTGCAGGGTCCCTGAATTCTCCGATGTGTCTCGGGGAAGCCAAGTCTAACTGTCATCAAAGGATCTTTCCCTGCATGGGTCTGAGTAGGTGAGAGGAGATATGGATAGACTTCACCCAGGAGTAATTGTGAATGGGATTCCCTGCAGTTCCATCCTGCTGTGTATCAAATGAGCCCTCTGAGACTTAGGGAAAGGGATGGCATTACCAGCAAGAGGCAGGAGTGGAGTGTTTTCTCTGGACCCAAGATCCCTGCACAGTGAACCTCCAGGATGCAGAAGAAAGCTACAACGATCAGAGGAGTAGCAACAGAACCAGAAGCCAGAGCACAGAACAGAGCAATAAACTTTCCCAACCCATTGAGCAAGTGAAGCTGTGTGCTTCTGTGCAAGAGCTTGCTTCGGAATGGGATGCTCGGGCACTTAGCTGGGAAAGTTGGACGCGCTGACCCATGCAAGTGGGGCACGGGGCTTCAGGCTGAAACTTATTGGAGTGGGGGGGCCTCTGGGCACCTGATTCAGTTGGTTGGCTTTGTGATCCGTGGAGCTTAAGCTAAATGCCTGTGGGTTGAGCCTTGTAGGAAAGTGATATGCTCCTTGGTCATTTATTAGCGAACTTGACAGAATTCTGCAACATGCCCTGATAAACAACCCTTAGCATTTCTCACTGGCATTACAATGTGTTCATTTCCTTAATAAACCCTCTAAGGATGAAATTTCCCTCTAAGTTCTGCAGTGTCATGGCAGTGGATATTAGCAACTAGAGCGATAAATCACAGAGCATTTAGTCAGCACGCACCCCACGCCATGACATGTGATATCTTACACAAGGTGATTGCTCCATGCATCTTTCTCCTTGTCTCTCTACCCGTTCCCCTTGTTCCCCACCGCCCTTCTCCCTGCATATCAGAAGAGAAGCCCAAAAGAATTGTTGCTGCAGTTTCAGTTCATACAGTCATGAGTTTATTTCTAAATAAAATGTATGGACAATGTATGCGCAACCGGAGAATGGCAATAGATACACTCTCTCAGTAGTCCACCTGTCTTTGCCTCAACAGGGTAGCTCCAGAAAAGTCCGACCCAAACAATGGCCTCTCGGGGCACTTGCTGGGTCAGAGCATCAAGGCAAAGCTGCCAGCCAAGAAGGCTATGAAAACTGTTTTCGGGGATTCCAGAGGGGTGATTTTGACTGATTTCATTCTGGAAATTGGGTGAAGACACTTTGCTTTCTTCTATTCACATCTATTCACCTGTTAACCCTTTGAAAATAGTAAGAGGCTGGGTCCTACAAAACCTTTACTGGGGAACCACCCCACCACCCTCTAGCCCTGATCTTGTTACTTTAGATTTCTTTAAACTTTTTTAAATGAAGTATCGCTAAAATATCATGCAATTAAATATTTCAGTCCTATCAAAAGGACTATGCGATCATTGGCACAATCAACTCAGGAATCTCCTCCACCTTTTTTAACACTCTGATGTTGACGCCCCATTCTCCCTTTCCATGTCCCCAGGTAACCATCACTTCTATCCTCACCTTCAACGTTCCACCCATTTCAGTTTCCCCGTGACCTGTTTTGTTCCCCAACGCAAAGAATACTTAAAAGGAACAGAATTTTAGTGTAGTGAGGAAACCAAAAGCTGCTGCATTCACCTGGTGGGATTCTTGAGACAGGGCAGTATTCTTCCAAGACTATGAATGAAGGCCCTGACTTTCACGTGCGTCGACCCCTGATGGGGGTTGCGGAGAGGAACGGCACCTTCACCTCTTGATATTTTTGTTCAATCAAGGTTTCTATTAATTTGTAGAACTACTTTATGACTTACCTTAGCACTAGATTTGTAGCCTTGGTGGTTATGCATTGAGATGGGATCCACATGGTCGTCAGTTCGAAACCACCAGCGACTCTGCAGGAGCAAGACTGAGCTTTCTAGTTTCATAAACAGTCACTGTCTCAGACACGCACAGGGTGGTGTCCGTGAGTCAGCCTTGACCAGATTGCAGCAAAAGTACAAGATGTGTTCCTGCTCAGGGAAAGGCAAGCCACCCTGGTGTCACCGTGGTTGATTACAGAGTCTGGTTCCTCAACTGAAGGTTCACTGGTGTGTTAGAACCTTCCAGAGCCTTCTCAGGAAAAAGATGTGGCAGTCCGCTGCCTTCAAGATCTCACCCTGCTCTGTCCTGCAGTGTGGCTATCATTCAGAATGCAGTTGAAAGCGCTGAGTTTTGTATTTTCCGTTTCAGAGCAAGGACTTTCTTGCTTTTTCATCCTGAAACCCGCTTTCTGCAGAGATTCACACGACTTTTTCCTCCTGGCTATCCAGGTCATTTTCCCCAACAGGGGATATTTGGAGTGGTGCCTCCAGTTAGTCATATTCGGAGTAGCGCCTCCACCTCAGTAGCCCTTTTCAAATCACCCCACCCTGTGTCTTTTCTGTCACTTATTATGCTCTGAAATATTTTTTGCTTTTATTTACTTTCTTCATGCTCCATCTCTCTTTATGAATAAGAATCTTCTAGGAGGCAGGGCCTTATTCATTTGGGGGTTTGTAAGTAAGCCCAGACTCTAGAATTGGTTCTTTGCCTGTTGTTGACGCTCACAAAATTTTTTTCAAGGAATTTGTTTTTACAGTAGCTGTGTCCAAATACTCTGCCATTCTTATTTGTTAAATCTTGTTTCAGCCTCCCCAAAATGCTGCGTAGATAGTATGGTTCACACGACATTATTAAGGGTCTTAAGAGGATGGAGGACAGTATCATGGCCCACTTGGAATTATTTTGAAAAAAAGTGCCACACGAAAGGGACATCTTTGTGACTGTCCTCATATCGTCCCCAGAAAGATCTGAGCTGCCTCCCTTGCATGTTTTAATTAAAATAGAATGGATATGGGGAAAAGAGCGTCGCGTCCTTCCCCCTTTGTTTACTTCATTTCAGAGGATGAAGTACAAAGAGCTGAACTTCTCAAGGTAGCTTCCTCCAGGTGCATGTAACATGTGATTCTCTGGTCAACCCAGTTTTTGAGAACCATCCCTAAATTAAAAAAAAAAAAAAAAGTCTTACTGCAGCGAGGTGTGAGCTTTCACATCTCTTCTTCATTTACCTGGCGAAGCATCCGCAAAGCCTCTGTGGGTGGTTTAAATGCTAATATTCAGAAAGGCAGTCTTGGAAGCAAACACCCAGCTGTATTTAAGGCCTGTATTTTCCTGGTGGATGCGTCTCCAGGGGTGCACCTTTCCAGTGCCCAGACTTTTAAACACCATCCATATTAAGCACAAATCAGACCACTTTTCACAAACCACTTAATGCTGTTTAAAACCCACAAGTAAATCACTTTAACTAAACCCTTTGATATCACATTGCTCTCCAAACTGTCCTCAGCTGGTTTTAAACTCGATTATGAAAAGGTTTTAAAAATTTAGAGGGTGGCATACCACATTAGAGCTGTGATGTCGGCATGAATCATGTGTGTGCAGCAGGACTGTGTTCTTCCCACCCACTGGGATCCCAGTTAAACTTGTATGTGATGGTCCCCCCTGTGTGCATGGGCCTGTGGAGGGAGGAGGGAGTGGTTTGTAGGCATGCACCTGTGAACCTGACTTAAAGCCCGGGAGGGCCCATCAAAAGCTGGTTAGCAGCTCTGATGCTTAGAATGA
Source organism: Tenrec ecaudatus (assembly GCF_050624435.1). Taxonomy (NCBI): domain Eukaryota; kingdom Metazoa; phylum Chordata; class Mammalia; order Afrosoricida; family Tenrecidae; genus Tenrec; species Tenrec ecaudatus. Next base: position 97,091,345 of record NC_134533.1, read on the forward strand.
AACTGTAATAAGCGATGTTTTTAACACATGGACTAGAAATGGGTTTATTGCGGGCTTTCTCACACTGGCTCCATTCGCCGATGCAGAGTTCTTGGAGTATAGAGGGACAGGTGAAATTTCAAACTCTTGGCTCCTTTTGAATGCATCAGTCTTTATTTCGATGTGCCTCTTTAGTCTCCATAGCCATTACCTGCCTCCCTCTCCTAGTTGGCCGTTTCTGAGTCCCTGATCAGACAGCTATGCTTTGCAGCAGCGATGGCACAGCAATGGAGAGCTCGGCTGCTAGCCGAAAGGTGAAGATTAGAAACCGCCCAAGAGCCTCACATCCATGTGAATGTTGGACCCTGAGTAGGTAAAACTAAAGAGAAGCCGATGCATTTGAAGAGCATGGAAAGGAATATGGACTGTCAAAAGAACAAATAAATCTATCATGGAAGAAGTACAGTCAGCATGGTCTTGAGAGGCTTGATGCCAGACTTGGTCTCACGTGCTTTGGACAGGTTGTCAGGAGAGACCACTCCCTGGAGAGGGACCTCATGCTTGGTAAAGCAGAGGGAGAATGCAAACGAGCCAGACCCTCAAGGAGATGCATTGTTGCAATGGCTGCAATGATGGGATCAGGCCTAGAAGCAATCGTGAGGATGCTGCAGGACAAGGCGGTGGTTGGTTCTGTCGCCCATAGGTTCCAGTGAGTTGGAACGGACTTTCGAAGGTACCTCAAAACAACCACGACAGGAGGCAAATGGGAGCAAGACCCGCTAATCTGCTTCCAATTAAGAGCACAGTCAAGAAAACCCTACGACTCAGTCCTACTCGGTCAGAGGGGGTTGCTCTGGGTGTTCTGTAGCTCACTGCCAGCAAGTCAAGGTGGACTCACAGTGATTCCTGGTGGGTTTCTGAAACACTGTTTACAGTTGTAGAAAGCCCAGTCTTTCTCTGGCGGAGCTGCTGCTGGCTCTGAACTGCCAACCGTGTGGATGGTAGCCCAACGCGTAACCACTACAAGACTAGGTCTGCTTGGAGCATTCTGTAGCGCCCAACAAGAACCCTGTGTACCAGGAGCTATGCAATTTATAAAAGAAAAAAAGGAGGCTTTCCTCGTCACGTTCACCTCCAGCCCCGTGACCTAGCCAACAGCATCCCTGGCTTCCTTCTGGTGCTTTCCAGACCTGGGTTGCGAGTTTGCTAACTGCTCCTGAAAAGCCCAGACTTTCAAGCACAGTATTCTCTTTAGTTGCTATATTTGATGAAAATGGAGATAATAAAGCAATTCTATGTTTTCTCATCTTTTTTTCCAATTTATACCGAATACAGAGCAAAGTCATGATCATTCTCGATGAGCCTCCAATATAAAGATTGTACTTGGATATTATTTAGGAATACAGAAACCCGGCTCCAACCCTTGGCCATTCCAACGCAGCGGGCCTTGAGATCTGGAGTTTCATGAGCGCACAGGGAACTCAAGAGCAGGCAGCTTTGACCCCACAGCTGCTCAGGGTCACCATTTCCCCTCAAACAAGTGGACTGAACCACAGTTCACCCTCCCGATTTGTATTTATTAGCTCTAATTATGCAGTCTGTTCGGATCCTGTGTCAGGTGCTTTGTTTACATGAAACTAAGGGCTGCTTAAACTTCCTCCAATAATGGGAGTTAATGCACAGCTGGAGCTGACAGTGAGACAGGCAGGGCTGTCTCAGGGCAAACAAAGCAAAGAGAGGGCGGAGGAGCCGTTCTTCAGGAAGGCAGTGACCTGGCGTCAACAATCTAAAGATTCTATCAGTGATCCTTCATGGCTGGAGCTCTAGCCCCCTCCTGCCTTGAAGCCAACGTGGCTCCTTTATCTCCGTGTTTCCCTCCTTGTCCCGCCTCCCACAGCTACCCCTCCCACTGTCTCACAGCATTCTAAAGTTACACTGAAGACAGGATGTTAATGCAAACTATCTGCCCGTCCTACGTCTGCTGCATCAATGTTCATTTAACTTAGGTGGCATTTTCAGGTCTCGCAGTTTGCTCACTACTCCTAATTTTCAAAGATTCCAAATATGTGTAGGCCCTTTAAAAATTTTAGGCGTACTGTAATCATAAACTGGCTCTTCTCTCTAAAGTTACAACCTAGTGGTGTGTTTAGGAGGGGAAGGAGGTGAGGAGGTGTTCTGGTTTTTGATGGAAGCCTTTGTGTTTTAAATTACTGGGTCACCCCTATCCACCCAGGGCCTCACAAACTGTGTGGGGGTGGGGTGAACCTGTTCATTCCAGACAATACTTAGTTAACCCAGTCTGATTTTATCTACATTTATGCCCTCAATGATTTATTTCAACATTTCATGGCATAATATAGCTCCATTATCCTTACTGCCAGTCCTGTTTCAAACTTCTATAAAAATTCTCGTGTTTCTCATTTGACAGAAAAAGAACCAGACTATCTGGTGGCAATGAAGTATACTAGCTATGGAGTAGACGGGATGGGGAAAACTATTGGTTAGCTAGGTCTGGCTGCCTGAGTATGTGATCCGTGTAGGTCCATAAAATCCCACGCTTGGGTAGGTTACATGCTGGCTTGAGTACCTTGCTATCAGCACTTTAAATTTTGTAATCATTGAATAATAGGCCTTGTTCCACAATTTTTATGTTTTGTGTTTCTCTTCGATCGTTCCTGTCACTTAAGATCTGGGTAGTTCAAGCCAAGTTATTTAATCATTCTAAACTTTAATTTATACATTCATCAGACAAGGATGGTAACAGTCTCCACATCATAGGGTGGTTGTTGTTGTTTATTTTAGCAAAACACGGCATTGCTTCCAATCTGTGAATGCAGCTAAGTTCCATTTTCTTGGCGTGGATGATTTTTACCTCCATTCTGGAATGATCCTTCCTCTTGGAGCCCTTGCAGTGAGCATCATGTACAAATCTCTCTCACATCATCCATCTCCTGAAACCTCATCCACCCCAATCTGGGAACTCTGTCACTCTTGCCCTCCCTGGGTGACTGCATTATTGGTTACCAATATCTCTACATTGTGGCTGCCATTCAGCTTACTGACCGGTACTTGATGGTGACTCAGACAGTCTCAGCCTCTGACTTAGATCCAGCTTACAAACTCACCTGTCCTAGAAACTAGGCTACATATCTCACCAGGTAAGAGAAACCTAACCAGTGGTCTTCATTCTTTCTCCCAGAATATGAAGGTACCTCAAAAAGCTCATGGAACATTTCCATTAGCTTTTCATTCCATTCCCCCAAAACTTCTTGAACTGCCCTCTTGATTTGTCTGCTTCACGGATTTCCCAAATCAATAACTTCCCATTATTTACCATGGAGCTCTTTACCAACCACCTGGAGAAAGAGCAAAAAAGTAAAGGTAAACCTCATGCTTATGTTAAGGCAAATCAGAGTAGTGTTGTTGGTGGGAATGTTTTCTTTAAGCTGTCGCAGTAACACAGAGGCCAGCGAAGAAGAGAATGCTCAAGTGGCTTCCCTGGCAGAAAGACGAGGCTGCCCCTAATGCTTTGCCTGTCGCTTCATCGATTTCTCAACATGCTGCATTCTTTAAGGAAACGTGAGTCACAAAATTTTAGCTGAAAAGAAAATTAGTGCCTTATTTCCCATTACCACTGAAATATTATAGAAATTCACTTTTTCCTCAGCCATTCCAGGGAAGCAAATACCCTTATAAGCTTTATTACCTTACATCATAACCTCCTCAGTGCCTTTCATAATACCAAAAGAGCAGAGGTGTTTTAAAATGGACAAAAAACCTTTGATACCATTCAGTTCAACTTCCTCATTTTACAGAAAACTAACCTGAGTCTAAGAATGTTAAATTTATTTGCCTAAATTCAGGAACCCGCCTCTCCTAATTTTCTGCCAAGTGTTTTTCCCAGAATATATCATTTTGCTATCCATAATGACAAACGGGTCCACTTTCCATGAGAATAAGAGAGACTTGTGCTAAAAAGAAGAGGACTTTGTTTTTTGCTTTCTTTGGGTGCATAACAGTCTTTGCACAGAAATATTAGGGAAAATGGAAAACAATAGCATCAGCCAAACACACAGAGGATGAAGTAAGTTATTCTTGGCAATTGATTACCAAATCATTAAAAGCTTCAATGACAGGCAAAGGAATAATGAATACTGTGACGAGATAAATCAAATTTTGGTACTGCAAGGATCAAAAAGACGAGTAGACTATAGAGAATGAAAGATGATGTCTGGATTTAACATTCATTTGCGACTCACTTAGGAATTTTGAGATAAAATGTTCTCTGAAATAGTAAATGTCTGTTTATTAAAATTTTAGGGACAGAGAGATCGTTGGATTGTCACAGAATGTTATTGAAAACAGACATTTACATCTCAGGTAATACAACAGTACACATGTTCTATATTGAAGACCAAATTACACCCTCATTCTCATGCATTATCTTTAATACCAGGTCAACTGACTTTGTGAGAAAAAAATAGACAAAGGAGGGAGTTGACTGAGAACTGTAAAATAAATCAATTAGATAATTTATTTTAATTCCCATTTGTCTCATTGTCAGAATAGCCAAGATTCTGTAAGAAGATAAACTCACGGATACGTAAGCACTATGAGCTAATAATCTTCTTTTATAAACGGATTACGCATCCTCTTTTTATTCCATTAATGTTTATTTTAGCATAGAATGACTACTACAAGATTTTAAAGTTTTATCCAATTACCTAAGGATATCTTGGCATAAAATATAGGAAAGTATAAACAAAGAAGCATTTTCTTGATGGTTTAAAAGGTTAAGTGATGGACTAACTAAAAATTTTGGAGTTGAACGCTCCCCTAAGCCTACAGTACCTTGGAAACAAGCCTACTAATCTGCTTAAAAATATATCAGTTTTGTAAGTCTTGGCAGCAATTCTACTCTGCACACATGTGGTCACCCTGAGCTGAAATCTACTTGATAACAACTAAAAACATAAACAAAGAAATTATATGTCATAGACTATGTGTCATTTCAATCATTTTTATCCACAGTGACATTAGGAGTAATAATGACATAGATTGGTATAAACATCTACTATTACCACTGACTTGCAACATGCTTACAAAATGAGATTAATGTTCGGATCCCAAGGGCATGATTTTTTTTAAGAATAAACTTCTTCTAAGATTCTCATATTTCAAGACAAGTGTGTTTTGCTTATTTGTTTGTTTGGCTGTGTTTTAGATTGACTCTATCAATGAGAAACATTAGCCAGAGCCTTATCTCTACAAGTCTCTTGGCTAGAATCTTCATTACACACCAGAGGAGTTTACCTTTACACCCTCTCTACCTTGAATCTAGGGATTCTCTTTCTACATATCTATATAACACATCATCCATGAATTCACTTATTTATTGGTCCCAAGTCTAATATCAGCAGGGTGATCATTCTGCTGGGTTCTCTCATCTTTCTGTGGTTCACTCTAAGTTGGGTCACTAGTTTTGCTGATCTTGGCCGGACTCTTCCACACCTCTCAGTCCATTGGTAACATCTGTCCGATGCCATTGGTTTGAATCAGCTCTGATCCCCACAATCCAGCACTCTCCAGCAGATTACACATGCTCGATCACCCGGCAGCAGGCAGGGCTCCAAAAGAATGAGGCGAACTCTTATGCAGCCTTTTGAAATCTAGGCTCAGAGCTGGCTCAGCACCAGCTGTTTCTATTGGCCACAGCAACCCAGGAAGGCAGTCGAGATCAAAGAGCGAGGAAACACGTGACACCTCTAAGGAGGAGCTACGAGGTCACATTGTAAAAGGCAGGGGAATATTTGTTTTCCAGACTTTTTTTTAATTGCATATAGATATATACATATATTTGCAACCGAGAGTTGAAGTTACTGGCTCAAGATAGCACAGAATATTAATGGCAGAATCACTGTGATTTACCACACCAGTTTTCGTATTCAAATTTTACATCTTCCCAGACAACCAGGGATAGATAGTCACTTCACACCGAGATTCATGATACCTGGCACATAATCCATTAACTTTTCACGATAATACAACTGACTTTGTTCCACGGTATATGCCACTAGATGATTACGAGCCTGTGGTCAGGCTCCCCACGCATCTCCACAGCCATACTTGTTTCCATGTAGTGGAAGGAATTTAAGGAAGGTTGATAATGCAACTACACAAGGTCACATCGCCATTTCTGCAGTCTTCCAGGTAGTTTAACGTCTCTAGATGTGCATTCTTTTTATCCGTCTCCTATCCTTCTCCCTCTTCCTCTCCTGTGGTCCTGAAATACTCACTCACTCACTCACTCACTCACCCACTCCTTTTTTCTTCTAAAACACTTCTATGCCATCCTCAATTGCCTTCTCTTTGGCTTTGGAGAGCGTTCCTGCCTGCTCACTCCTCTTCCGCACCTGAAGAAATAAACTCTAAGTTTTGACTAAGTTATATTCTGGGCTGCTACTAACTTAGCCATATTTCTATCAGAGTATTTATTACATTGATTCTATTAAGGTAGCTCACTACCTCACTATACATTTTTTTTTTCATCTTGGCTCTTTATTTAACGTAATCCCCTACATCCAATAGATAAAACATATTTTCATTGTTGTTTTTCTTGAATAAATTCCTGAACAAATTTCATTTCTTTGGTATCTTACTGCAACATGGGAATTTTAAAATTAATAAGTAAAGAGTAGCTGGCATGGCGGCAGTCACATTGGTCTTCCGACTTTGCTTAAGTTTAAGAGAAAATTCCATTTTAAAATGTTAATAATTTTATTGACACTTCAGTAGTTGCAAATGAGTCTCCCCTGGCTTTCCTCCTGATTCTAGCATTTTGCCTAATTCTGATTTCATGCATCGCTAAGTTCTGAACAATCCGCGTCCGTGAGCGCATCGTGTACTAATTTTGCTCTGACAACCTTGTAATGGGAATTTGAACACTTATTACATTTTCCTTGTTAAAACCAGGGGCGGGAAGGCAGTCCGTGTGTTTACAGCTCGCTAACCTTGCCTCGGTGAGGTGAAGTTTGATGTAGCTATTTCCTTTTACTTTGAAATCTCATTTGTAAGACACCATTCCACACGTGGTGCTGCATGAGTCCGTGGTGAACTCACTCACCTGGCGAAGGAGTAGTCATACTCCTGTAAATCCAGCTTTGCTCCCATCAGTGGTGGGGGTTAAAGAGTGACGTCTATTTCATTGCTGAAATTCTACACAGCAGTGCTTGGGAGATACCACAAGCAAGCTGACAAATATGATTACATGTCAAGGGATCCAGAAGCATCCTTTAGGGAAAGCATCTCCTGGAAAGGCTTCTTTTGGTCACAAATAACCCTTTGTTTGCTAGTTTTGTAGGTGAATAATTACTTTTTACAACATGCCCACAACAAGTTAAATACTTCAGTGTCAGACTGAACATGAAGATGAAGATTGAAATTATCCAGGGAACTGAACTTGAGAAATCCTTTACAAAGTCACAGCATTTATTTTGTATTTTGTGCTTTGTCCAAATAGAAGAGAAAATCATTCAATTGTCTGCTTCTCATATGTTACTATAAAAACAAATGGAAAACTCTGAGAAATAAGATGAAAAATGTAATTGTCAGCAAAAGCATAGTTTTATTAGGTATCACAAAATAAGCTAAGTATCAGAATATAAAGTTCCAGAACAAATTATTATTATCATTGGTAGTCATATATAGTAAGAGTTAAATTGAGTACCTACTAGGTATCAAGCTTTGAATCAGACACTTTAGCATCAGATTTAATGCTGTACCCCATTGGTATAAAGCAGTAATGATTATACCCATTTTATAGATACTAAAATTGCTGATGAAACTGTATAACTGGAACTACACAGTCATACTAGTTAGTGACAAACTGAAATTCAATTCCAGATTGTCAAAAGAAAATGTCACTTTAAAAAATCATTTTATTGTGGGCTCATACAACTCCTATTACAATCCATACATACATCCATTGGGTCAAGTACATATATACATTTGTTGCCATCATCATCCTCAAAGCAACCTCTTTACTTTTAAGAATAGCATATTACCTGTTTGGGTAAGAATTAACCAAGAATTAACTATCATACTACCTGTTTAAGTAAGGGCAAGAGTGTACCTTACACAGACACTGAAACACAAGTTGCCAGGGCATGGAAACTTGAGAAAGCCCAAGAACAGGATGTGATGATGGTACATGTTTAGGGACATGAGAGCAGAGGACTGAGATATGAGCAGGAACCTGATTTGAGGGCACTGAAAAGCCATAATGACAGCAAAAGAGACATACCAGAAAATATTTAGCCTAAATTTCTAAAAATAGCCAGAAAAAAATTGAAAAGAAGATTGGAAGAAAAAAATAAGTACATGAATAAGCAATTCACTAAAAGAAGAAATAAAATAATTTAATACATGGTAAAAAAAAGTTTCCTAACCTAGCTAGCATATATCATCTATCTGGGTATTCTAGAATAAAAGGAATGTTAAGTAAATAATTAGACCAAACAAAACTTTTTTCTTATTGTTTTAAATCCTTCACAAAGACTTCTTTCCTTAAGTTTGGAACAAAATGGTGGGAAGACGAGTTGGGAGAAAAATGAGGAAGATAGTAAAATCATGAGATCAGAGGAAACCTAAGAAATTATAAGAAATAAGGCAATAAAAATTGGAACCCCTTTGAAAAGTGTACGTGCAATTTAAATTGCACCCTTTCCAGGTAAAACCATCATATTGTCTTTTTGCACGTAGCATAAAGGACTCATCACTGTCTTGGAAACATTCGAATAAAACTCATTTGCTTGAAAGATAATAAGTGTATCCAGATTTTTGCGATACAGATTTATACATTTGCCTAAGAATTAATCATGAATTATCTATTTCTGAGGAGTGGGAATGGAGTAAGAATTCCTACATCTAACTATTAAAGAAGCATAAGATGACAGTATTTATATTAACTGGTATTTACAATGAAATAAAGTGAAACCAAATCGTGTACTGTTATCGGAAGAGCTGTGGAATATCCGACGTTTACAAAATCTTACTTTCAAGGGAGTTCGTCAACCAGCTATGAAGAACACTCAAGTCAAAAAGCAGTTAACTTAAATTCAGCTGAAGGACACGCCCACCACTATGCCAAATTCTGAACAGCTCGAAAATACATAAAGAAGTTGGCCCACATTTCGTAGACTTGAAAACTAAATTTAATGGGTGTGGATTTACTATTTTCTGAACGCAGCTTAGACATTAATATAGTAGACTAATAAACGTATCCCCAAGACCACTTCTCCCCTACTCCTGCCCTGCTTACAAACTTGTCAATAAATTAGTTTTATTTTCTTCATGCCAGGTTTCCTGCAGATTTTGAGGAAAATAAAGCCCCCTAGTGTAAAATATAGGAGTTTCTGACAACTGGTAGATAAATTCTTATTTATTAAAAATAATTTCTTTCATAGCATGAGGTCAATAGACTTAATGAAGAAAATTTCATGGTAAGAACAATATTACAATATACTAATTATGACAATTCCAGCAAATCCCAGAGTACACTGGATTATGGAATGCAAAGGCTTATTTCCAGATGCTCCTGCTAGATACCTCGATTGTTTGCTTGGTTTTGCCTTCACATTAGCGTGGTGGTTAAGATTCAGCCAGTGTAGGACAGAATCGTAGAAAACTTCGGGAACCATATTGCCAACCATATGTGAGAATTGACTTATGGGCTAAAACAGAAAAAGGGAAAAACACTTTTAGAAAGACCTCTGAAGGATGTCACTACTGTTGTATACTTTATAATGGCACCGACTTTCCTTTCTATTACCATCGACTCAGTCAACATATTATAAATCTGATGTGGAAAAGTCAGAGGTGATGAAAATAAAAGAAACAGTTTTTATTTCTCCAAGACATGATAATCTAGTGATTATCCGCATCCGCATCTCTGTACAGATATATTTTTAAGATATTGGCAAACACACGCATACACATAGGAGACTTCAAAAAGTTCATGGAAATGCAATTAAAAGATAACTGGATTTGTCCACCGAGTTTTTGACATCACTTGTGTATTTATGCATATACTTTCTAAATATCAAGCTACTAAAAAAGAAAAAAAACATTATTACACTTACAACAAGCAAAGTTCTTTGAGGGTGAGCCTGGAAGTTTGAATTGGATTTCCCTAACCAGAGAATATTGTGGAGGCCTGTTCATGTATAGAAAGACTGTGTTCATGTATAGAAAGACTGTGTTAGACACTCATATGTGTATAAGAAAAGGCTTTATATACAATAGCAGTTGAATATTGAGAAAATACCCCAGTCTAGTCCAGATCGAGTTCATAAGTCCAATATCAGCTCATGTGTCCGATACCATTTTATAAACTCTTCAGACTCACGAAGCACATGCAATGACACTGAGTACAGGGATGTGTGGGAAGTCTTGTGGATCCAGTGGTGTTGTAAGCATCTCAGCGCTGGCAGGGGTCTCCACGTGGCTTCTCCAGCTCCCAGGACTCTGGCTTCATCAGGGTAGCTTCATGTGACTTCTTGTCAGAAGTGTCTCGCAGGGACTGAGTAGAATACCCTCCTCCAGAGAGCTATTTATCTCTTTATTGACTCCAAATGAGGTCATCAAGCTACTCCCTGATTGACAGCTAGATTCCAACCCTTCACTCTGAATCCTCAAACTGACACCAAATAATGTAACTACAACAAAGACCTAAATAAAGTTAGTAAAGTGAATAGATTTAATGAACAAATGTGAATTTTTGTTAAAAAAAAAGGGGGGGTTGTTAAGTGACATTTGGGAACCTTTGAAGGCCAGGTTAAATAATATATTTGAGTTTACAGAGAAATTTCACTCTCACTGCTGTTGAGGACATCCAAACCATAGCAGCCCTTTAGGACAGAGTAGAATTGCTCCGTAGGGTTTCTAAGCTATGCATTCTTAACAAAAACAAACCAGCTTATCTTGCTTCTTCAGAGTGCTAGTGGGCTCCTTCCTCAGACCTTCATCTTTTCCATTAGCAGCCCTGAGCTTAACCCAGTGGCCCACTGGAATACAATCCCATGAGGCTAGTACTGCATAGCAAAGAGGACATAACATGCAATATGCAAATTATTTATACAAAGAGGTCACTGTACCGAATGTGTGGATTGAAAGGACATGGGAAGAGGCTTGATTTAGGAGACTGGAGCAATCATTCAGCTGTGTGGTAGAAAAAAGTATGGCAAGGAAAAAAAATAAAAGGGTGAATAACTTCTAACACAGTTTGAAGAAATACCATCTAAGTGAACTAGTCCATCCATACACAGTTCCCACGCTTTGAAAATGCCATATTTCTCTTCATTTCATCAGGGTTCTGTGAGGGGGAAAAAAAGTACTGATAAAGGAGTTAAACTTTCAGGCAGTATGCTGTCCTGAACTCCACTTTTATACCTTCCTAAAATGCCTTACAGGGAGTCTTGATGGTGCAATGGATAAGGGCTCACTGCTAACTCAAAGGTTCAAATCCACCAGCTGCTCCAATGAAGGAAAGTCCTGGCCATAGGAGGATGATAGCCAAGGAGTTTGACTCTGTCACACAGGGACTTTATGAGTCAAATCTACTCAAATGCCAACAACAACAACAACAACAACAACACAGACACCTTGTAGCAATCCTTTATATCATTTAGTGTAATTTTGATTCATTAATGTTATGGTACAATATATGTAAAGTACCTGACCTCAAAACTTGTCCATAAAATTTCCCAAAAGTCAAACAATATATTTTCTTCAAAATTGCCTCCAGCACATAATACATTTCCTTGAACATGTGGAAGTTCAATAATTTTTAAAACAACATTCCTTAGCAAGGTGGAGGATCAGAGGAAGTTGACAACATATCGGTTCTAGTTGTTTGGGTTATTTTTTGTTTTTGCACAAAGTATCATAAATTGAGCTGGCACTATCAAAATATGCAGGATATTTATAGAGAAAGACTTCCTCTTTTGAAATATTATTCTAAACCTTTTAACCAAATTATCGTCCTCACCATATGGTTCCATCATGTTTCATGGTCTCTTTTTGTCACTAAAGAAGAGAAACCTATAACAATTATCTGTACTGTTAAACCTATTTGACTTTTAAAGATACCTAAATAAAGGAAATAAAATTTATTAGATTCAGTCTATGAGTTTGACTTAGTCCAGAGGCATCCCAGAAGGAAGGTCTAGCTCTCTGCTTCTGAAAACTTAGCTCCCAAAAGCCCTGGAGTGGAGTTCCACTCCGACACAGCCAGAGTCCTCTGATTTGAAGATACTCAATGGCCACTGGTTGGGTATCCCTGATGGTGCCCATGGTCAGCAGCTTGCACGCAGCTGCTAACTGAAAGGTTTCAGGTTCAGGACCACTTTGTAGTGGCCCAGAAGACAATCTTTGTGACCTACTTCCAAAAATTCAGCCCCCGAAGAACCCTATAGAGCACATTTCAATCCTGACTCACTTAGCATCCCCGCAATGACAGCTACTTTGGATCTTCTCAATGCAATTGTTGGCTTCTCAGTTTACAAAGAACATTTGTTGATCGTGTCTACTTTTTAAAAGATCCTTTCTAAGTGCATGCATAGATGTTCTATCTAAACCGCTATTTTCAATAACACTGAATTGCTATTTTCTTAATACATGCTTAAACTATTTTCTGAAAGCAAAATGTATTGCAGTTCAAAATGAGAATGTAAGCTCACATCTGAATTTCCTCACTTAATATTGTGAAATGAATTAGAGAAGGAAGAACACAGAACAATCTATTTATAAACCATATAATGTACAACAAAGTATTCTCAATCTCATGTTCCATTCATAACAGAGTTGGTGATTTTCTACAGTACAGAAAAATGACTTACATTTGTTTATAAATAGTTCCTTGAAGGACTCTGTATTTAATTAAATGTCCAATGATGAATTTGATTGTCCTGATTGCACCTTAAGAATCTGAGATTGATAGAAGCCACAGGGTCAGGGGAGCAATTTACCAAGGCAGCAGTGAAATGTGGAATTGATGTCACCTCAATCTGAGATATTTTATTTGAAAATACTTGGCCTCTGGTATCATCAATGATGCCATTTTGTATTTCTCAGCACTTTGTGCATATGCTCCTGAAAGTGTAGCAGCCTACTGAGAATTGAATTAAAGAGGGGATTTGCAGCAACATCCTCCAGTAGAATTTAGCAGTTTCCAAGTGTCTATGAGAAAGATGGAAAACCAGAGTAAACTTGTAACCCCAAATGACTATATAACAGAACATGGTTATATAGGAGCAGCCAGGAAGAGAGAAGGAAATGCATTAGATCTGAATGTGAGGTCTGTCAACAGCAAGACTGTTTATAAATGATCTACAGGATTAGGGAGAGGAGAAGACCAAACGACTCTTTCTCGTGTAACTGGCTTTTGTAGAACCATGGACGTACAGTTTGAAAAGAAGTGCCCTTTCCAGCCTCAGTTATGTGTTCCACTTAGCACTTCACTTCAGTGAGTGACAAAATGGCAAGAATAGAGCAAGAGACTCAAACCGAGTGATGAGGCAACATTGCAAAAGAACAGGGGTGTAAGGATGAAAGGCATCCATCAGCCAACCGCGTTATCTCTGTGCTGCAGGGGCACCGTTATGTCTGCATCGGCCCCTGAAGCAGCCCTCAGAATGAAAAAGGTTCCTAAGGAGAGCTTGACATTTCCAACCTCCTTCTATTATTCATTATCGAACGAGAGATCATGCAATTTCAGTTTACCTGGAATCATGCGATGTTATTCCACTTTTAGCTTGTTGGAGTCTTTGGTTTATCAATTAAGCCATTTGTTAACATCTCTGTCACTTTTTACTACAAAGTTGTACAGAAGTGCGTTTCCTGCAACCGTGCACTCCCCGTACACTCGCCATGATATATTATCACAAGGCTTCCTCTGTCCTCACTGTAAATAGGACTCTGCCTCCCTGTCAACTTGAAATTTGGTAACTCGTGCACTTTGCTTTAATGTATAAAACAAATAAAGAGTACGTTTGCGCCACTTCTAGGGAGATTCTTTCACAAGAAAACATTGCTTTTACCCTCTTCTCTGCTACATCAATACAGAGCCATTCCAACTGCCTTGTTGTGAGATGAGACCATGAAGGACAGACAGAGTTCCTGGGTCACCTTGAATAAAGATGTTTCTGAGTTGGGGTGGAGTGGAGGAATGCCTCTTTCTTGTTACACTGAGGTTTAGGGTTTGTTTAATGCTGAAGCTTGGTGTCTGTTGCTGAGGATATGTTGTTTTCAGATGCCATTGAATTTGTTTTTCCCATTGTAACTCAGGGTCCAACAGATTACAACCCTCCCTGACTCTGCTCCGAGCTCACAACCATTGCTATGTGTGAACCCATTGTTGGGATCATGGTGCCAAACCATCTCAGTGAGGGTCTCCTCTGCTCCGCATGAGGCACTCCTCCCGGGAGTCCTGGGGGCATCGTAGTTAAGAGCTCCGCAGCAAACGGAAAGGTTGGCAGTTCGCACCCACTGGTCACTCTGCGGAAGAAAGATGTGACAGTCTGCTCCGCATTTATTACAGTCACGGAAACCTGATGGAGACATGCTACTCCTCACTGTAGGGTTGCTATGATGTCATTTTTTTCTTTCTCTGCTGCCATACTGTCATTTTGTGCCCATACTGGATTTCCAAGACTGTCAGTCATCATGAGGGCAGACGTGCTCATCTTTCTCTTCTGGGTTGGTTAGTAGGTTAGCAGCCCCACACCTAACCGCCAGCAGTGTCATCATACATATTTTTTAAAGATTGTGGTAAAAAGGAAATTTTCCAGTACTTTTCATTCAAGTTATTCAAGAAGTTCTTGAAGCCTTCTTATGTATATGTGTACACGCAGAGTGACACGCAGACACACCCATTTGTACGCATACAGCCACACACAGATAGATAGGTAAGTAGATACACACGCAGTATGTGTCACTTAACCTTCGCGATACGTTCTGTGACATAGGAAGAAAGGTGTTGTATGATTTGGAGGTTGTGTAACCACCACATTAAAACTTTATGGGAGGCCATTTCCAACGGTCCCCATTGCCACTGGTGACAAAGGCCAATCGAATGGGGGCCAGCAGCAGTGGCCACTAAGGTGGAAGGGGCAGTGACATAGTGACAGCAAGTCAAGAGAGGGGGTTGAGGGCACAAAGCCCAGCCCCCTGTTCTGCCCACTCGAGCATTCCAGGCTCAGCAACCCCTTATCGCTGCCGCCACCACCACTACCACCTGCCCACTGACAAATCTTAAGAATCCTGTCCATTCCCTCACCTGCTGATATCCTACCTGTAGTCAATGCTGAGGTCTAGGTTTTAAATTTGTAAAAATATTAGGGGAAAATAATAAACTGAAGGATTTCTTTCCCTTTAAAAATTAAAAACAAAAAGCTTACAGTATGTGAAAAAAATCCTGGTAGCACAGTGGTTAAGCACACAACTTCTAGCCTAAGGCATGTTAGGTGGAACCAACCCACCCACAACTCCACGAGTGAAGAGACCTGGGTGTCTAAGCTCCTAACTTGGATAGCCTGGGAAAGCCGACAAAGCCATCTGCTCTGTCTTCCAGAGTCACCCAAAGCAGCTACAATATTAGAGAAATTCTGTTTAGGTATAAGAAATGATAATATGTGTCACTGGATACCACAGATATACTAAATACCCCTGTCTTGTTTTTAATTCAAATGGGAAAAAATTCTTCCCTAATTTCCTTATAAATTACTCTGGTACTGAAATTAGAATGTCTCTACATCTGGTTAGAGATGGGTTAAAACACTTGACACTATTAACTTCTATGTGAGCATTGTGAAACTTTGGTAGTCACATTTTCCTTCTTGATAACGTAATAAGAGTATGATAGGATGGAGAACAGGAAGACAAGACATATCTTCCTTTATTTGAAACAATTCATCTCATTATGAGATTCGTCCAATGGCATAATTATTCTAAAGATAAGGAAGAAGTGAATATAATAAGTGGTATAATTTTTAATTGAGTGCAATATGATTGAGGGGTCAAAAGAATGCCCTTACTAAACATGTAATTTTCTAACAGCTTCTCTTAATGATATTCTGACTGAAGAATTAAGACCACAGCTACATTTAGGTTGATCTCAGAAACAGAACAAAATAAAGCCATGTTATCTGTTTAGGCATTCTACTTATGAAACATCTTTCTTGACATCACTTTTGATTAATTCTATGGATATCATTAGTGGAGTAAAAATAGAGAAATGATATTCCTTATTTAATCTAGGTAAATATTTTTATCACTGAACTCAAATCTTATCTTCAATCTTGTCCAATAGGACTTTTTTAAAATTAAAAATAAGCTCTATATCTGTTCTGGTCAATAGAGTAGCCATAATTAAAGACTTGGAATGCGGCTAATGCTACCAAGAACGAATTACTTTTATTAAATTTGATTTAATTTCAGCTCAAATCACCACCTGTATCTATGATCTGCAAAGACCCTGAGACTAGAGTGAGTCTTCAAAGTCAGAAAAGAAGTATTGAGATACCACCATCAAAAAATCAGTGTTCATTCAGAATTGTGACATGGCCACATAGTTTAGACACGTTAACAGGAGCGATCAACCCCTAGAAAAGGACATGTGCTAAGCATGCACAGGGACAGCACCAAAGAGGAAGATTCAGACAAGATGGATTGACACAGAGGCGGCAGCAATGGACTAAAACCTAACTAGCAAAACTTGTGAGGACGGTGCCAGACTGGGAGGTGTTTCATTGTGTTGTACACAGGGTCACCTAGCAACAAAAGCCACAGATGTTACTAAGAGGGCTGAGGAGATACATAGAAGGAGGTTTTGGCCTTTAAAGAAGTATGTATATCAAATAGCAACGTTGACATTTACTTGGGACCCCAAGTATAAATTGTGTGCACTGTTTTCCTAACCTCTTTCTACCCTGTATACTTGTCAGGAAATAGAGCTTACAGTTCTAATAAAAATTTTCTGTACAACATTAATATAGAGGCAGTTTGTACCTTACTAACAAGATCTGTTCTGGTCTGTGTCTTTAGGTATTTGTCAGGGCTTGTGACTGATAACGGCTGTGTGACAGAGGAGAGTGGTCCCTCTGAAGCACTAACTCTTTACGGGAGCAGAAAGCTTCGTGTCTCTTCCATGGAGGGGCTGCTCAGTTCAAACTGGTGACTTTGCTGCTCGCGTCCCACAGCGTGAACCACTGAGCTACCCAAGGTTCTTGTTCTCTCACGTGCCTGCCTGGAATCCATTCCCACCCTCAGACCCCTGAAAGGACTCTACTCTTTTTCCAAGTCGCCCATTTCAGGTCTTGTTATCATTCCCATTCAGGGTACTGCACCACATCTGGCAAATTTTAAAACTTCAGTCTATTCCTATGCACTTCGTCATTCCTGCCAGTGCCAGTTTAAAGGGCAAAGGAGTTATCTGTAGGTCAGGTGTTTTGTAACCTGGGAATTTTATGTAAGGGCTTTGAGTTGTCTTTTCTTCTCTGGAAATATATATGTGCACACATATTTTGAATTTTTGACGTATGCTAAGTATTGTGTCATTACCAAGTGAGTGTGATTTAGTGTATTTCTGGTTCTTAGTAATTTTATACCTTCCAAATTTGCAAAAGGACTAATAGAGGCCAACATCATCTACCACTCAGTCGCTCTTGGACTTATTTTTCCTGGATCTGCTTAGAACTTCCATCTTTGTGGCCACCCGCCCAGTTCTTCTATTAAAAGGCTGAAACAATCTAGAGTGTCTGATGTCGCACAAACACACACACACACACATATATATACATATATGCATATCTATATAGCTTGAAAAAACTAATATGTAGGGTCCCATTGTATCATATCAAAAAAGACATGATATTTTGAGATCACATCAACATTTGAAACCATAATATCCAGGTCAGACTCCCTTTGATTGGGATTAATTTGTGTGTAAACTTGAGGAAAGATTCTCTTGGCTCTTCTGCTCAGATTTTACTTGTCTGTCTGAAACATATGCTCTGCTCCAATTACTTAGAGAAATACCTTTGCCCCCTTAGAATAAAACCTCTTCAAGTCACTTGCTAGCCATTCAGCATCTCCGTTCATTTGCTTATACGTCAAATATGTGCTAAGCAGCTGTTGCACACCAGAAACTGTGCTTGCTTTACAACTTAAGTCATGAATCCTCACAACTAGTCTACGAAGTACATATTAGTATTTCTGAGTCTTCCCATCAAAGATAGATGAGAACTTCCTACCTTCCTATTCTGTGTTCAAAGGGACACTCAATTCCCATCCAAAATTCTGACTGATTGTGGAAGCCTCTGGGATGTGGTGTGTCCTTAACTATACAGCTCTTACATGAAGAATCTTCTTTAACCAGTCAGTTTTTCAAGGACCACCTCAAAATATGAGTAGGGCAACAAGAACATTACATAGACTATTGTAGGTTTAGACCAAGAATAACTTGATTTAATATTGAATGGACCTGAGTTGCCCACTCAGGCTCCTGTTCTAGAAAGTCAGATCAGTTTAATATCAAAATGGCTTCTGAGTGTACGTGATAAGCTGTCTGTGTATAAAGTCAACCTTAAGAATAACTATGGAGCAAGAGCTTTATAAGACGCTCCCATCCCAGTCAGAGGCAGAAAACACCGATGATAACCATTATAGACAGAGATAGCTACAATGAGCTTGCATAAATAAATAGACAGATCACTAGGGTAGAAAATGAAAACAGAAGTTTTCAGGAGAAACAGAATTTTTTGTGGGGTACAAGGCAACAAGATGAAGAGTTTGTTTGGGGGTTTTGCTCCTGGACTGGTAGGAAAGGACTGGAAAAATTGTGTACCCCAGTTGATATAAATGTCTGAGAGAGGTGGGAGAGATAAAAATCATGCTTCCACCTTGATCCTTTTCTGGAAATGCAATGATCCGAAACTGTTGTCTCAGTTACGACCATATAATGAATTCAGTAAAAGACCAATCTTTAAAAATTATTAGCTTTATGTCATATACTGTTAGAGGAATTTAAGAAATTGTTCTATCTATGCTCACAATGACTTCATACCATTTGCCTGGAAAACTGAATATTGTCTTAAAATAATACTATAAACTATTTTTTAATTCAAAGTCCAAAAAATAAGAATTCTATTCACATGTGGTCAATGAGATGTGCAAGGGGAAAAACTCGATTCAACCACTTGACTCAAGACATTCTTAGGAAGAAAGGCCAATAGTAAGAAGAAGAATAAAGAGAATGTGCTGGCCAGGTCTGCATAGAGATAGCCCCCTCCTGAAAGGAAGCATCTTCTTTCTGATCTTTTATTCTTCTCATACCCTAAGATAGTCCCTCAGGCACTATATTAATAAAGCTTCCTGGAGTCTAGACCAACCTGGGGCACCAGGCATGTGTTGTTCTTATATAAGAAAGTCACTTTTGACTTCACCAGCAAACAGAACGAATGATGTAAGAGCAGTGGTCCTTCTGATTGCAGGATCATCAGAATTCATCCATAATTCATTGAAGGAGCAGCTGCTTTATATAAAGGAAAAATTCATTCTATGTTTTACCTTACTAAGTACAAAACTAAAGCCATCACTGAACAAATTAAGCAAAACAAAGCCACTACTATTTCTGTTATATACAATGGTAATCTGAAAAACTCCTTCTAAAACATAGGATAATTCATATCTAATAAAAATGGATGTGATGGGTATAAATTAAATTTGGAGGGGCAGAAACATAAAACTAGTATGTTTAAGTACCACTGGCTGTTTAATTATGTACCAGAAGAAATCAAAATTAATCATGTGTTATAAATAATTTTTAGGAATGTGTTTATCAAGAAAATTATTCACCTTGTTGTTGTTTATTTCCTTGGTGTGAACAAAAATAACTTATAGGTGTCAAGTAGAAGGAAGTATAATTGTGTATTACAATTTTACTTTTCATTATAAAATAACATAGTAGTGTTTCTTGTAAATATGTAACTATATATTTATTTTCTAGATATATAGAGGTTTTTATTTTTTAATTGTTTTATTAGCGGCTCATACAACTCTTATCACAATCCATACATACATCAATTGTGTAAAGCACATTTGTACATTCATTGCCCTCATCATTCTCAAAACATTTGGTCTCCACTTAAGCCCCTGGCTTCAGATCCTCATTTTTCCCTCTCCCTCCTCACTCCCCCCTCCCTCATGAACCCTTGAAAATTTATAAATTATTATTTGTCATATCTTTCCCTGTCCAATGCCTCCCTTCACCCACTTTTCTGTTGTCCATCCCCCAGGGAGGAGGTCACATGTAGATCCTTGTACTGGGTTCCCCCTTTCCAACCCACTCTCCCTCTACCCTCCCAGTATCGCCACTCACACCACAGGTCCTGAAGGGATCATCCGTCCTGGATTCCCTGTGTTTCCGGTTCCTATCTGTACTAGTATACCATCCCTTGGTCTAGCGAGATTTGTAAGGTAGAATTGGGATCATGATAGTGGGGGCGGGGGAGGAAGCATTTAGGAAACAGAGGAAAGTTGTATTTTTCATCGTTGCTACATCGCACCCTGACTGACTTGTCTCTTCCTGAAACCCTTCTCTAAGGGTATGTCCAGTGGCCTACAAATGGACTTTGGGTCTCCCCCTCATTCACTATGGTAAGATTTTTTGTTATGGTTATTCCTGATACCTGATCCCTTATACACCTCGTGATCACACAGGCTGGTGTAATCCTTCCATGTGGGCTTTGTTGCTTCTGAGCTAGATGGTCGCTTGTTTACCTTCAAGCCTTTAAGACCCCAAATGCTATATCTTTTGATAGCCGGGAACCATCAGTTTTCTTCGTCACATTTGCTTATGCACCCTTTTGTCTTCAGCGATCGTATCATGGAGGCGAGCACACAATGATATAATTTTTTGTTCTTTGACGCCTGATAACTGATCCCTTCAGCACCTTGTGGTTACACAGGCTGGTGTACTTCTTCCATGTGGGTTTTATTGCTTCTGAGCTAGATAGCCACTTATTTACCTACGAGCCTTTAAGACCCCAGATGCTATATCTTTTGCTAGCCGGGCACCATCAGCTTTCTTCACCACATTTGCTTATTCACCCACTTTGTCTTCAGTGGTTGTGTTGGGAAGGTGAGCATCATAGAATGCCAATTTAAAAGAAGAAAGTATTCTTGCATTGAGGGAGCACTTGAGTGGAGGGCCAATACCCATCTGCTACCTTAATACTAAACCTATAAATATATGCACATAGATCTATTTCCCCATCCTCATATATAAATATATTTGCATATGTACATGTCTTTATTTAGACCGCTATAAATACCCTTTGCCTCCTAGCTCTTTCCTCTATTTCCTTTGACTTTCCTCTTGCCCTACCATCATGGTCAGTTTTCATTTGGGTTTCAGTAATTCCTCTAGATTACATTATCCTTGATCACGCCCTACCAGGCCTCCTACAGCCTCCTTGCCACCAATTTGGATCACTTGTTGTTCCCTTCTCCCTAGGTTTGTTAACACCACTACCTTTCCCCCCCACCTCCCCCTCTCCCATGTCTGTTGGAACTGTTGGTCCCATTGTTTTCTCCTCCAGATTGTTCATCCAGCCTATCTTATTTAGACAGACCTGTGTAGATAATAACATCCACAACAACAAGACAGAGCAAAACCAAGCAACAGTATACAACAAACCAATAACAAAACACAACAAGAAAGAAAAACTTGTAGCTCATTCAAGGGATGCTTGTTGGCCTTTGGGAGTGTTTTCCAGTCCAATCTGTTGGGGTACCATGCCCTGGCCCCAATGTCTACCTTCAGCATTCCCTGGGGACCTCACTGTTCCATTCCCTTGCTGTTCTGTTGCATCCTCTTAGTGTTTTGCCTTGGTGTGGCGGGATCAGATCGGGTGCAATTCCCACATTGTGTCTCTGGTGTTGTCTCCTGTAGGGCTATGGGTCAGTGAGGGGCGTCATGTCTCATAGTAAGGCTGGCCATGTAGTCCTCTCTGTGGACTGGCTGCTCTAAATGGGAACATCATCCTCACAGCCTGGTGAGCCAGGATGTGCTCCACTCTCTCCTCCTTCCCCTCATCTGTTCCCATTTGCTCCAATCAGATATGTCCCTATCCCAGAGCAGCAGATTCAATGCTGTCCTTTGAAATAAATACTTCTGGGGGGAAGGGCAGGTGTCCACATAGTAGTTGGGATTGGGGCCAGCCCCTCAGACCTCTCCACTAGTTCCCTACTCCATGCCAGCATGTTGCATTCACATCTTGGAGCACTGGGTTGAAGTCTGGTCCCTCTTTCCCTGTGGAAATGTAAACAATACCCTCCCAGGTTTTTAATAGAAGATCAAGAGGTAGATTATCACAGTGGCTTCAACAACAACTCACACATAGGAATAATCATGAGGATGGCACAGGCCCTGGCAGTGTTTTGTTCTATTGCTAAAAAAAGGATCATTATGGGCCAGAACTGACTGGTTGGCGTCAGACAAAAACATTGTATTCTTCTTAATTAATCTCATTCTTAGAAGGAAAATCCTACTTTAAGTTGTACAAGTTCTTCTTTATAAAATGAATTTTTGATAGAAAGTGAAGTATAGCGTTTACTAGAACTTTAAAGAGAAAGCAGACCATACAGCAAAGTGAATGAAATATCGCGTAATAGCTTCCAAAAAGCTCTTTTGGAATAATTGTGCACATTGAATTACCTGCCTCCAAAGCACATCACAGGTGGCAGGTGAGGACATTTTCAGCTTCGCTGACATCTTCGCAGGCAGCAAATGTGTCCATCCAAGTCACATGGCCAGCAATCCTTGCTTGGCTGAGTTTGTGTTCAGGAAAGGGAAAATAAGAGGATCCTGAGATTAGCAAATGCTCGCTTTCCCCTGACAGAAGAAAACAGAAACTACTGCTTCTGAGAAAAAAGATGTAGTCATGTGTGTCTAATAGAATTACTGTGCATCGTCACGCACAAGCCTTTGACGGATGAGGATCCAGGACCTGGGTTCTAGGACGCTGTGATCCTTCTTTGGCTCTGCTTTACTTTGTGACCTTGAACAAGTCTCTTGTTTCAACTTCCATCTCCAATCTCCATCTCCAAAACAGAGGCAATCAACAAGGATCTTCTCAACTGCCACTGCTTGTGGTTTACTTATTTATGCCATAAAGCTCTGCTGGGAGAAAAAACATCAAAGCACAAACTCCCAAACTGTCTTCCTGAGAGGCTTGCTGGAAACGGTAATGCCGGGCACATAGCATGTGCACAACTGATGCTAATCCCCTTGCCCCGGAGTCACTTCAAGTATCTCATTTTAGTCAAAATCTCTATGCACGAAAATCTCTTGTGCCTGGCATAGTAGCAAGCACTGTGATTACATGGGTTGAGAGCATTGGTTTAAAGAATTCCTGGTCTAAATTTTTGAAAAATTGGGTGACTAGCTTTTGTAGGGTGTTCTCATTTAGAATGGCATTCTATGTTACAGGTAGTAACTATATTGCATTTCACATGATATCTATTAGCTAGTTGCTACGTTCATCTTTTTGACGTGTGTGATGGAATGGATTAGTTGATTGAGTGGATTGCCTCTCCCACTCAAGCAGAAGTGTATATCATAGACTGTAAGGGGACCAGCGTCGCTGTGTGGTGTTGATTTGTGCTGGGCGGTGGAATCACAGTGCGGGTTTCATATCGTCTGGGAAACTTTATCTAGCTTTTTGAACCTTGGGCAGTGTTTCTCATCCATGCAAAGCTCAGGACATTATTGCTGTGAGCTGCTATCAGTTGGCCCCTGATTCACGCTGATGCTTTGCACAGTAGAACACAATGCTTCTTGGTCCTGCACCATGCTTATTCTGAGGAGTAGATGGGACCATAATGGCCACATCAATGATTTATGTGCAGAAATTTGTCAAAATTCAAGACAATGCTTCACATATGGCAACAATTGTAGAAAAATTAATAATTGTGAGATAAAAAGTAGCCACTCTCAAAATGTGTTATTCATTAGCACTGATAAATATAATAAGCACTTCTCAAAATAACTACATTCACATAATTATGTATTAATATTTATGAACAAAGGGCTATGGATTATATTAGACAATTCCCTCATTACCATTGTCTAGACTGCTACTCACTAGCTAAATGTAATCTGCTGCTTTCCACTATGATTCTGTACTTCTGATAAATATAAAAGGATGACATGAGAGTCTATAAAATTTCATCGTATAATATGTTTATCATATGCAATAAAAAGACAGTAATGAAAGGGATGTTCATTAGACTATGGGATTGTTACACCTCTTGTGTTATTATTAGCCACAGAAATAAGAAAAATGCCATTGATATAAACCACAAATGATACTTCAAGTAGGTAAAAAATAAATAGAAAGAATCCTGGATGCAAAATATTCAGTAGCAAGGACTTGATTTGAAATTAGAAAGCATTTAGACTTATCTATTGTCTTCAGCTGTGCTGAGTTAATGACAAGTTATAATTACTTTGGATTTAAACGAATACATTATTTTTTCATTTTGGAAACTGATTTTATAAAGCACCATAGTCTATGGTTTCGAAAATTGCCTGGCCATACAAGGATTGAATGAATTGACCATAATCAAAGGCTTTGAAATACAATATACTACATTAATGAGTAGAATATGTTTGCTCTCTTCAAGACTATCTATCTTGTTTTGATATATTTTTTTTACATTTTATTAGGGGCGCATACAATTCGTATCACAATCCATACATATACATACATCAATTGTATAAAGCACATCCGTACATTCTTTGCCCTAATCATTTTCAAAGCATTTGCTCTCCACTTAAGCCCTTTGCATCAGGTCCACTTTTTTCCCTTCCCTCCCTGCTCCCCCTCCCGTGTGACCCCTTGATAATTTATAGATTGTTATTTTGTCATATCTTGCCCTATCCAGAGTCTCCCTTCCCCACCTTCTCTGCCGTCCTTCTCTCAGGGAGGAGGTCACATGTGGATCCTTGTAATCAGTTCCCCCTTTTCAACCCACTCACCCTCCACTCTCCCAGCATCGCCCCTCACACCCCTGGTCCTGAAGGTATCATCCACCCTGGATTCCCTGTGCCTCCAGCTCCCATATGCACCAGTGTGAAATTTTTCTTAGCTGTAACTACTAAGAATTTACATTTTAAATTTGTGAATTTGACATGGAAATAGCTTTTTGTAACTAAAAAGCATTTTTCACACAACACTATTTATATTTTCCAAATTACATTGTTTACCTAGGAAAGTGCTTAAAACCTGTGGCTGACATTTTATTCTTCTCTTTTATAGTCTGCAGGCATTTTCTACATTAAGTGTATGAGATGTAAGTCTTCTTTTTAAAAAGGTAGCTCAAAAATAGTGATTTCAGATACTTTCTGCATTTTGCTCACAAATGCCCACGGAGTAACCGCTTGTGAAAAATAAAGAGACTGAAATAACACTGTGTGACATTATTCTAAAGTCTTATTTGGGTAGTTTGAAGCTGTCCATTAACATAAATACAGTAGTTCTCTCTTCTCAGCTGGAATAGGGTTAGCTGAGAAATACATATCATAACAGTGAACAAAAATATTGATTTGTCCATGGTCATTCATTTATGATTCTCCTTTGGGGTCTTTAAGAAGCAAATGATATGCAAACAGCTGCAAGATTACAGTCTGCTCTTGTTGCTATTTGGTGATTGCTGTTTACATGTAAATTACTACTTGGAAAAGCATAACTCCTTTTCTTTACCAGTAACCAGACAACAAAACAGTTTGTACTGAACTGTCCAATACGATTAGTTCAAAATATCTCCTAAAGGAATCTTCTTCAGAGTAGTTTGCACTCCTGTGTTTCCTTTAAAAAGTCATTTGGGGATGAATAAAATATAGCATAACATCACTCAAGTTGATTTTGAGATTCTATCTTTATAAGAAGCCCTTTCAAAAGAACGTACGGAAGACTATGTAACAGCAGATTCCTTGATGCGAGATCTAAATCTATAGGACTGAAGACAAAGCATAAACATTAAACTCGAAGAAGACATTTCAATATAGATGAGAAAAGATCAGTGGTAAAGTTGACTTCTTTCCAAATTTTCACTTGGGTCAGGCTGCAAAAAACTATGCCACACTCTTAGTTTGCTTGTGCTTGAAGATTATTGTAAGAATAGCCATCATTAGCATCTGAATTAAGCAAAATTACATAAATAAATAGTTATGCACATTACTGTCCATCAGTAGTGTGCCAGTTTTTCCAAAATATTTTAATTTTTCTCTGATTATAAAAAATAATCATGGAAATTACATTTACAATAGGATTGTTCGCTATATCGAATTGTATATGTTTTTAAAAGCATGCTATACTCATATGACTTTCTATAGTTTGAAATAGCAAATAACTCATTATGTCTCCCTTAAACCTTTAGAAATCCTGGTGGCACCATGGGTTCTAGGTTGGGTTACTAACCGCAAGGTCAGCAGTTCAAAACCACCAGCCATTCCACAGGAGAAAGATGAGGCTCTCTACTCCAGGGAAGAGTTACAGTTTCAGAAACAGACTGTCCCAGAAGGTTGCTATTAGTCAGGTGGACTCAATGCCAGTGAGTTTGATTTTAGTCTATGCTTATGCCTTTTTTATTTAATCCGTCTGCTAGTCCACTTTGTGTATAATTTGGATAATTTTTCACTCTTATAAACAAACTAAGGTGCGGACACTTAAACCTCCATCCTGGCCTTATTTGTCCAAATTCTGACTTTTAACTTTAACTTCTGTTTGAACAAGATGCGTGTTAGGAAGGGATTTTCTGTGAACAGTTAGTAGCAGTTTGCTCTCCAGGGAAGTTGGTCCAATGCAAGCCCTCACTGTAAGTGGAGGAGAAGGTCAGTTCCCCATTTGATTTCATTTCCACTGGTCAGAGTGTCAATCATCTACTCGACAACTGACTCCGATTCCATGTTAGGCGGGGTTTTGAGCAAACTAGAGGAGTCCAGTTCGGATTCACACTACGCAGGAAAGAGGCGGAAATGGGAAGACGATGAATCACCAGAAGCATCATAACCATTTCCTTTAGGGGTCAGTCTGGCTTTTCCTCGAGAATATCTGTGACTGTGAGTCATAGATTTGGAGGGGAGAGAAACTCGGAATATAAGAACCCTTACAGAGGACAAACAGAAAGTTTATTTTCAAATATGCTGTGTAAAGTTGGTGGAAGTTATTAACGTGGGTTAATCGACTTTAAAACGACAGTGTAAATATATGTTTGCTTCATTTTTGTTCAGTATACCTACTCTATATTCACCAAGATATTGATAGGAAAAGAAGGGTGAAGATAGCCCCAAATGACTATTTTAAAATAAAATAGTTACAATTCAGAATAGCACTGTGGCTTCCACGGTACCATTGGATATTTAAAAATTCACCTGCCACTGCGTCGGCTCCTACTCCTGGCCCTCTGTGTGTCAGAGTACAGCTGGGGTCCACGGGGCTTCCACAGAAGCTAGATTTAGCTATTAGCACCTATGTAATTTGATAAACATTTGTTTGGTGGATTTTTTTAACATAAAATCTTGGAGTACCGAATATGGCAAACACTGCTTTTTTGTTTGTTTGTTTTCGTTTGTTTGTTTTTAAGTGTGGGGACATAATAAGGCAGACTAGTGAACAGCATGGATAATTTTCTATTGTCATTTACTATTCTGGTGGATAGATGCAGGCAGTCAACAAATGGATCATGTACATCAAGCAGGAAGGAAGGATGACGAAGCACAGCACAGCCGGCTAAAGGATGGGCCGTGAGGGAAGAGTGCTCCAGTGGAGAAGAGTAGGGAAAGGCAACCCGAGAGGAGACAGTTGAGCACAGGTCTGAGTCCATGTAGGGCAGCCATCTCAGGCAGGGAGAGGAGAGTGCACAGCCCTGGGGCTGGAGCATATTGAGGTGTGTTTGAAGACCAGCAGGGAAGCCATTGTGGCTGTGTTCAGTAATGGAGAGAAGCAAGGCAGGTGGGGGGAGAGGGGGGGGAGGGCTCAGAGCGATGCAAGGAATCGACCAACAGGAAGGGCCTAGTCATTTGTCTTTGTTGTACTGAAGATTTTACTGATGACTTCTAGAGCAGTTCGATTAAATCACCCTGCTTGGTGAAGAGGGGGTTCTATGAAGCAACCTTTAAAGCAGGCAATCAACTCAGAGACTTTTAAAGTATGTGGGTATGAAAGATGGGGCCTTTTACTCCCGTAAAGAGTCTTGGAAATCCAAAGGAGTAATTCTGCCCTGTTGTATTGGGTCACCATCAGTAAGGATAAACTCAGCGGTAGTGAAAATGTAGTCATTAAAATGCTGATGGACCGATTGAGTGGAGGGTGGAAGAGAGACAAAGTAAATTATTCAGAAATCCAAACAGTCTTCCAAAGTAACCATGTAAGACCCCTAACCTCACATAAAGAGTTTACTGAAAGTATTCCTATATATATTACTGTATTGCTTTGACCCAAACATATTTTTCATAGTTTCGTATTCCTGAAATGGAATCTTTCTACCCACTTAACCTACCTACTTCCTGCATACCCTAAAAAAATGTGGCATGTGTTGAACACATGCTACTGGTGTTTATATAAGCTCTCTCAACTACCAGCTGCAACGTTAGACAAGGGAGGAATGAAACACAAGTATAGTTGCAGCGAATGTGCCCGCGTGGTGCAGTATGGTAAGCATTGGACTGCTCCGCACAAGGTCAGCATTCAAACTTACGAGCTACTTCACAGGAGAAAGACGAAGCTCTCTGACCTCTGTAAACAATTACAGCCTGGACATTTTGGATGGGCCGCTATGAGTCTTTGCTCTCCTTTCTTCACACTTTGTGGTACATGGTGTGGCTGGCCTGCCTACCTATAGACAGGGAGCTGCCAGGGATAAACACATGATCGTCAAAAGAAGACAAAGAGCCCATGGGGTCAGTGTAGCATTTGAGAATAACTTGTATAGACACATAGCTTAATTTAACTTCTAGCGTCTTTGAAGACTAAAAGTAGAATTTCCAACTGTTGCCCTAGGTTGTTTTTCTCCCAAGAATGTTCTCATCTTTATCTGATATTTCAGGAGTCTGACAGAACTAACTAGCCAGCTTTAAAGTTTGTGAAATAGTGCAAATAAATCAGTCCATCACATTTTCTACCCTTTAAACATGAAATGTTTTTGCCACCAGGTTTTTCTATTACTGTTAAATGAAAATCAGTGCTTCCTTTTACAGGTGTGTATATATATATACACACACACAATATTTCATGCAGATAGAGGAATAAAATTCATAAATAATACACCTTAACCTTTAAGGTGGAATTAATATGGATGTAGTGAGTTTTTATGCAAATCACAATGTAATGTAATATAAAGCATTTTAGTGACAAATAAGTCTTTGAGTCATTTAACTTATCAAAATTCCAATTGATTATTTAAATATTAAAATTAATTACCATGGCTAATTTAAAAGTTTTCAACATATGTAAATATGACAACATATGTACAGATGTGTTTGACAAAATGGATATATGTATGGGTTGTGTTAAAAGCTGCAAGAGTCCTGTGTTAGTCTGGGTACTTTAGAGAAATAAATCCACAGAAACTCATGTATAAGAGAGAGTTTTATATAAAGGTTAAGTGCACATCAAAAAAAAAAAAATCCCAATCCAGTGCTGCCCAAGCCCACAAGTCCAACATTAACCCATTAACCCATATGTCCAACACCAATCCACAAAATCCTCCTTCATCTCACAAAACAGATGCAATGATACCGACTGCAGGAGGAAAACCAAGTCAGTGAACATGTAAGCATCTCAGCTCTGGCAGGGGTCTCCACACGGGTGCACCAGCACCCAGGGCTGCATTGGTGTGGGTTCAATGTGGCTTCTCCTCAGGGATGTCTTGAAGGAAGTAAGCCTTGCCAGCTAAAGCAGGCTAAGGCAGCTTCAGCCTTGCCCAACCAGTACAAAGCAAGAGACCCGAGAACTCGAAAGACGAGGCTTACAGAACCATTTATCTCTCCGCCCATCAATTAATCCCACATGTGTTTATTGGCCAGGTTGGCACAATAAACTAACTCAAGCCCCCCAAAATAAAATATTTTAAGACTGTTTTGAAGTTGGTTTCTACCATATATATATATATATATATATATATATATATTTGTGTGTGTTTTCTACATACACATATTTGCATTAAAATTTTTCCCTATAAAAAATTTAACCATTTAATCCACCAAATTCTTAAGGTAAATAAACATAGTTTTTGAACTATCTTGAAATATCAAAATGCTTTCTGGGACAGAAAACATTATCAAAGAGAGAGAGGTGCTTAGTTTAAGAACATTAATAGTCAGCGTTACTTACAATAAATTATTGGAATGCAATTAAAACAATTCAGTGTCAATAAAGATTATTAAAGGAGTCTAAATAAAATATAATCAATCAATATGTAGTGAGCATCTACTAGGGTTAAGGTCCTTTTTAAGTGAATAACAATGATATCATGCAGCAGTAAAAGATCATTTGACAATTACTATGCCATCACTGATTGAATTTAAATCTTCTGTGGTAAGCTGATGGTAATAAAGAAGAATGTCTTTTGGACAAACCAAAACCGAAATCTACCGCCATGAAACTGATTCTGACTCATAGGTATCCCTTAGCCTGGGTTTCAGAGGCTACAGCTCATTATGGGAGCACTTGGCCTTATCTTTCATAGAGACCGTGGTGGGGTTGAACCACCAATCTTGAGATAAGCCGTCCAAGTGGCATCACCAAGGGTCCTTTCAAAGAGACTTACAAAACAAAAATCCATTCCCTTTTTAAAAATAATGACCAATAACAATATTTATGGCACATATATTCTGAGCTAAGTATTTTATGTGCAATATTTTAATATTTATAGGAACACTCTGAGACCAGTCCTATTAGTGTTTCCAGATTAAGAATATGGAGAGTGAGGTTGAGAATAGTTCTAACAGCTGGCATAGGATCACATTTAAATCAAATAAAAAATTTGAACCCAAACATTATAACTGTAGAACCCAAAACACTGAAATATTAGACATAAAAACTTTGGTAAAACAAGATCTCCCTAACTCATAATCTATTCAACATTCTCCTTTTTCCCTAGAAATAAGTAGTCTTACATAAGCTAAATACAGGACAATTGCTTGTAAGTATATGTCAAGAAAATTATTATCGAACCTGGCAGAGAAGTCGGAGAACAGAGAAATGTAAACCGGATAAAATGAAAAGATATAAAAGAAATAAAGACGAGAGGCAAGGGCAGGTCACCAGGGAAATTTTCAGAAAAGATACCTGACAAGGACCAATTCTGAGCCTTGGAACAAGATAATGTCGAAGCATCTGAGCAGTGCATGACCCAGTGGTGCCGTCTGCCCACAACGGTGTGTGGAATACTAGGCAAAAGGGGGACTGCAACCCTCCTTTCTGAAGAATCCTAAGAAAAATAGTTTAAAAGTTTGGAATGCGACAGAAACGAGGTAGAATTCTGTGAAGAAACCCTTCAGAGCTGGCACGAGAAGGTCAGCGTTAGGGCAGGGCGCTGTGCCCGGTGGTGTGTCTGTGAGCCACGAGGGGTGCAGACTGCACCAGATGACACTGCCAGAGGGAGGCCCCAAAACGACTGTCGATGAAATAGTGTTTTTTCAGAAACATATTGGTTTTTTTTCTTACAAATGTACCTCCAGATCAGTGAGTGGTTCTCAACCTTCCTAAGGCTGTGATCCTTTCACACAGTTCCTCATGTTGTAGTGACCCCCCCAACTATACAATTATTTTGTTGCTACTTCATAACTGTCATATTGCTACTGTTATGAATCAGGTGACCCCCGTGAAAGGGTCGTTCCACCCCCCCAAAGGAGTCGCGACCCACAGTCTGAAACTGCTGCTCTAGATAGTTACAACAACGATATCTACAGGGCTTAAAACTCTGTGTTGTTATTCTCTTTTGAACCCCTTTAATGGATTCGGGTTGCTAATCATGACATCAAGCCGCCAGCCGCTCCCAGGGAGGAAACTACAGCTTTCTATCCCAGAAGGTGTTCCCGTGGCAGAAACCCACCGAGCCAGGTCTCCCCTGTGCTGGAGGGTCTGTGTGTGAGTTGCAATGGACTTGGGAGTGAGACGGGGCAGGGGGACGTGGGGGGGGGGGGGGACGGGTAACTGTGAGGACGGCACACAGGCCCCAGTGGTGCTTCAGGAAGGGGTGGAACATAAGGCAGAGCCCACTGGACCAGCCTGACAATCACAACAGGGCGCAATGACACTGCAGAGCACTTGGTTTTGTCAGCAGGAGCACTACAAACGCACTTACAAGCTCCAGCTAAAAGCACACCCGCACTGTTTCCATCGCTGCATTATATTGTCACCGCTTTTGTCAAATTTCCTGGTGTTGTAGCAGCAATAGTGGGGTGATTACTACTTGTGAGCATACATCAATATCTTTTTTTAAAGGAAGTAGTAATTAAAGGAAAAGCAGGGGGAAATATCCACAAAGGCTTCCTCTCCGTTATAATAATGTAATTAATGATGCTGTAGAATGATGTTATGAGACAATGTTGTTGTTGGCATTCACAAAGTCTAAGAAATGTTCCATGCAGATAATCTGCAACTCTGTGTCACATCGTATGCTATGGTTAAAATTGGTACGAAGCATTAGCTCGGACCCTGTGTGGTCTTAAAGGATGATGTGCTGGGTGAGACACCACACTGGGTGACACACCATCGTAGCGACACCACTGACTAGGCACCATTGGGTTTTGTTCATCACAGGAGCTTCTTCTACTGCTGACTAAGTGGCAGTACACCGCCAATCTCACCCTTTCATGTGCATAAAATCACGTTCACATGGAGGGCTGGTTAAAACAGATCTCTGGGCCCGATCTCCAGACTTTCTGATTCAGTAGTTTTCCACAGGACCTCAAAATGTCTTTTCTGGCAAATTTTCCAAATGATTGAAAATGATACCAGTTGGGAAATGATGCTCCAATGGCTAGTTCAGGGTGTGGTTACAGGAAATGGAAGAGAAGATATACT
This sequence comes from Tenrec ecaudatus, assembly GCF_050624435.1. NCBI lineage: Eukaryota > Metazoa > Chordata > Mammalia > Afrosoricida > Tenrecidae > Tenrec > Tenrec ecaudatus. The sequence goes on from NC_134533.1 coordinate 97,124,473, forward strand.
GGAACACAGGGGGACAGGTACTCTCCTCGGGGCAGCCATTCCTTCTGAATTCTTTAACTGGGGATAATGGAGAGATGATCGTCTTTTGATGTAACCATAGCTCCCTGATTGGTAACCCTTTGATTTCATCATAATCTGCTGTGCCATTTTGGGGGGAAGATAAATTTTCTCTCTTCATAAGAAAAGCTAGTCATATCATAGTACAGTAGAGGTGTTTTTGTTAGCTGTGGCAATGGGTTCACATATAGATGTAAAGATCAAGTATGGATAATTTCTTTTAATTGTTACGTGAAATCCTCCCTGGAATCAACAAAGGCTTGCCGGATGAATCCTAGTAGGCTTCCTTAGGGCACGCATACTCCAGGCCTAGGCACATATCTGTCTCTCAGCAGAGGGTTCCTCTGGCTCCACTTATGATCTACCGTCCAGCTCTTGGACCCTGAGTGAAACGTCTGCTCTGAGCCCCTGGGAGCTTAAAAAGTTTATGGAAAAGTGGAATTCAAAGATAATGGAATATTTCTTAGGGGCCTCGTGAGGCCATCTCCTGTATATCCAATTGCCTTCTCAATACCTCTGCTTAGTCAGCTGCCTCCCAGCAACCTCAGCTTTTATAGCCCAGAACTGAACCCATAACATTCATTGTATTTCTTAGCCCAGTCATTTCCCATTCTCCCTAACTCAATGAAGAGATGTCTACAAGGTTAGCATCCTAAGAGTCATCATTGAGACTTTCCTCTTTATCTTTTATGGGTGGTGGGATAAAAATGTGTGTAAAAAAGTAGAATTAAAAGATAATAATTTTCCCCCCCAAAAAATGTATGAAACCCCCTTATGTTACATGCATAAATGTAGTAGGTTCTCTCACCTGTACATCTTTCAGGTTTGTGGAAGACAGGGAAAAAAATATCTCCCAAGGATGACCCTGTCCTAAGTCTTGAAATGAAGGAGTAAGATACCTGATTTGGTAAAGGTTTCGGATGGAATTAAGATGCTCATTAGGTTACCTTAAATTAGGAACCATTAGCCTGGATTATCTGGGCAGTGAAATTACAGGGATCCATAAAAGCAAAAGAGGAAAAATAGTAGTGGTAAAGGATGAGCAGGTAATAGAAGAAAGGTACCGAAAGATGTGGACTTTGAAGATGCAAATAGGAGCCAGAAGCCCAGGAATGTGAGCAGCCTTTGCTAGCTGGAAATAGCTCTTCCCTCGAGAATACACTCCCTCCCCACTCCTACTCTAAGCTCAAGGGTTTAGCTGCCTATATTCTGCCACCTCCTCTGGCGTAAAACCATAACTTAACAGAGAAAGGGTGACTAAACCTGCATAAATCTAGGCAGCCTGTAACGTCCCATCATACATGATCATCAGGGGCTGTAATTATCCATTACATTATTTATTGAAATTTCAGTGAATTATTATTGGTGGAACAGTTTGTTTGGAGTCCCTGGATGGGGTGGGTGGGGGGCACAGATGGTTAAATGCTTGCCTACTAACTGAAAGGCGGGTGGGTGGAATCCACGCAGATGTGCTTCGGAAGAAAGATCTGACAACCTACATCTGAAAGACCACAGCCTTGAAAATCCATGGAGCGCAATTCCCTGACGCGCAGTGATCAGCCTGGAGTCAGAAGTAACTTAATGGCAACTAAATTGTTATTTTTTTAAAGTAATTAATTTAAAGCCATGTTTCCCATTAGGCTGTAAGCACCATGTGGCCAGGAAATATTGCCTTGTTTGTCATATCTTCGTAACTTACACAGAGGCTCCTCCCACCCCTCACATCCCCCACCCCCCAAAAAACAAAAAACATCGAAGTAGAGTCCTGGCTGACTCATAGTGACTCAAGAGGACAAGGTAGAACTTCCCTTGTGGGTTTCAAAGACTAATTCTTTTCTTTGTCTAAATTATTTTATTGGGGCTTGTACAGATCTTATCTCAAGCCATACATCCATCCATTATGCCAAACGCGTTTGTTGCCATCATCATTTTTGAAACATTTTCTTTCTACCTGAGCCCTTGGTATTAGCTCGTTTTCCCCATCCCTCCCCTACCTTCCTCCCTCACGAACCCTTGATAATTTATCAATTATTATTATTATTTCATGTCTTACACTGACCGATGCAAAGACTAATTCTTAGAGGGTGGAAAGCATCTTCTTCCTCCAATGGAGCAGCTGGCGGCTTCCACTGCTGACCACCTGGCTAGCAGCACAATCCACAGTCTGCTACTCCACCAGGGCTCCCCGCTGAGCGCCTGTAGTAAAATAATTCCACAGGAAATGTCTGCTGGATTATGTCTATATGTACTTATGAATGGACTAATGGATCCATGGACCTGAGGTGAATGGAATCACACGGTCTACTGATGAATGTATGTGCCAGCAGAGGGCACGGCGTTAGGTGGCTGTGGCGCTGATGGTGCAGTGGTTGAAGCAATCAGCTACTAACAAGAATATTGGTGGGTAAAACCTATCGTCAGCTGTTCCATAGGAGAAAGATGTAGCAGTCTGGTTCTGTAAAGATTTATATTCTTAGAAACTCTATAGTAACCCTTAAGAATGCATAGGAACCCTCTTTTCTAGAGGGTTACATTTCCTAGACACATTCTTTTTAGGGGCCTTCTCTTTCAGTCAAAACTGTGAATATTAATAGATATTTACAAGGAGGACTTTAAAGATAGATTTTATTTTCTCCTACCCATGAACGGGCACAAGTCTCAATCCATGAGAGTCATTTTATAGGCATCCATAAGCATGTCTCTCTGCTTCCACTTTTTCCACCTATACACTGGCATTCATCCATTCAAAATTCCTTTAAGATGAAGAAAAGAGATTACAATCACAGATAAAACTACAGTCGCTTGGAAGTGTGACTAGCACCCATTTTCATCAGGCCGTCCAAAAAATGGCAGATGGCTCTCTGGGCATGATTTTTTAAAAAATTTTAAAGTGAGGTTGTTGATTTTGCTTTTCCATTTTTATTTTTTTGCGTGCCCTCATGCATTCACGTAGTTCCATGGGAAAAAAATAGTTCTCCAAATAATAAACAATTTAAAAACCTGGAAGTATCTACAACAGAAGATTATCATATATACCATAATGCAGATTGACGTTCCTTTTTTCATAAAGACACTTGCTACCTACAGTCAAAATACAACACAGAGATAATCCTGTATGCCAACTAAATATAAGCAGTAAGAATTCATCATTCATCTGATTAGCATAAATTTCCTAAATTTAAGATATAAAATGAAAAGCTTAAATTGAAAATATTCTAATTTTCAGAGGTAGTGTGTTCCATTGTATTATATAAGTCAGGGACCTTGTGGTGTTGTGGCTTATGCAATGAACTGCACACCGAAAGCCAACAGTTCAAACCCACCTGCCATTCCATGGGAGAAAAATGAGGTTTCTGCTCCCATAAAGATTTAAAGACTTGGAAACTCACAGGGGCAATTCTCCTCTGTCCGTGTGTCTCTGCGAGTTGGAATTGATTGGATGGCAGTGAGAAAGGTGTCCATAAGTAGACACCAGACATTTGCGCTGGTGACACTGTTGAATAAGCATTGTACTATTAATTGAAAGATTGAAAGTTCAAGTCCACCAACTCTTGCTTGGGAAAAAATGAGACCATCTCCTTAGCGCATCAGAAACACTACACAGCAAACCCAAAGGACGGGTGGGTGGATTTTGACTCAGGTTCGGGGTTTGCATGTCCCATTATGTGAGATAAGGTATTTAAATTCAAACACCTCCTAGACAAAGTAATCCAATACCCTGCATTGCATAATCAATTCAATTCATTCCCTTATTTGTTGTTTTACTTTGTCCTGTAAGAATGCAGTGTCTGTGGCGGAGTCTGCAGGGGGACTATTAAGGACAGGCCACTGGTGTGAACCCTCTGGTCCGCCAAGGCAGAGAGATGAAGGAGGATTGGTGCTTGGGACCCCCTGTGGATCGGGTCTTCTTTTCCTACAGGGGGTCTTGGGTTGCTGTGGATTTGAAGTCAACTAAACTGCTGTGGATTCGTTTATTCACCTATTTATTCAGTAAATTCTTGTAAGGCCAATTCATGGAGGAGACTCAATGCCAGGGACTGGAGATGTAGCAGCAAATACAATAGAGTGCTCCTACTCTCAGGGACATTTTCATAACGAACTCCAGGACACTTCATTGGGTTCCTTCCTGTGACATCTGTACCCAGGCCGAGGCTTAGTTGCTTGAACAGCACAGGGGAATGGTTTAAAATCAGGAAAGGTGTGCTTCGAGGTCGCCTGCTTTCACCATACTCATTTAATCTGCATGCTAAGCAAATCACCCCACTGGACTACATGAAGAAAAACTCATTCACACATGTGATACACAGGAAGCCTCATTAACATGTGGTACACAGACAACACAACCTATCTTGCTGAAAGTGAGGACTTGGACTTGAAGCTTTTGCTGATGCAAATGAAAGACTACTGCCTTCAGTGTGGATTACAACTAGCTATAAAGGGGGATCCTCACAACAGAACAAATAGATAACATTATGATAAAAAGAGAAAAGATCAATATCGCCGAGGATTTCATTTCACTTGAATCCATAACCCAAGCTCCTGGAAGCAGCAGTCCGGAAATGGAGCAAGTCGCCCTGGACAATTCTGCCACCCAAGATCTCTTCCAAGAGTTAGATAGCAAAGATACGGCTTTGAGGACTAAAGTGCTTCTGATTCAAAGCATGATCTTTACAGAACAGGCAGTGTTTTGTTCTGTTTGACAAGAACAACATGAAAAAGTTATAACATAACAAATATAAATTAAATTTCGTGATGCTGAAGGGAAAGAACATTCTGAGCAAAAGTGCTGACAAATACCGAGGTCCAAGAATCCTGCCTGGCTGAACTCGGGTAAAACGTCTAGCAGCAAAAGATGAGACAGCTACAGTCTCATTAAATACCTCCACGCACAAGCTGTGTGTCAGGGTGAGCTACTCTATTTTTCAGACACACCAGCGGATTCATAGTAATCCAGTGGCTTGGGTTGACTTTATGTTAGCTTCTGTCTTGCTAAGCAGGTAAAATAGTAGGGAATATTTTAAAGAGGAAGGACAAGGGGGAGAACAGGATAGATAGCTAAGAGATGCTGAAAGAAAGACTCTTCTCTTTTACATTTTGAGAGGTAAAGACAAAGGGGGATTTAAGTAGACTATAATGGGATATATTTTACTGTTAACTGATTTATACTATCTCTCATAAAAATACCCCCCCCCCTGAAAAAAACTACAGCTTTGGAGTTAGAGTTGTATGCTGTTATTGATGTTTTTCTGTGATCCTGGTACCACGATGGAAGCTGAAAGAGGTGCTATCTGAGGTATTATGCACAAGTTCAAATGTAAAATGTTAATTGACCTTGTTTTATCTTATGAGCAACGATAAGGAAATTAAGAATGGTGCAAGTAAACACAACCAGAGACTGATACTCATAGGACATGAAACATGAATGCAATAGGTGGAAGGCAGTGTACTTTGTTGAGATGAAGATACAGTAGGAAGAATGACTTTAGAGTGGATCGAGGAGGAATATCCGAAGTTTGGGATATATTAAGGAATCCTGATGACATAGGGGTTACACATTAAGCTGCTAACATAAAGGTTGGCGGTTCAGAACTACCAGACGCTCTATGGGAGAAAGACATGGCTTTTCACCCCCATAAAGAGTTAGTCCCAGAAACCTACAGGGGATGCTCTACTCGGTCCTAGAGGGCTAGGAGATTTACTCTTAGAGAAGACCTTGATATAAAACACTAATGTTTTTGAATATATTAGAGAAAATAAAAGTCAAATCATACCAAGTAAAGTTGGCCCCATAAACTTCTCAACTTAGCTCTAGTTGACATCCCTGTACATCTCTTGAAAAGCCAATTTAATACTTAGTCACCTTTCCAAAACACCTGTCAGCATGAGTTATTGACTTTCCCCTTGAACCTATTTCCTTGCCTTAAAAAAATAACATGCATGAACAGATTTATTGAAAATCTTGAATAAGGAATTACAGTGTATATAATGAATTTTATTAAGTGCCCTTATGCTACATACAATAGCTGGTTGGTGCTTATAATTGTGGGGGAGGTGTTAGTAGTGAGGATACTTGTAATAGTAATCATGCTCATAGTTACGGAAGTAGAATCATTTGCTTTTGCCTACTTGAATACTTTTTACTCTGAAATTTTAGTTTTAAAATATAGTTTTGATATTTTTAGTTTATTTTTACACGGAGATTTCTTAGATTGGTGCATTAAGCACTTTCTGAAAATAAAATTGCTAGGAAAGACATTTTGAGAATTTGGATCAACCATATTTAGCTTTTGAGAATCTATGTAACATGGTACTTAAATTTTGAGTAACTAAGCAATAAAATCAGCAAACATTTCACATGTTCTTTTTTAAACAAAAACAAAAAATTTCACTAATTTATCAAAGGTTCTACTGTTGAAGGAAAGAGAATATTTGCTTTGAGTGCAACCTACCTGCAGCCTTCATACACCTTAACTATTATAATCACCCCAGTCTACTTTCAACATGGAAAAACAAAGGGTTTTTTATTATATTTTACAAATGAAGAGGCCACTCACATATGTTTTATTCTTCTTTCCTCAGAAAAGTTATTATAGAGTTCCATTATGAGCTATAAAATATGTTTCAGTCTTTGTAAACTATAAGCTAGCATAGTTTATTGTTAATTTCAATTATGTTAAAAAACGGACAGGTGAAATGAAAGGCATTTGGGAATGTGTCAGTAAGCCTCTCAAAGATGGCCACATGCATTCAAAGGAATTATGTGCACTGAGGTTAGTGTGCAGTCATTGGAAATGACCCTAATGAAGAATAGCAACGTACATGTGCAGCTAATGGCGAGTCCAACCCCTGTCACCCCTTCCCACAGGCTGTCTGCTTTCAGATATTCCTGCACCAAATGTACTGTCACCTACAGATACAGAAAACATTGCCAGAATGAGAGGATTAACTGTTCCGTTTAGGGGGTCCAGCTGTCTAATGGCATTCATTTGGGTTTGTTGTCAGAATCAGTCTAGCATATTTAACTTTTCCCCCTTGAAAGCACAGCTTGTCGTCAGGATTCTGCTCACATCATGCCAGTGAAAATGGTAAGACAAAGGCTGAAAATTTTACAGTCCCTGTTTCTCTCTCGCAACTCAGACAATGACAAAGAAAATATATGCATATGTTTGCATTGGAAATGTATCGATAAAGGCTTAATAGACCTGGGAGGCTTAATTTGACGAGATGCATGTTAAGTTATAAATCTGGGCCCCAAACTTCTCCTTCACTCATTTCCTCAGCACCGATGTCTTACGCTGCTCTTTCTGTTCAGCAATGAGCTTGATGGTTGGACCCTTTCCCGTGTCGTCAGGGAGCAGATAGGGGATTAGGTCCTTGTTTGCTGATGTCACTTCCACACCAAGGTTACCAAGTGCGGGTCATCAGCTGTTTGTTGGTAAATAGAGCTAAAAATTTAACTATACCATTTTTTATGTGATTTCAAAGGCGCTTCTCCTTCAAATTCAATTTATATGTCTTTCATTTCAATTTTTTTGTATGATACCAACTATGGATTCATAGATGGAAGTATCAGCAAAACCAACTTTGTGCAGTGGGTGAAATGTCAGAAAACTGCTAGGATGGAAGTCAGAAGAGATAAATAGAAAAATGAGATGAAAGCACCCAAAGATACAAATAAAAGATATTTTTAGACTTCTTAAGTATATCAAGAAAAACGGATGTAGGAGATGTGCCTCTGAGAGTAGATATAGAAGAAGGGCTTCCAGCGGCTTCCAACAATTCAATTACATTCAAAACTAAATGTACTGAGCATGGCCTTTTCCCTTTACACTCAATTTTTACCAAAATAAATGCAATGTGAATTTGGAAGGGTAGTCACAAATAATGCAAAAATCTTCCTTAGAGAAACTTTTTTTTCTGTGTGTTTCCTTAAAGTGGTACTTCTAATAAAATAAAGCCTCCACATCTTATCTTGCTATTTGTTCTTGTGCAAATGAACTTTTCTAACCTCCAGTTTCATAAAGTATGAGGTGGGTGGTAAGGATATATGTGAGATAATAAAGGTAAAGTGCTTACACCACTGCATAGTATATGATTAATGCTCAATAAAAGATAAATTGTAGTGTCAATATTCTATTAGAATGATCTATCAATCAGTTGACATCACTAACTAGAAATTCCTATAAGTCTTGGACCATGCATAACTTTATGTCCTTAATATGTAACCATATCGTAGTTGCGCAGAAAATATTAGTGTAACAAACTGTACATTCTGACCGTGGATCAACCTAAAATGCCCTCACCAACCCCTACTGATCTGAATAGCTTTAAATTAACTTTCAAAATTCCATTCAAATCGTCATTTCCTAGAGAAGTTCTCTCCTGACCTCCAATCTCCTCACCCAACAAAAGCAAAGAAAGTTGCTCCTTCTGCTTTCTTTCAGCAATAGGTCCTATCTTATCCATTATTCCAAATATGAGGACATCTCCATTGTTTGCTCATATGTCTCCTCCAACTTGTTCACAGTGAGTGCTTACGTAATGCCCAGAAATCCCTGGTGCCACCATGAATTAAGCCTGGAGCTAACCCCAAAGATTGGTAATTTGAACCCACGAACCACCTGCAGTCAACTTCATAAAGATGTATAGTTCTTCTATGTAGTGTAGGGTCCCTATGGATAGAAACTGACTCGATGGCAGTGGAATGAAGTGTCTAGAACACAGAGAAATCTCAGTACATGTTGGTTTAATTAAATCATTAATTGATTCATTTTTGACATTTATTGTAAAAATTAATTATTCTATTTTCTCTAAGCATACTAAAGACATAATGAGACAATATAGTGGGGTTGTAACTGGAATATTTATGTTCTCATATTGGATATGTGTTCTCAAGCTAGATATAGGTTATAAAAGATAATTATATTTAAATCTCCCAAGTAAAGGAAATACTGCCATTTACAATAAAGTTGTAAGGCGTAAGCTGGTTCCTTTAGATAGCTACTCTTCTTTATTACATAAATAGCATATTTATTAAGCAGTTACTACGGTCTAAAAGTGGTTTATTATTTTTATAGAAAAAGTGAAACTGCCCATAAATATCACCCTTTTTCCTGTCTTCTAACTTCGGCTTACAATTCCATTGTATTCCTCGCTGACAAATAAGTATGTCACACTTGCAGTTGTTGATATCATTTCGTAATTTTTCACCTTTCATTTTGGTTTATGATTTCTTATATTCATTTGATTTCAATAACTTCCAGGCTGTTGGTAAATACTGGTCTGCCATCATTTTGTCAGATCTATCTCTACTGTCCTCTCATTTAACTCCTGGCTTCATCTCTCCAGGTGTAATTTATTGAACAAGGCTATGTGACATTATTTGTCACCAAGTCTGGTATCTCAATGCTAAACTCAGAGAAAATATAAATAAAACTCTTTGTCCATAGATCTTTCAGTACTGTCTTAACTTTAGAAGTGTTTTGTTGAATTAGGAAAACAGACATAGCCAAATCATCCTTAGTTAAAAATATATCAGATTAAACACAGGTTTGACAAACTAAAGGAACAAAATGACAGTTCTCATGATAGCACTAGGATTGGGAATTGGAGATACTTCACCTTTGAATATTGTATTCAAGACATGCCATGTCATGTCAATTCTTCTGTTCACTATAAATGGAGATAAAAGTCTCTTCGTACATCACTCCATATGAGTGTCATTTTCTGCACTTTTCTAAGGATCACGTATTCATCTGCCTGGGACATGAAGGCGGGCAACAAACTCTCATTTATTCCAGGTCCTTTGCTTTTCTCCTAATTCGCCCTAAAGAAATACAATGAACTTTACTTCCATCAAGTTTTAGATTTTCAATTCTGAAAGGAAAGTAATTATTTAAATGCCTGCATTACCCTTTCATGTTTTTCTCAGTTACTTTTTTGTAATTATCATCAGTCAATCTGGTGATAAGTGAAATCATATAAAAATTAAAACAAATAAATTAATCTTTATTTAACTACATGATTAGTCACAGGTATATTCTCATATCTCTCAAAGCTCCTACAGAAAGATAAGAAAAATGATCACTTGTTTCATCAAATAAATAAAATAGGAGTTAAATCAAAAGAGATTTGTGGCAAGGTATTTCAATTGTAAGGGGTATGAGAATAAACAATTGCCTAGTTTCATAAAATTCAAAATAAATAAATTCAAAAGAAAAGAAACCAAACACTTGGCGATAAGACTGGAAAAGAAAAGGTTGGTCTTTATCTGGATTGCATGCTAAAAGCTACCATAACAAAACACATTCAGCTGGTGGCTGTACAACAACACACCTTTATTGCTGCCGAGTTTCAGAGTTGGATATCGAACATCAAAGTGTCCCAAGGCTCTCGCAGAGACCTGTTCCGTGGTTTTCTCCTGGGTTGTGGTCACTCCAGCATCCTTCTCATTCTTGGCTTCTGTCTACATCACTTTCTTTCTGCCTCCAATGTCTGTACCTGTTCTCTTTCAGAAGGAGACAACTCACATTGGATTAAAACCACTGCAATTGAGTCCGTTCCAAATTCCAGGGACCTTATGGAGGATTTCTGTGACAGTGCATCTTTACAGAGTCAGACAGCCTTGTGTCTCTGGCCAAATGGTGGTGGATTTGAATGCCAACCCTTTCTTTAGCAGCCAACGCCTAACCCACAGCATCACAAAGGTTCCCATTAAGTATCAATATAACCTATGTTAACTGATCATCTCTTCAGACACTATTATTATCTATGAAGAACACATTCTGCTCTTTCAGGTAGATAGTAAGCCGGGTTACCAGCTTGTCCGAGGTTGTTTTAGCAAAGAGAAGTTGGCATGAAACAAATACTAGCAATACCAGAGAATAGATGGGTCAATGATTTCAAGACCCTGTTTGAGCTCCCTTGAGTTAGTACTCAGTTAATTAAAAGAGAAATACAGAAAGAAGCCCCTCCCCCCCATCCCTTTCTTTTCTCCCGCTGACTTTAGTTGCATAGATAAAGGCAGAGAGTAGGTAGAGCATTGATTTAGTCAAGGTTTAGATTTAGGCAACTATGTTGAATCTGGAGAGGAGAGAGAGGATGGTATTTGGGAAAAAAATGAAGTGAGTACACCAACTGACCATGAAGTGTCAGCCAAGTACAGCGTGGGTTCGGATGTGGGCGGTGCGGCAGTGGGGACTCTTGGACTGCTCGCTGACAGCCGGGTTGAAGGCTGCCGCTCCCAGGGGAGGTAGTCAGCTTCGGAAAAGTTGACACTCTCAGGAGCATGATGGAGCAGTTCTACCCTTCCTTGTAGAGTCGCTGGGAGGCAGAATCAACTCCATGACAGGATCTTGTTTGAAGGGGGCGATGGAAGAGCAGGCAAAGAACCTTGATGAGATGCAAACCTTGTTGGACTCAGATTACAGAAGAAGAGCTGAGTTAAGTTTCAAAAGCAGACGGTGACCGTGTTAGAAGTAGTTGGTTGTCACTCTTCTTTGGTGTCTCAAAGTGATCGCATACAACAGACACACTACCTGGCTCTGCACCATCTTCACAAATGTTCTTACATTTAATTCCTTTTACTGTAGCCAGGGTCTCACTGCATTTGATGGAGGGTCTCCTCCCTTTTACTACTCCTCTCCTTTACTAATCTTCGTGTGCTTCTTCAGAAACTGCTCTCTCCTGATAATATGTCCAAAATACATGGGACAAAGTCTCCCCATTCTGCTTCTAAGGAGTAGTCTGGCTGTACTTATTCTAAGACAAAAGTATTTGATCTTTGGTAGTCCAAAGTGCTGTCAATATTCTGCACAAGCCTCGTCCTTCAAACACATCAATTCCTTATTCAACGTCCAACTTTCACACACGTAGGAGATGATTAAGCATACCAGGGCTTGGATCAGGCACACCTTTGTCCTCAAAGTAACATCCTTGCTGTTCAACACTTTAAAGATGTCTCCTGTAGCAAGTTTTCCAAATGTAATGTGTCATTTGACCTCTTGACTGCTGAGCATTGATTGTGGTTCCAAGAAAGATGAAATCCTTGGTAATTTCAATCTTTTATCTGTTTATCGTGGTGTCCGCTAATCCATGGTGAAGGCTGCAACCCTTCAGCTTCATCATCATTTTCAGCAAACAAGGTTGTGTCATCTGCCTATCACAGGTTGTTAATATGCCTTCCTCCAATCCCGATGCCGCTTTTTCACATAAAGTAGCTTCTCTGATGCTTTGCTCAGCATATAGTTGGAATATGTCTGGTGAGAGGATACAACCATGCAGAACAACTTTCCTGCCTTTAAACCTTGCAGTTTTCCCTTGTTCTATGCCCATAGCTGCCCTTTGATCTAAATACAAGTTACACAAGAGCACAATTACTAAGAGTTCTGGGGTCCCCACTCTTCACAAGGGCATCTATAGGTTGTTTTTGTTTTGCTTTGTTTTGTTTTGGTAAACAAGTGACAATTCATAGACTGGTAACAGCCAAGGTGCGCCAATAGCAGTGAGGGTCTAGGACACATTAGAAGACAAGATCATTACAGTAACAGAGGATAAGAAAATAAGAGGTCCAAGAAGTAGAATTATAATTCAAATGTATTAAAATCACCAAGAATTAAAACAAAAGTAATGTTGTACAGAGTCAAGAGCTAAGATATTCCAGGGATGAAGATGATTAAGCAGAAGATTGCTATATAACTTCAAAAAAAGAGGTAACAGAGATAGGCTCTGTTGAATCAAAGGTAAACATTTTTAGTGAGCACACGTGACATGTCCTGGAAGGAGCAATGATAAGCAAAGAATACCCTGTCTCACTGCCATTGTCCCCATAAGATGGGTGATTGTGGAAGAAAGAGCCACCATGTCAGAGGGAGATAAGGAAAGCGGTTTCTGAAGGGCAGAGCCTGGTGAAGAAAAGATTGAGACACGATTTAAGATATGGAGTAGTCTCATGAAAGAGGTATTAATTCCATAGAACACAAGCATTTGGGAAGTGAGCAGAATGGGTTTGCGGAGCAGTAAAGGCAATGTAGAGATCCACATGGGTTTCCTTTTGGCCACTGTTAAGCCATCGATTTGCTGATGCAGCAAGATCCCAGAAGATTGCATAAATATTTTCCCTGATGATGCAATGGCTAAGAACTGGGCTGCTAACCAGAAGATTGGCAGGCCAAATCTACTTAGAGACTTCAAAGGAGGAAGAACTGTCAGTTTGCTTTCATTTAAGTTACAAACAAGAAACCCCTCTGGGGCAGTTCTGTTTTGTCACATGCTGTCACCATGGGTCAGAACAACTCTGCAGCATGTAAGAGCAGAACTTTAAAATATTTGTTAGGTTCTGACAAATCATCTCCAAATCACAGTGACCCCAAGTGCAAAAGAGCAAAAACACTTCCCAGTCCAGCACCATTCTCAGAATTGTATGCTTTAGCCCATCGTTGCAACCACTGTGTCAATGCATCTTTTAGATCTTCAGCATCCCGACTCACTTTTACTTTCCCAAGCATATTGTCCTTTTTCATGACTGGTCTCTCCTGATAAGGTGTCCACCATACAGAAGGTGCAGTCCTACCATCTTCACTTCTATGGTGCATTCTTGCTGCACTTCCTTTAAGACAGGTTTGTTTTATGGTTATCCTTCCAGAAAACTGTAATGCTTCCAAAATTCATTGCCAACACAATCATTTCAGTACATAGATTCTTCTTTGGCCTTCTTTATTCATTATCCAACTTTCACATGCATCAGAGGTGGCTGAAAATGCCATCGCTGGGGTCAGGCATACCTTCATCCTTTTCTCTCTCATACATGCAACTTTCTATAGGTAAGGCACTTGATCATAATGTGCACCTGACTTTTCAGTAAAAGTGGAAACACGCGGAAGGCAAAAACGATGGTGCTGATTTTGTATCTCCAGTGACTGACAGAGAATCCTCTCAATGATTGTATTAATTATATAAAGGAATAAAATATGAGGGGTCACCCCTCACCCACCCCCCCAAGAAAAAAACAGTAAACAGCTCCACTAAATGGAGCTTTCCTAGTAGACATTTGCCCCTGCTGCATGAGTATCAAGCCACTCGCTCTGAGTCAGCGCACCTACTGGCGTGGTCTGGGAAGGTTCTCTTAAGTCACAGTGAATTTCTTCCATAAAAGCAGTTTCACTCGAACCACTTGAACCTTGTATCTTGTGATGGCCAGTTGAACAGAACAACATGCAGCTGCGAAATGTTGCTTCCTACTCAGGAAAAATGCCACAAAAGCTGCTGTGACGTTGAACGCAAGTTAGAAGGACAGCGTTATGGGAAAAACTCAAGTGTACGGCATGTTTTTTTTGTTTAAAAAAAGGTGAAATGCCGATTGATGACAAACCTTGTGCTAGACATCCATCAAATTCCTGAACGGACAAAAACGTTCACTCATAGTGCATGTGGAGTTCATTCACCAGGTCAGACTGTTAATCAAGCTTTCTCGTTAGAGGTTCTGAAATGATAGCATACCAGTGTGCAACCAAACAGTCCTGATAGGGGACTAGTTTAAACACCATGACAACACACCTGCTCACACAGCCCAATGCACCATATTTGGGGGCAAAAAAAACCCAACACACTTCTCTTGCCCCATATATCTTACTCATCTGACTTCACTCCATGCGACTACTTTTAGTTTCCATGAATGCAGAGGGACATGAAAGGATAGTGTGAGGTGATGATGAAGAGGTGAAAGAAAAAGGGGGGGTGTGCTGTGCTGTCAGTCATCCAAACAGATGAGTTTGAAAAATGTTTCCAAGAATGGAATCACAGATTTGACAAATGTATTAAGTGTAATGGAGAGTACTTTGAAGGTGATTAGGTTGTTTTGTAAAAAAATTTTTTTTTAATTAAAGCAACAGATATACAAATGTGCTTCACAAAAGGGATGGATATATGGATTATGATTGTGATAAGAGTTGTATGAGACCCCATTAAAATGATTTATTTAAAATAACTAGATACATACCTTTGGGGAAAATTCATTTTTTTGTCTTGCTTTTTTTTTTGGTGGTACTCCTTCATATTACTAGAAATACCTATGTGACAGGACTATTTAAAAGATTAAATAGTACATCTATAATGTATGGTAAACTAAAAATTGGCTTACATATACCTTGTAGTATTATGTGTAAGTAATCTCATCCCAGTTTTGTCTTGCCTGCTGTGTTTGAAAATGTGACTATGACACTAAAACTCGTTACCCGGGCAACATTTCCAAGGAAACATCACCCTACTCTCCTTTACTAGAGGAGTATTTCACACATTTGAGGAATATTCTGTTTATCGAAGCCAATGGAAGCCTGCAAACTCTAAACACCAGTCCTGAATCAGAGGCAGGTTCTTCTTCCAGTCAATTCAGCTTGTTCTGAGCTAAAAACAGAAGAATGGAATTCATAGGACAAAGCCCACCTTGCAAGAGAAGGGAACGGGCCTCTCTCTTTTCTGGACTCAGACTCCAGAGACACCAAACATGCAGTTCTGCAGTCATTTTTGCATAGAACCGCAGTTCAAAGCTGGCCTCATTTCTGGAGTGAGAGTTGTCTGATTCTGAAGCAGTGGAAAGGAGGCTGTGTCCATGAACCCAAGCGATAATCCGATACCACCTTAGCTGGATTTGGCTCCCACTACTTTCCTTTCTCTCTCTCTCTCTTTCTTTTTTAACAATTCACCCCTTTTCTACTGTGGCTGCATGAGTCTGAGGAAAAGGACCAAATAAGGCCAGGTTATATGCTAGCCAGGTAAAATTGCCAATACCCTAACTGCCACCACCAGGAGGGAGGAATTGAGGATGTGATTCTAGTGTTGGTTTGTTGTACTTTTTTCCTTTATCCAATTACGATCCGAACTTGCTGAAAACCCAAAGGCTTTTACTTTCGAGTTGATTCTCATTTTAGTGGTCACATTCTATATATCGGGTTGTATTTTCCTAAGCAGTGGGGCATTTCTTTAGAGGTTTTCAAGTGATTCTCTGTAAACAGTTTCCAGTCAAATTTGAAGTAGCACATTCCTATGGGGTAAAGTAGGCTTAACCATACATGAATACCAAGTTTGATGAAATAGCTTTTCTGCATCTGTCTAGATCAGTGTTTCATAAACACATTTCTCAAAGTATGGATACTTGTTCTGATGGGTAGAAATGGATTTTGGGGGTTAAAATATGTTAAACACACTGGGTTCAATAGTTAACAGACTCGTATAGCAGATCATTTGGCAACTTATGATGCATGCATTTATGCCATGACCCTCAAAAGAAAGACACAGCGTTGACTCTGGGTATTCAAATTTAAAAAAAAACACTCCTTTCTTATACTGCTTAATAGTCTCTGTCGGATTCACAAAAGAGTAGGAAAATGCTAAACAGTCTTGTAAGAAATACAAGTGAAATAGACTGAGAAGGAACTCTGGGCACATCATCAGCAATAGCTATTCACTCGAAAGAGACCCGGCATCATGTTTCGTGGAGCAGCCGATCAGAGGAGATGCGGGAAAGAATGCCTTAATGAGATGAATCAACACAAAACCCCAACAATGGACCCACACTGCCACCAATCGAGAAGGTGACACAGGGCCTGGTGAGGCTGAGTTCTATTAAACATACAATTGAAGGGAGCCATGAGTTGAAGCCAACTGGAAGGCAAATAACAATCATCTTGGTGGTTACAGGACTGCCCCCTAACTGCCACCACTTTAGCTTATTGAAATAAGCAGAGGTAAAGGCAGCTTATTCTTGTATTTCACAGTCAAATTCTCCACTTGGTCATGATGTTAAAAAATTGTATTATCATGCAGAATGCAGTTTGTTATCTACCCAAGCAAGCTCGCTAGTTTGTCTCTACTGTCAGAAAGTTCGCCACGTGAGATGGTTCTGTAGCTTTCATTCACAGATGTGCTTGTTAAATTCAGGTTATCTTGTCAGCTTCACATAGTGGAGGTGGAATCGCCATGTATAATCTCAACAGTCTTTTGCCCTAAGATGGGTGTGCTATCTTGTCCAATAAATTACCTCCAGGTGTCTTGTGTTTCTATATATGTAGTAAAAGGAGAGAAGGGTACTGCATAAGAATTTGTGTTAAAGTACTTTTCAAATGATTTGACACCAAGCACAATTACATATTCATATTCAGAAGGGCTATGCTCTGTGCACTGAAATGAATGTCCATATCTTTGGCCCATGCATTCAGGGATCACTCATTTATCTCAGTGAATGTTGGTGGGTTTAAGCCTCTAAGGTAGGGGTCCTCAAACTACGGCCCGCGGGCCACATGCGGCCCGCCGAGGACATTTATCCGGCCCGCGGGTGTTTTTGCCCCATTTGGTTATTTTTTACTTTAAAATAAGATATGTGCGATGCGCATAGGAATTTGTTCATAGTTTTTTTTTAAACTATAGTCTGGCCCTCCAATGGATCAGAGGGACAGTGAACTGGCCCCCTGTTTAAAAAGTCTGAGGACTCCTGCTAGAGTGACTTATCTAGGTGTTTATGTGGACTTCTGCAGCCCCACAGCATGTGTGAAAACTCCGGTTTGTATTTAGACAGTAAGCATGACTTGACAGGCACCCCGAGGGAGTCATCACTGTCTAATAGGTTTCCTTAATAACCAGTCAATTAAGAACTTGTATTTGCAAAGTGCTTTGCCATCATTGTTTTTCTTTTAATGCCCTGAGCCATTACTATCATTTTACTGATGAAACTAAGACACAGGAAGGCATATTGACTTGCTTTGGGCCAGTAGCTTGAAATTCTAGGCACTCTTGGGATTTAGGCATCAAGCATCCTGTAAGCAAACAAGGTTACTCTCTTTCAATAGATACCCTCAAGTCACACATGCCTGATTTAGCCTGACTGCAAACTTTGAGTGACCTGCAGGGCTTCGGAGCTGGAACAAGCATCTGTGATTGACCTCAAATAGATCCATTAATAGCCATTCTCTATCGGTCTTCATCCTCTTGTTAAATTGTTGGCCAAGCTCACAATCAGCACATAAGATAGACCTTTTCTTCTTAATACAGAGAGCCATCTGTATCTGGGGGATCCACGTCTGCAGATTCAACCAGCTTCAAATGGAAAACATGTGTTGTTGTTGTTGTAGTTAGGTGCTGTCGAGTTACTCCTGATCCATGTGTTCTAAGAACAAAGCACTGCCCAGTCATGTGCCTTCTTCACAACTGTTATGTGTGAGCCCATCGTTGCAGCCACTGTGTCAACCCATCTTGTCAAGGGCCTTCCTCTTTTCCTGCCCCTCTGTTTACCAAGCATGATATCCTTCCCAGGAATTGGTTTCACCTGATAACATGTCCAAATGCGAAATATTAGAAGGAAAAAAAATAAAGTGGTCAAGGCAATTCTTTCAAGCTATTACATAAGTAAGATAAAGATTACTTAAATAATTTCCAAATTATTAGATGTGATAAATTATATGTAAATGTTATGCTTACTTAAGGAGACTTGGGCATCTGTGGAATTTGTTGCTGGGGAATGGGTTTCCTGGAATTAATTCCCCACAGATACCGCGAAATAACTCTATAGAGATATTTCAGCACATGCATGAAAAAACCTCTCTTTTTTTGCATTGAATAATTTTCATTAAATATTGGAAGAGAATATGCTAAAATTTAGACATCTGATTTTCTATAGAGGGTGAAATTATATGAGATCTTTGTTTTCTTCTTTGTACCTGTTTACATTTTCCATGTATGTTAGAATGAACATGCATTACTTTCATATTTTATAATCAATAATACACACATGAATAATATTTAAATGCCCTTTGTGCCTTTATATTATTATTTCTATTCTTAATATAAGGAATGCAAAGACTACAATTATATTCACAATCTTCTGACTTCTGTATAAAATATGCTATAATTATTTGAAGATTCCTTCTTAACTCTTGGATCTCAGTTCTGTTAGTGGCAAAATGAAATAAGGTAAGTTTGTAACAAACTTTGCAGCTAAAAGAAGAATTGCACAGAGTGTGTATCTATTGTCTTAGTAGGTTATATTCAATAGTGAAAGGATTGTGAGATAATAAAAAAAATCTTCTGTATGCTCATTTTATATGCATAAAAGTTATATTTTCCTAATACTTTTTCTAACCTTTAGGCTAGTGGAAAGGGATGTAGAAGATTAGGCTAGTTAAGTATTCAAAGCTGGAGGCAATACATTTTTTAAAAATTAAGTAAGTTATTTACCTGGAGGAGGCTCGGAGTTTTCAGACTCTACATACCTCATTTCTTGTCCTGCTCTTAAGATTTCAGGTGAGGGATAAAATGCAGACAAGGGTCCGAGCAGAAAGAGTGTGTTTATCGAAGGCGAGCTACTTTGGAAAAGAAGTCAAAGAGCCCTTAGCTAGTCTCAAAGGCATAATACCTTTCCGGATCTTATATGTGGCTAACAGTGCACTTCCCACCAAAGGCCAGATTTCTGAAGGGTCTTCTGCTGTTGGCTGATTCTCTGTAGTGTCCCGCCTCCTTTCAAGTTTGTAGATTCTGGCACCCTATCACTCAGTTCGCCCACCCCCGACTTCGTGCTGTGCAGACCCCAATCTCAAAATAGTCTAGGCAGTCATTGTGTGACTTTTGTCAACATCCTTGCCTTCTTTCCTGGGTCATTTCATTATCTCCAATATCTCTGGCCTCTTCCACGGATAAGGAAATGTATTATATTCTGCCCTTCAGCTTCCTTTGTGCTGGAGAGCTGTGTGTTGTCTCCAGCTCTTTTGTGTTTAAGCTTCTTGACAGTTTTCTTCCACTTACCGCCTTGTCTCCCCTTGCCAATTTCTGACTAGCTCACAAAGTCATATTAATAGAAATGTAGCAAATACAGCTCTGCACCAGATACTGCATTAAAAAGTGCACACAGTAAGAATCAGATACAATCTCCATCCTCATCATTTTCCCCAATCGAGAGCTTTGTCTTTCTCTGCCCAGGCTATTGCAGGAATCCACTCAGTGACTTCTCTGCTAGCTTGTAGACATGATCACATCTAAAATACAGATAGGAGCACCTCCATAAAAAATAATCTCATCTCTCCTTATGAGATAAAGTCCAAACGCCTTAACATGGCAAACAAGATTCTTCATGACTTAGTCCTGTCCATTCATCTTCATCTTTGGTCAGCTCACCACAAAATTAACGCTGAAGTAAAACAAAGCAGGACTTCCAGGGCTCCCTCCCCCTAGAGACAGTTTTCATCTGTGTGCTTCTGACGTGCTCTCTGAAGTAAATGCCACCGCCCACTCATGAAAGATCGCAATGAGTTCTGCTGGTCATATGCCCTCTTTAGCGGATAAGATTGACAGATCTGCTGAAACTGATTAAAACCAAACAAACTGGTTAAAGCTAAAATAAACCCAGAATTGTGCTGGGTGGAGCAGAGCTGTCACTGTACTCATTTCCCCCTGCTGGGCGAGCATCACCTGAGAAGGTTCTCTCTGGTCTCAGTGAATTTTATCATAAAAGTAGTTTCCCTTGAACCTCATCTTTTGTGATGGCCGATTTAACAGAACAGGGTGCAGCTGTGAAATTTAGTTTCCTGCTGGGGAAAAGTGCCACAGAAACTGTTGCGATGTTGAACACAGCTTACAAGGACAGCCATATTGACAAACTCAAGCGTACGAGTGGTTTTCTTGTTTCAAAAAAGGTGAAATGTCAATTGATGACAAACCTTATTCTGAACGTCCATAAATTTCCTAAGCAGAATGAAAATGTCGACTCATAGTATATTTGGGGTTTGTTTCACTAGATCAGACCGTTAATGAAGCTTTCTGTTTTGAAAAGATAGCATCACAGTGTGCGAGAAATAAAGGCCTTATTTGTGGCAATGGGGGACTGGTTTTGCCACCACGACAATGCTCCTGCTCGTGCAGCCTCTCACTGCACCAGTTTGGGGAAAAAACCAGTATGCTTCTCTGGCCCCACACATCTTGCTCACCTGACCTCACACGTGTGATTTCTTTTTGTTTCTTCAAATGCAGAGGGTCAGGAAAGGACAGCGATTTGGAGACATAGAAGAGGTGAAGAAAAAAATGAGGGAGGTGCTGTAAGCCATCCAAAGAGATGTGTTTGAAAAAATGTTTCCAAGAAAGAAATTGCAGATTTGACAAATGTGTTAAATGTAATGGAGAGTACTTTGAAGGTGATTAGGCTGTTTTATTAAAAAATTAAATATTTAGCTTCAGAGGAATAAAATTGGTTTGGTATTTTTTGGCAGACGGGTGTTTTACCCCCTCATACTTTCACATTTTGGCACTGTTAATGTGTTCAAGATTGTTGCTCATATATGACTTTTTATATGTCAAGATAACTTGGTCCGTTCTGAACCTTCAGCTAGTGTGAGACTAAGGTCCATTTTCTCCACCTATTGGTTAAACCTGCATCAATCAGCTGGAGGTGTAGCAGCTCAGGCTGCGATTGTGTTAGTTCTCACCAACAGAATCTACAATCCAACTCTATGGCAACTTGCAGTATTGGTAAAATAAGTGTGTTGGTCCAGGTCGACTAGAGAAACGAACCAGAGACACTCATATGTATATAAGGAAGAGCTTATATAGAGTACCATAATTGTACATTAAGAAAACAGCCCAGTCCAGATCAAGTACATAAGTCTGATATTAACACATATGTCCAATAGCAGTCTATAAATTCTTCTTCAGACTCACACACCCATGAAATAATGCCAAATGCAGGGAGATCACAGGCCACGTGGTGGAAGGTCTTGTGGATGCAGTGGCAGTGGAAGCTTCTCAAGCTGGCAGGGATCTCCACGTGGCTCCTCCAGTTTGAAGGCACTGGTTCCATCAGCACATAGCTCCAGGTGTCTTGTCAGCAGGAAGAGGAACCAGAGTGGGTCTGGCCTCCAGTGAACAATTTATCTCCATAGCACCTTCAAATGACGTCATCAAGCTGTGGCCTGGTTGACAGGTTAAACTCCACCTCATAGTCTCCAGATGACATCAGATTATGTGACTACTACAAATAGGGAATTTTGCCGTATCCCTTGCCTTCATATCCTTCACAATGAGGAAACTGCATGAGTCATAGAAGTTGCATACCAAGCAACACTCTAAACTTTTAGTAAAGGGGTAGGGAGGACAAGTTAACACTCTAAAAAATGACCATTTTGGCTGAGCCCTGACTCCTGTGTCCTTGGACCCACCTGGATAATTATCCTTTGCCCCACAGATGGCTGGAGCTCCACAGCACAGCAACAGGTTTGTAATTACTTGCAGTTTAGCATGGATTCGCCAGGAGTTTTCGGCATCTTAGCATCTTTTGGTAGCCCACCATTCAAATTCTAAAAGGGTGCCCAAAATGGATTCCTTCAATAAAAACTTTCCAGCCAGCCACCACTGGACGTAGTTGTGCAGCATCCTGTCCCTAAGCCCTACGATGAAAATAAAACAAGTTCTTTCATTTTGTTTCTTGGTGAGTTCTTCAGTACCCAAGCACCACACAGAGAGTCTCTCCTCCTCTTGGAGTTGAGCCCATACAGAAGGGCTGTCATTCTTCAGATTCTTGATGATTGTGCTTGAAAGTTGAAGCTCTGTCACAATTACAAGACTTTTGAAAAATAAAGCTGATTGCCGACTTAGATTCTCACTAGACTTCTAGTGCATATTTCTTAAATATTAAAGGCCTAGAGCAGCGGTTCTCAACCTGTGGGTCACGACCTTTGGGGGTCAAACAACCCTTTCACAGGGGTCACCCAATTCATAACAGTAGAAATTTGTTATGAAGTAGCAAGGAAAATAATGTTATGGTTGGGGGTCACCAAAACTTGAGGAACTGTATTAAAGGGTTGTAGCATTAGGAAGGTTGAGAGCCGCTAGCCTAGAGGGTAAGAGGTGTACATTTTGCACGTTCGTATTTTCAATAGCATTGTACATTAATTTCTTCCAAATAAAATAATTATATGTATATATGGAATTATATATGGTATTAAATATATATGTTAGGTTTTTCGATTGGGTTACCTCAGCTCTTTGCTTCACAGTGCTGAAAGAATTCATGCAGCAGAAGCACTTCTGTAATGCAAGTGAGTTTTTATGAAGGAGCAGGAAGTTTCAAATTTGGTCTCAAAAAGGTACACGCTATTTCTGGAAAGCCTGCCAGCCCATGTGGTAGCCACCCTGGGGTTTGCACCATGGCCCAAAAAAAAAACCCCACAAAAAAACAAAATTTGTGGAAAGAATACAGGGACAGGGAGGGTGGATCCCAGAACTGCAGAACTGAATACCGCAAGACAGAAAGGGGATGCGCCCCCTCATGTGGGAGCAACGCCACCCTCTGCTTACAGCGGTCACCTGAGCAAGAGCAGAGTCAAAGAGCGCAGGAGGCCTGCAGCCTGTGTC
Source organism: Tenrec ecaudatus (assembly GCF_050624435.1). Taxonomy (NCBI): domain Eukaryota; kingdom Metazoa; phylum Chordata; class Mammalia; order Afrosoricida; family Tenrecidae; genus Tenrec; species Tenrec ecaudatus. The sequence continues at coordinate 97,147,912 of NC_134533.1, forward strand.
TTTAACCCATTGCGATGGGAAGGCGTGGTTGAAGGTATTGGCTGATCTGACTGGTGAGTTTAGGCTCATCTGGGTGATGTCATTTGGCTGGGCCTAGTCTGTGCACCTAGGTGGACCTCTTCCCTGGGCCTATGGGGTTTGTGTCTGAGTATGGTCAGTTTGGTTGTTTCCCACTGGTGTCTATTAGTGTGTCTGATTTCTTTCCCATATCTGTATTGTGTTATGGACAGCTAATTTGCATTTAGCACAGGCAATAGGGAAGACAACCCCCTTTATCCCTAATTTTACTAGCATGTATATATACATATAATATCTCTATTGCTATATATTTAAATATAGCACCTTCATCCCACTGAGAGCGTTTGTGTTTTTAGCAGTACTTTTTTTACACACTTGTGAATTTCGGGTATCGTTTGCATATTTTTCTTTATACCAAAACTCTGCACTCTTTCCTTGTAGATTTCAGGGACTGCTTGGGTTCTAATCCAAGTATTGCCACTTAGCTGATTTGTCCGATACGTCATTTAAGCTCTCTGAGTTCTAAACTCATCATCTGAAAGGGAGAATAACACAAATTCTCAGTAGTTTCTCTGTGGGGTAAATGTCGTGGTCTCATTTAGTGAAAATTAAGTGCCATGAACATAGTTTAAACTTTAATTCATTTTCAAACCTGAAAGATGACTCACAATATCTCCTTTTCCTTTTGCCAGCCTCCCAGACCCTAATTTATGTTGCGTGTGTGTTTTTTTAAAGGATAGTAAGCAGGTCATTCGCGATAAAGGCAGTTCGCAGCCCCGAAAGTGAAGGGCCAGGAGCAGCTGGCTCTCTCTGCTCTCTGGTGGTTGTGAGAGATGAGTTGACACTGCTGCCCCTCCTGACCTGCTGTACCTTCCGTGACCTGCATAATGCCCGGGCGAGCAAAGAGCAGGGACTGTGGGACACGTGGAAAGCTAGGCTCAGATGTAGCTGATAAATGTGTGGGAAACAGATCGTGAGTTCCTTTGGCATAGACAAGAGGGAATGCTCTTTCTGCCACTTAAGAGTCGTTTGTCAGTTATTTTTCACATCTTTATTTCAGAAGTAAAGGAAAATAAAACCCAAAGCCACTGTTTGGTCTGGAGAGTGGGGGTCAGTGGAGGAAAGGCAGACTGTATCGAGATGAATTATGGAATGATTTATGTATTAACTCCCAATTTTTAAAAAAATGTATTTTTTTATCTCAGAATTGAATTTCTGATTCTGAAAAATCCCTGATAAACATACCAAACTTCCAGAAACCAGAAATCTGCTGATAAACTTCAGAATGACTTGAAACCCTAACAGATTTTAGGAAATCTGTACCCAGTTTAATATTTCAAGTTGTTGATCCTGTATTATCATATTCCTCTGTGAAGAATCACATTTATTTAGATAAGTTTCTAGTCTTCTACATGAATCTTACTCATTTTATTCCAAATTTTCTTCTGCAAGTACAAAGAGTTAAGTGACAGTTGTGAACATGTTGTCTTCAAAAGTAGTGACAGAACCGTGCAAATAGTTAAGATGATGCCAGTTGTGTAACAGTGTGATAAAAATTCCACACTAATTAAGTTAATTTCCACAGTAATTCTGTTTTCTTTGTCCAAGTCAAGGAAACAAACTGTAGCTCTTTAAGATTCATTCTGTTAAGGAAGAAACACCAGAAACATTATGGATATTTCTGTAAATTAAATTTAAAAGTTCAACATCAAAGGTATTTCCATTTGAAATGATAATAAACTTTTAAAAATTGATGATGAAAAATGTCATGGTACAAGAAAAAAATCCTAATTAAGTATTACAACCATGCAACAGAAACCAATTCAGAATGTGTGTAACACACATAAAGGTAGAAGTGAGTCTAAAGAGACTGTGATAATCCAATGCAAACAGAAGACAGGTAGTCAGAATGGAGGGTGGGGGTCGGGTGGTGGGAGGATTACAAGGGAAATATTTAGTCTGAAATGTTTATGTGTTTTAAACCTGCTCTCCCAAATAGAATTGATCATCTCTTCGAGTTGGCAGCATGTATGTAGTTTATCATATACCTTAGCAACTATAGTAAATATTTTCAATTAAATATTTCACGATCTAGACATAAAAGTAATTTAAGATGCCAGCAATTTAAAAAACTCTTCAGAAAACTGTATGACACATGTAGACTAAAAACAGAGTAAAATATATGAATGTATATTCAGAATTATCGTTGTGCTTATGTCATTACTAAATTCCCAGAAAATCTATATTAAGATCACTTAAACTTTGCTTTACTATAAATGACTAAATATAGTGTAAAAAATTCTTCCAAGATGGCTTTTATATAGAACTAATTTATGAATCCATAATATAATCAAATCTGTTTATCAATCCATAAATATTTCAAAATTTTTATACTTTATATTTTGAATAACTTTTATCTGTCTCAGAACTCAATATGAATGGTAAAAGATCATTTTCCATATATAAGACATAGTCAGAAATTCAGCTGAAGGAGGTCAATACAATTAGAATATCAACAAAACCATACCTTCAATCCCTGGCTTTACTTCGTTAAGTACTTTCGCTAGTGTGGAAAAGGAGTTTTCCTGGTGGTGCTGTGGAGTAAATATTGTGTTGCTTATGGCCATCCAGTCAATGCTGGCTCATAGCAAAGCCCTGTTGGTTTCAGAGACTACCACTACTTACAGGAGTAGACAGCCCAGTCTTTCTCCTGCAGAGCTGCTGGTGGTTTCGAACTGCCAACCATGTGGATTGCAGCCCAACGAGTAAAAATTACAATATCAATTCCTGGAGCCTTGTTTTTGGTTAATGCATTCAGTGCCACATGAGTGTCTCCCTTCAGCACCATCGGATCTTGCTCAGATGCCACCTCCTGACGCGGTGGATTGTCGACTCATTCTTCTTGGTACAGTGACTTTATTCTTTCCATCTTCTTTTGATGCTAGAGATTGTTTCAGTATTATCACTTGGAGCTTGAACGTTTTCTCTGTTTCTTTCCGCTTAAGATCTGCTCTTCCTTTTGGTTTTCTAGCTCTCGGTCTTTGCGCACATCATTACATATTTGACTTCGTCTCCTCAAGCTACCTTTCGAAACTTTCCGTTCATCTCTTTTACTTCATCATAGCTACTCTATGATTAAGAGCCAGTTTCAGGGTCTCTTCTGACATCCTTTTTCATAGTTTCCTTCCTTTTTTTTGCATTTTTTAAGATCATTGTCTTTGGGGCTCATACAACTCATCACAATCCATCCATACATCCATCGTGTCAAGCACATTTGTACATTTGTTACCATCATCATTCTCAAATCATTTTCTTTCTGCTTGAGCCCTTGGTATCAGTTCATTTTCCCCTCCCTCATGAACCCTTGATAATTTATAAATTATTAATATTTTGTCATGTCTTACACTGTCCAACATCTCCCTTCACCCACTTTTCTGTTGCCCATCCCCCAGGGAAGAGGTCATATTTAGATCCTTTTGCTTTCTTCATGAATGATGGTCTTGTTGTCCTCTCACAACTCATCAGGTCTTCTGTCATTCGTCAAATTTGTGCTTGAGATTTCTCAAAATGCAGGTGGAATAGCCCCAAGGTCACACTTTGGTGCCTGTGGCTTATTTTAATTTTCTTTGGCTTTATCCTTACATATGAGCACTCGATGGTCTGTTCCACAGTGAGCTCCTGGCCTGGGTTCAGGTATTGATCTTGAGCTTCTCCATCTTGTCTTGCCATAGATTTATTCAATACGATTTCTGTGTATGCTACCTGTCCCATGTGTATAGTTATCTTTTGTGTTTTTTTTCTTTTTTATTTTTTTTATGCACCCATTTGTCTTCAGCGATCCTGTCATGGAGGTATGCAGCCAATGATATGATATTTTATTAGGGGCTCATACAACTCTTTTCACAATCCATACATACACATACATCAATTGTATAAAGCACATCCACACATTCCCTGCCCCAAACATTCTCAAAGCATTTGCTCTCCACTTAAGCCCCTTGCATCAGATCCTCTTTTTTCCCCTCCCTCCCTGCTCCCCGCTCCCTCATGTACCCTTGGTAATTTATACACTGTTATTTTGTCATATCTTGCCCTATCCGGAGTCTCCCTTCCCCCCCTTCTCTGCCGTCCATCTCTCAGGGAGGAGGTCACATGTGGATCCCTGTAATCAGTTCCCCATTTCCAACCCACTCACCCTCCACTCTCCCAGCATCGCCCCTCACACCCTTGGTCTTGAAGGTATCATCCACCCTGGATTCCCTGTGCCTCCAGCCCCCATATGCACCAGTGTACAACCTCTGCCCTATCCAGTCCTGCAAGGTAAAATTTGGATCATGGTAGTTGGGGGGAGGAAGCATCCAGGATCTGGGGGAAAGCTGTGTTCTTAATCAGAACTACCTCGCACCCTGACTTACCTATCTCCTCTCCTAAACCCCTGTATGAGGGGATCTCCATTGGTCGACACTTGAGCCTTGGGTCTCCACTCTGCTCTTCCCCCTTCATTCAATATGGTATGTATGTATGTATGTATGTATGTATGTATATATATACATACACATATACATATACACACACATATATACATATATATATCCTTTTTTTTTGCATGATGCCTTCTACCTGGTCCCTTTGGCACCTCGTGATCGCACTGGCTGGTGTGCTTCTTCCATGTGGGCTTTTTTGCTTCTGAGCTAGATGGCTGCTTGTTCACCTTCAAGCCTTTAAGACCCCAGACACTATCTCTTTTGATAGCTGGACACCATCAGCTTTCTTCACCACATTTGCTTATGTACCCGTTTGTCTTCAGCGATCCTGTCATGGAGGTGTACAGCCAATGATATGATTTTTTGTTCTTTGATGCCTGGTAACGGATCCCTTCGGGACCACTCGATCACACAGGCTGGTGTGTTCTTCCATGTGGGCTTTGTTGCTTCTGAGCTAGATGGCCGCTTGTTTATCTTCAAGCCTTTAAGACCCCAGTCGCTATCCCTTTTGATAGCCGGGCACCATCAGCTTTCTTCACCACATTTACTTGTTCACCCACTTTGGCTTCAGAAGTTGTGTCAGGAGAGTGAGCATCATAGAGTGCCAATTTAATAAAAGAAAGTATTGATGCATTGAGGGAGTGCTTGAGTAGAGGCCCAAGGTCCTTCCACCACCTTAATACTAAACCTGTAAATGTAGGCACATAGATTTATTTCCCCATCCTCATATATATGTTTGCATGTACATGTCTTTGTCTAGACCTCCATAAATGCCCCTGGACTCCCAGCTCCTTCCTCCATCTCCCTTGACTTTCCTCCTGCCCCACTACCATGAAAGATGTTTTCTGTGGAATTTTGAGGAGAGGCATTTTATTGTAAACATCCACACAATCAGAAAAGTGGAGGAATGTTTCAGAAGGTTAGTTGAAAACATAAAAAGTGGTCATTAGTAGAACGTGCTTGCAAGTGAGCTTATGGTTGCACACTGGTCATAACAGCCATCTGTTAACTCGAAGTTCAGCGGTTTGAACTCATCAGAGATTCCATCAGAGAGAGATGTGGTCGTCCGCTGCTTCCATGTAATCCTTATAAAGACCAAATCCTTGTGCCCACTATAGGGAAGCTCTATTCTGTTGTGTAGGGTCTATCTGAATCAAAATCAATGCAGTGGCAACAAGTTTGGTTTGGTGTTTAGAATGCCCCCAAGTCGATTGTTGCCATAAAGATTGCTGAGCCCAAGTGGCCAAACCAGTTATTATGTACCCATTTTAGAATGTTGCTTGTAGAGAGTTTAACCCCTGGCTGCATAAGATGTATAGGACAAATGAAAATTTCTTCACATGTTTTCTGATACTTGGTCCTTAAATCTGTTCCAGCTATGCTTTTTGTCCAGATTTTATTGCGTGATCTTGGGCATTTAAATTTGCTATTCTCCAACTCAACACTACATGTGATTTTTATTTTTCTAAAACCCACAGAAAAGATGGTTTTATATATTTTTGATATATGTTATTTTGAAATATCTTCAGCTGCTGTATAATAGGTTTGGGCATCTCTTAGCTCCGTGCACATAATATATCTTTATTTCTATATGAAAAGCTTTGGACAGGTGGTTAAGCCAGTCCTCTAGCCTCAGCAGCTCAATAATATCTTTCAGTCAAAATTCCAACCTGGTCCAATCCACTAGCTTTTTCTGATACCCTTAACCTTTCACTGTATCACTTGAACCAAATCTCTTTTCGTCTGTTTTATTCCTGGAATAAATGAACAATCTTTAGCCATGACCTTCTAAGTGAAACCATAATCAGAACTTCGCTACTCTGTCCTGATTGTGATTTGGCAGACCTCCGCGAATGGTTGTGACCTCTCCTTGTCTCCCTTAACCTCACAGCCTTTTTTTTTTCCCCTTTCCACTTTCAAGTGCCTTTAACATGAAGCCTCTCCAACCAAGTTCATTCAGTTCTGTGACGTTAATAAGATAACATTGTTGGAAGTAAAGATAAAGATGCCTTGGAATGGTCTTCTTGAAGCCTAGATGCTTAGAGGCTTATAAGCAATAGACTAACTCTGGAATTTAGGTCTCTTGTTTTCTTGTTCCCAACATTTTTCAACTCATCTCCTGTTTTACATTTGCAATATCAAGTATAACATATGCACACCACTAATTTTTTAAATGTATGTGAAAATAGTAGAAAGGAACTTAAGTCAATATTCTTCTGGAGAGAAGGGTAGTTCAACTGAGACCAATGGAACACAAACACAGATGCTACATAGTGATGGTTTGTGTGTACTTGATGGAACATAATGGACCCAGAATTTATTATGATGCTCCCAAATCAAGCAGACATTTGTAGTTCTATTTAAATACATCAGCATACCTTCAAAATGTAAAAGTAGCCTTCAAACGCAATATCATACCTTGACACTATTATTAACATTCGCCTATCATTTGACCTGTGACAAGATGCTTTGTCTGACGCAGTGGCAGCTTTGATGGGATCAAACTTAAGAACAATGGTGAGGATGGTAGGAGAGTGGACAATAGTTCATTCTGTTGTACGTAGGGCCACTGTGAGTCATAACCGATTCAGCGGTAACTAACAATAGCAATAACATCATTAGTATTAATATTATCTCTGTCGTTATTAGTTAATAGCTAGTTAGGAGATTCCAACTCCAATGCATGCAGAGTAAAGCTTACTCTGTAGAGTTCTTAGGTCTGTGGCATTTCAGACACAGGATGCCAGGCCTACCTTTCTAAACATCTTTGAATGGGTTCCAACAGCCAACCTTTAGGCTAGTAGACCCGCGTCTAACCATTTGAGCCACTCCAATTAAACTCACTGCCATGGAATCGATGCTGACTCAGAGTGACTGGATAGAAAGGACAGGGTAGAGCTGTTCCTGTGTGCTGACAAGACTAAAACCCTTTAAGAGAGTAGAAAGCCCTTTCTTCCCGGTGACAACCAGTGGTGCCAGGGACCCCTAATATTCTCATGAATATGGTAAGCAGTCACAGTTCCTGAATGTCTTTAAGAATGGGTCAGAGATCAAACCAGTTTTATCTGGTTCAGTGATGGTCAAGGAGGCATCACCAGAAGAAACATGACATTTTAAAGTCACTGTAAACAAGAAAGATACTAGGAACTGAAAAAACAGTACCAAAATATTGGAAGAAGCATAACTACCTTCTTAGAGAAGATGGCGATCGTGCATGATGAAAAGCAAACAGCTCTTTCGCCTTTACGTTTTCAGCTCGTTGGAGGCAGTCCTGCTTCCCTCGAAACTGGTGTGTCCTTGCTCAAATATTTATCACGTATGATAAATGATAAATCACATTTTAATTACTCTGATTCATCTTATATTTATTATCTAAAAGAAATTAAAACTCTGAGTTTTAGTAGGCTGGACAGGTTCACTATTAATCAGAATCAGCTTGAAGGCAGTTTGGTTTGATTTAATTTTTATGGAAGCAAATTGTAGATTTGAAGTTAGCAATTGACTACTTAAATACTTGTATTCCAGAGTTTCTTATAGATTAGAGAGATTATATATAAAATCAAAGTATTTTATTTATTGCCAGTTAAATAGTGTAAACACTAGCCTTAATTTTCCACCTGAAAGAGGGTCTCAAATTTTGGTGAGTATAAGAAGTCTTTGCTAAGGAAAAACTGTGTCAACTTTTTTTCTGGTATCAATAATCACAGAATTTTCTAGAATAAAAATATATAATAAGTTAGAGGGAGATGAATAATTTGGTAATGACACTAATCATTATTTACTATATCATATTATATAATATCATTATACTAACTTTTGGCAAATCAGTATGAAAGTAGTAAGCAATTAAAGTATTACTTCTGATTTACATAGGTGTCAAATGTAGCAGGTGCATGTCTATTTAAATTGAAATTTTTATCTGACACTGAACTAAACTCTACCTTCTAATTTAATATTTTAAATATAGAAATTTTCTTTATTTGTTAAATAAATGTTATCACATGTTCCTTAATGTGCATATAGTTTAAATATTCATTGGTATGCATATATGTTTGTTTTAATGAAGTCATAGTAAGGGTATATAGCTAGTGTAAATTTAATTTTCTTATTTTAAGTTTCAAGAATAGTTCATCTAGAGGAGGAAAATAAGAAAAATCGTGACTAAAATTAAAAAGCCAATGACTGACATTGAGTCAGTTGTGACTCGTAGCAACTCTGTCTAGGTTTCTGAGGCTCTCCCTCTTCATGGGAACAGAGAGCTCTATCTTTCTCCCTTAGAGCAGCTGATGGACTTGAACCTTTGAACTTGGGGCTAGCAGTCTAGAGCTTACCCAATAGTTCCACCAGGGCTCCTTACTACTTTTATCAAAAAAAATTGCAAGCAATTCATCTTTTCAAGTAAACTAAATAGATTTAGGTCTTTATTCCAATATTATGACATACTACTTTGTTCAACCAACATTGCATTAAAATCTCCTAAAATTCTAAAATGTAAAGAATATTTTCTTAAAGGAACACAAATTCAATATATAGACACTCATATTCAAGAAGGTTCTCGTGAAGACCTATACTCCCAGAGAGAAGATGAAACAGAGATGAATTTGAATCCGTTTCCCCATCTGTTGGTTCAGGAGATGTCCAGAAAAATTATGTTGCTGCTGGGAAGAGTAGTCATTCCTAAGATCATTTACCCTCAGACAGATTTTGCATATATTTTTAGCCCCAAACCTTATCAAGTTAAATTTGAATAATAAACCTTAAAGGCTTGAATTTATTATGCATTAATTATTCCCCAGGACTAAGCAAATGTGAATAAATTCTGAAGAAATGTTGCTTCATCCTTATGAATAATAACAATGCTTCAAATAATAATGCCAATGTATTTTCTGAGAAAATTCAAATGCTAAAACACAAGATTTGCAAAAGCAGAATCCAAAAGTTTTAGGATATTAAAACTATCAGAATGTTCTTTAAATCTGACTTGACTCTGTTTGAAGTTTTTTTAAAGGAAAATATCAATAGAGTGAGGAAATGTACAAAAATGACATAAATGAAATCAACATACATTTTAAAATTTAAATTTAATTGGCTCACCTAATAGCCATATGAAAGATATAAAATTAGTAAATTGGTAGATAAAAAGCATTGACAATACAAGTCAAACAAAGAGAGGGGGACTATGAAAGGCCTAACTGACACAGCAAGTAGAGGAAGAAATCCAAAGGATGCAGAAGAAAATAAAGCAAAAATGCAAATAACCAAAATTGAGAATGAAAAAAGGTATGTCAGGTATACATTTGAGATACTGAAATAATAACGAGGATATTGGAAAACAAAAAGGTTATATCAAATATTTTTAAGTATAGGCAAAGCAGACAAAATCTGATACAACCAGAATCTACTCAAAATAACCCCCAACAAGAGAGATGACATTAGTAATCGTAAAACCATTAAAGAGATTTACTCCTTGTAAACAAAGTAATAACAGTACCAGGAAGCTTCAAAATGTTCATGGGAAAAAATGGAATTAACAAATGATAAAATTCTGTCACAAAAAATGTAAAGCCCATCAAAATATCCCAAAGATATCTAAACCGGGATGAATGCACTGATGCATTCAACTAACTATTCCAAACTGAAAATAATTCTAATTTAAGTAAACTCTTCTAAATAACAGAATTATTTTTCTCTCTAAACTCATGTGTCTGGCAAAAGATTTTAATGAAGATCTCAAAAAAAGGACAACAGAAGAAAATATAATAATAGGTTACACTTTCTTCACAGTATAAATGCATTCATTTAAGCAAAATATTAGCAAACAAAATCTATCAATATTTAAAGAGAATAAAATTGCTAAATTGGGTTTATCTCAATAATCATGTTTCTTTTAACATTAGAATGTTCATTTCTATAAACTACTATACTTCAATGTACTCGTGTAACATGTACCTGTACATGCACCAAGAGACAGCCATTCAAACAGAATTAACCCCCAAAAAGGTATAACTGTGTGGTTTAAGATCAGTAAAGCTGTGCTTCAGCATATCCTTTTCCCATTGTGTTAGTCTGGGGAGACTAAAGAAGCAAATCCACAGAAACTTATATGTGTATAGGAAAGACGTTTATATATAAGAGCAATTGAATAGTGACAAAGCATCCCATCCCAGTCCAGATCAAGTCCATAAATCCAATATTAGCCCATATGACTGATACCAATCTATGAAGTCCTCTTCAGATTCAGGAAACACCTGCAATGATGCCGAATGCAGGACAATCACAGATGACTGGGTTGGAAGTCTTGTGGATCCCGTGGTGTTGTAAACATCTCAGTGCTGGCAGGAGTCTCGACTTGGCTTCTCCGGCTCCAGAAGTTGGGTTGCATCAGGGTAGTTCGATGTGGCTTCTCCAGCTCCCAGAGCATAGCACAATGTTTCTTGCCAGTAGAGCATCTCTCAGTAAGTGAGTAGCGAGAGAGTGTCTCCTGCCTCCAAGGAGGAAATGCTGGTGTTCCCAGAATTCTGAGGGGAAGGCCATGCCCTCACAGAGACCTCATTGGTTATATCTTGATTGACAGGGCAGACTCCACCCCTTCATAATCTTCTCAAACTGACACCAGATTATGTAACTACCTCACCTATGCTATTCAATCTGTATACAGAGCAAATAATCTAAATAATTTATATAGAGACGCTATATTAAATTATGCAAATTTTAAATTTCTAATACCAATATTATTCATATTAAAATACATCTTGAAGACAGTTTCAAAGCAAGTTACAGAGGAGGACAAAACTTTTATATTACTAAAGACCTAGCCCAGATCTGTGAGCAAGCAAATCCAAATCACAACAAAAGCATAACAGAGTAGAAAACCCGAAAACGTTCTGAACAGGTCTTTCAAAATAAAAGGAAATGTAATGTGGGAAATTACTCAGTTTCCATTGTATCATGAAAATACAAGTTAAAAAGAAAAGGAACAAGAAAAAGTATGATATCCTAACACATGACAGTACCAATTTATGGTGAGAATCGGAGAAAAGAGGACTCTACTTGCTGGAGGGTTCATATGTGAGCCCTCGTATTTGCATAACCATTCAGGAAACAGGTTGGCATTGTGTCGTAATTTTAAAGAGGTACTTCTACATAAATTCCTAATCTCTTGCACATGTTCATCAGGAGTTACATATAACAATGTTCCTAACATCACTACTTGTAATTGCAGAAAACTGAAAACAATATAAATGTTCATCAACAAAAAAGGAAAATACAGTGTGCTCAGACAATGCAATGCTGCTCAACCATGCGAATGAATGAACTTCTGCTACATGCACCCATGGCGATGAACCACACAAGCACAATGTTGAACGACAGCAAGATAGCAAAGGGTTTCTACACAATAGGAATCTTCTTATATGAAGTTCAAAAATGGACAAAAATAAGCAATATTTTTAAAAAGCTTATGACAAAGTTGAAATTAAAAGAAAGGGAAGGCTCACCACAGTAGAGTGGAGCTTATTCTCTAGGAGGTGGGAAGGATTGTGATCATGGTGGGGTGGAGAGGCAGCACTGTTACTGCCCTAGTCTCTGACCCGTATCAGGATTACTTAGGTGTCCACAGTTTTTCTCCAACCTGTATTCATATGATGTATGCACCAGTCTCTTTGACATAATGTGCTAGGCTGGGCTCCATAGAGAACCAAAAACCCGAAAGCCTGTATTGTGTACGTGTATGGAAAGAGATGGAAATGAAGAGATGGCTCATACAATTGTAGAGGTGGGTAAGTTAGCCTGGGTCAATAACATGGGTCTGTTGTAAGCCAAAGTTTGCTGGGTAAGTTAGCTTGGTGGAAGAACATGGGTCAGTGGTAAACCAAAGGTAGCTGCAGGGGCTGAGGAGCAAAAGGAGAGGAAGCAGGAAGAGCACAGGCTGGTGGATGCCCAGCTGAATGGATCTGAAGTCAGATATATGCTGATGACTCCTAGGGTCAACAGGCAGCAAGAGGTTGATGAGCTAAGATGCAGAATCCAGATCCAGCAGAAGTGAGCTAGCTTTGCCACCGACTTAGTAGACCATACCTTGAATGAAACCTTCTACAATTGAATTAAAGCTATGAAAAATTAAAGAGGTAATACTGAAAAAGCAAACAACCCAAGCTTACTGTCCTAAAGGCAATTCTGACTCATACTGATCCTAGGGAACAGGCTAGACCTCTCTCCCTGTGGGTTTCTGAGATTATAACCCTTGATGGGATTAAAGAGCCTCCTCTTTTTCCATAGGAGCAGTTGGTGGTTTCAAATTGCTGACCTTACTATTAACAGCCCAATGTCTAAACCACTATGTTACCAGGACCTACCTCTTCTTTAAGGAGAGAGTCTTCTATCCTTTTCTTCTGACACCTGCTTGGCTGCTTCATCGACAATCCCTCGTGTTGTTGATTGCACTATGTGAGATCATATCAGGAGAATCCTGGCCCACCCAAATTGACAGGAAACCTATCACACGTAATGTAATCAATTCTACTTACTATGTAAAATGAGAAATACTTAGGAGGAAAGTAGTTAAGGGATTGACTGATAACAGAAAGATTTGTCCATTGAAACCCACCCAGCCGCTCCGTGAGAAAAAGACTTGGACATGTATTTTCATAAAGATTGCACCCTAGAATCCTCGATGGTGAAGTTCTGTTTTGTCACAAGGGGTTGTGATAAATCAAAAAAGACTTGACAGCATACAGCAAAAACAACATGAAAAAGGTGTTTCGTCAGAAACACTCTGCTCTGGCTAGATTGCCTGGGTTGTATGTAGACTTCTTATGATGAAGACACCTTTCTACACTTTTGTTGCCTGCTGTTTAGCTTCTCTAAATGAAAATAATAAAAATAAATCATTGCAGAAGAAACTTGTGTGACAGAAGTCATTAGGCTTTCTACAGCTGATGAGTTGACAGTGTCGGGCTTAGAGTATTTGGAGTGTTTCCTGGGCTGTAAAGACCTTTTTAATAGACACAATCTAAAGTGATCTTTTGTAGCATGGGGCACTTGTACTGGAGGCAATGAGGTTTCAGTACTCTGAAACCCACCCACGCAACCCAGCATGCATGTGACTCGCAGACACAGCATGACGACCGTTGAAGAGCTCCGGTACAAATGTACGTAGTGGTTTGAGATGAAATAGAGAGAAAAGTAGGTATTAAATTTAACAGCTCCGTTAAACACACATTCTTTGGAGTAAAAATGTGCTTTCTGCAAAATTAGCATGGAGAAGAGTTGCTTCTTGCATGCTTCAATTCCCTGAAATAGAAATGTTTCCACAATTTCTCCCGTTCTATCTTCCTATTCTCCCACAATTAGCCCTCTTAATGGGACCCCTTTCAGAGTGTTCGGCACTGGTAGCTGGACACTATCTCATTCTTCTGGCCCTCAGGGTCAGAGAACCTGAGGTTGGAGTGATCCGTTATAATCTATAATTCATTCCTTTTCTTCAATCATCTTTCTCCATATGGGCATAGCGCATTTGATGCATCTTAGGGGGTTGCTTCCAACCTTTCAAGACCCCAGTGGCTCCTCTCCAAAGTAAGATGTCAAACATTGTCTTCAGGAGCAACATTATGCAAATTGACCTGATGCACCCCAAGACTGTGATCCTGAGCCTCTAGATTAGCGGTTCTCAACCTTCCTCATGCTGCGATGCTTTATTACAGTTCCTCATGTGATGGTGATCCCCCAACCATAAAGTTATTTTCATTGCTATTTCATGACTGTAATTTTACTACTGTTGTGAATCAGGCGACCCCTGTGAGAGTCGTTCAACCCCCAAAGGGGTCGCGACCCACAGATTGAGAACCGCTGCTCTAGAGGTAGTACTTAGTCCTTAAAGGTGTTTACTTATGCCTAAAATTTTCATAACGTTGCTCCCTATAAGTCTCATTATATTCATAGATGTATTTTTGCCACTTATAAATACATATGTACAAATATCTTCTGTCAAACATCATAATTGTAAGGTAGATTTGGCGACTGAAAGAAAGAAGGCAAAGGCAGAAAGTAGCTTTAAAGGTTTATTTCAGCGTTCCCCGGCAAGATTCTCAGGTCCCTGATTGAGGCCAGAGAAGGTGCGCCACCTGGGAGGGAGGGGAGTACAGAGCAAGGGATGGAGTATCCTGAGCTCCTGGGCAAGATTCACAGGTCCCCAGCTGGGGGCTCACAAAGGTGCTCTTTTCAGGTGAAAGATGAAGAGTTTTATAGCCTGGGTCTGGGGGTGGGAGTAGCTGGGGAATTTTCCATTGCAGCTTGGCTGTCTGCAAGGCTGGGATGAAGGTACAATGTTATCTGCAATGGTCAGCCTCCTGCATCTGGGATGGAAGGCCACCGAAGGGCAGGGGGAGGCCTGGCCTCTCACAATGTCCTTGAAGTGTTTTCACCACATGGCCGCCCTGCCCACTCCTACTTCTGCCCAACAATAGTGGATGTGGTTCTTGTAGTTTTCTCATAACTGATCAGCTTGGGTCTCTATGTATATACTCACGTGATGATGATGAGTACTACTACAGGCCTCGTTGTGTCATATTTACTTTTATTGCTTTTAACTGGTGCTCCTCCCAAGGTTTCCCTTGCCTTAATCATTTTGTTCTAAATGCCCACTAATGAATATTGCTTTCCCTTCTCCAACATTAGTATATATCGGCATTCTATTTATTTCAGTTTTATATTTTCAATTTATTTTTTCAACAGTTTTATTTTGAAGCAATTGACATATTGTATAAGTCAGTAGTTCATTAATTCAGTCACATCAAGGAGAATTGTATAATAATCCTCACATCACTTTTTCTAGAATATTCCCCTCCCATGGTTAAATCTCCTCTAAGGTAAGTTATGTGATCACAATTAGTGTAGTTCTCCCTCCCCACACCCATGTTCACCATCTACCCCCGAGGCCCCTTACCCTCCCCATCATCCACCTCACCCTTGGATTCCCCTATCATGTCTGCACGTTGGTTAGCGATTGGCTTTTCCTTCCCCTTCCACTCCTCATATGGTTTAAAAAGATTTCTCTTTGTGTGTCTACATGTTTTCTGACTCGTATGGAATTTGTCCTCTGTGATTGATTGATTTCATGCAGCATGGTATCCTCCAGGTTCGTCCATGTCATGAGGTCTAGCCCAGATCTACTGTTATTCCTTGGGGTTGCAACCATGCTCTTTCAGTGCTGGAGGATCGTTGTTGTCAGGGGCCGTGAGTTGACTCAAAGGCATACTGACACTGTGTACAACAGGATGAAGCTCTGCCCGGCCCTGTGCTTGAAATGCTCCCCAGCCCGAGCTATCCTCATAGTGGCCATTCTTTTGGACCCCATTATTGCAGCCACTGTGGCAACCATGGCTTGATGATTTTCCTCTTTTTCACGGATCTGTTTTAGCATGCATGACCTTCTCCATGGGCTACCCATTCTGATAACATGTCTAACGTCCACGAGAAAAATTTCATTTCTTTCTTTCCTTCAGCAACATTCTGGCTGTTAATTCTTCCAAGATAGGTTTGTTCATCCTCTGGAAGCTCATAGTACTTTAAATATTCTTCTCCAACAGCAAAATTCAAAGACATCGATTCACTTGTGGGCTTTCTAGTTCACTGTCCAAATTTCACACACATTTGAAACGTGGAAACTATGGAGGCTTAGGTCACGCACACACTATACTTCATTATTCCCGCTCACGTTTGCCTTCAACGTCGTAAACGGGTCTTTGTAGCGGGCTTGCCCGAGGCAGGGCATCATTTGCTATTTTGATTGCTGCTTCCTGAGGTTCTTTTCTTAACATATAAAGTTGATCGTTATTTTTCCATCTCCAATAGTGATAATGGGATGAAGATTGGGACTGCAATATATCTGTAGATTTTTGGGGGGGTATATTGACATTTTCAGAATGTTAAGTCATCTTATCCATAAGCAAGGTTTATATTTCCATTTCTGTAGATCTCTTTAGGTTTCTTATATAACCTTTGTGGTTTTCATTTAATAGATCTTTTGCTTCTTTGGTTAGACTTATACCTAAGTATAAATCTTTTAGGTGACGATTATAAATGGGATGGTTTTCCTGATTTCATTTTCAAAGTACTTTTGTTAGTATAAGCACTTGCCTACTTTTTGTACATTGACCTTGTACCTTCTCCTTACTTCTAACAGTTTTCTTGTTGAGTCTCTGAGATGTTCTATCTATATAATGATATCATCTGAAAAATGAAGATAATTTTACTCCTTCTTATTTCCCATTTATGCATTTTTTCTCTGCCTAGGATTTCCAATATATTTAACTGCAGTAGTGATACAAAATACCTTTTTCTAGTGTATATGTCCTTTGCTATGCTGAGGAATTTCACTTCATTCTCATTTTGCTAAATCTTTTCATTAAGAATTTGTTTGCAATTTTTTCAAGTACCTTTTATGCATTGATTGTGATGGTCATGTAGTTCGTTTGCTTGGCTTATGAGATTAGTATGTTGACAGACTAATAGCCCCAGAGATTTTCACAAAGAACTATCTAAGCATTGCTTTTACATGAAACTACTAAAATCCTCATGACCTCCTTCAATCAAAAAAAGGAGATATTCTCTGATGAAACTCAAAAATTGTGAGTGATGTGTACATAGGATTGATGCTGACAGGAGATAACTATGTAGCCATCAAGATGGCTTGTGGATAGTGCAGGGAAGAGTCTGGTTTTAACCCTGGCTACCACATATGCTGTGTGATCTTTCTGTTCCTCAGTTTCTCACCTACAATATCCAGTGGAGGAAAGTGCCTTCCTTATAGGGTCTTTCTATAAATAATTTAGCAACTAGAGTTAAAAGTGTAGAGCAGTGTCTGATGTATTAAATTTGTAGTAATTGTTAGAAGTTATTTTATTGGCTCAGTCAATGGTCATGAAGTCACACACATTTTTCTTTAATTATTATTTATTCCTAGCTGTCTATAACAAAGCTACTAACTAATACCACTAGTTAGCCAAATATTAGTCATTGAATTCAATATTAATAAGTTATTATTTCACTTTCCTCATTTTAAATATTCAAGGACGTAGAAGTTTATTTTCATGTATGAAAATTAATGGATCTAAATAAATTTATTTGTTTAAAATGTATTGGTTTTGATGCATGTCCTCATTTCTAAAACACAGTCTAGCATTTCACACCCACTTAAGTTACTGCTTCTTTCACCTTGTTAGTTTCGTCTTCTCATATAGTCAGTAAAACCCTTTGAGAAAGAACTTCACAACCCGTAACACCAAAATTGTGGCAGAAACAAATTAGAGAACTGAAGGGTTCAAGCAGGCTATTTCACTTTCTGTTTGCTAGCTGAACAAATGCAGTTGAACCCTTAATAATAAAAATAATAGGGACTTTGAGTACATTACATGTTTCTTAGTAACTGCCTTTTTCTCCCCAGTTGCTAAGTTATGTGTCACCTTTCTTCAGAAGAGGAAAATAGATGATACTTAACCTGCTTTGCAAATCAGAGTACCAGATACCTCAATTCCCTTCGAGAATACTAAATAAGGTTTTATTCGTATTAAAAGTAGTCAAAGGAGCAGAAATAAGACACTACTCATGATTGCCTTTATGCATTCTACAATCTTATAAACATCCTAGAGTATATTAAGTTTAAAAGCAACATTATTTGAAGGGCATTTGATTTAAAACATCCTTAGACTATATTAAATTTTGTTATTTTGGCAAGTCAGAAAAGATTTCCAGCTTATAATTTAATGGTGTACATATTTTGGTTAAGCAAAAAGAATCTTAAA
This sequence comes from Tenrec ecaudatus, assembly GCF_050624435.1. Lineage (NCBI taxonomy): Eukaryota > Metazoa > Chordata > Mammalia > Afrosoricida > Tenrecidae > Tenrec > Tenrec ecaudatus. The sequence goes on from NC_134533.1 coordinate 97,166,213, forward strand.
ATTAAGATATAACAATTATATTTCAGATCTAAATAACAATTAGACATTACAATGGAATGAGATGTAATCCAGGCTTTGCTATAGAGATTATATATTTTATTTCATTCATAATTATTTATATATTTTAAAGTATCTATAGTTTTATGCTCTTTCACATTGTGCTGCTAAGACACAACACTCTTATTGTAATATGGTTTCAATGCTTTTTATACCAAGTTATTTTATATATGATGTGCATCTATAGAGATATAGTAAACAGATATGAAGATATTTCTTGGAGAAAGATGTCTTATTGCTAATATTTATCAGATACATATTCCTTTAGAGTCAATATTGCAAGTACAGTGTACAATTCACAAAATTATTGGTGTGGAATTTAAATATAAGAAGTTCTGAGATCAATCTTTTGCCTACTCTCTACTCCTCACTTCTTATTTCACTTTATTTTGTTTCTTTATCAAAATTTATTTGGTCACCCTCTAGTCAAAGAATCTCCTCTCCAGGTCACTGATTTCACTTTCTTTAATTTAGTCTACTATGCTTATTATAGTTTGTCTCGTTGATATATTCCAATTTCCCTAAAGACTATTCCATATAAAAGCAGTTATGCTGTGTCCCAAAGGTTTTGGTATGTCGTATTTTCTTTCTCATTGGTGTCTAGAAACTTCCTGATTTCATCTCTGATCTAGGCCAATACTCACTCCTTTTTCTTTCTTTCTTTTTTTTAAAATTTTTTTTTCTCCTTTTTCAACAGACTTATTCATCCTCCAATAGTTTGCCCTTTTTTCATCGTCCTTTTGTTGATTTCCAGCTTTATGGCACAGTTGTCGGAGGGAGAAGTAGTATAATTTCTATGTGCTTGAATTTACTGAAGTTTGACTTGTGTCCCAGCATGTGGTCTATCTTCGAGTATATGCCATGTGGGCCTGAAAAGAATTTGAATTATTTTGTATTTGGGTGGAAATCTCTGAAAATATCTATCAGGTCACGTCATGCAATTGTGCTGTTTAGATCTGTAGCCCCTTGTTAAGTTTCTTTCCCTGTGGTATGTCATTTTCAGAGAGTGGTATATTAAATGAATTTACTGTAATTGTTGAGACGGTGGTTTCTTTTTCCATCTTTTGAAGCATATGATTTATGAATCCGTTGGGCATGTATATATTTATTATGCTCACTGGTTCTTGGTCTACTGTTCCCTTGAGTATTACATAGTTCCTCTCCTTGTCTGTTGTTATGGCTTCTACCTTGAGATCAATTTTGACAGAGATTAAGATTGCTACCCCTGCTGGTTTTGCAATGCCATTTGCTGGGTATATTTGTCTCAAGCCTGTAATTCTCAACTTTTTTTTCCTGCAAGCTTGAGATGTGTCTCCTGTAGGCAGCAAATTGATGGGTTATGTTATCTGAGCCAGTCTGCTAGCTTCTGCCTTTTTTTCCCTGTGTTTTTTTTAACATTTTATTAGGGACCCATACAACTCTTTTCACAATCCATACATATATCAGTTGTGTAAAGCACATCTATACATTCTTTGCCCTAATTAATTTCAAAGCATTTGCTCTCCATGTAAGCCCTTTGCATCAGGTCCTCTTTTTTCCCCTCCTTCCCCGCTCCTCCCTCCCTCATGAGCCCTTGATAATTTATAAATTATTATTTTGTCATATCTTGCTCTGTCCCACTTCTGCCTTCACCCCCTTTTCTGTTTTCCGTCCCCCAGGGAGGAGGTCATGTAGATCCTTGTAAATGGTTCCCTCTTTCCAACCCCCTCTCCCTCTACCCTCCCAGTATCGCCACTCATACCCCTGGTCCTGGAGGTATCATCCGCCCTGGATTCCCTGTGTCTCTAGCTTCTATCTGCACCAGTGTACATCCTCTGCTTTATCCAGACTTGCAAGGTAGAATTCGGATCATGATAGTTGGTGGGGGTGGGGGGGTGGGAGTGGAAGTATTTAGGAACTGGAAGAAAGCTGTCTTCTTCATCTGTGCTACATGACACCCTGACGGACTCATCTCCTCCCCTAGACCCCTCTGCAAGGGGTATCTCCAGTGGCCGACTATGGGCTTTGGGTCTCCACTCTGCACATCCCCCTTCATTCACTAAGATTTTTTTTCTGATGATGCCTTATACCTGATCCCTTCTGCACCTCGTGATCGCTCAGGCTGGTGGTGTTTCCCTCTGAAACTGGAGTGCCGTGGAGGGTCAGCGGCATAGAGCACCACGGACAATAGGCAGGAGTTCCCCTAGTCACTGGTAGGGTGTTGGGGTATAGGTAGGAGTTCACACAGCCATTTGAAAGGGAGATTCCCCCAGCTGCTAGGGGTATGGTGGAGGACAGACATGATTTCCCCAGCTGCATGTAAGCCAACACGTGTAGGCAGGAGCTCCCCCAATTGGACTGTTAGAGTTGCTCCAGGCATAGGGGTGTGGCCTGGAGGCTGGTAGTGGGTTGTTAAAGGAAAGAGAGGGAGAAGGTAAGAAAAAGAGAGAAAGGATAAAACAAACACAAGAGCAAAAATAAAAAACTAACACACAAAAATGCAAAGACAAAATGAAAATAAAAGCAAATAGTCAAAGAAAACAACAAAAAGAACAACTGAATCTGCTGAGACTGTGGCAGGAAAAAAAAGAAGAGGTAGAAGAAGGGGAGAAAAGAAGAAAAGCACAGGGGGAATAAAAGAAAGAAAAAAAGAGAAAATAAATAGAGAATGAGTTAGCCGAGCCCTGTGCTGTGCCCTGTGTAGCACTACCTCATGATGTCTGCAGCTGCCACGGGAATCAGTCTGGTGCTCATCCACTGGGTGGGTGGAGTTGCCCTAGGCAGAGGGTAGGGAACTGGAAACCAGCAGTGGGCATGAGGAAGAGAAGAGAGGGAGAGGACAGAAACAGAAAAGAAGAAAACACAGAAGCGAAATGAGAGAGAGAAGAAAGAAAGAAAAAGAAAAGAAAGAGGAAAACACAACTAACTGTGCCTGCTAAGATTGACTGTGGTAGGAAAAGAAGAAAAAAATAAAGAATGAAGAGATAGCTGATCTCTGATCACCTGAACCTGGGCCTAGAGGGGTTGAAACTCTGCCCCAAGGTGACAGGTTGTTGTGCCCTTTTAGTGCTGGGTCCCACTGGTGCTGGGCGGAATTGCTCTAGTTGGCAAGATCAACATAGAGGCCAGACTGAGGATTCCTCACAGCATGGAGCACTGTAGAGGGCTGTCACGGATGCCTTGTGTGGTGTGCAGTGCTCCCACAGAGGGCAGGCTTGAATTCCCCTTGCTGTTTTTGTGGGTTGCCCTGGGCAGAGGGTAGTGTTCTGGAAGCCAGCAGTGGTGTATGAAGAAAGCGAAGCAGAGAAGAGGAAAACGGAAAAGTGGGCCCATTAAGCCTGACTGTGGTGGGAAAGATGGAAGGGAGAGAGAACAGAGAGAGAGAAGAAAAAGAGAAGTAAGCAAGGAGATAACTGAGGCTTGATCCCCTGACCATGGGGTTGAAGAAGTTCCAACCCTGCCTCAAGGTAGTGGGGTGGCGTGCCTGGTTGGTGTAGGGTCCCACAGATCCTGGGCGGAATTACCCTCGAAGGCAAGACCACAGTGGAGGCCAGGCATGGTTCCCACAGCGGTATTGGACAGTGACTTTCACTGGTGTAGCTGCCTTGTGCTGTATGCTGTACTGCAGAAGGGTGTGGGGGGATTTCTGCCACATTTAGGGCCCCAGGACAAGGAGGGGATCCCCTAGTCACACAAGGTCAGGCAGGACCTCCCCAGCTGGGGTAGGATCACTGAGGGCCCACAGTAGCTGGGCTTGCAGGTTTGCCCTTCTGGAATTGAATTAAGTTATTCTGAAACTGAGGCTTGTTCCAGGGGATCTTAGTTATGTTGAAAGCCTCTGGGCTCTGCCGCCAGCTTCTTGCATTCCTTAGCATGGGCTCTCTTATTGTGCTAATGTATGTTCAAGGGCTCATTCTACCAGTTGTCTTGGAGTAAAACAAGGAGCTTGGGATTTGCAGTTTTTACCAAGAAAATATTTTTTCTCTTTTTTATATTGGGCTTATGGGGTTCCCTGATTTCGAGGGAGGAGGAGGAGATCTAGCTTATCAGAGAGGTTGCTTTCCTCTCAGCCAACTGGAACTGAATTCGTCCCATGGACTATGGCTACCCACTTATTTTCTGCCATATCTAGATCTCACTCAGGTAAATTTCCTAGCGTCTTTCAGTTGCTCCAAATCTGTGACTACCTGATGACCACGACCGCTAGGCTATGAGCTCAAGGTAGTTAACAGCATGGGAGCTCTGGTGTGGGGTCCTGTGATTAGCTTTCAGAGATTTTCCTTGGGCCTGGGATTATGTCCCCTTTTGGGTGTCAGCCTAGGGAAATCACTACTCGCTGCCAAACTACGGGGCTGGTAACTGCTTGGCCAGAGCCCATGAGCCCAGCACACAGAACCTAGAATGATTCAGTACATTCTTGGTTTGCTTTGTGAATGAAAAATTTTTATTCAGGACCAACCCTAGTACTTTGATTCTAATTTTAGGACTCTGCCCCCCTGTCTCCTTCACCTTACCTCCCAATTTCTGGTCTGGCAGCAGGAGCTCTGGATGAGTAAATCTAACTGGACACCATCTTCTTCCATCTCTGGACTTCTTGGCATAAAATTAAAGACATCCATTTTATTCATTCTTGTACGCATCATTATTAATTATACATTTCCCCCAACCTTCCTGCCATACCCCCATTATTAATTTACATTTTAGTTTCATTGTTTAGAAAAATTTAACAAGGCTCATCAATAAAATTGTCAGAAAATAGTGACTCTCCTCTTTGAAAGTGTTCAAGCACACACTGAGTTATTGTCTCTCTCAGATAAACCAGGTGCAAGGAGCTCTGGCAGTGAGTGGGAAGTTGAACAGAGGTACTATGCAATTTATGATTCAATAATTCCATTATGCAGTCAGCATTTATTTATTGAATGTTTGAGGAGTGTTAAACACAATTTAAGCAATTTACATTTCCTTTCTTAATACTTAAAGCAACTCTTTGAGGTAGACAATACCATTAAATTAACTAAACAATCTTTTTCCAAATTATATGCTAGGAAATAAACAAGTAACCATCTGGCCCTAGATTTATCTAACCCCCGAATCTTCACTGAGGTCTAAATCATTACATTCTACTGTATTGTAAAAGGAATTCTGGTGGCACAGTCAAGTCAGCTTTGGGCTGCTAAGCTAAGGTGACCAGATGTACCGCTTTTGGTGGACAGTACTGATTTTTAACAATTTGTCCCACATCCCGCGGCGTTTTTAAAAAGTCCTGATTTTTGGACAGAATGCATGACAAGCTAGGGAACGGCGGGAGAATGGGAAGGGAATATATGTAATACATAACACCATTCAAACAGCTGCTGATTTGTTGCCCGTAGATGTGGAAAATATTGTTATTAAAATATATTCTTAGTTCCATATATACACTGTGTGCGTTGAAATGCTTAAAGAATTTTGTGAAACTGTGGAAGTTGAATATCAGAAAATACTTGGGTACAGTAAAATGCGCTGGTTAGCTCTTTTGCCAGCTGTCGAAAGAATTTTGAAGATATATGATCCTTTGAAATCCTACTTTCTATCACAGGATAAATGTCCTAGAATTTTAAAAGAGTTTTTTAGAAAAGAATATTCAAAAATTTGGCTAGGGTTTGTACACAATCAAGCAGCTCTTTTTCAAAATGCTATAAAACTTATTGAAGGTAACAAAATTTCAGTAATCAAAGTAGCAAATGAAGTTAATAATTTAAAATTTCAGTGTCAAGAGTGGTTAGAAAATAATTTTCTTCCATTAACTATATGTAATAGTATAAACCAGCTTGAAGAACAAGGTTCAATAAATCATGCAGATATCATGAATCACGTTAAAAAGTTCTATAGTAACTGCATAGATTATTTAGAAGAGTGGACGGTAGATTACAATGATATTGAACATTTTCATTGGGTTACATTAAAACAAGAACTTAATTGGACTGATGTGCAAAAATCATTTGATCATATTACTCAAAAATGTCCCATATAGTAATATTTCCAAAAATGATCATTTTAATGAGGTATCATTATTAAAAACATGATAAGGAAAAGGTTAAATGTTGGGCATCAGCAAATATCATAATAGATAACAAATGGTTAGAAATATTACATCATTTTGAGACAAACCATGTTCCATACAATAATGTACTGAAAATGGTGGAATACATGCTGTCCTTACCAGGAACTAATGCTGCGACTAAATGTGTTTTATCTATGGTAAATAAAGTACGGACATCAGAAAAATCACAATTCACTGTTGAGACTTTGAAAGCCATTTTATGTGTGAAATATAATTTAACAAATTCTTCTGAAAAATTTTGTTACCTTTTAAACAATGACAGCAATCTACTAAAAAAAATTTCACTCAAATGAGAAATATGCCAAAGAATAATGTAATACTATACATAATTTTAATGTATTACATTTGTAAATTATACTTATATTGAAATTTTAAAAACTATTACAATACTATTTTTGTGTTCTATGAAAATTTTTGTTGCTCCATATAGACCAAATTTTTAATCAAGAACCACCACCCCCTCTCCCACCATCAATGGTGTCCCGCTTTACCAATGTTAAAATCTGGTCACCTTATGCTAAGCATAAGATCAGCAGATCAAGCCCACAAGCCACTGAGAGAGGAAGAGGAGGCTCTCTCCTCCCATAAAGACTTGTAGACTTAGAATCCCTATATAGCTGTGGTTCTCAACCTTCCTAATGTCGCCACCCTTTAATACAGTTCCTCATGTTGTGGTGACCCCCAAACCACAACATCATTGTCTTTGCTACTTCAATACTGTACTTCTGCTGCTGTTATGAACTGGATGGCCCCTGTGAAAGGGATGCTGGAGCACCAAAGGGGCTGCAGCGCACAGGTTGAGAATCATTACTATGTGGAGTCAATATGAGTTGAAATCAACTTGATGTCAGTGGACAGTAGTAGCAGTAATCTCATAAGAGGGTTTCAGTCTGCTGGATGAGCTACTGTGACAATTACTAGCCCCTCTTTTACCTGATAAACACTAAATGAATCCTAGCTGTTGCTTAATGACTCAAGCTATTTCATCATTTCCACAAAGTCAAAAGTAGCATTCCTGATTTCACTTATCCTTTCAACTATAAAATGGTATATTATGCATCAAAAGAAGCAAGAATATGGTTTGTTGAAGTGGAAGCGAATAACCTTTTTATCACACATTACCCAAACTTAATATTTCAATAGCTCTAGAGATTTGGGATTTATATGACCAGACCTCATTATGAACCTAATAATAAAAATAATAATATTTTAAGAGTGTATTGTTGCCCAGACATATGAAAATGCCCCATGAAAACAACTAATTATTAATCTTATATTTTAAAGCTTCTTGTTCCACTAAAAGACATCCTGTACCTCAGGGCAATATGGAAATAATTCTTGTGCTCATATCCTATTGGCCAAGGTAAAGGTTGCTCATCCAAACTGTTTTTTGCCTCCAAAGATGAAACTCATTTATACATATGCTATTACTCTTGACCCTGGGTAATTATACAAAAATATTTTTTAATCAACCCAGGCCCTCCAAAGGGCTCATTTATGCAGAAAAAGCACAAGAACATTTCAGAATTAATGAAAAGCAATTTTACCCTCCCACAATTGAAGGAAGCCAGAATCTAACCCAGAATAGGCTCCAAAAAGAATAAGTTACTAATTTTGTGTCAATAACCTCAATTTGTATAAATGAACCTCGTGGGATCTTGCAAAGACTAACCTCATACATTTTTTGTTTGGGTATATATCGTTAAAAAAAAGCACAAAAACACCCCCCAAGTCTTTCTCTTTGGGTTTGGTTAGGTATTATTAGTTGTAGAATCATTTGTTAAGGACCTAAGATAGAAACAGTTAGACTAAGACGGTTCATTTATAGAGGAAATCAATTGCCTTGAAGAGAAATGACTTGCTTAATGGCACACAGCTAACGGAGCAGAAAAAGCCCCAGATCTCAAGCATGTTAATGCCTAGGTTTCCTCTGAGTACTGTGTTTCACGGGGGACTCGGTAATCGTTCTGACTCGTATATTCAGGTCATTTTCAATCCACTTGATGTCCCAATCTGAAACCTTTGCTTCCAAATCCCAATGAAAAGAGTACATTCAAGTGGTATTCTTCAAAGGTGAAGCAAGAGAATATATTAAATATACCTAATATTTTACTATGTTTATTTTGTTTTCTGAAAGTGGTTAAGACACACTATATTCACCTACTATAACAATTTTTGTTTAGAAAGAAGCTTTTACATTTTCAGTACTGCTTGTTTCATTTTTATAGCAGCATAAAAATGGAAATGATGAATATGTTACATGTGAAGCAAGATAAACTAGGAGGTGTTTTCCTAAGAAAATCCATTCCTGTATATATTCATTTATACACCTAGCAAATACTGTATTAACACATAGCCTGCACCAAGCCTTATGGGAGCCAAAAGAATTGCAAAGGTGAGTGCAAACAATGCATTGGTCCTTATGAAGTTTATTTTGTAATGAGGAAGAAAATTCATATAAACACCACATGAATTAATCACAATAACTGGGTTAAGGAAGGACGGCTCCCTTATTCATATGCATGAGAAAAGAAACTGTCCTAGGCAGGGCCCCAGAGTGGTCAAGCAGCACTTCTTCCAACCTTAATGAAATAATGCTTAAATCGAGATCTAAAAAATAGTAATCCAATGACTTGTCAAAATGACCAAAAACCTGGTGTCTGGAATAGTTGCAATGCTGTGGTATATGCAAGCACCCAAAAGATCTTAGAGAAATTTATTATCTGAAATCAGTTAGTTTACTTCCATGGCAATGACAATAAAACCAAGATATAAGTAAGTGGAACCTAATCAATTCTCAAAAAACAATACTTAAGTAAGTGAGAGAATGAAAGCATTTTTTATATATGACAAATGAAATTCAACGGCAGGTTGAGCTTTCCCCACGTCCAAAGATGATAACATTGCTCTAACACTAGCAAGGAAAATGAGCTAGATTGTTTTAAAAGTGCTAACATCAATCTGATTTTGAATAGTATTTTTACCTAAAAATATGAACTATGAAATTTAAAATATCACTAGAGTTACTTTAATAAATTTTAATACTCTTTAAACATTACTCACAAATATATGAAAGAACCTCACATCTGTCCCAGTACTAAAACAACATACCATATACACTCGAGTATAAGCCAACCCAAATATCAGCTGAGGTACCTAATTTTACCACAAAAACTGCATTAAAAATATGCTGGAAAAACTCAGTTTATATATATATATATATATATATATATAAAGTAATTTAACATGTATTGTCACCAAAATACGTAAATTTGAACTTTTCTCCTATAGTAGGTTAGTTTTAAATCAACACAAATACCTTCCTTAAATCCACACTCACATCTTAGTCCAGTGTGATTCATTCACACTGGCTTTACCTCTGTCCTGAGGACCGAATTCACTCCAGCCTTTAGCCTGTCATTCCTGAAAATAAAATTCTCCCAGTTTTGAATGGCTCTTCGTTTCATCTGTCTTCCTTCATTTCCATCTTAGCCTAATGTTACATCAAAAAATCTCCTTCGACCTACCTAGTTCGGGATGCACTTGGCACAATGACTTGCCCATACATAGCACACCCACCTGAAACCCTGGTCGAGTAGTACTTAGGAGTTGGGCCGTTATCTACAAGGTCAACTGTGGGAGAAAGACTGGGCTTTTTACTCCCATAGAGATGCAGTCTTAGAAACCCACAGGGGCAGTTCTACCCTGTTCTACAAGGTCTCTGAGTTGTAATCAGCCTGATGGCAGTGAGTAATGAGTAAAAATAGACCTTCCACACATAGAAGCTGTTGTTGTTTTCAATATGAAATATCAAACCCCAAATGAAAGCCATATTTTAGTTCCAGAACAGTGACAACCGCACGATAGAAGTCCAATGCTCATTGTTATATTGTTAGGTGTCATTGAGTGGGTTCCAGCTCATAGCGACCCCAAGCACAACAGACACAACACTGCCTGGTCCCGCATCAGCCTCACAATCCTTCTTCTGAGCTAGCCTGCTGGTGCAGCCACAGTGTCCGCCCATCTTGTCAAGGGTCTCCCTCTTTTGTGTTATGGGTGTACCAACCCTGGTATTTTTCTCCGGGACTAGGTCCCCTCATTATCACTCTGTATTTTATAAATTACTTACCCAGGAATATGAAGTTACTCGTTACGATATGAAGTTACTTGCCCAAAGTGCCTGAGTCCACAAGTCAAAGAGTCTGGTTTTGTTTTTTGTTTTTTTCTAAATCAGTTTGTGTGTAATTTTTTTACTACAGTAGACAGGTCATTTTTAAATTACTAGCAATTAATTGATGCTTGAACTGATCTAACAAAGCTTAACAGTCTGATTTGTTAGATCAGGTTAAGCATCATATATATATACATATATATGCACATATTTGTCAATTACACTAGAAAGAAACCAGATATATAAAAGATACAATAAAATTAGGCTTATACCCTGCAGATTCATATAATTAGAATAATATTGGTCTTGGTGAGATTTCTCCAGAGAATACCTTCATATTTATTTTAACGTTTCACCATTTAAGTTCTAAGCTCAAATGAAACTTAAATCTTAATAGATTTCTTAGTATTTGCTTACAAATACTGATTTAAAATTGTTTCACTATTTTTAGATATTTTTCACTATCCAAATTTTCATTTGAGTCTTGTTCATAGCTAGCTTGTTTTACATAAGTACAAAATGAAATGAGGGGATTTTTGTGGGTACTTGGAAGGGTTTCATGTTCTTGGACAACATCCAAAGAGGAGAGTTCACGTGTGTCTATGGTTCGGTGCAGACTGAAACTTGGAGAGGACGTGCCAGTCCGTTTCCCAGCCTGTTATTAGTGAGAGAGACACTGAAAGCAGCTTCAAGTCAAATAAATGAATCTGACTCTGAGGCCCGAGCCAGAGGGAAAGGACGCCATGGAGGATGATAGCCCACGGCTGACAAGAGACTTTGAAGCTTGAAGTAACTAGATGAAAAAAAAAATGCCTTAGAAACCTAGCTCATACACCTCATTTTCTAGACAAGAGAAACCAGGCATAGAAATTAATGTGCTCATCAATTCACGAGTAACATTAAACCTGAAGTTTAGCTCTGACTGCCCAGTGTACCACATATTATTTTATGCTGCGAGTTGGAATCCACTTCATGAAGTGGGATTGGGGTTTATACTCTGCACAGCAAATTCAGGTGACTGAAGTTGATTTGACTCCATTCAAAAAAAATTGCTTGAGATGAAGGGTGAAATGGTTTTTCTCCAACATCAAGTTAATCTTTAAAAAAAAAAGAGTACTGTTTTAATATTAAAGAGCTTGGCTATGGTTACTCTTTCTAATTAATGCAGCAAAATTTAAAATGAACTGAAAATCATGCCATATGGGCATATTTTAAAAAATCAGTCACTTTGCCCTAGGTGCTCTCTGTGGCCTACAAACTTTTAGAGTCGCAATAATTGACTCTCAGTCCTCCAAGACTTAGATGTTGATACATGCAGCAGACTGAGAAGAACACAGAGAAGTAGACAAATCTAAAGAGTAATAAAGGTTTAAACTCTTTAGGGCCAGTACTTTTTAGGATTGAGAAATTAAGTATTTAGAAATTTAGGATTAAAAATTGGCATTAAGAAATAGTTTTCCCGACAGTTTTATTGACACACATTTTACATATCCTGCAATTGAATAGTTCAGCGGTTCAATCCCATCAAGGAGAATTGTACAGTTAGCACCGCATGGATCTTAGAGCTCCCCCCACCCGACCTGCCCAGCCCACGGTTAAGTCACCTTTAAAATGAGCTGTGCAAGCATTCTTAGTTGCAGTGCTTCCTTCCACTGCCCACCTTTATTATTTACTTCAGAATTCCCTTTCCCCCCCATCGCCAATGCCTCACCCCTGCATGCTCTCTAACCTCTGGTATCTATTATTCTCATTATCCACTCCTCCTGTGCTTCTCAGCTAGGCAAACCCACAGAAAACCATGAAAAACCAATTGCACGAAGGTGGTGAGGAGAGGATTATGTTAGTATTAAAACCAAAAAGACAAATAATGCATGAGAAAGTGAAGGCCCTCAACAACATTCAAGAAACCATGGAGGAAATTTCTGTCATGAAACATCTTAGAGATACTTGCCCCCAGAGCAAATTCAGGTCTTGTCTATAGGGAGATCAGCTGACCAAATATTGAGTTTCATCCAGCACCAGCAAGATTGCAATGATCGTTTGGATAGTAAGGCTGTTCAGGACTCTTGTCTCTGCCAGCAGCTCGGTCTGACGGGAGACTCTGCAGATGGGTTTGGGGGCTCCCGCTGTCCTCCACAGCCTTAGACAAATCGTGTTTTCATAATTGTAGTTCTGGTACTTTTCTAATCACTATATTTGATTTTTGCAATTGTCATCTTTGGATCACACAACCTGGTGTGCTTCTTGTGTTTGGACTTGGTTGTCTCCTCACTTAGATGACTACTTACTTGAATACAAGCCTTTCGGACCGCAGACGCTATTCCAGTGAATGGCTGGGTACCATCTGCCCACTTGCTGTAGCACCCTTTTCCTCAGTGATCCTTTCATGAAAGTGACTTATGGAGCAGGGCCATGATGTAAGAATTAATTAATCTTTAGTTGGAGCTAGGATTCAATGCAAGCCCAGAACTCATTACAGGATCTTTTTTTAATTTTAATTTTCTGGAATTTGGGAATTCATGCATATGTCATATCATTCCATAGTTCAATCATGTCAAACATAATTGTACAGTTGCTTCCGTAGTCAGTCTCCAAACATACTTTTCCTTCTCGGGCTCCTTGACATCACCACCTTCTTATCTCCACCACCCGTCTATCACGTCCCTCCCTCCAAGCCCTTATTATGTTTCCTTTCCCTACAGGCTCAACATCCCTGGGTTTCATTTACCCCAAAACAAAGAAAGAAAGAACACAATTTCAAAAAGATAACACCAATGGCAGCGCATCTGTGAGCTATACCCTAATACACACAGCATGAGCCAAACATCACAGAATGGCCATCACAGGATTGCTGGGATCATACATCTCTTAATATAGCATACATGGATGTAGCAAATCCTTGTTTGTCTGGCAACCAAACAGTACACTGCTCTTCGTACCGCTGTCTCCTGTTTCTTCTGACACCATGTGTTTCCCAGCTGAAGTCCCCAGGTTACAAGTGTGCCTGAGGTAGCGTTCAGTTCACCCAGTGGGGTACCTGTATGTGGGTCTCACTGATGCAGCTTCTGGAGCGTGCTATGCGCCCCAAAGGTACAGAATTCATTGTACCGCTGATCTACGGCACACCAACATTAAGAAATATTGACAGGTTTAAGATCTTAGTTAATTTAAAATGGCAGATGATACAGATCAGAATACTGTGGAAAGATAAAAGGGAAATGTTAAATGCAATCTCTACTATGTTATACACACACACACGCGTGCGCACACAGACAGGTTCTCTTTGGAGCTATATTTAATTCCACAGCATGTTTCAGTTCTAGAAGCAGCTCTGTGGAAAAGTTTAGAGTCCATTGTACAGTCTCTCTGAAAGCATTTACCTAGTTTTATTGTGTTTGGTTTTAATTTCTCTCTCTTTTGGAGATCAATTACTCATTACTGCAGAGCCAAAGGCTTCCACCGGAAAATGAAGAAATACGTTTAGCTGAGACAGGTTTTTACCAAACTAGCCAAGGGTTTAGAAGGAAGAAATAACTTTTATAGAAAATAGAGGAAGAAGAACCATGCTATAAATAAACAGGTTTGTATCTACTTAATAAACTGTTTTTTCAATTATGAATCAAAGGAGGAATATCCATTATGGTTTAGGTAGGTATTTAGGGCTGGCTTGTCTAGAGAAACAAAGCCAGTGACACTCAGCTATGCTTGAGAAAGAGCTTTATATCAAGAAGCGATTATATATCAAGAAGTCTTCCCATCTATGTCCAACTGAAGTCCTTAAGTCCAATGCTAGTCTGTAAGTCCCTCTTCAGATTCATGTGGCCCCATGTCAGTGGCTCAAAATGGTGAACTGGGAAGCGGGAAGATCACAGGCCTGTGGGTGAGGGTGCAGAGATGCATGGATTCATGTTGGTAGAAACATGACCAACTCTAGCAGCTCTCAGGGTCAGGCAGCCTACATGAGGCCACCCTTTGAGCCAGGTGGAGTTCCAGCAGACAGCAAAGTGGAGGAGCAGAGAGGGGGGAAGTTCCCAGAATCTCTCATGAGCCAGGTGGAGTTCCAGCAGACAGCAAAGTGGAGGAGCAGAGAGGGGGGAAGTTCCCAGAATCTCTCACTCTCATACAAAAGGGCACAGCCCCAAGGAGATAGCATTAAGCTACCACTTCATTGATGCAGATTTGATGACTTCATCCCTACCAGGAATATCTATCTAGTTGACTAAAATCTTCCAACTACCATGGTAGGTTTATAATTTCAATAAGAAAACATTGACAACTCATGCTTCCAGATATATCCAAACCCAAACAATCACCAACATTGAGGCAATTGCAATTCATTGAGAATCTGCATGACAGAGCAGAAGTGCTCTGTCCAAGGCTGTAAATCTGTATTGTGGCAAACTGCCACATCTGTCTCCCACAGAGTGGCTGAGGGGTACAAACTGCCAACTTGTGAGTTACCACTGAAGTGTTTCTACCATTGTGCCACATCATAGCACAACAAAATACTCCCAAGCCACTGAAAAGAATAAAAACACACTTTGTTATTGTTATTATTAGGCACAAGAGGGTCAGTTCCACCCCATATCAACTCTCCTGACAACATAGCCAAACACTGCCCCGACATGACCATATGCATGTTGGTATTGCATTTACCCCATTGTTACAGCCACCAAATCAATCCATCTTACTGGAGGGCTTCCTCTATTTTCTTGTCCCTCTTCTTTACCAAGAATGATGTCCTTCTCCAAGAACCAGTCCTTTGAGATAGCATATGTAGAGTACGTGAGACAAAATCTTGCCATCCTCAATTCTCAAGTCCATTCTGACTGTACTTCTTCACAAACACACTTTTTAATTTTTCTGGTTGTCATTAGTATACCCAATATTCTTCATAAACACCATAATTCAGAGTCATCAATTCCTTCTCATTGTTTCTTATTGGTTTTCTAACATTTACATGAATATGAAGCAATAGAAAATATCCTGACGTGTATGAAGCACAAGAAGTGTCTGTAGTGATTAGCATGTTCAAGAGGTATTTTGCAGCAGATTTACTCAGTGCAATGCAATATTTGATTTCTTAATTGCTACTCGGAAGAGCACTGATTGTGGATTCAAGTCAAGGCAATCTGTGGTAAATTCAATGTTTCCTTTGTTACCGATTCAGCTGTGTAAGGATCGTTTTTGTTTGTTTGTTTGTTATGTTGAGATATAATCCATCCCGAAGGCTACACTGTTTGATCTCCATCGGTGATTGCTTGATGCCTTCTTTTATTTCAGCAAGAAAGGTTATATATCTGCATATTACAATTACCCATCTTTCAAACCTGATGTTCATATAGCCCAGCTTTCTGGATTGTTTTGGGTATACATATGGTGACAGGAGAGAACCATGACACACATCTTGACTAATTTAAGTCACTCAGTAGTCTCTGTGTCTGTTAGAATGGTTGCCTCCTGGTATACGTAGATGTTCCCCATGAGCAAGTTTACATGTTTTGAAATTCACACACTTCAAATTATTATCCATAATTTGTTATCATACACAAAATAAAATGCATTTTCATACTCAGTTAAACATTTCTGGTATTTTCTGCTTTCAGTCAAGATTTATCTGACCACGATGGTGTCCCTTCTTCCACATATTCGTCTGAATTTAGCTTGAATTTTTGACTATTTTTATGTTCTCCTGAAACAGTTTTTGAATTATCTTCAGCAAAACACTACTTGCATATGATATTGATGATGTTGTTCAACAAGTTCTGTATTCTATTTGAACACCTTTATTTGCAATGGACATAAATATAAATCTTCCAATCAGTTGGCCAGGGAGGTGTCCTCCAGCACTGCATCCATTTGTGGAGCCATGAACCACACACGTATTGTCTGTGATATTCCATAAACTCATATTGTAACATACTCCATACCCTCCTGCTCCCTTAATTCACCAGTGTCTTCAGTGCATCTGGATAGTCTGTTTGGTCAATGTCAGACTTCAGGGATGGATGAAGCCCTCAATTCCTTTGCCTTTAGCATTAGTGGCTGGAGCCTAAATATGAATAATGGTCATAGGAGCGAATGGGCCTAAATATGAATGACGGTCAGATGAGCTAATCTCCTTGTAGGTGTATGGATATGAGCCTATCACTGACAGCACTGACTTCAGAATATTCTTCTCGATGATGAATATGACATTCAACTTGTCATCTCCAGCTTATTAGACCATATGACTGTCCTATACAAAATGACCAATACAGTTCATTTCTGTTCTATTATTTATGCATTACATTTTAATTTTGACAAATCCAATTTTCCTACAGTCATGCCTCATGTTCCAATTACTAATTGATTTTTATACCTGTTTCTTTTCATTTTGAGTCAGGCAGTATTAGGAAATGAAAATTCCATATGATTTACTCTATTTATGTCATTAAAGTGAACTCTACTTTGAAGAGGTAGCTCTTCCTTGTCATATTTTGAGGGTCTTCTAACACTATCAAACAATATTTCACTGCTATTCATAATATTTAATGGTAAAATTTTATAAGTAGGCTGCCAGAGCCTTCATCTGGCCTGTGTTAAACTGGAAACATGGCTGAAACAATCCCAATGAGTCACTCACCTGGTTGAAATCCCAGCGCCATAGCTTTCAGCATGCTAGAAACACACGAGTCACCACGATGCAATAACCTGGCACTTCAGTGGTGGGGACAATATTGGGAAAAAGAAATTACAACTGTACAAAATGAAAAAAAATCACTGTCATAGTTTATTCTGACTCATGCTAACCCTAAAGCATGGCCGAAATGGTCAGTCTTTACAGGAAGGAACAGTCGTTGGAAAATATGGTCTTGATCATAGAAACAGAGCTGGAGATCATGATCAGGTTTTAAAGACGAACGACTTGTTCATAGAAAATACCTATTTTTCAACAATGCAAACAGGAACTATACACCCAGACTTCCCCCAAAGGAATACACCGAAACAAAATTGATAGACATCTATGGGAAAAGATTATGAAAAAACTCATATCAACAGCTTGCATCAATGGCTTACATGTAAACTCAGACTAAAAGTGAAGAAAATTAAAACATGTCCACAAGAGTCCAAGTACAACTTTGCGGATGCCCACGCAAACTGTGAAGACAGCTGAACAACAGATTCGATGCATGAAGAACTCACCACAGAAGACCTGCTGAGCAATGCACTAGCATCCCAAACATCATCAGTGAAGAAAACAGAAGTTCCTTTAAAAAGACAGGAAAGAAAGAAAAGGATCAGCATGGATGTCAGAAGAGATTCTGAAACTTGCACTTGATCATAGAGTAGCTAAGACAATTGTAAGAAAAGATGAAGTCAAGGAACTGAAAAGATCATTTCAAAGGGCAGCTCAAGAAGACAAGTGTGTTCTGGAAGAAGTATAGCCATAAGGCTCCCTAGGAAAAGGATGGCAAGACTTGCCTCCAATCCTTTGGAGATGTCAGGAAACACCAGACCCTGAAGAACGTCGTCATAAAGTAAAGGGGAAGCAAACACGATGAAGACCCTCAGAGATGGATTGAGCCACCGTGAACCCAATGCAGAGTCAAGTGGTGTTCCATTTGAAAAGACTGAATGGCACCTAACAACAACAATAACAATATCAGATATGAAAACAGTAAGTACTCTTACAGATAGATAGAGCATAGAGAACCAGAAAAATTCCTACTTTGAAAGAAAATAATTAGGAAACCAATCAAGATAATAAGAAAAAAAAGACTCCATCCTTCATTATGAATGACAAGTAGGAAGAACAAAGATGTGTGAAAACAGGTGGGAATTTGAGATGAGATAAAAAGGAAAGAGAGATTAAGATTATAAAGGGATAAACATTAAATTAAGTAGTACCGTCAACATATTTGGCCACATTGTAGAGGCAGTGGGGACAATATTTTGGTGTGGGGCCTGTCCTGATACAGCAGAATTGGCAGGATTGCACCCTTGTATCTGAGTTGTGATGAGTACGAGGGTGGCTACGATGGTCGGAGAACACGGCCATTAGACGTGATCTGAGATTCACACTGGAGAACAAAGCTACGTCCTGACTTCACTACCTTCAAGTCCATTCCAACCCATGATGACCCTACATCACAGAGCACAATCCACCCCATAGTGTTCCCAATGCTGTAGACGGCCACATCCTTCCTGTGGAGTGGCTATAGGTTTTGAACCACTGACTTTTAGTCAGCAGGGGAGCATTTTAACCACTGCACCATCAGAACATCTTAAAGATACATCAGATATTGGATATTCTGACCCCCTTTATACTCTCCCACCCCTACCCCTAGCCCCCCCCCCCACCCCTGCCACACAAAATCAAATTCCTTTCCATGGGGTCAAGGCTGACTCAGTGGCCTTATAGGGCAGGGTAGCACTGCCCCTGTGGGTTTCCAAGACCAGCCCTTAATAGAAGTAGAAAGCCTCATCTTTCTCAGATATTCTGAGTTATTCCTATTCCTCATTTTTTAGTCGCCAGAGGTTTCCTCTGGAGCCTAGATGGCTGAACGAGTTCTGCTTGTCCACTGGTGTCACTCTACGTACCCACCGCCCTCCTTTTCTTATCCCTTTATTAGAGAACATTAGGGGGTGGACAAGAAACAACCTTTGAAGAGGAATGCACATCAGGGAAGTCAGCAGAAATGAGACCTTGAGGATTTGGCCTACTGCCTCCTTTTCAGGAAAAAAAAATTACTTAGCCACTTTTTGGCAATTAAAAACTTACACATTATCCCGTACTCCAGGATAAAGTGTAGATATGTGATCTTACAGCCCCTCTGGATCATTCCAGCACACCCAGGGGGCAGTATCATCTGCTTTGAGAAACACTGTCATAGATGCCAACACTAACGTTTGACTCAAAGGTGAGTCCAGGAAGGCCAGTTTCTTGCAGCTGCTGCCCTGAGTTGATTCTGATTGATTGCAACCCTGTATAGGGCTCCTCCAGCTGTAAGTATGTGCAGGAGCAGAGAGCCTCGCCGCTCTCCCTCGGAGTGACTCATAGGTTTGAACTGCAGACTCTGCGATTAGCAGTCCAGTGCTTACCTGCCAATGGTGACCATGTCCCAGGAAGAAGAGCAACTGAAGCTGGATGAATTAAATATGCTGGTCCATTGCTAGTACACAGACACACACGCACATTCACTCACTCACTCACTCACTCACACACTCACTCACTCACTCACTCACACTCACACTCGTCAAAGGAAAAAAAGGAAAGGAAGTTTGAATATCCTTGAAACTTAACTAGTACTGAGCTAAGAGAAAGTGGCAAAAAATAAATAAATGAAAATGAATTTACATGTGTAACTACAGACACTTACCTAAAAACTACAGCATCTTTCTGAGATTCCCTTATGGTCTAGAAAAATGGATTAGAAAGAACATGGTTAAAGGAAAAACAAAAACAACACAATTATGTGTCATTGAGTCGATTCTAACTCATAGGGACCCTATCGGACAGAGCAGAACTGTCCCTTTGGGTTTACAGGGACTGTATCTCTAAGGAAGTAGAATGCCTCATCTTTTTTTTCCCACTGAGTGGCTGGTGGTTTGGAACTGTCGACCTTTTAGTTAGCAGACCAAAGTGCAACCCACTTAAGCTTCCAGGGCTCCTTAGTTAAAAGCAGTAATTGGAAAATGAGAAACTATTTAATGTGAGTGTATAAACTCTCCATCTCCAGTAAGCCAGTGACAAGAATATGGATTTAAGAAGATATTTAAAATGCCACACAGCCCACTTGGTGACTACTTTGTTATAAGAAGCAGGATAAAAAAAGAGAGAAAAGTAAATAATGACTCTCAGGTTAATAGTCTGTATTATGCCTGTGCTTTAAAAAAGAAAGATCCTGAGCTTTCCTTCTCTGGACACAGTTATCTCATCTATAAAATAACAGTTTATATAGTGGTTCTGGCCCTACTTTTTCATCAATGACTCCCTTGAGAAACTGAGGAAGCCTGCAGACTATCTCCACATAAACACATTCAGAATTTTCCATATAAATTCATGCAGAATAGGAAACTTTGAGGTGAGAAGGTAATTTCAGGAAAGGAGTATGAATATTGGCTTCTCTGTGTAAAGTTTAAAGTGCCTGCAACCAAATCTTGTAGAGAGAGATCTCCTTCAGACGGAAAACGCGTTTGTGGGGTTTTAATTTGTTTAATTACAAATACCTTCTGATCTCTAGCTCGGACAGAGGCACCTTCTACTCCCCCTTTTCTTTGAGCCTGGAGGCTCTGGGCTGGTTCCCCACCTCAGCACCAAACCAAAGGTCCCTCTGCTTCTCGTCCTCTGACTTATGCTCAGAGCCAGGGGCCAGGGCCCCTAATTTAAAAAACTTCTGCATTTAAACCATCTCTCTTGCTTTCTAAAGGCTGTTATACAAGTCTTTTTGGGTCACCTCATTTCTTCCTTTCAGCTAAACGCTTTCTAAAAGGAAGAACATGGCAATAGCATGTTCTCCTTAAGAGTGGATCTTAGCTCTTTACAAATCTGACTGAACAAGCTCAGGAGTATGAGCTTCTCTCATTCCATCGTCCATAGAAAACATGTGTCTTCATGAATTACTATTGCACTTTTAATTCTGTCACTTTCCATTGTCGGTTGCCATCAAATGTGTAATCTTATGCAAAGACTTTTCTCCTTTAGGTCAAGGCATGGTGGCTGGAAGTGTAGTGTATTTTTTGAAATTCAATAGAGCTAGTTTAAAATTCGGGCTAGTTAGTTCACCCTCTGTGCCTATTTTTCTTCTTCCCTTCTTATCCTGGGGTCTTTCTAAGAAGTCAAATAAAATAATATGCAAGATATGCTTGGTCCAGAGCCTGTCAAAGAGTAAAAACAAATGTTATGAAAGCCAACTACCTAAATATCATTTCATTATTTTAAGTGGATTTGAAATCCTCTGGACATTAGTATCTTCATCTTAAAAAAAAAAGGAGTTAAAGCATATTCTCTTTTTTAGCCCCCATCCATTGAATGCTCAATATTTGAAAGACACTAACATTGATAGATATAGTAAGTGAAAGAGGTTGCCAATTAATTAGGAAGACACAGAAACACAGACAAATAATAAATCAACAAGCCTATTTGAAAAGAGGGCTTTCCTACTTGCTGCATAACCTTTAAGAAGGGTTCAGTAAATGGCAGTAATAAGACTGTTACATAGTAGTGAGAATCCCCACACTAAATAAATGTGAAAGAACATTAGTTAGATTCCTGACATAATAATTGACCACTAAAGGTTTATCTTCAGCAGAGCCATTTTTAAAGACATTAATAGGTCTGATGGTTTCTTATTTTTAAAGATTCTACCCCAGTTTGCATTAAAAGTAAAATATACTAACATCCCATATAATATAAATATTGTTCTGTGATATATTTTGAATGGAATTCATAACTTGGTAATTGAAAGTATTAAAAGTATGTGTTATATTCTTATGTGGATAACATTTTTATATAGTGAAAGAAATCAGTTGATATTAATGGATTGTTAAACATTTACATAGCCTTTTAAATAAAACTATAGGTAATTTTTCATTTTTGAAGCCATTAAATTATCTTCAGATTTCAGATATTAATGGAACTACATCCAAAATCAAACCAACTGACATTTTGTTGATATTGATTCATAGGTTTTTAAGGTTTCCACCTCTAGAAGGTTTTCAAGATTGGAAATCTTTACAAGAACAGGCAGCCTCCTGTGTTTTACCCTAGAACTGCTGAGGGGTTTGAACCTCTTACCTTGAGGCTAGCAGCCAACATTTACCTAACAGGGCAACCAGAGAAACTTAATAAAATCCTCTCACTGCTGTCTATTAAGAAAAAAGGCAACAAATGCTGTGGGAAAGGTTCTAAAGAAGCAAACATGAGAGATGAAACCATTCCAAACAGAGAGGCTGAGGATGAGTTTGGGTAGCTTTCTGATAAGTAACAGGTTGAAATCTGACCATTGAGTTACATGCTCATATCTAAAGTACCAAAACCAGAACTAGTTGCTGTAGAGTTGAGTCTAAAACATGTAACTCAATGAGTGTTCGAATAAAGCTTAGCTCCTTAGGACTGCCAGTTTTTGATTGGCTCTGACCTTTCAGAAAAGTAGAGCACCAGGCCTTTCTACTGAGATGTGTCCAGTGGAGTCAAATCTATGACTGGTCTGAAAGAAATAGGCATGTTAATAGTTTGTATCACCCATAAACTCGATGACTAGAATAAACAAACAAAAAACCCAAACCCACTGCTCTCTAGTCAGTTCTGACTCCTTGCAACCCAGTGGCACTCAAGGGTTAGGAGTTGGGCAGAGAACCCTAAGGATTGCAGTTGGAACCCAGCAGGCCCTGGGGGTTTTCTCCTTCGGCAAAGACCACAGCCTCAGGAGCACATAGGAGCCCTTCTACACTGTCCGGTCGCTCTGAGCCAGAATTTGCTAGTTGGTAGTCAGTGAGAGAGAGAGAGAGAGAGAGAGAGAGAGCGTGAGTGAGTGAGTAAATGAGTGAGTGAGAGAGAGCGAGTGAGTGAGTGAGAGTGGTTGAGTGAGTGAGTGAGAGAGTGAGTGAGTGAGAGAGTGAATGAGTGAGTGAGTGAATGAGTGAGTGAGGGAGGAAGCAAGTGATTGAGTGAGTGAGTGAGAAAGGGAGGGTGAGTGAGTGAGTGAGAGACTGAGAGAGTGAGTAAGTGAGTGAGTGAGTGAGTGAACGGGAGAGTGAGTGAATGAGTGCGTGAGTGAGTGATGAGAGACTGAGTGAGAGACAGTGAGTGAATGAGAGAGAA
Organism: Tenrec ecaudatus; assembly: GCF_050624435.1. NCBI lineage: Eukaryota > Metazoa > Chordata > Mammalia > Afrosoricida > Tenrecidae > Tenrec > Tenrec ecaudatus. The sequence goes on from NC_134533.1 coordinate 97,189,328, forward strand.
AGTGAGAGAGTGAGTGAGTAAGTGAGTGAGTGAGTGAGTGAACGGGAGAGTGAGTGAATGAGTGCGTGAGTGAGTGATGAGAGACTGAGTGAGAGACAGTGAGTGAATGAGAGAGAAAGTGAGAGAGTGAGTGAGTGAATGAGAGAGAGTGAGTGAGAGAGTGAATGAGAGAGAGTGAGTGAGAGAGTGAGTGAATGAGATAGTGAGTGAGAGAGTGAGTGAGTGAATGAGAGAGTGAGTGAGTGAGAGAGTGAGTCATTGAGTCAGTGAGTGAGAGAGGGAGAGGGAGTGAATGAGTGAGTGAGTGATTGAGAGAGGGGGAGTGAGTAAGTGAGTGAATGAGTGAGTGAGGGAGTCAGTGAATGAGAGAGTGAGTGAATGAGTCAGTGAGTGACCCTACAGGGTTTTCAAGACTGTAAATCCGTATCAGAGCGGTTAACTTAATTTTTCTCATCATCAGTTTCCAAATTTATATATGAACAATTAGAGAGTGTGGGTGAGATCCATGAGACGAGTGGGAGATAATAAAAAAATGTGGCATAATGTATTTACTTTTCTTCATGACTCTAATTTATAGTTATTATTCTCTTTTAAAATATACCTGCTATTACTATGATATTACAAGCGTGTGTATTATATATGCATAGTAAATAAAAATGCGTGTGTAATATATAAACTGGATGTTGGCATTGGTGTTAGAAGCCACTGACTGATTCTGACTCATCCTAACCCTGTGCACAACAGAATCACACTGGCTGGTCCTACATCAGTCTCACCGTCCATGTTATGTTTGCGCCCATAATTGCAGCCTCGGTGTCAATCCATCTCATTAAGGATTGATTTTTTCCATTCATTCACTATTAAATCTGCTGCCTTTCTCCAGAAACGCGACCCTCCTGATGGCATGTCCCAAGTAAGCAGGACTAAGCGCCTACAGCTCGCTCTGAACGCACAACTTTCTTCTGTCCTTCTTGCAAAGCACGTTTGCTGCTTCTTTCAGTACACTTGATACTCTTCTTCAACACCATATCCAAATGTGCCCATTCTTCTTCAGCCTTTCTTACTCATTGTGCAGAGTTCCATGTCTATGAGGCTATAGGCAACATCGTCACGTGGGTGATGCACACCCTGAAGAACAACAGAAAACATGGGGGAAGGGAGACAGTGGTCGGCGTGAGATACGAAAAGAATAATAATTTATAATATATCAAAGGGCTATGAGGGTGGGGGAGGGAGGCAAAAAAGAGAATAGTTTATAATTTATCAAGGGTTCGTGAGGGAGGCAGGGTGGGGGAGGGAGGGGAAAAATGAGGAGCTGATGCCAAGGGCTCAAGTAAAAAAAAGTACCATATATACTTATGCTGAAAAACTGGGGTTTGGCTTATACATGGGTTATTGGTACCCCAGTGAGGACAGCGTCCGTGATGACCTCACACCAGCTGCAGCTCTGCATTGGGATACGGATGATGATGAGGAATCCAGTTTTGAAGGATTTTAACTCTTTACATTTTAGCTTGGTTGCTGATTGAGCTCAGGGAATAGTACTCTTAAGGTATCATTGTTGAATCCTTATTGTTTTTATTGAAACTATTTTCCACTTACTGTGCTGGCTTACTAATGTTAAATGACTTGTCCTTTTATTTTTGTTTTTTTATTTAAAGTAAATATTTAAATACATTACCCCACTGCTGTCTCAATTTTTAGTAATTTTATTTTCATTCATTTTGATTATTGAAACTCACCAATAGTTTCTGCATTTTCCACCCTGGGCTTATACTCTAGTCAATCAGTTTTTCTGGTTTCCCAGGTAATAATTAGGTACCTCAGCTTATACTCAGGTCGGCTTATATTTGAGCATATATGGTACTTTGAAAATGATGATGGCAACATATGCACAAGTGTGCTTTACAAAATGGGTAAATGCATGGATTGTGGTGAGAACTGGAAGAGCCCCTAATAAAAGGATTTAATTTTAAAAATCACATCTTTGCTTTTTTCACACTTTAAACAGGCCATTTACTGCAGATTTGCCCAAGTAATACATTGTTTTGTCTCTTAAAGGCTGCTTTCCTGTGTGTTGGTTGTAGATTTTTTAAAATGGAATAAATTTAATCTTTTCTCTATCATGATTTCAGTTATCAATTTTTCATTTTATTTCTGCTGATGTGTTATCCGTACTAAAAGCTGTAGCCCTGGATCTTCTTTAGTAAATGCTTCAAGTCCTCTTGGCTTTGTCCCAGCAAGGTTGTTTCATGTGCGATTCACAAGTTGCTGAAGAATCGTCATCTGTTTTTGATGATGTAATTTTATAGAGTTCAGGTTCTTGAATTCTTTATTCGGCATAAAGATTAAATAAGGATGGTGAAATTATGCCGCCTCAATGCACACCTTTCTCTGGTTTAAAACCATATTCCTTCACCCTCTTTGAAATACTCTCTTATCTACATACAGTTTCCCCAAGAGTACAATTAGGTGTTCTGGAATTCCCATTCTTTGAAATGTTACCCATACTTTTGTAGAATTCACACAGTTGAATTATTTTACATAGTCAATAAAACACAGGGACTATTTTTCTTGTAGTCTCTACGTGTAGTCGAGACTTACCTGATATTAAGTAATGGCATTCTTCCTTCCACCTCCTCTGACTATGGCTTGAATTTCTGGTCGTTCTTTATCAATATACTGCTGCAATGTTTTTCCTCGTACTTGAAATACCAATGGCATATATTTAAACATCACAGCAACACCCAAGCTACCACAGTACAACAAATTGAGTGATGAGTGGTTATGAATTAGGTAAAATACATGGTTCAAGGGATATTACACTAGTAAGGGAAATGCAGTCTTGATACATATTGTAGCATGCAGATGAAACTTGAAGGAATCACGCTTGAATGAAGTAAGCCAATCACAGAAGGACAGGTACTATATAACCTCACTTATATAAAATTCAATAGGGAAAAGTACAGAAACCTTTTTTTAATGAGAGATAAACCTGGGGAGTGGGGGATTCTTATTTGAGGAGTAGTGAGTTTTGAATTTGAGTGATCAAAAATTGCATTTATTAAAGGTAGATTTGTACAGTGAACTAATGTAATTGCTGTCAATAAGTTGTATACCTGTAAAATATTGAATTGGCAATAAGTAGTGTGATTGACATATTTCTAACAGCAACAAAAGAAAAGGAAAAAAAGAAGAAAAAGAAAGCTGCTGCTGCTGATTGATTATGTACCACCAGCCAGCTCACGGGATTTGGTTCCTTGATTTGCACGATCATTGTTTCTTGGGATATTCAAGTTTAGTGACCTAATGACATGTTTCTGTTCTCCATTCTAGTTAAGTACATAGTACCCACTGTCTGAAAGGTATGCAAACTGCCATCCAAGATATGGTCTATATTCACCTAGATAAGCAGAGGAAGAAAGGGAGCCAAAAATAGAAAGAGGAAATGGAAGGTGTGGCTAATTGTCTCCATGAACAAAGCCCTTCTCTGCATTGAAACCAGAATTGGTTGGTGCCTACCAACCATTACTGAACATTCTGTTCAAAGATTCTATGGGAGAATCCCGATCATAGGATGAAATCTGAAAAAAGGGAAATGAAGATTCTTAAGAGAGCTAGACTTTCTGTAACCATGAGGTCTTCGTAAACCTCTGAAACTATTGTCATGAAAGACTTTTAAACAAAAATAGCACTCCTACCCCCAATTTTTGTTGCTGTTACGTGCCATCAAGTTGGTTCCAAATTACAGTGACCTTCTGCACAACCGAATGAAGCTCTGCCTGCTCCTGGACCATCCTGACAATTCTCCCAGGCTCGAGCCCATCTCCTTGAGGGTGTTTTTCTTTTCCAGTGCCTTTCCACTTCACCAAAGAAGATGTCCATCTCAAGAGCCTGGGATCTCCGGACAACATGTCCAACGGTATAAGATGAAGTCTCCCTATCTTTTCCTGTAAGAAGCATTCTGGCTATATTTCTCCCAAAACAAATTGATTTGTCCTATAAGAAGTCCATGGTGCTTTAAATATTTTTCTGCAGCCCTTCCTAAAATCTATCAAAGCAAAAAAAGATTAGTTTAACTACTGAAAAATGTGTTCTATTGTATTAACAACAATAAACTAATTATATATAAGGTTAAATAAAAACATGTTCAAATACATTTTTAAAGGATGTGAAATTTAGACCATTCGGAAATTTGCATAAAGCAGAGTTGGAGATAAGGGAAACATAGAAGTTATGACCGTTTAGTAATGATTGCTATTCTAAGGAATAAATATGTCTATTTGTAGGTCATGGAAGTCATGAACATCTTGGCAAACAGTGATCAGATTCATGATTCAGTAAGTTACATCTAGAGAAAATATTCAAGTTGAATTAAAGTAACAACAGTTTAGAGTCCATAAAACTAGGTAGCAAGTAGCTTAAATCAGCTAATCAACGATCACTTTACACATCTTCTCTCCCAAACCTGATTGACAGTGAATTTTCTTGCTGTCCAATCAATTCAAATCCATAGCAACCCTCTAGAACCCTCTAGAGCAGAATCACCTCATTAGGTTCCCAACCTGTAGTCTTTTTTAAATCTTTTATCCATAACCTTTATGGATACAGATTGCCACATCTTTCTTCACCAAGAGGTTGGTCGTTTCAAACCCTCTCTTACTACCTCAGTGAGACAAGTCTCTACAAAGTCACTCTTGCTGGCCTGAATTCTGTCTTCATCCACACCACATAAAAACACACACTGTCGTCAGGGCAACTCTAACTCATAGTGTTGTTATCAGCTATCAACTCACTGCCAGGGAGTCAATTATGCCTCATAGTGACCCTATTGGACAGAGAAGAACTTTGCCTATGGGCTTCTGAGATTCTGACTCTTTACAGGACTACAGAGCCTCGTCTTTCTCCCTTAGAGTGGCTAGTGATTTCAAACTACTTACTGCAGTCAGTATGTAACCAGTATGGCAGCCCAGTGTGTAACCACTCCACCAAGACGGTTGCCCATAGTAACCCTATAAATCAGAGTAAAACTCCCCTTTGGCTTTTGACAACTACAAAATTATATTTATGTGAGCAGATAACCTCATCTTTAGGCTGAGGAGCCGCTGATGGGTTTGAACTATTGACTTTGAACACTATATCACCAGGGCTCTTTCCCCACAGCTAAGAGGGGAAAAATGTCTATAAAAGGAGAGGGCATACTAAGAAAAATAAGTAATATCAGAATCAAAGGTACTGATATATTTTTCAATTTCCTGTTCTCTAGATCCTACCTAGTCTCTAGATTACGAAGCCCCTGTCAATATGCTGCATCAAGGTTCGTGGGCCCACTTTCTCTTTAACCGTGAGCAGAATGGCCCCTTCTTGACTCTATTGATTCATGGCTACACACAGAGATAATACCATTCATGGACATGATTATCAGCTATTTCTAAAGAGCAAAACCATTCCAATAATGTTTCTTCATCTCATTATCTTAACCCTTAGATCCTTCATAGAAAAGCCTTGTTAGCACACCGAGTTCATATTTTTCTCCTCCATAACCATGGGATGATAAATTTCATTTGATTGAAGTTGCCCATGTTCTGATATTATGTTAGGCAGTCCTCAGAAAACGACATCACGCCCAGAGGACAAATAGGGATGTCGGTGCTGAGAAAGCCCACAGCAAGCACATGGCACGTGGGTCACGCACATCATGTATTGGGCCCATTAAGGACCGAAGCACCAGAGTCATCGGGTAAGGCTCATATGGGAAAGATCAGAAAATTAACCAATTTTGATAAAAGCAGGGTTTTTTTTAACTCCTTAGCACCATCACAATATGGGGCACAAAACATTTGTAAAGTGGTTGAAGCCTGTGAAATTGACATTCTACTAATATTAAAGTAGAATTTTGTAGGGCAAAAATATTGACCATGTTTTATAGTTCAACTAAACAGACATAACTGACAGACCCTCAGATGATGCAACCTTGTTCGCTGAAAGGGAGATGGCCTTAAGCACTGAAAGGTCAAGGGTCTCAGCCACAGTATGGATCACAACTCAGTGTGAAGAAAACCAACATTTTCATAACTGAGCCAGAAGGTAACATCTTGGCAAATGGAGAAAAGATAGAAATTGTCAAGGATTTCTTCTTGCTCGGATCCACAATCAATGCTCATGGAAACAGCAGTCAAGAGATCAAAGGACAGATGGCATTGGGTAAATCTTCTGCAAAAAGCCTCTTGGAAGTGTAGAAAGAAAAGGATGTTACTTTGAGGACTAAAGTGCTCCTGACACAGCCATGATATTTTAAATTGCTTCCTATGCAGCTGAAAGTTGGACATTGAATAATGTGGACTGAAAAAAGAATTGATGCATTGGAATTATGGTGCTGTAAAGAATACTGAAAGTATCATGTGCTGCTAAAAGGCAAACATATCTGTCTTGGAGGAAGTACAGCTCCTTAGAGGCAAGGCTGGCAAGACAGTCTTACGTACTTTGCACGTGTTATGAGGAGACCAGTTCCTGGAGAAGGATATTATGTTTGGTAAAGTACCAGAAAGGAGCAAGACCTTTGACAAGATGATTGACACAGGGCCTGCACGGATGGCTGAAGCATGAGAACAATGGGGAGGATGGCACAGGACTGGGCAGTTGTACATCGGGTTGTACATCAGGTTGCTGTGAGTCAACCGACTCAGAGGCACCTAACAAGACACAGAACTAGAACCAGGAAGGGAAGATGAGAACATCTTGTCAGAAGAGATGTGATATTTTCGGGTGAAATAATGAGTTGTATAATATCTAATATTGTTAAAACCTAAATTTGCTTGAGCAGCCTGCACAAATTCTGGGAACTTAGCAAAATTTCAATAAAGTTTGTAGTTCTCAAAAGATAATGCCTATAGGTTTACAAAGTGTGTAAAGTGAGCTTTCAAATGGAATAAACACATTTTTTTATCAAACTTGAACATTAATGAGCAAGCGTTTTCATTGGCTTTCTTCAATCAATTATATGTAACTTTGTGCATGCTGTATTTTGCAAATATCTCATGTTGCCAGCTCCCCTAGACATATTTTAAAATCCTCATTTTTATTAGTCCCAGATTTAATTTCATAATCTGACCAGTTTATAAATGTGCCTTTCTCCTTACATATTGTAAGTCAAGTTCAGTCCCTAATAAAATAGCTATATATAAATTTGCCTTCCTTACATGCGTCAAGTCCCGCCCCTAATGAATATATGTATATATGCACATATATATGTTTAGGATTGATATCTTTATTGATGACAATATTTAAGCACAAATATATAAACAGTATTTCAGGTGCCTGTAATCTAATATAAATGCTCTAATGTTCAGTTCTGGGTGGTTGATAAAACTGAATACTAATTTTAAAATAACAAATGATCTTGGCCAAATTAGGTATTATAATGTGCCATCATTATGCAGTACACTACTCTCCTAGGGACTAGGAGGATTGACCTTTAGGATTTTCCCTTCAGTCGGGTTTTGATCCCTAAGTAGCGCAGCCTGTTGTCAACAGCCTCTTTCCTAAAAGACATCAAACAGTTGTAACCTATCAAATAAAACAACTACTGCTTTCCCTGTACTTCAGGTTACCTGAGTATATTGACCTATGAGTGAAATATTAGATTGTTTTTCAAGAGCATAGAAGGGAGTAAAGGACAAAAGTACTGTTAAATTTGAAAAATTGTATATTACTGGAATGATGAATATACCAGAAAATACGGTAATGCCAAATGCCAACCTCATTTTCACTGAACTTCTAAATATTTTAAGAATGCTCTAATTTTTCACCTTCATATGAGTCTCAGGGTTCACTTTTAACAAAGGTCATGAGAGAGCCCACATGCAAACTCAGATATCACGTTCTTGTTGAAAAATGTGTTGCGGAAGCAACCCGGGAATCGGCTCTCATTTCCATAGCCGGGCTGCACAGTTGGCACTGCGGGAAAACCCCATAAATCATCTCGAGCCTGTATACAATTAATTTTATGTTCTGCACTTGTCCTCCTTTGTGTTTTTATGCTGTTTCTTTTTATATTTCAGTTTCGAGGTCACTTCTGGTTTGAGGTGAAATACCCAAGCTTGATATTAAAATATCACTGGGTTATGTTCTAGTAAAAAATTTTAATAACCAAGTCCAGGGTCACCTTTCCCCACAAATTTTAAAGTTAGCTGTCACAAGTTCAAAAGAAAAGTAACCTGTAAATTCATAACCATTTTGAATATATAATTTGAATACATAATTTCTTTGAAAGGTAAAAACATTTCTACTACCTCTGCATATCTTATCTTCTTTAGCCTTACCTTGGAAGGGGTTTCAGACTTCATTACTGTTTCTTAACACTTAGTTGTATATTTTTTGGTAAAACAAAAAAATACCATTTTTTAATAATTTTCAGAATAGCTATTCTTCCAGACGGGAGTCTACGAATCCTAAATGCGTCTAAATCAGATGAGGGAAAGTACGCTTGCCAAGGGGAAAATGTCTTTGGTTCTGCTGAAATTATAGCTTCCGTATCTGTAAAAGGTAAGAAAACACAGTGATTTTTTTTCTAAACCTAGTGTCATCTTGGTTTGATTAGAACAAGAATAAACATAACCTGAGTGCATATGTGTTCCCTTTGGTGTGTGAGTGCATGTTCCTGTTTCTAAAATATGTCGCAAAGATAGAATGACACAGTCACGTTGTTATTTTCCATTCTTTGGTTGACCACAGAAGAGAGAACACAGTTTGCAGAAAGTTAGATATTTTTTCTTTTAACAAAATATGTGAAATGGTAAATACACTTTTCTGATGCTTTGGTCAATTTCTTGAAATTTAAGAGTATGCCAACAACATCAACGACATTATTTCTCCTCTACCAAAATCAATGTTAGCACCAAAGAGTCATTTTCTTTTCTTACTGCTTCAACTTTAGATTTGTTTTTTGGCAAAAGGTGAGAGGGTGTATAGGAGGAATAATAATAATATACATGTAGGTTGAAATCCGATACCAGATGTGGCCATTGATGATTGCACCAATAGACTTGTTTACATATCTTTCATTTTTAGTATAATAAATATTGCTGTTTACATATCTCTCTTAGTTTTCTCATTCTAAAGGGAACTGGATTTTAAGTGTAGAACATTTTTTAAAATATATGTCGTAGTTTAGTAGCAACAAAATCTTATATCTTAGAAAACAGTCCTTTTAGTTGGCAAGGAAATGTTTTAATAGCCTAACTCTATCTTAATTTTTGCTAGTGCATATGCAATATAGCAAATAATTCTTTGCCATTAAAATGTAGAAATGCTTGTTTTTGTCTCTCCTTTAACTAAAAATGTAATTGATGTAGCCTGGCATTTTATATAATCTATTTTTATATAATACAATAAAAATGCACTCTGTTGCTTAATATAATCTGCTTCTATGTGGAAGAGGTAAGCATTAAGGAACACAATTTAAAAGTTGTTTTAATTTATATGGAGAATGCTACTCAACCTTCTATTTCTTCTATTCTTTCTATGTGATAATCAACCTTTTCCAAAGTAAGGCAATTGTGGCTGGTTCTACAAACCTTTGTGTGTTTGTTTGACAATAACACATATTTTCTCTTAATCAGATGGTAAATTGAATATTTAGTTACCCCAAACAATCAAGATTCCACAAAATTCAAACTAGAGTATATTATGGTTTTCTGTCTTCTCTGATGAAGTGAGAATTTAAATGCTGCATGGAATATTCTCTGGTTTCTAGAAAGTTAACCTTGTCCTTGTGGCATTCCTCTCGTGTGGGTGCACTTTGCTGTCAGAGACGAGTTAGAAGAACATTGTTGTTAAAGAATATGAACAGTTGTCAGGAGAAGAAGCTTCATCAAACTCTTACAAACACTGGAGACAGAATACACCTGTGCAGCTCAATATTAGCAATTTCTGTTCATCTTCTTGAGATATTTGTAAATAGGAACATCTCTAGACAAAAAGGAGAAAACCCAAATCCTCTTAAAAACGGTAGTCATTTGATCACTAGCTTGAGTAGTCCTATAGTCTGTATTCACCTTTATTGATTCAAAGTTGTTCTAAACCCAAACCCCCACCAAAGAGAGAGAGAGAGAAATGTTTTAAAAATAAAATGCAATGATTAAAATAAACATTTTTCTCAAAAAAATAGTTTCAATTGAAAACATCTTTTAGTATCTAAATCCTAAGACTTCAAAAGCCCTAACTCACTGCCTCCATCGTTTCTGACTCATAACCCAGGAGGACAGAGTGGAACGCCCCGTGGCTTTCTGCGACTGCCGGCCTGTGTGAGAGTATAGCGCTTCCTCATGCGTCCCCAGAGTGGGTGAGGGCTGCTAACTGCCGACCTTACAGTTAGCAGCCCAGTGCATAACCCACGACGCAACCAGGACTCCTTCCCCAACACTCAGACTCCACACTAAACTGGAAAATGCCACTCCTACCTCAAAATGATGGTGATATCATAAGACTTTTGTATAAAAACTCATCACCTTCGAGTCAATGACTCCTGATATAGCACAATGTAAATACTCAACTGCCATCGAGTCAGGCTAACTTGCTTAGTAATATTGATCTGCGACTCCAAAGGGTCAGCAATTAGAAACGACCAACTGCTCTGCGGGAGCAAGACAGGCTTTCTACTCCATTGAAGAGTTACGGTCTTAGAAACCCACAGGGGCAGTTCTGTGCTCTCCTGCAGTGTCTCAGTGACTTGGCACCAACCAGATAGCAATGAGTTTGGTTTTGGTTTTTATATGACAATTTAGAACTGTCGCTGTTGAGTTTCGGACACTGTTGCTCCTTACAGAGTAGAAATGCCCATGTTTCTCCCATGGAGTAGCTGAATGGCTTTGAACTGCTAACCTTGCTGTTAACAGCCCAATGAATAGCTTCTAAGCCACGAGGGCTCTCAAGGTAATCTATAGTTGTAATGGAATGTTCTTTTCAATTCTTAGGCTTGTAGTTTGTGTGGAGGTGCTTTCTGTATGTAGCCTTGTAGCCGTATGACTATACTCTTTAAGGGCGTGGGCTTCTGGTTTCTTTTTACCAAAAGATGAAGCGGTTATAATAGTAAAATCTCTTATATGTGAGCATACTTGAAAGTGGCTAGGGATATTATCACATCTTTCATTTATTTATTTTATTTCACAAAGCCAAATATTGCTTCTAGTTCTCTTTCTCTCTCTCTCTCTCTCTCTCTCTCTCTCTCTCTCTCTCTCTCTCTCTCTCTCTCTCTCTCTCAGTTAACCTCTTAATTGCTACAGAGACTTTTCGATCATTATATTAATAACCCATCCAGAGGGAGCAAAATAAAATACACTGACATTCAAGAAAAGCATAATGAACTCAGTAAAATATGAACAACTAACTGTCTTGTTTAGGCTTTTTTGTGTTTTCCTTTATTACGTAAATTTATGTAGACTGCAGGGACTGACTGCATGTCGATTATATTAACTACCGCGTTTTCACTTGTGTAGAACCCACACGGATAGAACTTACTCCCCAGAGAACGGAGTTGACAGTGGGAGAGAGCATTGTTCTTAACTGCAAAGCGATCCACGATGCTAGCCTGGACGTCACCTTCTCCTGGACACTCAAAGGACAGCCTATCGAGTTCGAGAAAGAAGGCGGACACTTCGAAAGCATCAGGGTCGTAAGTGAATACACTTTTACTTTCTGCGTTCTAAATAAGTTCAACCTTTTTAATTGAAATGTAAAAAATGTACTCATCTTCATAAAATGCTAAGGGAGAACAGGAAAAATCATTTTGATTTTAAAAAGATTATCTTCTCATACGTTATGCTATAGCAAACAGTAACTATTCATATTAAAACTCCCAGAAAAACCTAGGAATAGTTTATTATGTAAACCCAATATATTTCCCACTTCCATTTACTTTATTAATATGGTCAATTTTTACACACCCACAACTTCTCAGAAGATGTGTTGCTACAGAAGTGGCAACTATATATTTTTGGCATGTTCTTAAAAGTCATTACTGTAAAATAAATGAATTATAATAAGCCTCTATCAATATTCCTCAAGATATAGCAATTGGTTAAAAATGCCTAATTTCTAACAAACTATAGTGCTAAAACATGAAATCAATAGTCATAAGTGCATAGTAGCCTTAGGTAAGCATTCACAGACACATTCATTTCTTAACCTTTAAATCTCTGTCTTTCATCACATCTAATTTTATCATGTTATCTCAAAGGAGTGGAAAATAGTTTGAACCTAATTCTACAGACCCATCACATAGCTACCCACTGTGCTAAACCTACAGAGAGTGAAAAGTGAAACTCCTCTCAAATGGCTTGCTTAGAAAACTACAGGCATAAGCAACATGAAGACAAAGGAAGAAAAAGACAGGCAGAACTAGAAAGGTAGAGAGAGATTTCAAACGAAGCTTCCCTGTTATGTGGCTAATAGGATAGAATCAAGTAACATTACTGACAGATCTAGTTTGAAATGTTGCCATATAGACTGATTCATTTCAATTTAGTTCTTCAGAACTTTGCAAAAGCACTGGAAAGTCACACCTGTGGTGAGCCCAGACATACAAAACTCATTTGAGCATGCATTTCATTTTTAAAGTAATGTGATACAGTGAAAAAAAGTCCTGGGCCCAAAGTCAGAAATTCTCCCAATCAGATTCCAGCCCACAGCCCATTCATCTATGTAACATAGAGTCCGTCTCATGGAGAAGTGGTGATAGGGCAGGTCAAGAAGAATGTCGAAGGGCTTCTTCTAGCGTGATGATCTGTCAAATTTACATCTGTCTGTGGCATTTGCCAATCTCGCCAAAATTAAACACGGCCTTCCAAAGTAGTCCTCTCCTTCAGGTTTCCTTTGTAATGTGTTAGAAAGATTATGTAAACAAATAACTGAAACACCAATTACATCGCTCATCATCTCATTCAAGTTTAGACCTTGTTTAATTATCAATGGTCACTTTACAGCAGAACATTTAGATCACGTTAAATAAGACATTGTCCTCTACTTCGTAGTTTCCCTCCTCTCTTACCTTAGGTGGCTGATTACCTCAGGACCAAGAAATACAGCAACTTCTAATCCTTCCAAATTATTACCTCTTTTTTGGATGATCTGGTCAATGAACACCAAATTTTGAATGAACAGTCGTATAAAAATAAATGAGTCTAAAATGAATAATGGCCTTTCCTCTTAAGCAGAACCTTCTTTGTCTCAGTTGGAGGAAACAGTGCAGTGGCCATATCCAACCTCCCCTGGCTTCCCTAATGCCACAGGACAGAGGTCAGACGTGCCTCCCTGCTCTGTCTGCCTTGACCAATCTTGACACCTCTAGGTTCTTCCATGGCATTCTGCTTCTATGCTGGGTCCAATCACCAATGGCAATGGCCACACATATTGCATAGAAATGCTCCTAATTATGGGAGATGATTAGGTCAATTAATAGATTACCCAAAGTCAGGATTGGTAAACAGTCAGGATGCAGCCATGGGACCACAGCAACACCGCTCCTCAGTGAAAGGCTAAGACTCTCTTTGGTCCTCTGCCTCTCAGCCAGTGGTCTCCTGGATCCTATACCTGTGGGCCAAGAAGCCAATGAACCTGTCATTCTGTTTCACACTCCCCCAGTCCTGGGCCAGATAAGAAAGAGGGAACCACAGTCTGGGCTGTTTGGGAGTACGAGAGTCAAGTGTGAATGATCGTAAGACTTGTTTTGTTTCAGAGCACGTTTAGACACCAGCATAGGAGTCTATTTGAGGCCAGCATAGACAAAGTCAAATGGATTCAGGATCTGAGGTAGAACACATGCCTTTGATCGGCATTAACTCTCTAGATTAACTGCCCTGGGATCTAAGCTTGCCAGTGGTGATGAAAGGGGGCAGATACTAAAAGACAAAGAGGCTGCTTTGACACGACCAAAACCAAACTCGCTGCTATAAAGTCAGTTCTGCCTCGTGGAGACTTTATAGGGCAGAGTAGAACTGCCCTTAAGGGTTTCTAAGATGACTTATTTATGGGAATAGAAAGCCTTCTATTTCTCCCTCAGAGCACCTGGTAGTTTTGAACTGATGACCGCGAGGTTAGCCGCCCCAAAAGTAACCTTTGTACCACCAGAGCTCCTACATAGGATTAAATCAGTCAATTAATTATCTGGGAAGAAAATATACCACTAATACTGAGAGTGAGCATCTGGTGAGATGCCCACGTGAGACTTAATGAAGTTCTTTCCTTCTGCACTAGTTGCACTGACGACCTCTATGTGCAACCATTGGTTGGTCAAGCTCTCCACTAAATCTTATATGTAGGCTTTGTAACATCTCTACATAATGGGTTTTATTATGCTTTAACTAAACTATTGCCTGGGGCAACACTCAGAGAATAAATAATTTCATCACATATATTTTTAAAAGTTATTGCTATTGAATTTAAATTACAGCATATGTAATGAGAAAAAGCTTCTGTTTTTTCTGTTATTTTCAATAGTCCTGTTTTATAAAACCCAACAATGGATTTAGAATGAATCCATTCTTGAAGCCAGCAGTGGAAGGAGCCCACTTGGTCCCATTCAGTCACATCACTCTTTGTGGCAAATGACACGAATTAACCCAAAGTAACCAATTAGCAAGGCTCATCTTGAGATTTTAATTTATAAGCTCAGTGCTGTGAGGGATTCAAAGTAAAATAGATGGCCTTACCCTCTCAACCAGCACCATGTAAGGGGAGAACAGGATGGTTTATATAACAGAGCCATCTCTGGAGGGCTGTGTGCACGCGACTGGAGAAATTAGTTGGTATGTGAAACTTCTTGTGACTGTTAGATTTTGTCCAGAAAATCAAGTAAAGACAGAAAAGCCGAAGAGCTTCATTTGAGGACCACTGTGTAATCTGAACCTAGGTAGCACAGGGAGGGTAGACACTAGAAAACAAGTCCATATTTGATGACTACATTTAATGAAAACCACACAGGTCTCGTTGTAAAAAGGCCCTGATGTCCATGCTGTGAAAATTGGCACGTGAGATACTTTTAACAACTGCACAGAAAAGAAATTGAACAGCTTACAGGCCTGGCTTTCTCCCAGATTGATTTATCTGAGGTTATAATGAGAAGGTGTGAGAGGTTATCAATAAACCCATTTGCAATTGTGTTTTTTGACGCTGTTCTCTGTGTTAGCCAGGGAGCCCATTAGTCACAGAAAGTTTGAACAGCACGTGAGCATTGCCAGGTAGCCCCCACTGCGTCTTTATGGAAAAATTTGGTGGTCAACTGTTCTCCAAGGACTTGAAATTCTGACGTATTCATTTGTGATATAAGCAAGTTTTAATCCTTAGGATGCACAAAGAGTAGTTACTGAATGTTACTCATGACTGTCCATAATTTGCACAATATTTTGGCAGAGAAATTAACTCAAATGTTTGTCTTCAGTATAGTCTGCTAAAGAATTGGCTTTTCCTTTGTAAAGTCTCGAAACTTGCAAATTTTCTAAAAGTTGGGAACCAAACCAAAGAGAGAGATTTAAAAAAAGAAAAAAAAAAACTTACTGTCAAGTTGATTCTGGCCCAGAGCGATCCTATCAGGCAAGGAAGAATTGTCCTTGTGAGTTTCCAAGATTATAATTCTTAATTGGAGCAGAGAGCCCCATCTTTCTCCCACCGAGTGGCTGGAGGTTTTGAGCCACTGACCTCGATGTTAGCAGCTGAAGGTACACCCCATTATGCCACTAGGCGTCCCTAAATGTGGTATAGCTGCACTGTTTACTCGGTCAGTTACCCAGTCCTCTGCTACCACAGTATACTCAGGAAGGCAGAGTGGGGGATATTGGACCCCATTCTTTGCTGAGGAAACTGCAGAATAAGACTTTCCAAGAAGTAAACTAGGGAAACAGGATTAGATACAGAGTAATTTTTTAAAACTATATTATGCTAATTATCCGTTCAGAGTACTTACTCTCTGCATGTTACTAAGCACCTATTTCATGCCTGACTCTTCTCTATGAGCTGTGGGCAACAAAAAGACGGTTTAATTTTTCCTTCAGTAAGCATAAAGATGGCACAGGGCATTAGTAAATCAGAGAGAGAAAATAAAAATTATTTTAAAATTATTAATGTTTTTCATTGCTGTCAAGAAGTATTAGAGTACAGATAGAAGGAAGATAGCTTGACCTTTTGTCCCTGGGGAGAAAAGCAAGAGAAGTAATTGATCCAGGTTGAAACTGAGCACCAGCTGTATGTCAAGCCAGCAAAAACTACATACAAACTTCATCCAGTATCTTCAAATTCTCATGAAATCATATGTTTAAAAAACCCACTGCCCTTGAGTCGATTCTGACTCATAGCAAGTCTATGTAGAATTTTGGAGGCTATAAATCTTTACTGGAATTGATAGCTTCAACAGAAGCTCCTACAGAACAGCTGGTAACCATATCGGTTTGCAGTCCAATGCTTACCCAACAAGGCTAACAGAGTTCTTCATTGTATAAGCCAATACGGGGCCCAGGTCTCAAAAGCTGGGTACAATTAGGATAGGCAAAGTAGAAAGGAAAGGGCAATCACAGGAGAATAGACTATTGTATCTCAGAATTAGGGAGGATCTTGGAGATTACTGAGTTTGTCTTAGACTGATTCCAGGACTTGCTGATAGTATTCTTAGTGTCTGTTGTAGCCTTTTGAGTAATGAGGAGCTCACTCATCTGAGGCAGTTCATTCTATTGACAGTGGAATATAAATGTTAGAAAGTTAAAAATAGGAATATTTATTATAACCCGTGTTCAATCATGAAATTTATAAAGAAACATATCTTACTCATACTTGTGGTTTGTAGTTCCAATTAGGGTAAGTAGATTTAAAAGGGTTGCTTGAGGAGAGGAGCCAGTGAGGGAGCAGGATAGCACTGATGAAACAAACGTGCAACATCCTCTAGCTCTTGAATGCTTCCTCCCCACCCCCACCCACTATCATGACCCCAGTGCTACGTTACAAATCTGAATAGACCAGAGCATGTGCATGGCTACAGATAAGACCTGGAAACACAGGGAATATAGGACAGATGACCCCTCAGGACCAATAACGAGAGTAGCCATCCAGGAGGGGAAGAGGAAGGTAGTGGGTGAAAGGGGGAACCAATCACAATGATCTACCTATAATCCTCCCAGAGAGATGGAAAACAGAAAAGTGGGTGAAGGGAGACATCAGTCAGTGTAAGACAAGAAAAAGTAATAATAATTTATGAATTATCCAGATTCATGAGGGAGGGGGGGAGAGGGGAAAAATAAGATGCTGATAGCAATGACTCAAGTAGAAAGAAAATGTTTCCAAAATGATGATGGCAACAAATGTATAAATGTGCCTGACACAATGGATGGATTGTGATGAGTTGTACGAGCCTCCCATAAAATGATTTTTAAAAAGGTGTGTGAAAGTGCTCCCTCAATGCAAGAATATTTTCTTCTATTGAATTGGCATGCCATGATGCTCACCTTCCCAACACAACCTCTGACGACAAAGTGGGTGACTTAGCAAATGTGGTGAAGAGAGCTGATGGTGCCTGGCTAACAAAAGATATAGTGTCTGGGGTCTTAAAAGCTTGAAGGTAAACAAGTGGCCATCTAGTTCAGAAGCAACAAAGCCCACATGGAAGAAGCACACCAGCCTGTGTGATCACAGGATGCCAAAGGGATCAGTTATCAGGCATCAAAAAAAGAAAAATCATATCATTGTGTGCTCACCTCCATGATACTATCACTGAAGACAAATACATAAGCAAATGCAGTGCAGAAAGCGGATGGTGCCCAGCTATCAAAAGATAGAGCATCTGGGGTCTTAAAATCTTGAAGGTAAACAAGCGGCCATCTAGCTCAGAAGCAATAGAGCCCACATGGAAGAAGCACACCAGCCTGTGTGATCATGAGGTGTCAAAGGGATCAGGTATCAGGCATCATCAAAACAAACAATTTTACCATAGTGAATGAGGGCAGGGGGAGTGCATAGTAGAGACCCAAAACCCATTTGTAGGCCACTGGAGATCCCCTGGCAGAGGGGTGTCAGGGGGAGATGAGCCAGTCAGGGTGCGATGTAGCAACGATGAAAAATACAACTTTCCTTTAGTTCCTGAATGCCTCCTACCCGCGCCCCGCCCCCATCATGATCTGATTCTCCCTTTCAAGTCTGGCTAAACCAGAGGATGTACACTGGTACAGATAAGAACTAGAAACACAGGGAATCCAGGGTGAATGATCCCTTCAGGACCAGTGGTGTGAGTGGCGATACTGGGAGGGTACAGGGAGAACGGGTTGGAAAGGGGAAACCGATTACAAGGATCTACATGGGACCTCCTCCCTGGGGGTTGGACAACAGAAAAGTGGGTGAAGGGAGATGTCGGACAGGGCAAGATATGACAAAAATAATAATTTATAAATTATCAAGGGCTCATGAGGGAGGGGCATTGGGGTGGGATGGGGAAAAATGAGAATCTGATGCCAGGGGCATAAGTGGAGAGCAGATATTTTGAGAATGATGAGGGCAATAAATGTAAAAATGGGCTTTACACAATTGATCTTTGTATAGCTTGTCATAAGAGTTGTACGAGCCTCTAATAAAATGATTAAAAATAAAAAAGAATCTGAAAAGAGGAGTGTGAGAAGGTTATGAATTTTATATTAGCTATCAAGCTCTAGGCTGAAACAATATTACTATTACAATTATTGTTGTTCCTTGTTTACCCTCTCCTTAGAATTTAAGTTAATGAGCAGATAGATACCAACTTTCCAAGTAGAAAGAAAAGATTTTGAAAATGATACTGGCAACATATATACAAATTTGCTTGACACAATGGATGCATGTATAGATTGTGATAAGAGCTGTAGGAGCCCCCAGTAAAATGAGTTTGTAATAGAATTGAAGTTACTTCTTGCTACTTAATAAGTAGGAGCCCAGTGTAGGATCGGCATGGTGCTATTGACCACAATGTTGGAGGTTCAAACCTACTAGCTTAGCTACTCAGCAAGAGAAAGCTGAGATTGATCCTATAAGAAACCATAAGAAGCAATTCTGTTTTCTATAGAAACCATAAGAAGCAATTCTGTTTTCTATAGAGCTACTGTGAATAAGAATCAATACAATGACCGCGAGTGTAAGTTTTGTTTGTTTGTGTGTGTGTGTGTGTGTGTGTTTGTATTTATTACATAATAGAAATCTCAGTATGGATGGCAGTAAATTCTCAAGTGACAGCGTTCTCTTTATTGGTGACTACATACTAATAGTGTAAAACCAATGAAATCATCAAACTATTAGGATGTATTAAGGATCAAAGTAAGCTGTGAATAAGGTCCTCACCAGGATCTGCTGCACTATCTCCTTCAAAAACACTAGCAAGCAAGTCTTGGCACCACCTCCCAACTAATCAGAAACTACTCAAAGGGGCAAAGGATTCAGGAGCTCTATCACCGGCGTGCATGCTCTGGGGATTCTTCTATTCGCTGGTAATATCCATGCTCTTACAGAGAATGTCCTGTGGGACTCCAGGGCTGAGCCTCTTCCTACCCGGCAAAAATTCAGTCGTTTATCTCCAGGCTCTTTGTTCTGCATCCTGGAAACCTGATGATTCACCAACCTGTTAGAATAGTCCCTGGACTCGGCTATACGTGCTTTACTAGGACATCACAGACAGTCTGCCACTGGGGTCCACTTTCCTAATGCTGTCTTTGTACTCTGGAAACAGCAGTAATTGTCGTCACAGCAGGGTAGTACTAACACTTTGATTGGGCACCGCTAAACTCTCCTTTGGCAAATTGAACCCCAGACCAGTCTTTGAAGGGTGCCTTTCCACTTGTATAGTTTTCCAAATTTAGGAAAGTCAGACAATTCCTCCAAAATAATCATCTATACAATGAAATACACAGCCATCCAAATCAAAGACCTCACTTTGTTTCTTGAAATATAGTCCACGAAACTGACCATCTGAATACAGGGTTACAGTATCCTTATACTGAATTTTTGTTAATTTAAGGTCTCCATTTTTGACAAATGTTTTAGCTTCATGATGCGTTATGTGCAGGCATACCTTCGTGATACATTATGGGTTTGTTTTCAGACCACTACAGTAAAGCAAATATTAAGAGAGCCATATTTTCAAAATTTTCCTAGTGCGTGTAGAAGTAGTATTTACACTCTACTATAGTCTCGTATATGTACAGTAGCATTATGAAAAGTACGAAATATCGTGAGTTACCAAAGTGTGAAACAGAGACAGGAATGAGCTTATGATGTTGGAAAATGATACCTACCAACTTGTGCCATGCAAGGCTGCTTCAGAGAGTGTAACGCTCTTAGGTATCCAAATGCAGTATCCATGAAGCACAATAAAGCAAAGCTTGATGGGGCACTGCATGCCCATACACTTAGGCGTAGTATGAAAAGTCAGTCTCCTTGCAATGCTTCTGACCTGTAGAGTTTCATTTCTTTAATTTATCCCCAATTCCCCAGCTCACACCCCAGTAAGAGAGAAAGAGGAAATAACACTTCTTGATAACAAAATCCATATCCATGACCACAAAGTCATTCCACTTCATAGAGCCCGATGGGTAGAGCTGTCCCCAAAGGATTCCCAAGGCTGTCCGTCGTTATGGAAACAGAATGCCATATATTTCTCCCGCAGCACTACTGACGGGCGAACCATGGACACTAGTCCACTGGTGTGAACCTTGATCATGGTGCCATCGGTGCTCTAAGCTTCTTGAGAAGTAAAAAATCTTATTTGTGGGCTGTTCTGGGAAAATCAGATCAATATTCTGTGATCTGAGAAGCGTAAAAGCAGTACCATGCTTCCCTCTGCCCGGAGATTCTCATCAGAGCCAGATGGGATGGGCTGGTTCATGGCGGAGTGGGGAAGGGAGAACCAGAAAAGAGAGCAACAGAGTTTGCCGTTTGAGATCATAGACTACAGAAATGACACCCGCATTTAGCTTGCTAACCCCAAGAATTAGGACTTCAGTTTTTCCTTATTTATTTGCAAGTTTTATTTCTTTTTCTTCCAAGACATTTTTTTTCATTTCATGCATTTAGGAAATCAGGATAAATTATGCTAATACTTATTATTTCCTTGTGTTGTTTTTTTCCTTAGTTTTTTTAATAAATCACTTTATTGGGAGCTTTTACAGCTAACACTGTATCATTGTTAACTTTGACCATGAGCTTATCTGATTTAATCCCATGATGATAATTTAATCCCAAATTTCACCTAAATATTAGCTATTTTGAGAAGTAATTATTTTTTAACTTAGAGATCTCAGTCTTTCAGCCTACCAAAGGATAAATAATATGTTTAACAAAATTTTATACATATTTCCATGCAAAGTAAATCTAACTCTCTTCGGTGTCAATTCAGTCTCACTACTATATTTATATATACTTATTCATTATTTGAGTGCAGTCAATGAATTTTGATTCTTCGAGCTATTTACCTTTCCCAGTATGAGAAAGACTTATTTATAAAAGGCAGCAAGAATCTTTATAAACTTTATGTGAGAAACAATTTAGAATGAATGGATGAATGAATGAACAAATAAATGGGTAAGATAAAGATGCACTCTTTCAATGATAAAATAATTGTTTTCTGTTTGTGTTAAATGATCAGGTGAAATTATTAAAATTTATTACTTAATTATCTTTTGAGGAAAAAATATAAGTAGTAATAACCAAATAATAATCACTGTCATCTGCTAACCGAATAGATGCTAGGGACTTACTATAGATTTTAAATGTTATTGTATTTATCACACAACTATCCTGTGGTATAAGGATGATTCTTTTTGACAGAAGAAGAAAAAGAAAATCAGAACGCTAAACAAAATCTCTCAATTAACACACTAGTTAGGTAGAAGTGTAAGTGTAATTATTCAAACTCAGGTCTGAACCCCAGTACAGCACTGTTTCCCAATATATTTTATTAAACTTAGGTGGAGTATATTTAGAACAACTTAGACGGGAAACATTTAACATGCTTCAATGTCTCAACAAGTTTAAACTTGGGTTATATCATCTGTGAGTAGTATGAAATAATCTCTTTAATCCATTTTAGAATTTAGGAGCCAATTATTTGCATTGCTGGTAAAATACCCATATATTCATCTAAAGTAACTCATTCTTCAAAATTCTGTGCTTTGAATAAATGGTTACATTACCAGTATACAATTTCCTTTCCTAATGTTTTTAAAACTTTAGTATTATGAATAAATCCTCCCTTCTGCTAAAATTGTTTCTGATATATAGAAAGAGATATCTATCTATCTTTCTATACATTTTTAAAGGTAGTCCTTCAATTGAGTCGTAGAAATGGTATTTACTGGTTTAGGGTAACTTTCAAACTGTTTCATTATCTGGTTAAAATCCAGGTTTAAATATATTAACAGAATTTTACATCTTGAAGAGAGATTGTAACTCTCTTCATCCTCTCACATATATTCATTTCATTGGATTCGCACAAAATTTTGAGTCGGGCAAGTCATATGTAGCTAGAGAAACGGATACTCCGAAGGGTCTCACTAGCAAACGTTCGAACAACACTGGCCTCTTACAACTTAGGCTTTATTGAGCTCAAATCTTTATTGCCATGAATAATATTGCAAATCTCGGTTGGCATAATTAAAACACAAATTAACACCCGTGTTAATCTGTTAGAACTAAAATTAGCTGTAATTCATCGCTATGACTTTTAGTGGTTCCTTTGAATACAGACAAAGATTTGTATGTATTTCTCCATGATTTCTCCCTCTTTAGCTGGACAAATAAAGCTTATTTTTACCTTAGTTACTCACTTTCCTGACCACTAGTAAAACATCAAAACATATTTTTTTGAATGAACATTTTATTGGGGGGGGGGCTCTTACAGCTTTTATAACAAATCGATACATTAAAAAAAAAGCCCCAAACCAGCAATCCACACCCATCCACCGTGTCAAGCATACTTGCGCATGTTGCCACCACTATGCTGTAAACATGCACTTTCTACTTGAGGTCTTGATAGGAGCTCCTCTCCCCACCCCCATGACCTTGAGAGACCAACTATTACTTTCTTCACTTCTTCACACTGGCCACTGTCTGCCTCTGGCGGCGCCGGTTTCTCTGTGGCTGCCCGCGCCCTCAAACATGGGGCACCCTTGTAGTTCTGCTCCTCTGGGCAGCCAACCCAGCTCCCAAGGCAGGAGACGATTGTATCAATTGGGAGAATGCGGACTTGGATTCCTGTTTCGCCCCATGCAGCAGGGGAAATGCTCTCTGGCCAGACTGAGGGGGAGGCTGGTGGCACTGTGGTGGGGTGTGGCAGTGCCTGTGGGCGGGGTCAGCTTCCAGAAACAGTGCCAGTGGCTCCAGGGGAGACAGGTGTGTAAACATGCATCAGGGATGAAGGTTAGGTGGCCAGAGGATTATGGATCAGAGGCTCAGGGGGCCTTTCACCTGGTGGGAGAGGGGGTTCCTGCCTTGGTCTGAGTTGAGGACACAGGACCCCAGCCCCTTGTTGCAGTGTCGGGGAAAGCCTAGTGGTCCTGGACTGTCCTTCACTCTGCTCCCAGTGACTCGGGGACCTGAGGCTCACGCTGGGCAGGTCTCAGTTTACTGATCTATGTTCTTTGTCTGGGATGTAGGTCAACGAGTACATCGATGCCCGGGACACCAACATGGGGGCATGGTTTGAGGCGCAGGTGGTCCGTGTGACCAGGAAGGGACCTTCCCGGGAGGAGCCCGGAAGTTCTGCTTCCAGCTCCACCCCAAGCCCGGCCCTGCTTCCGCCCATGCCCGAGGCCTGCTCCAGGGCCCGTACATTTTAACATCAGCTCCATAGTGGGTGCTGCTAAGTAAGGTTGCTCCTCCTAGCAGCGTTGGGAGCAGGCAGTGGGTGTGGGACCTGCAGACCACAGGGGGGTTGCATGGGTTTGGATTTGTGGCAGGTCCGTTCCCATGGGCCTCTGTCAGTGTCCCATGCGAAAGCAAACTGTCACCCAGAACCATTGCCTGGCTTTACTCCCGTGGGCGTCAGGCACTGAGGCGGGTTGCACAGTCTGTCTTGCAGCAGAGCTGTGTTCCTGAGTATTTT
This sequence comes from Tenrec ecaudatus, assembly GCF_050624435.1. Lineage (NCBI taxonomy): Eukaryota > Metazoa > Chordata > Mammalia > Afrosoricida > Tenrecidae > Tenrec > Tenrec ecaudatus. The sequence goes on from NC_134533.1 coordinate 97,213,422, forward strand.
CAGTGGGTTCTCGGCAGGAAATAGCAGGCTTTTGTTCCATGCTGCTGCTCAGTAGGTGCCAAGCTACCACTTGACGGTCAGAGGAATGTCTTTGCTTTTTTCACACACTATATAAATATGTCCACCTCTAGGCCAGCTTTCCGGGGCATTGGACTGCTCCAGCTCTGGGTAACATTTCTCCCAGCACGCTCATAAGCAGCAGCAACCACTGTTCTTTGGCCTGACAGGCCCCAAGGGCCTGGGGGCACGCACCTGGCGCCCCGCGTGCCCAGGGCTCCGTGCACCCGTGACTCCCGCGCGGTTTCAGGTATTGCCCGGAGTGTCGGGTTGACACAAGCGAGGTAGTGTCGGCCAGAGACTCCCCATGCTTCCTCCCGCAGGTCAGCGAGGACTGCGTCCACCGGCCCCATGTGGCCGGCATACACGGCCGGAGCAACGACCAAAACATATTTTTATAAGATAAATGCCATCACATTGCTAAAATCCCTCCAATAAATGTTACTGAGAATGAGTTGGCAAGCATCATATACTACCCCACGACACTTACCTCTGCTTAGGTTCTATTACTGAGCTTTCCCATGAATTCACGCTCATTGCTCTGTCAGATGTAATTGTTTTATTGCTTAGTACCTGAATCTGTCCTTATCATCTCTTTTAAGTCATGTGAAGGTTCTCTCAAAATGACTAGTACATACAATATGCCCCATAAGTTTTTACAGAACAAGATGAGACAAAGTATGTAAAACACAAGCCCATAATCATTCTGGAAAAATATTTTTCCACATTTGAGACATTAAATATAATTTTTCCCACTAAGTATCCTATAGCATTGTTGAATTCACATATTTGGCCCCAATATTCTGTTTTCATGTCCAATATAAGAAAGTGTCCTCCTCACACATATCCAAATCTGTCCATTCTATTTGCATCTACTGATGCCTCCCTTCATTTATGTAGTCAGTCTTATGCTCAGCCCTGGCTTGCCGTATTGTCCTTTCATGACCTTTTTTTTTTTTTTTAAACATTTTATTAGGGCCTCGTACAACTCTTACCACAATCCATACAAATACATACATCAATTGTATAAAGCACATCTGTACATTCTTTGCCCTAATCATTTTCTTTTTTTCCCCTTTTCTTTTTTTAAATTTTAATAGGGGCTCGTACAACTCTTATCACAATCCATACATATACATACATCAGTTGTATAAAGCACATCTGCACATTCCCTGCCCCAATCATTCTCAAAGCATTTGCTCTCCACTTAAGCCCTCTGCATCAGGTCCCCCCTTTTTCTCCCCTCCCTCCCTGCTCCCCCCTCCCTCATGAGCCCTTGATAATCCACAGATTGTTATTTTGTCATATCTTGCCCTATTCGGAGTCTCCCTTCCCCCCCTTCTCTGCCGTCCATCTCCCAGGGAGGACTTTCATGACCTTTTATGTTGTGATTAAAATCTAATGATTCTTTCTCTCCCTACTTTTTATGTTGTGATTAAAATCTAATGGCTACTAACAAGCCATTGTTCTATCATGTTATATCTCCTCGTTTCAAATAAATACCTAAAGGGTATCTCAGACACACACATTCACACACACACACACACACACAGCCCATCCTTAATCTGACTGCATCCTGTGTACAAAATACCATCTCTCACCATTTTTATTTACATTTTGTTTTACAGAAAATGGTTTAGTTTTCTACAAAGAATGTGTTGTCACTTGCTAATACTGATTTTTGGGGGAATTCTTCCCTAATTTTCCTTTGCCAGTTGGGCACACTCCTGAAGTTCTCTCAAGACTTAGTTTTCCTTTCTCTCTGAGTGTCATCTTACACAGGGCCCCCGGCGAGCAAACATCAGACTACAGCTGAAGTGTGGGCTGGGTGGTTTCCTCCTCATGGTTATGTTTCTGGAAATTAAGGCAGAGTGAGTATTTTCTAAACTTCACACAGTTAACGGTGCCCATAGCAGACTAAATAGATGTAGGAATACTAAAGTAAAAAAGGTAGCCAATTAGACCACAGAGAGACAGTGTTAAGCATACTATCTAAATAGATCTTTATTATTTTCTGAAAGAGGCAAGTTTCTTACCTCTATTACTATTTCAGAGACTATCAATAATTCATCATTTTACTCATTTGTTTCACAGAAAAATAAAATTTTACTGTAGTGCTAAAAGGAATTGTTTGCACTGAGAATATTACAGAAGTTCTTAAAGCGAAAAGTTTAATGCATTCTAGTAATCATGTTGCAGTAATACTGGTATCCTTTCATTGAAAAACAATACATACATCGATGTATTCAGGGGGTTATGATTTAACTTGCAGAATGATTGAATGCATGGTTAAATAAGAGTCTTAGTAGAACTTTTACCTTGTAAGGATAACATATAGGAGTGTTTGTTGTTCTCTTTTAGTTATTGAAAGCCTTAGTGTCATTATTATTTCTCACCACATAGGGTTTAGGGTTTCTGTGAGCAAACGTGATTCTACTTTACATTTTGAAATATGATTGATATGTACCTATTGTGTTTTAGACTGACTTCTATATATTTCTCAAAGTGATTTCACAGAGTTCAGTGTTTGAAAAACTATTCTTTCCAAGACACCTTTGAAATTCTACCTTTATTTCACAATTTCGCTCTCTGCATCTGTTTTGTATTCAATTCTTTAGCATGCCTGAATGTATGATCTATTTATCTTTTCAAAATCCTCCAGTTTCTTTCATAGGTTATTTTTATCGTATTACAATATAACTGTGAACTTTAAGAGTTTAGAATTCATAACTCAATAGGTGGTCTCAAAGGAGGAGGAAGAAGAAATTTTAATAATAAATATTGGACTATGCACTTCTCTTCACCAACGAATGCCCCTTACATAAGATAAATGGAAAGGTCAGCTTAGAGAATTTGAAATGCGCTCAATAGTATTTTTAATGGATAGCTCATCTCTCTATAGTATTTGTCAGTGTACAGTACATGAATTCTGAATTATCTTAATTCTGCAAAGATATATGGGGGACCTGTATGTTAGGCAAGAATCTCCAATGATATAATGGATTACATATCAGACTGCTAACCACAACGTAGGCAATTCAAACCAACCAGTTTTTGTTCCTTAGGAGAACGTTGACTTTCGGTAAAGATTTACAGGCTCAGAATCTCACAGGGGCAGTTCTCCCCTGCCCCACAGGGTCACTGTAAGTCATAAGTGAGGCAATGGCAGTGGGCTTGGGGTTTGGGTTATATGATAGCGATCTAACAGCAACAGTATCTCTTAAGCATGTATCTAAGAACTGAGGATAGAGTAATAATCAATAGACAAATTTCTGAAATCATAACCTCAATCCCCTAATGGATATGAAGAACATGTTGGTATGATTAAGTAATGAATATAGTTATAAACGTGACTAAGATAGAGACCAATTTTGAGTAACTCGGTGTTACAAAAGGACAGACGTGTGTGTGTGTGTGTGTGTGTGTGTGTGTCAAGGAACATAGAAGAAATATATTCAGGTAATGCAAAGTTACACATCATGTTGTCAGGAGAAAGAGAAACTGTGTACTCTGCATGAATGAAGCTTGGGGTGGGATGGGGTCAGGAAAGTAATGGTTCTGTGGGCAAATTCTCTCCTTCCCCACAGGAGATGGAAGTTCGATTACTGTCTACTGTACCTCCAGGCAGTTCCTACTCACCTATTAGTGAGCTGAGCATTCGTTAGTGGAGTTCACAGACTGAGTTAGACTAAGAAAGTCCGGGAAATGTAAAACACAGGCAAGCCATGGGGGTCACAATAGTCCGCGTGGGTTCTGCATTACGCTGATAGCCGCATGGTTGGCATTTGGCAACTACCATCCACTGCTCAGGAGAAAGATGAGTCTTTCTTCTTGATGGGAGTACCTGTAAAGATTTAGTCTCTTAACCCCACAGGGGCAGTTCTGCTCTGTTCTATAGGGTCACCATGTGTTTGAATGGGTTTGACGGCAGGGAGGTTATTGTACATGGGGTACTATAAGTCAGAGACCATTAACTGATCCTTAACAAGAAGAATAAAATCTCGCTCCACTCCACTTTTAATTGTGAATTAGGTAGGGATTTATATGAGGGGGTACCCCCCCCAACTGAATTGTAGTATGCATTTTTCCTGCTAGGCAAGCATCAAGCAACTCTCTGAGTTAGTGCACCCAGTGGCATCCCTTGGGAAGGTTCTTTCTGGTCACAGTGAAATTTTTTTCGTAAAAGCAGCTTTACTCGAAGGTCATTTTTGTTAAGACTGATTTAAGAGAACAGTGTGCAGTTGTGAAATTTTGTTTCCTGTTTGGGGAACATACCACAGAAGCTGTTGTGATGTTGAACACATCTGACAAGGACAGTGCTATAGGAAAACTCTAGTGTAAGAGTGTTTTTCTCATTTCTAAAAGGTGAAATGTCAACTGATGACAAAACTCATTCTTGACGTCCATCAGCTTCCCCAATGGCTGAAAATGTCGACTCGTAGTGCATTTGGAATTTTTTCCACCAGGTCAGACTGTTAACCAAGCTTTCTTTTGAGACGTTCTGAAAAGATAGCATAACAGTTTGTGACCCCAAAAAAGTCCTGTTTTGTGGCAAATGGGGGACCGGTTTGGCCAACATGGCAATGCACCTGTTTCCATAGCCATCTCAGTGCACTAGTTTTTGGCAAAAAAAAACAACAATGTGCTCTCTTGCCCCACCCTCCAGCCTCACTTCTTTTTGTTCGCTCAACTACAGAGGGACTGGAAAGGACAGCAATTTGATGATGTAGAAGAGTAGGGACCTGAAAGGACAGTTGATGATGTAGAAGAGGTGAAGAAAAAAACAAGGGAGGTCTGCCAGCCATGCCAACAGATCATCTGGAAAACGTTTCCAAGAATGGAATCGCAGATTTGACACGTGTAATAAATGTAATGGAAAGTACTTTGAAGGTGAAAAGATTGTTGGTTTTTAAAAATTTAAATGACTTTGAAAAATAATTTCATTTGGGGGGGTACCACCCTCATTGATCGGAACATCCTTTTTGCATTCAACAACCAACAGCTTATCAAACCTCCCAATGACTTGCCCCGCTTCCTGGCCCCCCTTTCTCCATCTCCTTCTTGAAGTGTGCTGTCTTCCCCTTCACCCACATTAATGCCTGTCTCCCTTCAACTGTTGCTTCCCTTCCTTCTGAGTGTCCCTCCACTTCTGGTAACCATTCTTGATATTAAAAGTTTATTGATTTTTTTAATAACAGTGGTCTTATGCAATATTTGTTCTTTTGCATTTGACTGAATTCACTTAGCGTAATGTTCCTTAAATCCATCCATTCCATGAGGTGTTTCTCAGTATTGTGTAAAATTCCATTTTGTGTGTGTACCAAAGTTTATTTATCCATTGTTCCACTGATGAAGCAACAATCCTAAAGGATCTCTGTGTAGGCCAGGCAAGAAGAGGAAACAGAAGGATCAGAGACATTCCAGGTGGAAGCTGAGCATGAGGAAAATATCAAAGATATGGAGATCTCATCCCCAGAATCCTAAGCATTTGGTGGTATAGTTAAACTAAGCCTCACTTAATAAACCAAGAAAATTGGTTTTAAAGAAATATTTTGATCTTGCCTATGAGAGTTTCAATTACAAGTTATATATTTCTAGCAAAAGTAAAGCTGCCAGATTTTTTCAAATTCTATCCAGGGATAAATTAGCATAAATGTACATGTTTTACATAAATATACATGTTGCTTCCAGCTTTCTGTAGGGTGTATAAAGCAGGAATTAACCAGTGCAGTGTTCAGACTCAACACTCAGGGTCATTGAGATAATTCCTTGTGACCTTGGGGAGGCTGTTGGCTGTTCCAGAGCCCATTCTGAGGATATGGTATAGTTACAGAAAAAACAGGAATTTCTGTTTCCTTACACACTTATCCATGATTAAACCATAAATTCCTTAAGGACGGGATCATATCGATATTGATCACCGTTACTAGTACCTGGCTTTATGCCTGGAAAAGATTTTTGTTAAATAAAGAATGTGTCAGTATTTATTAAGTATGGTATATATCAAAGTAATCAATATACAAATGAATTGAATTTAGCGTTTATGTGTAGTCACCACCCATTTCCTTGCTTATCTACTGACCTATATGAGAGAGAGAGAGATTAAAATCCTTTATGGATATCAGAATAATTTAACACCTTTGTTCACTTTACTAAGCACTGAATGATCACCTATAACTTGTGTGGCGCTCTGGCAGGTCGGGATATATGACTGCATAAGATGGGGCTTAACCTTTGGCTTATATAACACGATACATTGTAAAGTTTTGTTTGTTTTATTTTAATGAATCATTTTATTGGGGGCTTTTACAGCTCTTATAACAATCCATATATCAATTGTATGGAGCACATTTGTACATATGTTGCCATCATCATTTTCAAAATATTTTCTTTCTGTTTCAATCCTTGGTATCATTTCCTCTTTTTCTTCCCCCCCCCCACCCTCCTGGATTTCTGATAAATTATAAATTATTATTATTTTCATATCCTACACTGCCCGCTGTCTCCCCTCGTCCACATTACTGTTTGTCCCTCTTGGTGGGTGGGTGGAATTATCTGTTGGCCATTTTAGTCAGTTCCTCATTTCTTCCCTTTCTCCTCCCACCTTCCCCCAACCCGTATGGTATCACTACTCTCATTACTGTCCCTGAGGGGTTTATCTGTCTCTGGATTCTGTGTCCTGCGAGCCCTTCTCTGTACCAGTGTACATGCTCTAATCTAGCCAGATTTGTAAGGTAGAACTGGGGTCATGATAGTACAGGGGGGAGGAGGAAGCTTAAAGATATATGGTATAGCTTTGAGGCACTATGCAGTTAAAATAAATCAATTCTGTACAAGAAATTTGAATTATTAAACATGTATATATCATTTGCAAAAATGTGTTCTTAGAATTAATATGGTTTACTTATCAACTATTTTCATTTATCCACTAAGTTTACTACTCAAAATTAATAAATCAACAGACATATGACAGGGAATATTCAGACTGATCATTTATTTTCAAATTATCTTAAAATCAACCTTTTTTCTTATTATACACCTTATATTATTATAAAAACCAAAAGAATGAGCTATTTTATTTAATTTTTTTAAATTGTCGATGAGTCTATTGCAATCCATAGAAATGCAATAGGACAGAGTAGAACTAGTCCACAGGGTTTCCAAGGCTTTCATTCTTTATGCAAGCAGACTGTCACCTCTTTCTACACAGGGCAGCTAGTGGATTTGAACCCTTGACCTTTAGCTTAGCAGCCAAGTGCTCCTTTTATTAAAACAAAGTTAGCCAAAATAGACATTAAACTAAAATAGACATGAAACTATAGCATTATAGATTTAGCTTAAGGATTACATACAAAGAATCTTAATGAAGTACAAAATACTTTGTTTTCATTTTATTAATTGTAGATTGGCACATAAACAGATGTAGCATATTAACAAGATTTGTTTTACTTATTAAAGAGAGCAATAGTATTTCCTAAAATAATTTTTGAGGCTTGCCGTGGAATTGCATTATTTCCCATCTAAGTAGGAAGGGACACTGGAGAATTGTTGGCTTCCCCGAAGGGAGAGACTCTGGCCGTCCTTTGCTTCCTCTGCTCATCATGTCACTCATCATGCTCAACCAGCCGGTACAGCGTCCCTGGTGTGTGAAACAACCTTAGCTAGGGTTAGCAGTTCAAGTGTTTCAATAATCATGTTCCCACTAACTTTTAAGAATAATCAGACAGCAGAAATGAAGGGTTATTTTTCTTAGCTAGCTTATTGTGTGTATGTTTTGCTCACATTGCCGTTTCCAACCACATTTACTCTCACACTATAATTCTGGTTGGAATAATCCATCGGTCTGTTTCAACTTTACATTTTAGAGGTTGAGACTTAAATATTTTCAGAAAGGAGAACATTTTTCAGTTTAAACATCACTGAATATATTTTACACCGCTGAATACGTTTTATACCTCTTGTGTGCCTACAGGGAAGAGACTGAGAAGTAGTTATACCAAACTGTCAAGGTGAGAGTTGAATGGAACCCATCTTGGTTTTAAGGCACCCAGGTGGGGCAGTGTGCTAAATTACGGGCTGCTGACCAAAAGATCAGGGGTGGTAACCCAGATTTGCCTCACTGGAGAAAATGAGGCAGTCTGCTTCAGTGAAGATGGCCACCCTCGAAATCCAAAGGAGGGGTTCTTCTCTTTCCTATGAAGCTCACAGTGCCAACAGTGGGTTTGGTTATTAGGTTTGGTGTCTGTGTTTGTTGCAAAACAACCCGTTCCCCAATGGTTGTTAGTTCCTAGAAACCACTATTTTTAGCTCGTGATTCTTCCATTTAGAATGACTTTGGCTGCGATCAGCTGGATTTGTTCATTAACAGTTCATCTGGTACCTTTATGGACTCATGTGTGCATCTGCAGTAGTAACTGCTAGTCAGCTAGGAAGCTCTGGTTATGAGGATCAGTTGGGTACCGACCAGAGGAAAATTTGCCATATGTTTCTCATTATCCCCAGGCTCCCTCAAACTCACTACCATTGAGTCAATGCTGACACATAGGGACCCTATAGGACAGGGTAGAACTGCCCCTGGGGGGTTCTGAGACTGTCACTCTTGGAGGGAGCAGAAAGCCTCATCTTTCTCCCGAGGAGTGACTTGTGGCTTCAAACTGCTGACCTTGATCTTCACAGCACACCTCATAACCACTACACCACTGGGGCTCCCTTCTCCAGGCTAGTCCTGGGTTATTCACATGGAGCAATAACGGCAGCTTCTTCCAAAATGATGCTTAAGCACATAATTCACAAAATGTCATTTCTGTTGCTATATCAGATCTAGAGGTAGGGTAACTGACTCTCCCACCTGGCAGGACAATATGCCACTAAAGTTCATAACGAATGCACCTACACAGACACATGTTGCTTTAGGCACCACTGAGTCTGTTCCAAACAGTAGCTATGCTGTGCATGACAGAAGGAAGCATTGTCGGGTCCTGCACTATCTTCACAACTTTCCCTAGTATTACCTGAATCCATTGTTGCAGCTACGGTGTCAATCATTTTCCTCTTTTTCACAACCCCTTCTAACTTACCAAGCACAATGTCCTTCTCCAGGGACTAGTCTCTCATGACATGTCCAAATTTTTCAAGACTAGATCTAGCCATACTCTCCCCTAAGGAGCGCTCTTGCCATACTTCCAAGACAGATTGGTTTGTCCTTTCAGCAGTCCTTGGTACTTTCAACACTCTTCGCCAGCACAGATCAAATGGATCATTTCTTTTTCAGTCTTCCGTATTCAATGATCAAGTTTCACATGCATATGAGGCAATGAAAACATCACGGCTTGGGTCAGGTGCACGTTATCCCTCAAAGGAGCATCCTTCCTTATCCATATTCTCAGAGGCCGTGTGCAGCTGATCTACTTGATACGACATACCTTTTGAACTCATTAATGCTGCTTCCTTGAACATTGAATCCAATAAGACAAAACTCTTGACAACTTCAATCTTCTCTCCATGTGTGTCACCTATTGTCCACTTGTGATGATTTTGGTCTCTTTACATTGAGCTGTAATCCCTACTGATGGCTGCTGTCCTTGACCTTCATCTGCAAGCGCGCCACTTCTTCCTCACTCACAGCAAGCAAGGTTCTGTCATCTGCCTTTCATGAGTGGTTAATAAGGCTTCCTCTGATTCTGATGCCACATTCTTCTTCATGGAACCCAGTTTCTCTGACTATTTTCTAAGTATACAAATTAAGTGTGATGAGACAATACAGCCCTGTCACACAACTTTCTTGATTATAGACCACTCAGCGAACCCCTGTTTTGTGCACATAACTGCCTATTGATCCACAGTAGGTATGCCTGATCACAATGAAATGTTCCGGGCTTCCCATTCTTCTCAAGGCTGTCCATAGTTTGTTAGCATTCACACAGTCAAATATCTTGGAATAGTCAACAAAACACCGGTAAAATTCATCTGATCCATCTGACATCAGCAATGATAACCATGATTCTTTTCATCCTGTTCAGAATCCAGCCTGAATCTATGGAAGTTCCCGGTCAATGCACTGCTACAAACATTGTTGAATGATCCTCAGCCAAATTTTACTTGCATGAGGTATCAGTGATATTAGTCCATAGTTTGGATATTCTGTTGTCACCTTTCTTTGGGATGGGTACAAATATGGATCACTTCCAGTCCATCAGGCAACTCGCTACCTTTCAAATTTCCTTGCAAAGGCCTGTGAGTGTTTCCAGTGCATCATCAGTTTATGGAAACATTGCAATTGGCGTCCCATCAATTCCTGGAACTTGTATTTGGCCAATGTTTTCAGGGAAGCTTGAACTTCTTCCTTCAGCACCACTGGTTCTTGCTCATTTGCTACCTCCCGAAGTGATGCAAGGTCAACGAGTTCTTTTTGGACAGGGACCCTGTGTATTCGTTCCATCTTCTTTTGACCCTTCCTACATCATTCAATATTTTACTCAGAAAATATTTCAAGATTACAACTCAAGGCTTGATTTTTTTCCCCTTAGTTCTTTGAGTTTCAAATAAACTGAACATGTTCTTCCTTTTTGCTTTCTAACTCATTATGATATTATGTTGTATCTTCTCTATCTACCCTTTGACATTTTCGGTTCAGCTCTTTGACTTCATTATTTCTTCCATTTTCTTTAGCTGCTCTAAGATTAAAAGGAAAGTTCAGAATCTCTTCTGACATTGATTTTGATCTTTTCTTTCTTTCTTGTTTTTGGAGGACCTTTTGCATTCTTCGTGAATGATGTCCTTGATGACTTCCCACAGCTCATCAGGTCTTCTCTCCTTAATGTTCAAATCTGTTCTTGAGATGTTCTCAATATTCAGGAGAGATAGACTCAAGGTGGTGTTTGGGTTCTAGTGGACTTGTCTTAATTTTCTTCTGCTTTAATCTAAACCCATGGGCAATTGATGGTCTGTTCCACAGTCACATACACATACAAATGCACGTAAACAAAATGTGACACAGAGACAAAAAGTGTGCAGAGGCTGTTGGAAAAATGGTACTGATTCACTTGTTCAATGCAAGGTTATCACAAACTTTCCATTTGTAAAAATCATAGTCTTTTAAAACCCTAATTACTATAAAAATAGACACCTGTGCCTCTTAAGGCAGAGAGGAAAGATTCATTGGTCCAAGCCCAGCTGTGTGCAGAGTTAGCTAAATTACCTTGGATTAGTCTTGCTCTCTCTTCGTGTTCTCATTTTCAACATGAAAATTTCAGCGTCCATGACTCCCGATGTTCCTGTCTCCTTCTAAAATCATATGCTTTTTTAAAGGGTTATATTCAAAAGCAAATATATAACCAACCCTCTAGATATAAGATTTAAAAGAAAAACAAAAGCAAAGCACCCACTACAGTAGAGTCAATTCCAATTTATAGCAACACTAGAGTATAAAATGTTAAACTGTAAATTTTACCATAAGCAGATCGATATACCATTCTTCTGTAAAGCAGTTGATGGCTTCAAACAACAACTATGTGGCTAGCCGCTGAGCATGTTGGCCACTGCACTGCCATAAGGTCTCATTTTGGGTTCTCTTGTTGTGCCAGATGGGACCAATTAGCCCACAAACTACTTTGATCAAAGCTAGTAAGCCTTTATTAGCTGGTGGTTTTCGTGTAGCTAGACCCTAATTCTCTAGATTCAGAATGCTTAAAATGGGAGTTTTTGATATCAGGGAGAAAGCAAGATTTAGGGGACAAGGTGGTGTTACTTTGTATGGGGAAAAGAGAAACTTGGATACAAAAGCACAGGGGGCAGGTGGTGACTTAATGTAGAGGAAAAAGGGGAACTTGGATCAGAGGCTTAGACACTTATCAGCAATACAAAAATACCTGACACAGTTCATCAGTTACAGATTTTAAAATTGGCCATCTTTGTGCAAGTACAAATGGCTATTCTCAGGCCAATTAACACGAGATGGTTATAGAGTTAAAATGGCTACATCTAAATTGACTACTACATCATGGCTGCATTGGGGTTAATTATGCTGAGTTACTACATTATTAACAGTAAAACCATTTAAAAGCATTTTTTTAAATTAAACATGTTGACCAGGGAAGAAACCTGATAGCTACAAAATAACCTTTTTGGTCTTAAATGCTGCATGCTTGTGGGACTAAAGCACAATGTTTCAATCTCATGATACCTTAGCATAGCCTTTAATAATCCAGGGGTCAGTTATACCTCACAAATCTGGCTAGACCAGAGAATGTACACTGGTACAGAGATGAACTGGAAACATAAGGAATCCAGGGCGGATGATCCCCTCAGGACCAGTGGTGAGAGTGGCGATACTGGAAGGGTAGAGGGAGGGTGAGTTGGAAAGAGGGAACCAATTACAAGGATCTACATGTGACCCCCTCCCTGGGGCACGGACAACAGAAAAGTGGGTGAAGGGAGATGTCGGACAGGGCAAGATATGACAAAATAATAATTTATAAATTATCAAGGGTTCATGAGGGAGGGGAGTATAGAGAGGGAGGGGAAATGGGGAACTGATGCCAGGGGCTTAGGGGGAGAGCAAATATTTTGAGAATGATGAGGGCAATGAATGTACAAATGTGCTTTACACAATTGATGTATGTATGGATTGTGATAAGAGCTGTATGAACCCCTAATAAAATGATTTAATAAAAATAATCCAGGGGTCAAATTTCGGGTTTTTAGTACAGAGTGCTCCCTCTAGCTAGTACTATGTTTGTGTGTGTGTGTGTGTGTGTGTATATATATATATATATATGGTCTCCATTAACGATAAAATGCATCCCTGTAGTTAGTCTTCCTCACAACAGCAGCAATGAACTGTCCTCTGAGTGACAGGTGAGAATTTTTAAATTTTAAATAACCATCTCACCTTCCAAAGAGTTAACATCTAAGGAACATTCAAGCCCATATATGTGAAATTTGAACAGCATATGATCATTGGTGTCACTGTAAATTCAACAACATGCAATTGTTTAAAAAGCCTCACAGGGAATCCCTGGGAGAACACTCATTAAGCGCTTGTCCACTAACTGAAAGGTTGGCACGTTCAAACTTATGCAGAGGCACTTCAGAAGACAAGCTTCTTAACCTGCTTCTGAAAGGGTTTCGTCTTGACAGCCCTAATGAAGGTGGAAATGGGTCTCCATAGGTCGGAATCTACTTGATGGTAACTCACAGTTATATCAGCATCAAAACTCACATTGCTCAGTATATTTTTTAAATCAAAAAAGCCCTTCTAAAGATACTTATAAATATATTATTTAATAACCAGAGTTCCGCCCAATTTTCATGATTCATTATAATAATATAATTTTGTAGTTACTGGACAATGGGCAGACAATCATACAAGATGGCCTCAGGGAGGACTTTGAGAGCTCCATGAGTTAAATCATCATGGGATTCCATTTCATAAAATTACAAATCCTAAATAAGACTTGTTACTAAATATTTGGTCCCCAAGGCAAAGGATTTCGGTCACTCTCAAAAATGTCAGTTGAATCTGAGGGTGTTTGAGCTTGAACTTTCCTTAGTTGGCTTTTGATCAACATATTCATCCGTCTGACCTTTTTATTTTTTTCCTAGTTTTAGTAGCCTATAATCCACATATCATACAATTCAGTCGTTCAATCATCTCAAGAAGAATCATATGATCATTACCACAATCAATTTCAGAACATTTTCTCCCCCTCCAGTAAATAGCCTTTAAAAGGTCTTGCATAATCATGTTGCGTTTTAGTTCTTCCTCCCCTTCCCACCTTCATTGTTTACTCCCAAAGTCCCCTGAACCCCTATGTCCCCTACAAAGCCTTGCATCAGTTATTATCTTTATGCATCCACTCCTGTGTTTCACTACCACTAAACCCAACATAAACAATAAAGAACAAAAATGAAATTAAGTGGTAAGGATACAACAATAGTAATATAAAAATAAAAATACCAACAATAATCAAGACAGAAAAGGCTTCTATCAATATTTTAAAAGCCAGGGAAGGAATTTTTGACATAGAGCAAGCACGAGATTTTTGCACTTAGAATTAATTCAGATTGGGTCTAGAGAGGAGCGACAACTGACCCGGTATCAAGTTTAATCCAGTGTAATCAGGGTTACAATGATCTGTGTTTGAGAGTAAGAGGTTTCAGCCCTTTGCCTGTGGTTAGAGGGGATCTGTCAGCAGCTCAGTCTGACGAGGTACTCTGCAGATGGGTATTGACATCCCACTGTCCTCCACGGTCTTCCACAAATTGGGTGTTCACAATTTTACCTTTAATACATTTTCCCTCATCATATTTGAATTTTGCTATTGTCATCTTTGGATCACACAAACAATATGGAGATACTTAAAGCAACTGGAAATTGAAATCCCATATGATCCATCTGACTTTACCTTCTCACTGAATTGTTTTTCCTCTGAATCTTCATTGGGAGATACTATTGTAGTCTACATCTTAATCGGTAGTTTGCATGCAATTTTTGGTCTTTTTGGCCAATTGAGATGGCTAAATTTGAAGTAATAGTGATGGTGTTAAACATCTCCCTAAAAGTGAAAGACAGTATCATCTTGATGCTGTTGCCCAAAAGAGGTGCTTTTTACACAGGGACCTCTTCTTAAGCATCGGTAGCTGTCAAGGTAGGCTGAGTGAGCGAGTACTCAGTGTTTGGGTAAAAACACTTGCAATGACACAGGCGCTTGCTGAAGATAACGCCTGTTAAACTGCAAATAAAACGATTGCTTCATAAACGTGACTATTAAGGGGAAAAATCAAGCCAGCCAGATCTTCATTATTATTGACAAATATATTGTATAACTACTAGTAAAAATTAAATACTCCATTGGGAATATTATGTTTGGGCAAAAAGATTGGATTATAAAAGTTTCTCTACCATATTAGTTTATGTTCTCTCTTTTAAACTGTCTACAAGCTTAATAATTTTTTAAAATCTCTCTTATATATGAAGATGTTTCCATATTCCAGATATCACATTAGGAACTGAGTATAGCAATGAACCTAATATCATCTTCATTTACAAGAATAACATGTAAGCATGGTTGATACAAGATTTTTTAAATGTTGGTAAAAATATCTTTAGTCATATTTACCCAATAGTTACTAATGTCATTACTTTCTTTCAAAAATGAAAAATTAAAAAGAAATTTATTTTTCAATTATTCAAGTAGTCTCTTAAAAATTGATTTCCAACAAATGATTCTTTAAAAGAACAGATTCCTTTTTATCTTCCATTTATTCCACAATATTTTATCACACAATTAGAGAAGCTGGTCTTCAACCCTTCCAGCTGTCCCCTCACAGACTTCTTGTCAGATCCTTACACTCATTATCTTCTTATCATTCACATTGCCAGGCAGCACTTTTGCTGGTTTTTTCCCTAACAAAGCAGAACTCAGGTGTCCTGTTTTCCCCCCATTCCAATCACAGTCTCCTGTTTTCCCAGCCTCTACGAAGAGTTGAGTTGCTGTTTGAAACCAGCAGTGGCCCCTCTGAGAAAGGTTTATAGCCCTGGAAACCACAGAGGCAGGTCTCCAGTCACACAGAGTCCCCGGGGCTCAGGACTGACAAGATGGCAGTAAAGGTTTTCTTTTGCTTTACAACCGTTTCCGAGGGTCCTTCCCTACCTTGGACTGAGGCTCAGAATTAGGAATGATCATCAGATTCTGCCGTGTAAACGGGAACCTACAGCTACTGACTCGTCATCTTAAGGACATCCTTTATTTGGCACAGTAGATTTGATATGTTCTGAAACTATTGCTTATATCGCTAGTTCAAATCCAGCAGCTATTCCACGGGAGAAAAGTGGGGCTGTCTGCTCTAGTAACCCCCAAGGAGCACTTAGTTTGGGGGTCCTACAGGGTGATGATAAGTCCGAAGTAATTCAATGACGGTGGGTTTGGTTTTTGGTGGATGGGGCCACTTCTGAACCATTGATGGTGCAGCGGTTAAGAACTCGGGTGATAACTGAAAGGTCAGCGCTGTGATGCCCCAGACTCTCCAGGACAGAAAGATCGTGGCCCTCTGTGTCTGTAAGAATTGCAGCGTTGGAAATACCGGGCAAGCTCTGCTCTGCCACAAATGGTCACTGTGAGTTGAAGCTACTCAGCAGCAATGCGTTCAGTTCAGTTTTGTGGGCGGTCTTTTCTTACTCTTAGAGTTCTTTGCCATTTGGAGAAAATAAAGATGAGAAGCAGATCTGTGTTTAAATCTAATGCTGTTTTACGTTTCTCCCATGTCCTGTGGAGAAATGCACAGCCTCTCTTTTTATATAATTTTCCTCAATCCATAATTTATTATACCCAGCCAGTAAAAACCAGTAAGCACTTTCAACCTTTTCCCAGGAAATCCCCTAGTCAAAAATTCAATTTGTTCTCTGTGGATACGTGCCGTCCACAGTAGCTCTATGGCCTTATTTCCTGACACTACATGCGGGAGCATTTTCCCCTCTCGTTTCCAGTAATAATTTTTCAGTGCCCTTCAAACCCTATCAGCTGCATCCTAAATCCCTATCAGGCTGCGTCCATAGCCTGGTCCCATTGCCCTGTCAGCTTCTGACCATCTAATCCCAAAGCCGATGATACGATGATACATATATGGCCTTTAGCTATGGTAGTGGCCCACTTTGGCAACAAATTGTTTTATAGTTATTTACTGCTCTATATCAAGCCACCTCAAAACTTAATAATGTAAAACACCATCCATTTTATTCTGCTTAACATTTTGTAACACAGTAAATTAAGTAAGTCATAGAGATGCAGTTTAAACAATCAAGGACAACCTGAATCTGGTTCACAGGAATAAGGCCTTACATGAAGGGGTGCAACAATAGCTGGAATGGCTATACATCGCTGGAATGTACAAAATCCTTCAAGCTTCAGTCTGGAATTCAGATGGATCTCCCGTTTCTACTCTGTTGCTGGAATTCCCTAGGTGGCCCCTGTACTCCGATGTCTGGGATCTGGGTTTTTTTGTTGCTGTTGTTGCTGTTGGATATAACAAACTCGGTTCCAACTCACAAGGTCTCAAAGTCACCCTAGAACAGACACATCCGTGCTGGGCTCTGCACATCCTCACAGCCATTTTTGCTATGTCGAAGACCATTATTTTAGACACCTGTGCCAATCCATCTTGGGAAGGTCTTCCTTTTTTTTCATTGGCTGTGCCAAGCACGATCAATTCTTCTCCAGGGGCTGTCCCTGCAATAAAATGCCCAAAGTACACGAAGCGAAGTCTCACTATCCTCACGCTGTCCTCCCAGCAAAGATATGTTAAGTATTCTGGCATTTCAGGGTAGAGTCAATATTTTTCACAGCACCATAATTCAAAGAAACCAATTCTTCAGTCTTCTTTGTCCATCGCCCAGCTTTCACATGTAATTCAAAATGTCACAGCTGGGGTCAGCTGCACGTCCATCCTCAAAGTGGCACCTTGAACCTGAGCTCCAGTGGTCAAAGTAACTGGAGACGGCAGACCTTTCAGCTTGCATGGCATTTTTCAAAACGTGGCAGCATCACGTTCGTCCAACTTTTCACAGGCCTGACGACTTTTTCCAGAACAAACTCTCCAAGGGGTCAAAGGAGAGACTGCAAGTCTTCTTTTGACCTCACCACAGAATCTTCATGACATCTCTTCTGCGATTTTCTATCAGCCACAAAAGCCATCAAGTCACTTCAGATTCCCGGGGCAGAAAAGTTAAACTCTGCTTCTCAACCAAAGAGCTAACAAAATGTGTGCGAACACCTTTGATCTGCTACAGCAGACAAAGAGCCCCATCCTAGGCTTCATATGCATTTGGCTGCTCACTGCAGACTCAGCAGCAGTTTGCACCAGCAGGGTCAATAGCAGGTCGAAAGCACTCAGTTTTCAGGAGGAAGATGCAAAGAGTTGCTGTCTCAGAAACCCACAAGGGTAGTTCTACCCTGCTCTCTAAACACTGTGAGTTGGAAGTGAGTTGAGAGCAGGGGGGGGGGAGAATAGATCCTGTGAGCAGTGTTACATACAGGCAGTATCATCCTAAGCATAGCAACCAATGTAGTGCAAAGCACAGTGAGAGGACTGTGCTACAATAGTCTCATTTTAGCCCTGTTAAAATAAAGTTTAGCTCACTGTTGCCTCTTGGGATAAAATTTTAACCCCTCATAATGCAATGGTTAACCACCTTGCTAGAAGGGGGAGATAATAACTAACAATCACCAACAGGACAGAAATTAAACGTCACTGAAGATATTAAATTGAATTCATATGAAGGATTGAAGATTAATTTCAATTGCTGGTAGGAAGTGTTCTCTAGAGAATGACTGGAGATCATGAGTCAAGGTGATAATCAATTGCCAGGAAGGAATAATAGGGAAGAACGGATGCAAATGGGTCCCTAATGAGTGAGAGGGGAAGGAAGAAAGGGAAGCAGATCAGTGTAAGAAAGTCTCTGTAGTTCTCTGGGCCTCAGCACTAGCCTTCTTGTTCCGTGGGTCTACAAACTCCGTGTGATAGAGAAGTTGCTTGAATCCATAAGCCATAGAAACAAGGAGGCCAGAGACAAACTACTCATTCCAGATTTATCCTTTTAGAGTTTTGTGGAGAAAATAAAAATCAATGAAAAAGAGTGGCCTGCTCTATTCCCCGTTTTTTGGATTTATAACAATATCAGTCCAATACTGGTTCTAACTGATGAATCAGATGAGAGTTGCTATAGTCTGCCTGTGTGAACTGCACTAATTTCAGTAAAAAGGTTTAGAAATCTTACAGGCAGTTGACCACGAACTCTTCCACACAGCTAAGATGGAGGTAGATTTGGGCATAATTGCTCACTATTCTGCATTGGTAATATAGTGGCATGAGAAAACTCAATTTACTCTTAAAGCCTAGATATGATGTCAAAACAAAGTCATGTTAACTTTAAAGCATTAAATGAAAACAGAGAAGCAACAGGGACATTGATATATCAGTAAAATATTAGTCTAGCTGAATTATACACCCAGGTAAAGAAGGTAAATTTGGGCCACTTCCCATTCAAAAGAAAATGTGTGAGTAAAATCTGTTACCTGAGGGCAGGATCTTATGTGTTTCGTAGGGTGGAAAACAAAATGAAGATTTTCCAAAATCAGGACAATCATCAAATTAAAAGTAACTGACAGAATAGGCAAATGCAGTTAATCGCCATGTTTCAGTACAAGGGTTATTCTGTCATCTCAAAGAAATATGCAGCTCTTCATGTCTAGATGTGTTCTGATGATGAACAGTCTAATGTGTTAGGTTGGGTTGTCTGGAGGGAGCAAATCGGTATCACTCATTTGTATACAAGAAAGAACAATATCAAGAATGATATCAAGAAATAACTCCACATCCAGAAGGCAACCCATCCCAAATCAAGTCAAGTTCATAATCCCAATGCTAGCCTGGGCCCTCTTCAAACGCAGAGTTGCAGGCCAAGAGTGCAGAAAGGAGGCTACAGGAAGATCACAGCCTGGCGGTGCAGAGATGTGTGGATCCAAGACCAGTGACAATGTGGTGGACACATCAGCTCTCAGAATTGGGTGGTCCACATGGGGATGCCCCTGAAGGTAGATACAGAGTCCCAGAAAGCAAGAAGATGGAGACAGAGGTGGGATGGGGAGGGTGCCGGTTTGTTCGTCATGAAAAGGCCACCTCCCCACCCCCCACCAGACAGGCATCTCCAGACTATGACCTGACCAACAGGCCAGATTTCACCCCTACATGTTTCCAAAGGGTCAAGCTGACATAAAATCTATCATACAGCCATTAAAAATGTCCTCCAAACAATATGAAAGCTTTTTTAGAGAACTAATTACTAATAAACATTTTATTGCCATTAGCAAATCACTTACTATTTTCTTGTAATATATGTGGGGAAACTTGCCGTGGTAGGTATGTGTGAATCAAGCCACACACGTTTTGAGGCAGAACAAAGAGTGCGTCCATAGCCTGTGCAGCAGACTGGGAAGAGCATTTGACCAAGACCTGGGTGTCTAAAATTCTGCTCTTGCGTCCACACTTAATTATCCACTGGGCACGTCACTCGACTTTTAAACCATCACTCTTCTCAGCTGCTGTAGGAATATGGTAGGCTAGATGATTTGTTCTCTTTTCGCACTAAAATTCATGATTTAAAAAATCATTTTATTGGGGGCTCATACAGCTCTTATGACAATCTATATATATATATATACAAGTGTACATATGTTGCCATCATTATTTTCAAAACATTTTCTTTCTACTGGAGCCCTTGGTATCTGTTCACTTTATTCCCCCCCACCATCTCTCATGAGTCCTTGATAATGTATAAATTATTATAATTTTTTCGTATCTTACACCAACCACTCTCTCCTTTCACCAACTTTTCTGTTGTCCGTCCCCCTGGGAGAGGGTTATTTGTAGATCATTGTGATCAGTTGTCCCTCTCTCCTCCAACCTTCCCCTTCCCCTCCTGGTAATGATATTCTCATTATTGGTCCTGAGGGTTTTATCTGTCCTGAATTCCCTGTGTTCCCATGATCTTGTGTGTGTGTGTGTGTGTGTGTGTGTGTGTGTGTGTGTGCTCTTCTCTGTTATGGCACTCATTACACTGTATGATAGAAAGTTGTCTACTTTCATATAGCCTTGTGAGTTTTTCAAAGGCATCAATTATATTTCCTTTCTCTAGTAGCATGTGTAGGCTGAGTAAGACAAAGGCATTTTGTCTATTGTACAAAATCCAGTCAATTAAACCTGAAAGTTGTGGAAGCACCCATACATTGGTCATGGATCAGCCAGGCTTATTTGGAATAAAAGAGGGTAGCTTCAAGGTTACTAATATTTGCTATTTCATAATTACACAATTATAAAATATAATGAATATTAGGTTAAGGAGCGAGTAAACAATTCCACAGCTGTTTGTCCATGTGATCAGGACTCTGCTAAGAGCAAGTGCGCATACACTGTCAGACGTAATTACAGCGCTTTCGGGGTAGTATCGTTACTATAGTTCTTTATGAAGCACAAACTCACGCATGAAGGAACAGATTTTTGTGACTAGTTCTATCATCTTTATGTATCTTCAGTGAAAGTTAATTGGAGAATCACAGGCGTATGTGACAAATAGTCAGGCTGTTCCATGATCAGACATCATTACTCTGAAGAAAAATGCTCATTGCCTGTCACCGTTGTTAATATCTTCTTACCTGTCAGTGCTGCCTCATTGAGCCAAGCTATGGACCAGGTATTATTCAGATTATAAAATATTATTACTGAAATAATTCCATGTGAAAATTGATCTAGCATACAAACACTGAAGATGATATTCTCATACTATTCGAGATGTGATTTCAAATGCCTTTTTATCTTTAATTCCCTTAACAAGTCCTGGTCTGTCTCTGCACTTACAAAAACGCCAACATTCACAGGAGCGGAGGCTCCTCTGTGGCTTCTTTCAGCCCCATGACACCGTAACATTGAGAGGAAGTCCCCAACTCCTTTTTTCAAAATGTAAGAAGTTGTCCCCCTTCGTTTGTATCAACAAAGTAAGAATAAAATGCGTTGGGTTTAGCTGACAAAAGTAATTTAGTGAGCTTTGTATTTGTTCTAGATTCATGAATAAAGCAAAAAGGAGATCTGGGGACAACCGCACATAAATGTGCTGTCTGTAGACCTATGCCAAGCAGTGGATATGAAACATGAAATGCATTACTGTGCATCTTTAGAAAACTTTTCTATTTCTATTTGTCATGCCAACATGCATCGATTATATATATTCACAAAAGAGACGATGCAGATGTAGGGGAAGGATAGGTATTTTACAATTTACAGAGACGGACATGTAAAAACCTCATGGTTTATGTCAGAGGACACCATAAGTGGGTACGGACAGTTCGTGTTTAGAAGCCCAAATCCCTTTGAACAGCAGTGGTCAGCGGAACGGCCTCCAAGATCGCGCAAGCTGTGCGATGGAAATGATCCAGCATAGAAAAGAGCTTCCTTCTCGGGAGAACACGCTACCACTGTGTTAAAATTCCTCATACTTTTATAACAAAGAGCTGTGCATTTTATTGTTGCGACTTAGCTTGAGAATTAGGGAACCTATCCTGGGCCACAATGAAGACTTTCTGAAATGTATGAAGCCTGCACCAGGTTTGAACAGGCAAGGTAGGATCCGGACACCCAGACAGATCATTCTAAACTGGAATGGATTTATAAGTGGTGGTGTTCGTGTCACAGAGTCAATTCTGATTTAGCATTTTATATGACAATAGAACAGTGTCATAGGGGTTCCTAGACGGCAGTTTTCATGGGAGCAAAAAGCCTGGTCTTTTCTCCTCCTTAGCAGCCAGTGGGTGGTTCAAAATACTGATGCTTTGATTAGTAGCTAAAGGCCCAACCATTGCACCAAGGCTCATAGAAAATTCATTTCCGCCATAGTCAGATTCAAGTTAGGTTGATTTCATCCTTGCATGCAAGATTAAGAAGTTGGCCGAGCCGGTAAGCAGTGTGGATCGGGGAAGATGTTTGAATTGGTAAATAGAGTCCTTGTTAAAATGGACTCACCTTGCAGTGGCAGGTCATATATGTTCGGGTTAGAAAAAGGGGATGACAGAGAGGTTATAAAAAGCTGACTGGAAAGACATATTAAAGATATAAATTAAGGAACCATGCTCCTGATATGGTTGCTAAAGTTATATGCAACCCAGAAGTAGAAGGGGGAAACAAAATCTTACTCTGGCCCCAGTCTACATATGTTGCTATCAGCCAACGCGCTCCTGTCTGTGCTCCGCCTTTGATCAAACATACCCAGATGCGGGCATGAAGACAGCCGCACTACACTTCCACCCCATAGTCTTTCCATTCAAATTGCATTAGACTCGACACTCCTCACGTGTTGGGTTTGTATCTGTAGATCTAAGCTTAGCTTAGCTGGGAAGATACATTTCTTCAAATATTCACATTTTTCTGATACCCACTAAGAAAAAACCTGCAAATCACCATGAATTAAAACCATTATTTTTCCATTTTTATGTTGAGTTCTGAAGCCTTGGTGGAGTAGTTGGTTACACAGTGAGCTGCAAACTGCCAGGTTAGCGGTTTGAAAACATCAGCCACACCATGGGAGAAAGATGAGGCTTTCTATGCCTGTAACCAATTACAGACTCAGAAACTCACAGGGCAGTTCCACCCTGCCCGCTAGGGTTCCTATGGGGCAGACTCAACTTGATGGAGAAGAGTTTGAGTTTATGTTCAGTTCTGATACCAGTTTCCCATGCGAACAAGACAGCAGTTAGCTTAGAAATCCTTGGGGTTCCCCATGCTTCTGATTTGCTGCTTTTTACATTACCCCTTGAGAAGGTCATTTGGTAACTCAGAGGTTCCCAACCACACTCGCTTGTGCAGGGTTGGGGCCTGATAATTTGCTAGAACGACACAGACTTCACAGAAGGTGCTGTACTTAAAATTATGTACAAGCTTTATTATACCAAAATGGATTCAAACTAAGCAGTGTGGGAGAGTTCACAGCATGAAGCTTCCATGTCTCCCCTTGTGTGCTGTCCCTCCCCTGAGGATCAATGTTGTTTGTTTGTTTGACAACCAAGATATCCAGGAAGCTCCTGCATCTATAGCGCCTTTGTTGAAGGCCTTTGGGGAGTAAATGGTAACTCCTCCTCCCTATTCCTTCCTCCCACCCAGTCGATATCAGGTAGTTTTAGCAAAAACCCTAGTATGACCTGGAGGTCTGAGATAACAAAGGCTCCTTGGTTACTCAGGGAATTCCAAGAGTTTAGCGTTGTCTCTCAGTAAATAGGAGAAAGACCCAATTGCATTACTTCAGATAAAATTATCTACCCAATAAAATCCCACAGAAATAAGTATTTATTGAACTAATCATAATAAAGATGAGTCAAATATTCTCAATAGCATATAAAATAAGGTTTACCAAGTTAAGTCCAATAGAGCATGAACTTACATAATGATTGACTTTAGGTATTTTAAGGTGACCCTGGTGGTATTGGGCTGCTAACCTCAAGGTCAGCTATTCAAAACCACCAGCCACTCTTTGGGAGAAAGACAAACTTTCTACTCCCAGAAAGATTTACAGTCTCAGCCCATCCTATAGGTTCACTATGAGTTGGTGGCAATGATTTGCGTTTGTGTGTGTTTGTGTTCTTTGTTTAGATATTTTAGGCCTCTTTAGTTTTTCAACAAAGGAACATCTGATTAATATGGAAATGATGGTGTCTGCACTTAGACTCTCTTTGCCTTGGCCACTTACATTAAATTTAGGAAAAGAGAATTCCTTTTCCCCGAGGGAAAAGAAATTCAATAGCCATAAGATCAGAAGAAAGATATTTGACAAGAATCAGGACACTAAAATAGTCCTTAAGTCTCGCGTGTTAAAAAACACCTTCCCTAGTGCTTGCTGTATGTCTAGCTGGAAAAGGGCACTAATGTGACATAGATGGCAGTTGCTCATGAATTAAATGTTCCTCATATATTCTATATTGTGATCTAGGACATACATGATGTAAGATTTTAAGTTTTTAAGTTCATTATACTAAAACTTAATTGTAGTTGACTCTGTTTTTGCTTTGAACTGATATATAAATCTTAATCTTTATGTTTACCAAACTAGTGGTTTAGAACCAAATATTGCACGTTAGTTATTCTGAGTTCATCAATGAATCCAGTTTTTACTTTATAAACTGTGTCACCAAATAAAATGTTTCCTGCATTTCTCTAAGACCTTAAAGTCATATTACTGGAATGTAAGTTAAAAATTAAATGCCACGATTTCATTAATGAGATGTTAGAGGCATTTTGACCCATTCTGTGTCCCCTATGTATTGATGAATGCATTTAATACTTCACAACAATAGACGTGAGTTTTCAAACATTTTCTTCACTAGTAACAATTATCACTATTTCTGAAAATATGTCAATTATTTATATGTGAAAATTAGGTATCCCTAATTTCTTTAAAGCAATATTCAAATTTCTTTCATCTTCAGTCTAAATCTAAATGTATGCAGATTAAGCAAAAATAGCTTTAAAGTGAATATATATATATATGTTGTAAAGGGAATGCATTCTTATTCCCTTTACAACTATTATATATATATACATATATATTTGCTCATGTACATTAAGCAACATATCCTCTGAGGTAAAAAAAATGGCTACCAAGAAATCCTTTAAACTAAGAAATACCTTTATGTCCCATGGTTTTATGTCCATGACAGTAACCATACCCAACAATCCATGGCTCATAGCTGGTACCCAGTTTTATGTTAAGTAGGATTTTTAAGGAATTTATGTAACAGAAACTATATGCCAAATTGCTTGGGTTCATATGTATGTTTGCCAGGGGTTAGGGATGCTGGATTTGTCCTATGTGAGCGCCTTAAGAAGGCTAAAGGCACATTCATTCAGCATGAGTCCACAGATGACAAGAACACCCAACTGTAGGCATCATATTTTTAAATAATAAATTTCCAATATGTTCTCAGAATGCTAGTAAATCGGACTATAAAATGCTTTAAGAGTCCTTTACATCTTTGGAGCACATCCTAAAATGTCATGGATGTGTCATGTCTTCACTTGCTTCTGTGCTGTGCTTCAGGAGAAAGAGTACAGATGATACCAGCCCAATAAAGTGATTTTCCCAAAGTTCTGAGGCTAAAAAGGTGTGTGGAACAAAGGCTAAAATTCTAGGGTTTTTTAATTGCTAGTTTAATAGTTTTCTACTAAACTATAATGCTTTAAGAAGGGGTGGGTGAGAAAAAGAGACATATTTTAAATTAAAAGAAAAAAATCCTAAGTGTTTAGTCTCAAAACAAACAAACAAACCACTGCCATCAAGTCAATGCCAACTATGGAAAACTATGATATCCAGTTTTTTGAGGGAAAGAATACCAATTAAAGAAATGTTCCTCTTGGCTAAGAGGGAAATTCCATACCCTCCAACAGATAATGTTTATCAAACACTTAGTGTGTGCCAGACACATTGCTGTGGGCTTTACTTACATCATCACACTGACGCTCTGAAGAGAGACTGAGAGATTGATGGATTTCCCTTAGTTCCAGATCTATTAAGTGGGAGAGCAGTCGTTCACGAAACTCTGCATCATTCCAAAGCCCCTATAACCTCTTAAAGTGCTCTTTTCCATTATCTTCCCCTGTAGCGTTTTCCCATGTCCCTCCCGACCTTTGAGAGAATAACAAAGGTTGAGGGTATTATTAGCCATTAAAAGGCATTTCTTTTGTTAAGGGTCAACCCAATGACAAATCACCATGCCAGTGAACAGTTTGACCCTGGAAAGACCAAAGGGATCTAAGGGCAGACTTCCAACAAGGAAAAAGGCGAAGAGAGCAAACCATCTGGGAGCAGGGATAGAGGAGCTTACAGCGAACCCTGGAAGCCTTTACCAAGGCAAGGGCATTTGAACTGTGTCTAAGGGCAGTTTCTCGGGAAAAGAGAAGAAAACACTCATGCACAATAGGAAGACAAAAAGCCAAGTTCTAGACAGTTCTAAGTGGGAAGGAGAATTCAGTGCTGTAGAAACAGAATTCCCCCTCTGTGGTAGAACCATACTCTAAAAGGCCTTCTCTGCTAAAATAAGGACATTAAACTTGATTCTAAACGTGCTAAGGGGAGAGCAGCAGAGTTAAACCAGTTCTTTTTCGGAAGACACCAGGCAGCCTTGTGAGCCAAGCCTTTCATCTTTCACTTAGTGTAGGGAAAGCTAGTAGCGGACCGGAGCTCGGTGGGCAGATAACATTTTCCTGCTGAACTCCAAAGTCATTCTGACGTAGCAACTGTCTAACGCGACTGTCTGACCGAGAACTAGAAGTGACATGGCCGTACTGCTGCTCCACCACAGGGTCAACACACAGCCTCCTTCATAAGACCCTTGATTTCTTCATTTATTCAACAGACACGCAGCATGTAATACTCATGCTCTGGGTAGTAGTACTTTCAGGGATGCGTCAACGGAGGGGGAAGATTGTTTGAAGCAACAAGTAACATCATCTGCTCATAGAGCCCAAGAAAGCAGCAAAGAACAGGCAGGAAATAAAGAAAGTGTCAAAGAAAACAGGAAAGGAGCGAGTAATTCCAGAGAGAGAAAAAGCGAAAATGAGGTTTAAACTTAAGAAAGCAAGCATCTGCTGTAAGTAACCATTTCATTAAAAGTGCACTAAATTGTGGCGTTTCTCTCTCAGGAACGGCGTACTGTGAGCCGAGATTAAGTATAATGGGCTCCCACAAGAATTCTTCTCATTACTTCTCTTGAAAGATCAGTAAATCTACTGAAAGGGTAATTTAGGTTTAGTGTTCACGATCCAATCATTTTACTTTGAATCTTTCCTGTTTAGAATTTTTAAAATATGATGCAGATACAATCCAAAAAAGAAGAGATAGGCTCAAAAAGAGATGATTTCATGTTTTGGGATATTCTTGGTACCCATAAGTGTACAGTAAATGGTAGCGGTAGTTCCCCTCCCCTCCCCTGTCTTGATGGATGGTAGGAGAGCGTTGGCCAGCTTCTAGGGCAATGCACACTATTAATTGCAGGAACCAAGTAAAGACAGCAGAAGAAAGATCATCTATATTTCACTCTCCTGAATTCCTTGGACCTTTATGTGACTTTAATGAAGTCACTTCTTCATCCTATTAAGCTTTTCTTTTGCTGTAGCTCCACAGAAAGACAAAGGTTCGGGAACTCTTGTTAAAGGATAGATAGATAGATAGATAGATAGATAGATAGATAGATAGATAGATAGATAGATAGATAGATAGATTTCGAGGAAAAACCTAAAAAAATATGAATGACAGCCCCCAAAAAGACTTAAAACCTTTTTTTTTCTGTTCTTAAGTTGCCATAAATTTGGTTTGTATTTTTTTAAGGCTCACGAGTGCTTTAAAATACAAAAGCAGCCCCAAAGATAATTGAAGAAGAACATTTATTAAATCTTAAGCAGGAGACAACAAGGCAAGGACACAGACACAGTCTCTGGAGAGGGAGATGATTAGCTGGACGTTGTAAAAGCTCCTAAGGGTTTGCAGAGATTCAGAGGACACGGAGGACAAAAGAAACTGCCATAAAAGCATGAGTGGAAGCAGCTCAGTACATCACAGTCACTGGGGGAACCACAGAAGCTGGGAAAGACAATGGTTGGGGAATATATATTATGTTAGAAGAATTTGTAAGATTGGTTTCAGGGCTGGCCAACCAAAGCAGTCAGGATGCCACTGATGAGGAAGAGACTATGACACCCCAATTTCCTTTAAGGATACACCCAGGCAAATCCCCAAGGGCAATGCCGGCTGCTGCCTCTCAGAACAAGCTAAGGGAAAGACAATCACTCACTCTCTAAGGCACTCTGCCTGAGGCCCTAGCTGCTCACACTGTCCATTCATGGTCAGAAGGAATGCAATGGAGGCTGAATTGTTGTGGAGACTCAAAAATGTTTGAGGGCTTCCAATGTAAACCCAAGCCTTTTGTAAACTTGGTGTTCAGAAATTTAAGCTCTAATACAAGAGTCAATAAAAAGCATGACAAAAACATCACAGTCCTTCAGACAATGTTGTTTCTAGAAATCCTCTCTGGGCTTCTCCTTGACTTTTCTGCTGGGCACATGAGTTCTGAGAGATTCTTGATTAACTTACTGTGTACCCCCCATGAATAGAGCTTCTAAGAAAGCCATCAAGGAAAGAGGGATTTTAAACCTAAGGTGGACCCACGGTAAATAAACTGACCAAATCTTAAAATTCATTTTTACATTAAATATGTGGATTTGCTACTGAATTGTGTCTGATATTTATAGCAGATTTTATCTCCCATCAATATTATTTAAGGCTTATAAATTTCTTTTTCTGGTTTGAGAAGGTGTGAGCACGGAAACAGTCTCGTGACAATATTGAATTTTATTAGAATTTTAAAATGACAACTTATTCTCAGGAAATTAGTAGTGCAGGACATTCACTGGACAAAAATCACATTCCTTGAAATAATTGTTGTGACATTTTAATGCATCCTCAAGATGAAGAAGTTCCCTGCAAATGGCTAAACCAGACCATGTCTTGATTATTTCATGAAAGAAAACGTCACCACCCTTGGAAGTTGCTATCATAAAACTAATAGGAAGGAAAGGAAACAGAAATGAAATAGCAGAAAGAAATGGTCTAAAATAGAAATATATGTTTAAGAAATGAATTAAAGGTACACACATCATTGGAGAGGTAAAGAGCTCACCATGAACTTCCTCACGCGTGCATTACAAAAGGGGAGGAAATGCATTTGAAGGGCTTCTCTAAATCATTTCTGCTTTCACGATTTTCATGCAATCCACTGGATCACCTTAAAGATAAAGGCAAGCAAAGCAACTAAACTCTTTAAATAGCCATTAAAACATTGCCCTCTCAGAATCAGTACCCTACTCCTTTGGAAAAAAAAGTAACTCAAGTTCATCTCATCAAAAACTGAAAGCTCTCTAATCAGAGAAACTTCTCTATGACTTGCATTAGACCTTCTTTTATGTGCTCAATTATTGTTGGCGAATTTTGAGTTCTTGAATCTGTCATTTTGAGCTGCCTGCATCTGCTCTCATTCCAGTCAGTTCTTTGATTTCAAGAAACTGGAGGGAGTATTGGAGTTATGCTATGTCATCACACTCACACTCACACACACGTCTACATATACTGGTCTACATATACTGAATTGTAAACCCAGAATACATTCACATAACAAAGGAAGTCTGTCTTTCCTGATAAGCGTAAGTGAAAGACAAGATGAACTAATGAACGGCTTGTTCCCTCATTCTATAGTGTAGGATCGTCACTGATCCCATGAATGATGACTCTAAGAGAGCTTCCTGGTACTTATTGATCTCCTTAACTGCAGTTATTCTTCAACTATGTTCTATCCATCCTGCTCCCGACAAGAGCTAACATTTTGAGTCTCCTTTGTGTTTTGTAGCTGCAGTGATTAACAAAGATTCAGACGGCCCCTGGTCCCGAATGGTGGTGGTTATAGGAGGAATTAATCTTTGTTCAGTAAAGACATATGGCTTTGGGACCAGCAGTCTTTCACCTAAGCACTGTCTCGTTCTGTTGCCCACAGTGCATTTACAAAGGAATGATTCAGAAAAGCCACAAGAGATAATGTTTTGATTGCTATCCGCTCACATAATTAATCCCCCACAAGGTTGCAGTTCCTGTCAATACTATTCTCTTGCCACAAAAATAGGCTTGTCTGTGAATTGAAAAGCGATAATGTTTTGCTCACTGAGTAATTTTTCTATATTTCTGAAGATATGATTTTGTATGTGCATATTTAAATCTTTCTTAAATATTTTAGTTGATAAATGATTGTATGCAGTATTAAATGATCAAACCCTGTAATAGCCATTGTTGAAAAACATAACTTCCATGTGTTCCTTAAATTAGGGCATGTTTGATTTCTGATTTGTTGTCATATAAATTGTAAGGCCCAAATAGAGCCTTTTAACTAAATATGCAAAGTTCCCCCCCCCCTTAAACCACCTTGAACTAGGCAGATTTGCAACATTTTAAACTGCCACTTCATCCCTCTTTCAGCAAGCATCCTCTGCAGATTTAATGATCAGGAACATCCTTCTGATGCATGCTGGGAGATATGGCTGCAGGGTACAGACCACAGCAGACAGTGTGTCAGATGAGGCAGAACTTCTTGTTAGGGGTGAGTATGCTAATAGTGCAGTCTGAAAACATGATCACCATAAATTATCATACAAAGGAATTTAAATGCATGGACGTTGAGCATAGCAGTACTGTGCATTTTACTTTCGACTTTACAATATATGTCATTTTTGCTTAACCTTTTGCCTTTGAAAAGATTACATGGAAAGCTGCTCCTTAGGAACAGACCAAACCTACAGATGCAACTTCAGGGTCCAAGAGAACTTTAGTAATAAGTGGCCATTATCGTTGAACCAACAGAATGCCAAGTGAACACTGTCAACAGTGGAACCACTAAGACACTTGGACTGCAGATGCAGCCATCCATTTGTATGTGTTTCTGTGTTTTTCCGATGCAAATTGAGTGGAATCCCCAGGCTCTTTTCCTCCCCCACTAACTTCTAAATTCTGCTTCCCAAACAGGACAATCGCATGCCTAAAATGATGAGATTTGTAACTGTTAAGTGACAGGGATGTGGAAATGTCAACACATCCTCCCTGTGCAGAAATCACAGTTAAGTGGTTTCCCACGATGAGTAGCACCACCTACGCCTGTGACCCTGTGGAGAAGCCACAACTTCCGTGAATTAACCAAACAACTAGTACACGCTTTTCTTTTAGCACAATATTACCCCTTCTGGTTACTCAGATTCTAGCCTTCATTTTTGTTCTTCTTTTGATCTATGGATTTAAGTATAATGTACATACAGAGCAGTTCACATAGTGTAAGCATGCAAATGTACCTCTCAGTGATAATCACAAGGCAAACACACCATGAACTACCATCATAGGCAAGACACTGCCTAGCGTTGATCCTGACGCCTAGCAACCGAGGTAGGAATGGCGCGGCTGTCAGTCTTTAAGGGAACAGATTACTCATTGGTCTCAGGTTGGCGGCCAGCCAGGGCGGGGGAGGGCTGCTGGGTGTGAGCCGCTGAGTTTGAAGTGCTTAGCCGGTCTGGTCCAGTGCTGAGCCCACAGCTCCAGCAGAAGCAACAACTAGAATCTTATTAGGATCCTACCTAGAATCCTCTCCGATTTTGATCAGAGGTAATACATTTTGAGCAGAGCGAGTATTGCATGAATGAAGTCTCTGCAAATAAAATCTCACCGCTCGCCCCAAGACCTTGCATTTTTAATTAACTAGTGTTTTATCCACACGGGTATTCTATTTTTTGAGAATTCATCAATGTTATTTTAAAAATTCCAAGCAGGACATGCACCATACGGAGTTTCATCCCCTCATTGTTCAGTTGTGCAAATCACCAAAGGCTTATTGATTTCTGCCAGCTCATCGTCCACTACTGGCCCCAGCAAAACTCTGTTTTTAAAAGATGGGTTAGAGCTGGACTGAGTGGCAGCTTGTTCATAGTCTGTGTGTTTGTTTCTGTTCAGAAGGCTTATTGAACGTTTCTCCAAATTGATATCAAGAATGTGAATCTCTATTTCCATTTTATAAAATGTCAACTTTTAAAAGTACACTTTCTCTCATCATAATTCTATTTGGCTAGGAAAAGAAAATTCCTTTGCACCTCCTGATGTGACAAGGCTCATAGAACTGCAAATCCCATACTGCCTCCAAATTTACAGAAAATTGCTTTCTTCGCTTGCTGTGGCCTGTTTTAGATTATGTGTATTTATTGTGTAGCACTTGCCTAGTAATTTAGAAGGATGCTCCTAAAATTGGAGCTTTCCAAATGAATAACACAATTTAGCAGCTGATAACAAGAAGCCAGGTAGTTTTACAGGGCTGTAAGGGGCAAATTTAAGTGACAAACTAACATTCTGCTTTGTAAGTAAAATTAAACTCAACAGGGTTTAAAACATAATTCAGGTTCAGCTTTTTCATGTCCTGCTCTTTCGCCTTTGGCTTTATGCCTAGGATATGATAGAATGAATACATTTAGGGAATATATTCCACAGCAATTCCAAACAGGTTGCTATTGTCTGAATATTCATGTAACATTCAGTCCCAGTTTTTGCTTGAAGGAAGTTTGATCAAATTGCCAAATTTCCATTATATATGTGCATTGCTTTTCTACAATTAGCAAAGATAGCGTGCCTCTTCTGCCTGGTTGGTCTTCGACTGATTTAAAAACTGAACAAAGGATTCTACTTCTTCCTCCTTCTTATGTTTTTATTTTTATGTAGTTGAAGAAACTTGAATTCTAGAAGATTCACATTCTTAATGTTGACTCTCAAAATGATATTCAAGAACGTTGCCCTCTGCTAGCCTCCTCTCTCCCACTCCTCCACTTTGCGAGTTTGTCAACTCAGGACATTTTAGGATAGCGCAAGCCGCAGGACTCCATCCAGGTATTCTAGACCACATTTTTCTCACGAAGGCCACAATTCTAGTAGTGGAATCTGTAAAGCAACATCCAAATTCATGATTTGGATAGCAAGGATGGTGTCACCAGGCATCTTCTTCTAGTATACCATCATTTGATTGAGCAATTCACTTTGCTCAGAGGTGCACACGAGGATGGACATGCTCTATGTCTTCTTATGTGATTTCAGTGGAAAATCTATTTTCTCCTACATAAAGAGAAGCTACATTTTAATTGTCTGCTTTCCCATTTAACAAGAGTCTTTGTGGCATAATGGTTACATGTCAGACTGCTAACCACAAAGTCAAACCCACCAACTGCTTCTCAAGAGAAAGAGTAGACCCTCTACTCCCATAACTATTTATAGTCTTGGAAACCCATAGGCTTGCGATGAGTCAGAATTGATTCCGTGGCAATGATTGGTTGGTTGGTTGGTTGGCTGGTTGGTTACTGGTTGGTGGGTTTCCTATTAATAGCAGCCTCTAAGGTTACTCTGTGCATCTCACCAGATCCTCCAGCTCATCCTCCAGCCTCATAAGCACATTAAACAGAAGCTCAAGCTTGGGCCCCATCACTTCACTCTTGCAGGTTTAGAATCTGACAGTGTTCCTGACTGCAGATGCTGCCTAGCTCTGTACCCATTCATGATTTTAAGGACTATTAGCCTTCACCTAAATGCTTATTTCCACTGCAACTTTATTTTGCCTGTGAATGCCGGTGCTGTTACTCACTTCTCTGCCACCATTATCATCCTCCTCCAAAAACTGAGTTTTTCCATAATCACCTGAAGCATAAAAACCGCTTGCTCTCACATATTTAATATGCAGTGAACCAGCATTGTAATAGCACCATGCATAATTTGGAGAACTACAATAGAAGTCATGAATATGTTAGAAGGAATTATTTTGCTCGGAATATAAAAGAAATTTAAAGCCACACCTGAACAGCTGTGCAAAATGTTAGTCAGTTATTCAAGGTGACATCACAACCAAACGGAAACTTAGGTTAGACAGTGCTGTACAAAAAAGCCTCTCTAAAGACAGGAGACAAAATCATGCTATGCTAGAAAAGAGAGCCATCGTTAGGAGGTACCCTCGCTGTTTTTGAAGTCCTGATGCTACCAGGAAAAATGAGAAGTGATCACATACATTATAAAAAAAAATCAAGAAAGACATTTTTATTGTAGTGTATAATAATTAATGTCAGTAATATATTTCTCATAGCAAATCTCTGGATTGAAAACTGTTAAGATGTTAAAAAGAAAATGTGCTCAGCTAAAAGGAGACTGACGAGGGGCCAAAGCAAGAGATCCATCTATTCCATCCAGATGCAGAAGGAACAATGGAAAATTCACCTTTGCATACAACTTCTTTACTCTGACTGCTCTGCTTCTTAATGTTAGGTCAGGAAACTCTTGGATACTCCTAAAAGAATCAGTTACTTCTTGGTTCCTCTAAACTTCACAGTCTAGCTGCTAAGCCCTACTTTCCCTAAACTTGAAAATCATTTTTATGTTCTGAGTTACCACTTGATGACTAATCTAATGTGTATGAAATTGAATTTGAGAAGAATGAACTCACTGCAGGATGTAACTCATAAAAAGACATCTAACTCCTTTTAACTATTTACCCCAAGCTCCCACCCTTCTGTTGTATTTCTAGCATGAAGGTCAACGTATCTTTCAATCTTACTTGCCTTAACCTTTCCAACTAATTCAGTTCATTTGTACGTTCTAAGAACTATTCCTTCTATTATTCCTATATTTGGACTTTTGGTCTCGCCTAACCCACTTTGACTGGTGACTCGTGGTTACGTATTGGGCTGCTAGCCACAAGGTCGGCGTTTGACATCGCCAGCACTTCCAAGGGAGAAATATGACTTTTCACTCCTGCAAACAGTTACAGTCTCTGAAATCACCAGGGACAGTTCTGTCCTGTCTTATAGAGTCACCAGGAGTCATAAATTACTCTATGACTGTAAGTTTGTATCTTTGTTTAACCCACTTTGACACATTTCCTGGCAAAACTAAAAATGGTTAAAAGCTTGCTTTATCAATGAAATAAATCAGTAAGAATTTGGTGATCCATTCATTCAGCACTTTGCTCAGCACTTAGAACAGAAAGATGAAGAAGCTAAAGTCTGAGCCCTCTTGGGGTCCTACGGGCTCTAGTGTGAGAATTGGAGACATACTGAACCAGAAAGTTCCCCTGAGAAACTTTCACTCTTGTCGGGGAGATGGGGAAAGGCTAGCAGGAAGCACATACATACAGCCACAGCTCTGGCTGCCTGTTCAAACTTGTTAAAAATGTCCACTCTGACAATTAACAAAACCATGTTTTGCATTTTCTGCGGCACATGAAGTGTTAGCTTACCAAAATGGTCTGACTGATAAAAACGATAAAAGCATTCTGCATGCATGCACACAGCTGCTAATAAAACATAAAATACAAGTAAACAGTTCAATTGTAATTGCATCTTGATAACCGATTGATGGAAAGCTAATTTCCCGTAATTCATCTATTTAAGAACTATTCAGTACCTTCTAGAAGCCAACTTCTTTTCTAGGCATTAAGATCAGTCAGCTGACTTAGAATTTCCCTAGTTTCCTGATTGCTGCATTTTCCTCATTTAAACAAGTACTCTCACTTTGCACTTCTGTTTTGAGAAAAATTGTAATCAACTGGGTTTTATCACTTACAGATTTTTGAGTCATAAAGTGTAAGGTAATCCCAATTCACTCTGTATTTTATCCCTTTTTCTTTATGTACTCAACCTAATATAAAAAATTACACTATCATTTCATATTTGTGTGAATTTGTTGAGATAAGGTTATAGTTTGTAATGTTTATGTTTTAACATCGATTTCATTAATGATTCAGTTAGCACCTACTACATATTTGGACAATATTAGAATATGAGGCAAGATTGTGAGAGATGAGATAAAGGGTAAATGCTTTTGAAAGCCATGAGGAGTTTGATTTTTATCTGGAAGGTTATGGAGATCCATCAGAGGATGAGAACAGTAAAGGGATATGATCAAATAAGCACTGTGATAGTCTGGGTACCTTAGAGAAACAAACCTACAGCAACTCATATGTATAACAGGGAGTTTTATATAAAGGGGTAAGTGCACATCAAGAAAACATCCCAAACCAGTGAAGCCCAAGCCCACAAGTCCAACATTAACTCATAAGCCCATATGTCCAACACCAATCCACAAAGTCCTCCTCCATCTCACAAAACAGATGCAATGATGCTGACTGCAGGAGGAAAGCCAAGTCAGTGAATGTGTAACAACTCAGCACTAGCAGGGGTCTCCACATGGCTGCGCCAGCACCCGGGGTTGTATTGGAGTAGGTTCATGTGGCTTCTCCTTGGGGACGTCTTGCAGGAAGTGAGCCTTGACAACTAAAGCAGGGAACTTGCTAAGCCAGCTGCACCCTGGTCCAACCATAGAAAGCAAGAGACCTAAGAACTAGAAAGGCAAGGCTCACCGAGCCATTTATCCCTCTGCCTTTCAATTAACCCCACATGAATTTCAGTACTAATGCTGGATTAAAAAGTTAATAGAGGGAGAACAAAAATTCTGGCAAAACCAATAGGGTTTCCAGTTATTTTTGGTGTGCCAGAATATTATTAGTGAAGTCTTTCATTCTCAAAATTGCTCTGGTTTAGATAGCACATTATCTGATCACCTTAGAAATAAATAATCATGTGTTTTATGTGCAGTTTATCCCTGAGTTAAAAACAATTCTTAAATTGAATTTATAGGTAAGTCAGAGCAGCTTGCCTATGATTCTCTTTTAGTTTGACTCGAGTCTCGAACAAAAAAGGCTCTTAGCCTTTTTCATGATTTGGGTGTAACAAGTGTAGGTGATTTTGATGAAGAATTTGTTGTGGGTCATAACTTGGTTCAACGATTTCAAAGAGATGGAAATTTTTATATAATATTAATGAGCAAATATACGTTGTCCATAAACTGGATGCCCATACCCTAGTTTTTCACTGTAATCAGAATTTAAGAAGAGTACTTGATGGGAACTTTACCTTTAAAGTAAGGGAAATAAAAACCAAGTAAGCAAATAGATGTGGCTCCTGATTCAGGAGATAAATATTGGTATTGATAAGTAGAGTTGAGCACCATCAGCATCCTAACTTTAGGTGGAAATGAGATCACAGAGATAGTATTTAAATAGTAAAGGTCTCCGGTAAAGCAGTGGTTAAATACTCGGCTGCTAACCAAGAAGACAGTGGTCTGACCAAATCCACCAGCGATCAGTGGTGGAAAGATGTGGCTGTCTGCTTCCATACAGGTGACAGCTCCGTGGACCATATGATGTAGCTCTGCTCCATCCTATAGCGTTCTAGGAGTCACAATGCACTCAATGGCAAGGCGTTTCCTTTGGGAAGCGTAAGTGAAGGCTGAAAAAAGAAGGCTCAAAGTGGAACTTTGGGAAATGCTAATGTTGAAGACAAAGAGGACTCTGCAAAGGAGACTAGGAAGTCCCTGCTAGAGAGATTGTTACCAGGAAGAAACAAGCTTTTCAAGAAGGAAAAGGGAACAAAGGCAAATGCAGGTAAAATAAGAACCAATTTATACCAGAGGAGCAAGCAACTTGGAAGTAAATGATGACTTTGGAAAGGACAGGTTCAGTGGAGTAACGGACATAATGAACAGACGTGCACAAAAGTTGTGCAAAAGCAAACATTTGAAAGACAATATTGTACGTAAGTATATGTACCCTCTCCAGTCAGACACCTGTATTCACAGGTGCATAAGTTCTTAGTGATTCTTTGACTTGAGGCAGATGGCTTTGTGTTAACTGCTCTCCCCCGTCGTTCATGAATTTCAGAGTTTATCGTGAGACCTACAAGAAGCACAACATATATGGTTGCCATTGCACTGAGGCCACATTACCTGTTATGGACCTTTATCCTCAACAGGAAGGACTATTTCTTTTTACAATATAGGGCAAGGAATGATGTTATGTATAGATGAATGAATGCCACATTTATTTTCCTAATTTATTTTCCTAACCAACCACAAGCTTCTTTAAGAATAATAAAAACAGCTGACATCTATTAAGCACTCTTGGTTACCAAAATATTATACAAAGGCTCCACACTTAATTTTATCTATCTGGCAGATCATATATCAGTCATAGAGGAAAGATCCTATTTTAAATTAGAATTTGAAGCCAAGGAAACTAAAGTTCACAAGGTTTAAGAACTTCCAGAATGTCATGCTACTAAGTGAAAGAATGTGGGAGCATTGACTGACTGGCTTCAAAGTCAGCCTTTTTAAGTGCTTTACAGTCATCGATGACAATTACAAGATATTTCGCAATGCTTTTCATCATTGCACCCCTAAGCCAGCTTGGTTCCTGAAACATAAGCCCTAATAAATATTAATGCATATTTTGGAAAGAAGAAATAAAGGAGGGAATGGACTGGGTTATAAGAAGCCAGCGTGTGGGATGACAAGCTTTGCCTGAGAGAAGATCATTTTTTTCAAGAGATGATACATGGTTGACACCATAAGAGAAGCAGTCATTTGTGAAGTTGAGAAGAGAAAGAAAAGAAACTCTACATCAGCTTCCAAAGACAGCACGTTTGTGACTTGCATCTACCTCTCTGAGTTGGTTTCACATTCTCTAATGTTCAAAGTACCCCATCTTCAACCACAACACTAAGAAACTCATAATGTTACTTATTGATCATACACCTTTTTCTCTTATTACCTTGGCCTAAATGGCTATTGGCATTAATAACAAGCCAGAACTCCTTCTGACCTTCATGTTTCTCGAACCATATGAAACACAAACTTCTCATTACTATTTTCTCACATTTTGTGGGGACTTTTATATCCAGAGAGGTTGGATTTCAGAAGGGAATCATTGAGAGGGAAAATGCCACGAGGGATATTAAGCACTGATAACCAATAGACCGCATTCTGCATGCTCTCTTGTTTTCCTCTCATTTCAAATTTCTTCTCATCACCCTAATTATTCAACAAGGTCAAGAGTTCCAATTGGTTTGAAAGTGTCTAATCTTCAGTCCAATTTGCTGTTACTGGTCTTTGTTTGAAATATATTTGTTCCTGGTAACTATGATCAAATTAGCCACCCAAACCAAGCCCATTGCCATAGAGTCAACAATGAGCTAGACCATAACTGCCCCCTGTAGGGGGCCGAGGCTTGAGCCTTCCCACAGACTGTCAGCTCTGTCTCCCCTGGAGTAACTGGTGCGTTTGAGCTACCAACCTTGTCCTCAGAAGCTGATTACATTCCCATTGTGGTACTCGAGCTCCTGAAATTCTACCAAGGGACACACACACAAAAAAAAAGGAAAGGAAAAGAAATCAAACTGTCTTTATGTTTAATGTTAGGAAGTGTATTTCTAAACTCACTAATAGTGCTTAGGGAAAACATTGGAAGCTGGTTTTATCTGTTCGTTCGTGTGTTTGAGCTGGTTGGCAAAATCAGCCTACTTGCTCATTTTTCATCTATGTTTGATAAACACAGCCCAAGCCAACCGCCAGTGTCGTAGAAAACCTGGTGCTTTGGTTTTCTTGAGTGTATTCTGTTTCCTGTGACTGTCACCTAGATTGTACGAGTAGTCACATGTTTGTATGAGAAAAGCACAGTCTTATGGGCATGTCCACTGCACAGCCCTTTTGTGATGATGCACGTGTGGTCTTCACGGACCCCGCACCAAGGAGAAGCTCCGCCGAAGTTCATCCACTGGCATGCTGCAACTCCAAGACCACATACAGTAGGTACGTTCATTTCAATCTTCGTTCTAAAGTCTTGTTTTATTTCAATCTATCTTTCAAAGTACTCAACACTTAATATCTTCTGATTTGGGAGACTACCATGCATAATGTAGTCCAGACTATGAATGATTCTTCACCGAACAACACAAAACCCATGGAGACCGAACACAAGAAAGGCTCAAAATGCTTGAAAGAAAGAAACTTGTGCAACATCTTACTGCAGGTCGGATTTTGTCCTCCCAGTAACACCTGGCAAAGGTAATGTCTCTGTTTCACTAAGAACTCCTTAATTTGGAATTACAGAGACAATTAACCATCTAATGAGTTAGAGCAACGGAGGTGAACGTGTAAGGAAAAAAACTGCACACCAGATGATGTCTATTACTGTCCTCAAAGTAGAATAACTGATATGCTTTGGGGGAAAAACTTTCTAATATAAATCTTCTTTTATCATGTTTTAAAACTAAAATTTACAAACATCGTCGCTTAGTATGTATGGAAAAATCTAATTTGATACTTACATACAAAAATGGAAAGGTGATTCGCCCCCTGACCCTATATAATGGAAAGAGTATGTCAGTGCTTTTACATTGGAAAATTAGAACCTCACACCAGTTAGATTTGATCTAATCTCCTGCTGAGAATTATGGTTTATACCCCAGATATGCTGAATCAGATTCTACATTTTAACAAGATTCCTACAGCTATAGGAATCACCTGGGAATCTTGTTAAAATGGAGACTCTGCTTCAGTACATCTGGGGTAGAAATACAAAAATTCATCACTGGTCAGACTGGTTTGAATTTATCTGAAATCCTGAAGAAATTATTTGAAACATTGTTAAGGTGCCTAAAATATGAGCTAATGGGAAAATAGTTTCTCGTTTAGAAACACAGTTAAAATGAGATAGAAAATGACCTCTATAAGACTCAAGCAGAGCAGACATTGACAAGATGAAATATAAAAGGGACAAATATCAAGTTATATATTGGAATGAGATATTACAAGTGCATAATGTGAAGGTGTAAGAAAACCTAGTGGAGAAAAGTTCTCTATTAGGGCTGTGTTTAAAATTAATCATCAAATAATAAAAACTCTCAGTATTGGACCTACTTCATAGCCGGTGTTCAGTGAATATTAGTTGAATCTTCAAAGTCTAATTTTATTAGACTTAAAAGTCTAATTAAAAAAAACATTTTTTTTAAATTCCTGTTATAGGAATTTATTTACTCAACAAAACAAGGAAAGCATTATAAAAATAGTGTATTCTGGGATTTGATCAAACATTGGCACTAGCTGAATAGCCACGGGCAAATCAATTTGCCTCCTTTGACCTTGGTCTCCTTGTAAGTAAAATGGGAGTAATAATATTAATTTCCCAGGAATAAGGGGATTTAAAAGTATTTCAATTGAAATAATAATTTACAAGTTAACATCAAAGACAGTTGATAAACCTTCCATTCCAAAAGTGAAAAGAGGACAATCATAAAAATTTTGTAAACACTAAACAACAACAATGAAGGAAATGAAAATAACATAAAATGAAATGAACCCAAAGAGAAAATGACATGGACCAAAGAAATCATCAAAGCCATAAAAGTACACAGAAAAACAACTGAAATATATGCATACCTGTCAATATTTGCACAGACTGTAAATTGATCAGATGTACCAGTCAAGAAGAAGAGAGTAGCAGAATGGACAAGAAAATAGAGCTCATCAATATGATGTCTGCAATAGACACACTTTAGACACAAAGACAAAAAATAAACCAAAACTCAAGGAACAATATGGTGCTTTCTTTAAAAATTACAAAGAGGTCTAAATACCATATGATCTAGCGATCTCACTAAAAATACCTCCTAGAGAATAGGAGTGGAACAAACAGATAGACATAGTCCTGTGGTCACCGCAGCACTGCGCACACTAGCAGTAAGGTGGACTTTAAATAGCCATTCAGGGCTGAATGGATATGGAGACTGTGGAACATACCTACAAGAGAGTACTGTACTGTGTCAAAGAACAATGATGACTATGTGGCACACCTTATAACATGGGTGATCCCAGAGGACAGAATGCTGAATGAAGTTAGTCAGTCATTGAAGGCCAACGATGATGCGAAAAGACTTATTATAAGTCAAGGAAATGTTTTCATGTAAAATTATGAAGAGTAAAAAGAGGTAAGTCATTATCTAGAAAGTATTCACATGCCAACTTTGATAAGAGGGGAAATCAGTATACAGCAAAAGGGAGGTTGGCAAAATGACCAAGACAAAGACAGATACTGGGCGGAGCATGGCAGTTGAAAATAGCACAGGTACATCTTGAATCTTGCCTTTGAGAGTCCTGCACTATACACATTGTCGTAACCGTAGAATGATAACCTACTAGAGGATGCGTAGACACACATGCAGAACAAAGGGGGGGCAAAGAATGGAACTGCATCTGGGAATATGTGTTGGACTGAGAAGCTATTTCTACATAAATATTTCCATGTGCTGCAAATATATTCTTGAGTCTAGTAAAGCACATGAATGGGGAGACAAAATTATGAACATTTCTTAGCCATAATCAAATGACTTGAGAGAATGAATCACTGGACCGAGGAGCTCAGGACCACAGGCGTGGGGGACATCAAAGTTAATTGGTGAAACACCGTTGACAAAGACAATGTTCTGCACCCTCCTTTGGTGGATAAGTGCAGCTGCTTGTTTCTCACCTGCTACACAAAGGAGATAGAAGGAAACCCGAGAAATATGGAAACAATCAGTCAAACGACTAACGAATTACCTGAGCCTTAAACTCCATGATGGAGACCAGAAGAACCAAATGGTGCCCTATCCATGACTCGGAGAAGGAAAACTTTCGGTGTAGGAGAAAAATGTGGAACAAAACTCAAAATAATGAAAAGACCAGGCTTTCTGGCCTGACCGACTGATTGAAACCCTGAGATTATTCACTCTTTGGGCCTACAACTGAATTTACCCCCTTGGTTCAATTTTCCAACCAAAGAATAGGCGGGTCTATGAAATGAATGAAAACACTATGGAGGTACACACCCTTCAGAGCAACAAACCATTCACTTGGCCATTTGCAGCCCAATGCCTAGGTCAGAGCACCACTAGCACTCCTGCGCGTCATGAATCAGTCATTCACAATTGAAAGGGAACTATTTCTCCAAGCACAGCATTCAGAAGACAGGTCGAGTTAGGGGGGAAGAAGGAACAAAAGAGTTAAACATGAAGGAATTTGGATAAGCGGTGTTACATTGTGGGCATTGCAATCAATGTTGCAAAGCAAAATGTGCATGAGTTGTGGTATGAATATGAATTGCTCTGTAAGCTTCCACTCAATTCACAATACAATTTGATGGTACACTTTTAAAGTTATTAAGAGCATTTATTCCACCTCTTCTTCCTTACAGTCAACTATATGTTGATTGGCTTGGCATTACTGTGCTCTCTGTTAATATGCTGTCATTATGATAAATTGTGAAATATCATCAGGTGCTTCTCACTATCTTCAATTGTCTGAGCCAATGGAATCTGGAATCAATTTCCTGAAGTAGGTAACTTAGAGTAGCATGTATTTTATATACAGATGTAATGAGATAATGGTTCATATCTTAATACTGTATATAACAGATACCAAATATATATTCTAAAACCGAGCCAAATCATAATATTCAGAATTTTTATAACATAAATAATGACTTAATAAACGTTTGGATAAGATTAACCAAAGCTGTAGCTTCATTTGCTATTAAGCAATGTAAAAATTAAAAATAGAGTGCAAATATTCGTTCTAAACATCCCCAAGGGCACAGATGGACTTGAAAGTAATTGTGAAAGAGATTAGACACATAAAATATTTAGATTTTAAAAACTGAAACCAAATAGTATGAGTAATTCTTCAAGTTCTTCTGAAATGTGTATTAGAATTTACACTATTCTAGGTCAAAAGTATAAAATCTCAAGCAAAATAATTTTTCCCCAACAATGTAAATGAATCAACTAGGCCAAAGTATCAACATTTCTAATTTGTCAGCATTCTGATTTAGTTAATTTAGATATTCATTAATCACAGAAAGCTATGGTCTAAAGCAATCCTCTGTGAATTACATGTTTTGTTCTGGAGGTTATTGGTTCACATAATTCTTTCTTTCATACCAACTCAAAAAATATTAGTAAACTTCATTTGAAATACCTAGTCATGGTAGCAAAGACATTTTATTACCTGATCTGTATCAGTAAATCAAAGCTCACATATTTTCTTCACAGCCTCAGCTCATAGAATGTTAAATCAGGCTAATAAGCAGCATCGATCATATCACACTGAACAAGGTAGTCTGTATTTCAGACATTCTCCCTGTAATGCATCTATCATATAGAATATATGTTACAAATTAGCCAGCCTCCTGCACGGCTCTATCTAAATACTTTTGTAAGAGCCCACTGCCTCCATTTCTCCAAATGACTTAGATGGTGGCCTTGGCTTTGTACCAGATGCACTGTCGTCTTGTGACAGCACCTCTGTTAGTCTGGGTAGACTTGAGATACAAATTCATAGACACTCATTTGTGTATAAGAAAGAGCTTTATATACAAGAGCAATTGAATATTGGGAAAACATCCCAGTCCAGTCCTTATCAAGTTCATAAAATTAGCCCCTATTAGCCCATATGCCCAATACCAATCTGTAAATTCCTCTTGAGGCTCACAAAAC
This sequence comes from Tenrec ecaudatus, assembly GCF_050624435.1. Taxonomy (NCBI): domain Eukaryota; kingdom Metazoa; phylum Chordata; class Mammalia; order Afrosoricida; family Tenrecidae; genus Tenrec; species Tenrec ecaudatus. The sequence goes on from NC_134533.1 coordinate 97,258,035, forward strand.
ACATGCAACGAGGCTAAATGCATGAAGATCACAGGTCAGTGGGTGGAAAGTCTTGTGAATCCAATGGCAATGGAAGCATCTCAGTGCTGGCAGGAGTCTCCATGTGGCTCCTTCAGCTCCAGGCTTCTAGGGTAGCTCCATGTGTCTTCTCCACAGGAATGTCTTTCAGGGAGGAAGCATGTGTCCCACCTCCAGTGAGCTGTTTATCTCCTTAGCAGCTCCAAATGAGGCCATCAAGCTGCAACCTGATTGACAGGCTAAGCTCCACCCCTTCATACTTAATACTCTCAAATTGGCAACAGATTATATAACTATCACAGCACCCATCTTTCAATCTGTACTGAACTTTAGTGGAACATCCCATAATGGCAAATGTCTCCCTATAGTGGTGTGTGTGTGTGTGTGTGTTTCTTTACTGTGTCATTAGAAGTAATACTTGCAATTGCAAATTCAGTTAATGGTATTATTGTGATAATGGGATATCTATAAATGATTCCTAAATGAACAGTGAAATTGGACAAGTTTAAAAGTCCATACAGCCATCCATTATTTCTTTTAGAATTTGCATTTTTGAATTATAATGAGTCATGTGCAAGAGATTCAATATTGGATTTATAGAAAGCTTTTCAGAAACATGGTGCCTTGCACATTTTAGCACCCCATATGGTATTCTCGTACAGAATTTCTTTAACTCGTCTGTTCTTAGAATGTGTGTAATACTAGCTTAATAAATTAATTTTAGGTTAGCATCTGAGCTGCTGAGGTTTAAAGACAATTTGAATTTGTAAAATTGTCATACTGAGTTGTGCATTAGAGCCTCAAATATCTATTTACCATTTCAATAAGATCTCCTTCGATGGATGGACAATATTACTTTTATATTAGAATGTATAAAGTGTATACAACTTCAACTCATGTAAAGCTATATTAAATATTTGTACCTCCTCACCTCCTGGAATTCTTGGTTAATCTATCCTTCATTTGAAGTGTATGATAATTGACAGGAAAGTGTTTGTATGTTTTCTTTAAAAGAAAAGAAACAATTGAAGTCTCTCTATAGTGTACAACTGTAACAGATATACATACAAATAAATGGAACGTGACTTCCCACCTTAGTTGTATGTTTTGGGTAAAAGGCGTTTTTAGACATAATGAGAGGGGCAATTAAAGGCTTCATTTAAAAAGGACAGAAGTCATTTTAGTTCACAACTCAGAAGCCAATCGCATGGCCATATCCTACCCGAAGACCGAGTGCAATATGCTAATGGAACCAAATGCTCACAAATTATACTTATCAGGACAAATATTGCTAAATTCCAATTCTATGAGCCTGTCATGAGAACGAGGTGATTATATTTTTTTAGTGCACACTGCAAGTGGATATATCATCAGACCATAAATAAGACTGCAAGAAACCACAAAGAATCCCCGAGACTCCCTCTGTCCTGAAAAGCACACCATTATGGGTTAAGTATCAGTGCTACAACAACAAAAATATTGGAAAAGTGATTGACTGAATCATCACAATCTGCCTTCTCTAACAAAACCTTTTGCCAAGAAAAAGATGCATATTTTTATAAGGATTTAAAGAGGATTTTCCCACAACTTTTCTATAGACTCTGCGGACTGCCCTCATGCTTTTTCTCTGTGGTTTTCTTTTTTTTTTTTTCACCTTTTTTTTCCTCTGTGGTTTTCAATGGCTTCTTTCTTCCAATTTTTCTTATATGTTGTACAGTGATTCCCAGCATACTTAGAATAAAACCCAAACCTCTTACCATGGGTAGGAGGGTAACTAATTAACAGCACTTAGCAAAGATGGAAAAGCAACTTAATTCAGAAAGTTGTTACATTTAGTGTTTATGCCTTCTTTCAGAATAATAGTACTGCTTCATAAACCAGTATCACTTTATCACACATTCAACCACCATTCTTTTTTTTTTAAACATTTTATTAGGGGCTCATACAACTCTTATCACAATCCCTACATATACATACATCAATTGTATAAAGCACATCTGTACATTCTTTGCCCTAATCATTTTCTTTTTTTTCTCCTCTTTTCTTTTTTTTATATTTTATTAGGGGCTCATACAACTCTTATCACAATCCCTACATATACATACATCAATTGTATAAAGCACATCTGCACATTCCCTGCCCCAATCATTCTCAAAGCATTTGCTCTGGTCCTCTTTTTTTTTTTTTTCCCTCCCTCCCCGCTCCCCCCTCCCTCTTCAACCACCATTCTTAATCACTGTTTGTGACTCTGGCTGTCAAGCGATCTAGTTGTTTCGCGATTTGCAGGCAACCCTTGTTCTCTAGGCTGAAAAGTATGTATGTAGCAGGGCATCAACCCCTCACCTTTTCCCATTCCAGTTGTACTTCTAGAACACCCACGTTTCACAAACGCCACTCTCTGACCTTTGCTCTGTTGCCTATAACTGAAGTGGGAAGAATTCATTTGCAGCCTTGAATAACACACTGCGGACCAAGCACTTTGTGAGCATTAGGGACATAATCATAATAAAATGATGAGCACGATTTCAACACTCTTGTACATAAAAATTAAAAGTGATTTCAGCTGTCAAAGTGTATGGTAATAGGAACACATAGTAAATAGAGTTATTTAGCTAGTGAAGGCAGTCAAATGAATTTCCTCCAAGGAAGTGTGCTTACGGAGATTCAGATTTGAAGCCAGAATAGGAGTTGAAACAACAGAGAGGAGGACCAGGTTTTATAGATGATAGATAAATATAAATAAAGAATGATAAGAAGAAATAACTAAATGTTGAGCTCCACTAATTTAATTTTAAAACTTGATAGCTTAAAACAAAAACGTATTAGAGCTTTTAATTTCTCATCATCGATCTTCACTGCAAAGGGTTGGTGATTTTCATGGAATTGAAAACAGAAGGAAAAGATCAATTCAGTTAAGTTGGCAAACAGTAAACAGATATAAAGCCTCTAGAGTCACGAGGAGGGTAATAATGATATGAGGTATTTGAAGATAAGATGAAGAAGGCACGGTGACATGCTATAAAATTGAAAAGAAAAGGGATTATTTGAAGTTTGACATATCTTTCCCATATGTCAAGAGAATGTCAAAAGACATTGTATTGTATAACATGGAATATACAATCAGTAAGGTCTTCCCTCCTAAACCAAGGTTTACCACAATTCTCCATAGTTCTATTGTCGGGTGAAAATCTCAGCAGCTAGTTATGAATATGCATATATAATATATGTGTAAAATACACAGAAAATCTAGTCACATGAGTTAACGATGGTCTTTTCTATTGGATCTACCCAAAGTCTCGTGTGCTTGATCAATTTATAAAATTAAACTCTATGAATAAAATGTTAATGTTCGTGGGGCCTGGGGCCTGTATTACTGGGTTTATTTGTCTGCATGAGCACCATCTAGCGGACAGTAGCGATAGCTCCCCTTTGCGTAGGAGACCACAGTTAGGGGTTTCTCCCATGATTGACTGTCACACCTGCTTTCCTTTCACTGCACGGCAACCCTCCGTGGTTTTGAAACAGGTCTCTACTCCCAAGCACTATCTACAGACTGCAAAGGACACTAATGTAGGGTACCTCGACACATTTCAATTCAAGGACTTTTTACTCTGTGTGGATTTAAAGGAACGACCTATTTAGTGAGTTGAATCCAATGAGTTTAATAGTCCACTTAAAATACCTATGTGAGAAAAATAGAAGGGAGAACCCTCAAACAAATTTTTAAAAAGTAAACTGAGTAGATTTATAACATAAAAAATGATGATAGGTATATTTCTTGACTCGATTGGTCTCAGCATTGGCCAGGCAGCATGGCCTTCTCTAGGGGATGGAAAGGCAGGAATAGTGCTCAGCAGTGTGAGCCCAGGTGTTGCTAAAAAAGGTCCCTAAGGATTATTCTCCAGGAGGGTTGGGCAATAAAGTGACCAGGACGCTCTAGGCTGTCACTTCCAGTGCTGGTCAGCAAGGAGAACAGGCAACACTCTTACAAGGGATCAGTGCACTTGTTTGTTGAGACTTCCTGTGAACCGGAAACGTCTTTCAAGTAGATGTCCAGATTAAAGCCGACTGGTTTCCGTTCTTATTATGTCCAGAGCAGGAAAATCATTTGGGCGCTCTCTCTTTTTGTTCCGCCAGGAGAGGGAATTTTCCTGTGTCAAGAGCTGCTTCTGCATCGGAAAATATGATCATGCTGAAATAGATGACCCCAATTAACTCAAAAATTTCAAGACTTGGCGCAATCTTGCTTTATATCTCCAGCATCACAGGAGCAGCTTTAGATAAGACAAAGCAATATACATATATTTTTATTCCCTTTTTCAGTTTTGAAAGTGAATGGCTTCTCAAGAGAAGCAAACTTGAACATGAGCTCAGAGTCATGTGTAGGGCTGAAGCCCCAAGTTAAGGGGCCCGTAACTTGGCATGGATTAAATCCATGAGAACTTGCTTTCAGCTCAGGGTCATTGGTGTTTGTCTTTTATTCGTCAGTCCTAGCTATCAAGAAATAAACAGAATATGTCTCATTTTATAAATCAGCAATTTTTAAATGAAATATTTAATGTAGTCATCTTACAAAATAGCAACGTCCCTGAGGAAGTGTGTGGTGTTGCCAGTGGAGGCTGGTAGGGAAGTGTCACTTCCCATCTGATAGTGAGTCATTCCACCTAAGTACACAATTTCATGAGTGGCATCTGTATCAGATTCAGACTCTAGCCCCTGTCACACATTTGTCATCATCAAGACATTGACTCTTATGAATCTGTTTTCAAACAGGCTGGTGAGAATTAACTTTAAAGCCTTTTAGGAGAACTGTTAATGCTTGATATATATATATATAATATTTATACATATATTTTATATATATCAAAAGATGTTAAGAATAGGATCATTATTAACAGGACTTTTAAAAGATTAATTGTTTTATTATAATATTCATGGAATTTAATCCTGATTTTACACAGAAAGCTCACTGAAGCCAGAATTCAGAAAGGAATGCTTAGAAAGAATTGCTTTCTCTGGAAATATATTAAATATACATTCTATTTTTATTTTTATTGCAGTTAAAAAGTGTTTTTTGATGTATTGAAGGCAAATCACACTGATTATTCAGAATATCTCTACAATAATCATAAGAATTTTTATGAGGATTATAAGATTTTTGTAAAATTTATAAGGATTTAGAATAATTATCTCTCCAAAAGCTTTAATATTCTGATTCTATGATAATTATGAACCTTATTATCATATCAGAGAAAAGATTTATTTTCTTAATTCATGGAGTGAGGCTGTCATTTTTATTGGTCTTCCCTTTAAACTTTCCAAAAAAAACCTATGAACTAAAATGTGTAGCACATATTTATGTTAAATGAAAATGATGTGTTTTAAAACTATTTTTGAATGTTATTTAATATTATAAACTCAAAACATAACTCTTTATGTCCCTCTTTCTTCCCTTCCTCCATTCTTTCTATTCTGTCTTCTTCCTTTATCTCTTTGCAACAAATACTCATTGAGGCCCTGACAGCTGCCAGGAGTCTTGAGTGAGAGAAAAGCCTGGCATTCTGCTTCTGAAAACCAGCCATTGACCGCCCTCTGGAGCACACAGTTGTATTCTGACACACCAGGGGTCGCCATGAGTTGAAATCTACTTAACAGTATCTAATGTAATAGATGCCAAATACCATAGATGGTCCTTTGACAGTTGGAAATAACAGAAAAACAATAATAGGCAAAGTACCAAATGTTTGATAAAGTATAAAACATACTCAGAAAGCATTTGAACGTATTAGTATTATTTCACGGCATTTGTGTTTTATGAAGCGTATCTAGGATTGCACTGATGTCTTGCCTTTCTTGAAGGACTTTTCCTGCCAACCACCTCCAGCACAGACATCAGTGCCTTACAACTACTAGCAACTCAGTAACTGACTAGCTAAGTAGGCTATACTAGACTAGCAAATATAAGTCAATTTATAAAACCTCACCTTAAAATTATAGCTTAAAAGTAATGAGGGGATACAATCAGAATTAGAAAATCAGACATAAAAATATTTTTTAAAAGAATAAACTTTAAAATACCTGTATCCTCATTTCCAATCAATAACCACCATGTGCATTTTATTTCATTTCTTTCCTGTCTCTATCTTTAAATATTTGAAAAATTACTATTTATATAACTATATTTACATATACTTCTGCATTCTATTTTCCCACTTATATTGCACACATATGCCATGTCATTAAATAACCATGATTAATAAACAGTTTAATGCCAGCTAAAATTCAATCATAATAATTTTTAATTTAAATATTATACCATTATAAGATAATCAATTGATTACAATGTTTTTTATTATAAATAATTGCACATCCACATTAAATCTCTGTCACTGTCACTAATTATTACAAAGAACCATAGATGGGCAAATAATACGTATCAAGAAAAGTAATTGGAGATTTATTAATTAAATTACAGATTCCATTTATGCTCCAGCTAATTTCAAAAAACTAAGTCATTATTTTCCACTCCTAAAAGACATATTCCTTTCTTCTAAAGGGCAAATATAGCCATTTTTACTGAACATTAACACTCGAAAGACAAATTATTTCATTGAAGTTAAATCATTATTTTCCACAATGTCTCCCATAGGACCATATGCACAGGCATTAGATAATTACTCATTACAATAAATACTTTTATTATAATGAATGCTTTTTGAAAAGTGAATAATTAGAGTGGATGAAATGGAACTGAATAAGTAGAATATAGAAAATCCTAATCAATTTGTTGGCAGTCGTACCTGTTTAGAACCATTAGCTGTACTTGAAGTATTTTTCACAGCATCTCTCGAATCCTTCTTACAAATCCCTGTGGGATTTCTTATCTTCGAAAAAACTGAAACCATTTTGAAGTTTGTTCCAGTTAGCTATTGTTCCCCTCCACACTCAGTAGCTTAAATCATAAGCGTACTTGATCTTCTGGTTGGGTGTTTTACTGACATAGTTGGGCGATTCCGGTTTAGGATTTCCCACACAGAGACAGTCAGTTGGTGGCTGAAGCAAGGGTTATCCAATGGCGTCTTCATTTGCATGCCTGGTGCCTGGACTGGAGAGGTTGAACTAGATAAGGACCACTTGTCTCTCTCTCCAGGGCCTCCCCAAGCGGTTAGCCTGGGCTTCCTCATAGTGTCGTGACTTTAGAGTAATTCAGCTTCTACGTGGGCAACTTTTTCTATGTCGAGCATCCAGGGGAACTGTATGTGACACAAAAGTAAATAAACAAGTTAATGTTTATTATCATGTCTTAATACAGGATAGTATAATCAACATATGATAACTGACAGTACTAGTATACTATTATTATAGAAGCCATTCCATATATCTGTCCTCACAGTCTTATTAGACATTTTTTCAAACCTATTATCTTGGAAGAAAGATAAGGCCTTATACTCCCATAAAGATTTATCGTCTCAGAAACCCCAGGGGCAGTGCTACCACGTCCCGTAGGCTTGTTCTGAATTGTAATGACTCAATGGCCGAGAATTGTAGCATCTTAGTACATGTGCTGCTGAAGCGAGTACAGAATTGTAGCATCTTATAATGCACATATTATCAGTCCACTATAATTACTCTATTATTATACAATTAGTATATTCTGAAAGAGACTCCTCTACATTTCTATCCTCACAGGCTCAGTAGACATCTTCTTCAGCACCTGGATCTCATTTCTCATCCTCATTTCATCCTTGTTGCGTGACATCAAATCAGTTCCACTCAGCTACCCATTTAGGGGAGGGTAGACTTGCCCCATGGGGTTTCCAAAACTTAGCAGAAAAAAAATGGCTGCATACTTCTACCATGCAGCAGCTGGTATGTTTGAACCATGTTGGAACCCCCAAAATTGTTGTTAGCAGCTGAGCATGAAGCCCCTGGGCTTCCAGGTTTTCTCTACCTCACATTTTGCTACTTACTTTAATAGCTTGAGCATTTATATTGGTATCCCATCAAACATAATATTTAATAATAATCCTAGGCCTTAAATAATCTTCACTCCAGATACACAAGCAAAGGATCACACTGAGCTACTTCAGAATCAGACAATTTGCAAAATTTCCCTCACTGCAGTACACCCTCTGTCTTAAGCTGCTCATGGGTCCACCTTGATTCTATGGTCATTCATCATGTTGGCATCTTTGGTAATAGACAATAACAAATTTACAAATTCTGTTGGCTGTGATTCTCGTGGTTAGCAGTTCAAAACCACTAGCAGCTCCTCAGGAGAAAGACTGGGCTTTCTACTCCTGTGAACAAAAATGAAACAGCCTTGCGATGTGAAAGAATGGAAGCTCAATAAGAAAACTTGTAAGCAACGGTGCATCTATTTTAAATGTCATCGCAAAGGTCTATTTTACGGATCCGACAGCACAGATTTGCTTCTCCTCAGATCAGATTCTGACGTGTTTGAGGTTGATAGCCCACTTGTACCAAAGTTTGAGCATGATTATTCTATACAATCCTTTCGTGATTAAAAGGGAGATAATTTCCCAGAGCCAGCACCCTCCCACCCCTACCACAATTAAATTACTAAAAATAAATGAATTATACTCTTTGAGGAGCCCTGGTGGCTAAGTGGTTACAGATTGGGCTGTGATCCCCAAGTTCAGTAGTTCAAAACCACCAGTGACTCTGCTGAAGAAAGACGAGACTTTCTATTCCTGCAAACAGTTACAGCCTTGGGAATCACAAGGGGCGTTCTCCCCTCTCCTGGAGGGTTGCTGTGAGTGAGTACGGACGCGATGGCAGTGAGTTTGGGGTTTGGGGTTGTGTTGAACTCCCTACAGAACTTCACCCAGGATTCACTGCTGCGACATTCCCGTCCTGCTCTGCATCATTGTTCTTTCAGGGACTTTCCTATCATCCCTGTTAGAATCTGTGCTATGTCATGGGCTATATCACAGTGTTTGTATATTGTAAGTACTCTGAACATGAAATAGAGCCCCGTACACCTATGGCTTTGTAGCAAGGATGCGATTTTGTTGTTCTTATTCCTAATAGTTGTATCAAACATCTGGTGCTGCCTCTGTACACTTCAATTGATTTAACAGCTATAGTTGATATTGATATTCATATCCTTTGTCTTCTAATTATTTTTCTCTTCCTAGAAAATATGATACTAATTGGTAGTTAGCTCCAAGCACAAGTTGTTAGTGGGTAAATCAAATCTATAATTAATTTATTCCCAGAAATCATGGAGACCAACTTGCATCACAAGACTTTTGGCTGTCAATTTTAATCACTAAATATGTATTTCATTAGAATTACACAGTTTAATTGAATCCTTATTGGAAATCCTTATTGGAAACTTCTCATGGCTTGTCATAATGGTTTTTACATAACTGTATCCATTGACTTTTGCCTATAGGTCCCCCAGGCCCTCCCGGAATAGTGATTGTGGAGGAAATCACGGAAAGCACCGCCACGCTGTCCTGGAGTCCAGCTGCCGACAACCATAGCCCGGTGTCCTCCTACAACCTGCAGGCTCGCAGCCCCTTCTCCCTGGGCTGGCAAACAGTCAAAACAGGTGAGAGGCTCTAAAACAACCTCAAAAACACCCCGGGATGCTTCCTAAATCATGAGCTATTTTCGCGGATGATCACAAAAGAATCTTTGGTAATTTTTCTAAACCAAAAATAGTGTCTAAAACCATAAGGCACTGTCCGTTTGTTTGAAATAACTTTAGGCTCTTATCCAGCGCACTAACGAGATACTGTGCAGTCAAGTCCAACTGTCTCGGAGTACAAGTGTAGCCCAAACAGTCTTCAACAGTGATTTTCTCAGAAGGAGACTGCCAGACTTTTCTGTCAAGGCATTGGTGACTGAGCTTGTATTACCATCGCTGAGTCCCCACCTGAGCCGAGCATGCTAACCATTTGTATCCCTGCCCAAGGGACTCATCGATAGGGCAACGATAGTGCATGCTGTTCCAGTGGACCTACCCCATTTCTCTAAATAACAACATCATTCACAAGCACAGTACACATTTCAATCCAAGATAATAACAGTGGCCTAATCTTATTAAATAAACCAGACACTTTACTTGGATGTCACTATCTTTTATACACAATGTTGTGGTTTGGTTTTAGTGTACAATGCTTTGACTATCTATCTCGTAGTTTCAAGTAATCAGGAATAGAAACAATTCCATCAGCTCAGAAAGAATGACTTATAAAAACCACGGTTTCATAACCACATAACACTTTTATATTGAAAAAAGAATCTAGCATGAAGTTGTGTTATTTAAAAGAACGCTGTATTTTAATGTCAGTGTCTGTGAGTTTTGCATTTTGCTGCATTACTTTAAGCATGATCTTCTTTCCCAGTGTTTTTATTCCTTTTTTCTTTTTATTTTCAATGTTCTAACTGAAAGTCACCATCTTTCCAAACGGAACTGTCCTGCAGGAACTGGGAAAATTCTGGTCACTTGATAGTTGTTAAATGCTAATTTAACATATTGGAATCCAAATTGTGTATAAGAAGTTTATAGCATGTAATCCTCAGAAGCAATTGTCTGTACTGAGAGAGATTTTTACTTTGGTTTCTTCCCCATCTCAAATTGTAATTGACTTATCTGCTTGAAAATGAAATATGTTCATAATATATGTAAGTGAAGTAACCAGAAAACTCAATTAATAAGAATGTGTGGAAGTGGAGTGGTCCTTTGAGTAAAAGAACAGAACTCTATTTTCTATGGAATAGTTTAAAATTTGAGAGGAAGGAAATGCATTCATCTATATGTAAAATATAAGTGGATTTTTCTCAAATATTTAACTTAGCTACACTGACTTACAGAGCTCAGTTTAATGATAAATATAGTGTGCTATATATTTGTACATATTTATTTTATTATATATATATATATATATAATTGTCAGTGCTGGTTCAATTATTGTTCTGTGATACATCTATTTGTCCCAGAAAATGGGGGCAGTGGGACCCCTGGATTCAGTAGAAAATTCAGGAAAGGATTCAGATGTAACATAAATGAGTAGATTTATTAAAGATTTATTAACTTCCACCTAGTACACCATCTTATTCCACATGTGAAAGCCCAGACATTTTTCTCAACAGCTAAGAAATGGAATTGCCTTCAGATTTGGCTTATAGACTCATAAAACCAAATGTCCTGGTTCCTGACAAGCATTCTGCCTGCCCTTGCCACATAACCCTACACTGCACTACATGTGCAACTTTACTTGTGGACATACTGCAACATGTGAAGCGACTTCAAAGAGTTCATGAATGAAATGATAAAAGCCATCATTTTACATGAACTTTCAAAATCTCATACATATGATTCTTTATTCATTCCATGTCCACAATCTGGTTCTTAAAATATAATATGATGGTCAAGCACACTTACAATTTCCTAGTTAGACATATATACTCATTCCTCATCTGCTTTCACTTTTTAGGATTCATTTGTTGTTCTTTGTGTGTGTGTGTGTGTGTGTGTGTGTGTGTGTGTGTGTGTAAGGAAGCTTCAAAAGTTCATGGACTCGGAATTAAAAGATAATAGCGTTTTTATTATCATTTAGTTCCATTTATCCATACCCCTTCTGTGTATGTATGTGCATATGTGTACGTATGTGTGTGTGGTTGCTATTGTGATGTCCTATTGGGTCAGCTCCAACTCATGGAAACCCTGTGTACAATAAAACAGAACACTACCTGATCCTTGCCGTCCTCACAAGCATTACTCCACTTGAGCCCCTTGTCATAGCCTCTGTGTCAGTCCATCCGATTGACAGTTTCTTGCTTTTCATTGATTCTCCACTTCACCAAGAATGATGTCACTCTCAGAGACCGATCCGTCCTGATAACAGGTCCAGAGACTAAGTGCAGACTTCAAAGGAGCATTCTGGCTGCACTCCTTCCAAAACAGATTTATTCATTCTTCCTGTACTCCATGGCCTACTCACCACCATAATTCAAAAACATCAGTTCTTCTGAAGTCTTCCAAATTCATTGCCCAGATTTTGAATTCATTATTAGTCAAGCAATTGAAAATACCACGGTATTGTCACGAGGATGTTGGGCACACACCTTCCACCTTGTGGCAGTTAGATTGTATGTCAAGTTCAATAAGAAAGTGTAGGGATAGCATCCAACATGGCGATCAGGTCATGATCTGAAGGTGCCTCATTGGACATGTTGCCTTCTTATAATGAAGAAAATGGGAATTTCCCGCCCTCTCTCTGTTCTTCACCTCCCTACTTGCGCACAGTTTGCCTACCTTTAGGGGAAGTCTCGATTGGGCTGCCCAATCCTGAGAATTGTCTGTACTCTACCATATTTCTATCGATTTTGGATCCAGGGCTCTCTGCATCTACCAGCCTGTGATCTCTCTGCTTCCCACTTCAACTGTCAGCATTGTTGCTCTGCAGTTACAGGAGTCTGAAGAGGGTCCTAGCTTGCATTGGACTTAAGCATTTAGGTTGGGCGGCGGAGCCATCTAGCTCTAAGATCATTGCTCGATATAAAGCTCTTTCTTACAGATGTCATTGGTTGTGTTTCCCCGCACAACACCCAGCCTTACATGGACCTTGAACTAGCATATTTGCTTGATATCACTTTAAAGAGTTCTTTTGCAGAAGATTTGCGCTATGCTGAACATCATTTGATTTAGTTAGTGTTGCTTCCATGGGTGTTAGTTGTGGCTTCAAATAAAGTGAAACCCTCGTCAACTTCAATCTTGTCTCCATTTATCCTGATGGTGTCCTTTGGTCCAGTTAGGAGGAATTTTATTTTCCTTATGTTGAGGTAGAATGCGTACTGAACACTGTAGTCTTTGACCTGCTTCAGTGCGTGAAGTCCTATGCCTTTTAGAATCAACGTTATGTCATGTGCATATGGGAGGTTGCTAATGAGTCTTTCTCCGGTTCTGATGCTTCCTTCTTCATCTAATTTTCCGTCTTGGATTATTAGCTCAGCATATAAATTGAATAAATATGGTAGAAGGATACAATGCTGACACACACCTTTCCTAATTTTAAGCCATAAAATACTCATGTATTCTATTCAAGTAACTGCCTCTTGTCTATGTACAGATTCCACATGAATGCAAGTAAATGTTCTGAATTCCCATTCTTTGTAATGGTATCCATAATTAAAGATGATCCACACTGTTGAACATGTTTGCATAGTCAATAAAATATAGGTAAACATCTTTCTGGTATTCTCGGCTTTTAGTTTATAGGCCTCTGTAAGGCACCATTTACCCTTTTAAGCAGTTTTTGGCACAAGCCAAAGAAAAAATATGAAAGAGATATTGTCTATGTGGGTTGAACTAAATGTGTATGTGTGTGTTTTAGAAATCCTTACTACAGAGGCACATTCTTGTCCTTCCAGCATAAGAGGAATGATGGGTGCATCACTGTGAGTCCTTTCTGGATTCAATAAAGCAAGTATTTATAAAATATCCATTCTATTTTGATTTGGGTTCTGTTTAACTGAGCCTGCACTCAATTTGGAAGAAAAAAATTGTTTGTTTGTTTGTTTGTTTGTTTGTTTGTTTGTTTTCAGAAATAGATTTCCACAAATGCTTGGCTTTTGCCATCCTGCATAACAAGCGATCTCTCTTGATGGAAATGGCAGTGATTCTAGCAAAGCGGCCGCCCCATGGGAGAAAGGTGGGGCAGGCTGCTGCCAGCAAGATGTGGAGCCATGGCAACCTTAGGGAGCAGTTTGACTCCTTCTTGAGGGATCACTAGCAATTAGTTTACCATTAGTTTGCCTTTTCTTTGTTTTAGGACAGTGTCTTCTCACCCAAAGAGGCCACCCTGGCTCCCATTGCTTCTCGGTAGCCCCGCAACTAGCAGCTAGGCAAAGACTGCCGTTGGCAGGGCACGCTACCAAGGTCCAATCTTCACTTTTGTGTACTGTAAAATAGCTAGATTTCAGCTCCTAGACCAACCCTGCTACAATGTTCATGCTTACGAAGAAGCAAGACATGTTTCTGTAGCCATTAGTGTGCCTTCATTGTTGTGGGTCTTTTCAATGCAGCGCTCTTATTTAAGCCAAATTTACCTAAAAGTGAGTTTTAATCCAGGAAAAAGGTGGGTCTAGAGTTTAAACTATATGATAAATTTAATGTAATTTATGAACGAGTACATGAAAAAAACACATAAAATTCCTTTAGAAATCAACATGAATATAATGCACACAATAGTAAATTCCTTATTTGTAGCATTGGAAGTAGTGAATTGTTCATGGAGCTTCCAGCTGATCTTACATTGGAATTAATTTACAATTACTCCTACCTGTAAAATCAGACTCAAATCAGCTGACTGTGAATAGAAATATTTTATTTACATTTTGAATCAAATATGGCAACCATAGCAGTAGATATTTTCCCTTTGAGATCCCTGTTCTGATCAAATAAATTGCTACTTATTGGTTGTAAAACTGACTGTCTTCTATATGTTACTAAGCAGTATTAGCTGACCTCTCAGTTTTTACTGTGACTACTCAGTGACATCAAATCACCTATAATTGCAGAATTGACCAGTCATGCTTAAATAATTTATGTTTCTTAAATACAGTTTTATCAGTGGATATTTCCATTGCTTGGTTGGTTGATTGTATCTGTTGTTTAGGCAGATTTACTTAGGATATTATTGATGAAATTCTTGTATGTCTCTCTTTCACAAGGATATGCACTGCAGTGAAAATCTCTCTGAATCAGGAATCAATATTGACTCACAGTTATCAAAAGAATAACTTTATAGAAGATAAAACTTAAATCATACCTATAAGACTTGTAAAAAGACTTTGGTATAAATTCTACATTATCTTTATATCAATAATATCCCATTTCAAATCACAGTTATAATTTATAGAATGTATTTATACCCTATTTATTTCATATTACGTGATAAAGTATCCGGGATTGCTTGAGATGACTGACCTACCTTCAACTCAGTTTTCCAATTACTCAATAACCTTTGTAAGTAATATAAACCATTAAAAGTAATGACGAATTTTGAATTTCAAAATCTTCACTGTTTTCCTTTTAAAAGATAGGCTATGATTAGGAATTGTAGCATGAATATAGCAAATAAAGTACTTTGTGTTGTATATTTATTTTCTTTTTGACATAAAACATGAAATAATTACATCAAAATTCGAACATAAATTGATTTTGTCAATGTTGGACAAACCTTGACATTTGAAATTCCTTTCACTCATTCAACAAACATCTTCCTGTTAATGTTGTGGGCACTTGAGATCTGTCAGTGAGCAAGAAAAAACACAATAACAAACTTCCCTTCTGAAGACTATATCCTTAGGAAAACAATCAACAGAGAAAATAATAATGAGTGAATTATATAATGATTTAGAAGTTAATGAATGTTACATAGAAAGAAAGATAATAGCAGAGTAAGGACTAGTAAGGGAAAGGGGAGATCCTATAAAATAAAATAATAAAGTACATGAAAGAAGAAAAGGTAAATACATACAGACTTCTTGTCTGCCAATAGCAAGATATCCTTATTGTGCTGTTTGGGTAAAATATATTGGAGCTACTTTGTAATCATTTTTTTCCTCTTAAAATCTTCACATTCAATCTGTCCATTATTCCTGTGGACCCTACTTTGTAAATATTTTCAAATTTTGATTTTTCATCCACTTCAGTTTCTTCCCTCTGAGGTACTATTATCTCTCTTAACTGAAATAGCTTCTTAACTCGTTTATGAGACACTCAACTTGCCCCACCCACACTCTATTTTCAGGAGAGCTTAGATGATTATATTGTCACATAAAATAGAGATTAAGTATTGGGTTTAAAACAAGAGGTCATCAGTGCCATGGGAAAAATTATGGTTGTAAAATAATGAAAATCAAAGCCTTGTAAGATTGGGTTCAGGAGAAAATTGGGAGAAA
Source organism: Tenrec ecaudatus (assembly GCF_050624435.1). Lineage (NCBI taxonomy): Eukaryota > Metazoa > Chordata > Mammalia > Afrosoricida > Tenrecidae > Tenrec > Tenrec ecaudatus. The sequence goes on from NC_134533.1 coordinate 97,273,995, forward strand.
TGTAAGATAGACTGTATATCAAGGAGTTTTGCTGCAAAACTGTGCCGAACACTCAACATCTCTTGGTGTCTGTAATGCTGTAATTTGCTTATGAATGGTAATGGCCTGGGAAACAAAGAAAGATGACCCAGAATTTGGGGCCACAACTCTTGGTAGATTGGAATTGTCACTCGCTAAAGGTAATATATTTTAGGAGAAGTTGGAAAATTAAACATCAAGAGCTTTATCCACATAAAAATGTTTAACAGCCCATTTACAAAAAATATAGACATGACCGGTCTATAGAGAGTTTTTCAATCCATAACACTGGATAATGCCATCATATAAGAAAATGGGAAAGACTTGGTTGAATTGGGAAATAAAAATGCAACCAGCAAAGGAGACAAATTAAGCAAAGTCAGGCATCAGGGATCCAGAGAGAAAGAAGGAGGGAAATCATTGATGACAGCAAGTCATTGCTCAAACAACTTCTTTTTTGCGTTAAAAGTTTGGCTATAAAGGACAACAGAGAAACCAGATGAAGCCTAAAAGGAGTAACAAGGTTAAAAGAGTTTCATTTTGTCTTAATGTGGGAAAGAAGCTTCTGTGTGTACATTCACAGGAAATGCCCACTAGAGAGATTTTGTGGGAAACCCGTTACAGTTTGAAAAGGAATCAAAAAGGGGTGTTCGGGCTTCTACTAGAACGCAAATGTGTAAGAACGAACGGTCAGCGAGGAGATTGCTCATACAGAAACTTTTGCTAACGATAAGGCCTGCATCCTAAAGATCAAACCAGAAGGATTTCATGAATCCAAGAAGATAAGATCTGGGACAGAAAAGTGAATGTGCAGTGTTCTTGAGATTCGAATGAAGAGACTGAAAGCATATCAGGTATCTGAGATTGCTTGTGATGACTGACCTACAGAAATTAGCGAAACTGAAATCACTCTGTAGATGCACTGCAAGTTTGGGTGATGCGGTCTGTACATTGGGAGGGAGGGAGAGGTTAGTGGTACTGTCTCGTGGCCCCTCCTCCCATCTTTCTGCTGGACACAGCATAGCTCAATGTTTCACAGTCTGTGGGCTGAATAGTCGCATTTTCCTCCATCTTTGAAAATCAGGGAGTTCTTGCTCCGTGTTTAATGTAGCAAGAAAGGACCAATTTCTTTCTAAGGCTTCATTTACTTCTTAAGAAAATCAACGGTGCAGTGTTGTGGAATCTTCCAGGAAGCCCACCCTGACTAGTCCCTCATCATTTGCCCCTCACAAAACTAAGATTTTGGTTCCATTCTCTTAATGTATTTCAGGAGAGATGTTCATTGGAAATCTTGGGCCTGTTTAACTTTCCCTCACAATAGAAAAACGTCACTGCCCATGGCTGTGGAGGAGACTCTGACTCACGTTGAGAGGTTGAATTTACAGAAGTAGACTGTCAAGCATCAATTTTGCGGCATCTCTGGATAGACTTATTAAGCTTCTAAACTTTTGGTCAGCCGCCTTGTGTGGGACTATTTGCCCCACTCAGGGACTTTCAAAACGCAACAATTGTATATCGTCTCATTGAGTCCTACCCATGGCAATCCTGTACCACGGAGCGGAACTGCCCTCAGTAGTTTGAGTGGCTGTCCTCTGTATAGGTCACCACTTGTCTGTCCTTTTATTTCAATCGGAATGCAGCCAGATTGTGCCTTAGCCGTAAGAATCACAAGACTTAGTCTCAGAGTTTTCTTTTTGACTTGTCATCAGAAAAGACTAGTCCCTTGAAAAGGACTTTGTGCTTAACAAAGTACAGGGTCATCAAAAGAGAGGAGATGGATGGACGTTGTGGCTGTAACCGTGGCTTAAATGTAGCGATGGCCGTGAGGATGGTGCAGCCCCTCCCCGTGTTTCATTCTGCTGTGTGCAGGGCCGGTCAGACTTGGAACTGACTTAGAAGACCTAAGGACAACGTGGGGGAGTGATGCCCAAGTCCTTTCTCTGGAAGAAAAAGAATATGAACAAACAATCCAGGACTCCTTAAAACTGTGCTGAATGATGACGTCAAGAACTTACCTCCTTACATGGTTAAACAGAAATCTAGGACTAATATAAATCCAGAGGTTCTTGGCATATGAAGACAGAGGCTAATTTCTCTCATTTTCTTCCTGTGATATTCTGTTGTAGAAGTATTTCCTAGACAACAGATATATGAGAATATGAAAAGTAATCCTAAACAGAGCATATATACCATGTAACATATGTATACACATATACACATACAAACATGTATGTATATACATAAGGTTGCTAAGAGTTGGAACTGACTTATTGGATCTACCAACAATTTTGGGAGGGGAGTGCCAATTACCAAGTTTTTTTCTCTTGCACAAAGAGAATTTGAACAAGCATCATATATAGATAGATATAGATATAGATGATTTTACAAACATTTGATGTTTTACTAAAATCGAATTATTTTTCAAAAATCACTCCAGAGAGAATTCAGAACGTCCACTTGAATTCCACAGATAGTAGTTTTTAGTTTAAATAGGAGCATTCTTAATCTACTTTTTGGAAGTCTCAAGTGTCTAAGCATGTTTTCAAGAACATACAGGAAAAAATGCTCAAGAAACTGAAGGAAATTGTAGCACGACTTGCCCACTTTTCTGAGGCTCAGATTTTGAAGAATGTTTCTAGTGTAGACAAGAGCTAGATGTGTAACAGCCTAAGATGGGTGAATTCTAATTCTAACTCACACAAATACTTTTTCCTAATATGACTAAGGAGACCATAGGTGATATAAATTATTACAAAGCTTAACAGCTAAGGTCAAGTTTCACATTCACCCTGAGGTGACTCAGAAGAAAACTTGGTAGACCTCAGTTCTATGCTGACGTGGTGTCACCACGAGTCACACTCAATGGCAACACGTTTTAATGAAACTGAAGGTGATGTCATGTATACTACATGTATGCTACATGTATGCTACATGTTCTGAGGAATTGCGTGGACGTGTGTTGACTCTGTCAGTAGTTGTGATGTCCTTAATTGTCATTCACAGCAGTCCTTCAGCCTTCTCAGTAAACTAAAATCTCCTTCTTCCTATAGTCCCAGAAATCATAACAGGGGACCTGGAATCAGCAATGGCCGTGGAACTGAATCCTTGGGTAGAATACGAATTTAGAGTGGTGGCCACAAATCCAATTGGGACTGGAGATCCAAGCACCCCATCTCGACTGATCCGTACAAATGAAGCAGGTAGGAGTCGGTAGTGTCATTATTCCGAATTTAATATGTCTCTGATCTCTTTAAAAGCAACCTGAATTAATTATTATTGTTTCCCTTTGATATAATGTCCTGGTTAATTTACTTTCATATCATAAAATCAGTTCCCATAACAAAATTATTTTTATTTTATCCCTGTTCATTACTTTTGTTTCCCTGAGCTTCTAAAAAGTTTAGTTTCCTTACAACCCTTGCATCCATTTTCAATCCATCCTGTAAATGAAGCAGCTAATATCTACTTCTAATTATATACTCATTCAATAAGGCATTTCCATCAATTTCAGTATAGGTTACTGAGCTTCTTTTTCAATCTTGTGATAAAACTTACCTTTAATTACAATGTGCTTCTTTAAAACTCTTTTGTGTAGCTTTTCACCAGTAACCTAATACATTTTGAAAAGATTGACAGACCTTTCTTGGCCTACTTCTTTCTTTAAGTCTCTGTATTAAGTTAATACTCATCTGCTTCCTGACATAGAAAACCTAGCATCCTTCCAGTATTTTATTATGAAGTACCTTTGATAAAATGTTTTCAGTGACACATAAAGGGAATTTTTAAAGCTCTTTTTAAAGAATTTTAAGAATTTTAAAAAGGATTTCTAAGAACTAAATCTTAAAATGTCTTGTCTGAAATACGAAAGATGCAGAAGAATATGGAATATTTTGGAGAAGTTCTTTGAATATTTGGACAAACTCTTATTGAGCTATATTTTTTGCTTAATTCCCTGTAAAACGTATCACTAATAAATATGATATTAAGAATCTATCTAGTAAAGCATCTACTGAGAAGATAGCAAACATCAATGTTGGTAATAACAATCTGAAAACAACCAATAAATGAAGGATGGATAGATATCATCTATAAAAAACAAAACTTACTGACATCAAGTCCATGCCAACTCAGAGCGTGACCATGTAGGACAGAGTAGAACTGCCCCTGTGGGTTTCCAAGATGGTAGCTCTTGACGGGAGTAGAAAGTCTCACCCTTCTCCCCAATTACATCTGCAGGGAGGAAAAACATTTAGTAGCCTTATGATCAATGATAACATGAATGTCAGTAATTTTTTAAATATAAATACGTTGAAAATGAGGGGTTTGTTTTATGGTTGTTTTTTTGTTTTATATTTCATCACTTTGTCTTCAGAACCTAGATCAGTATCTGGAAATTTGGTTCCGTATACCTGTATGGGAAGAGTAAAGGGAATATCCGTTTTAGCACCCCTAAGTCAGATATGCATGGACTGGAACACTAAGAATTAAGTATTTTAGAATTGTTTTTTTCACTTCCAACATAGTTTATTGTAATTTATATGATCTGCTCCAAGAATTTCTTTAGCTTTTCTTAAAAGCACACTACAACTGGTCTTTAAAAATGAAATCAAAAATATATCTCAAATGGTCATGTTAGTGCATTGAGTATAAATAACCATGCAAAAGATGTTCTAAGAACAATTAAGCAACCAAGAAAATAAAAGGTAAAATAACCGAAATATGTTGGAAAAATTCATCCACAGAAAACTAAACTTTTCTGCCATTGCTATTGGCCTTTTGCAAATTGTTTTTGCTACTTCTTTTTTCAATTGTGTGGATTTTAAATTGAGCATTAATTGCCTGGCTGGATCTTCACGCACCCATAAAATCAGCCATCCTTTCACTGTGTACAGGTGTTCATTAATTAAGAGTATAGCAGGTTAGTTGTTCCCCCAGTTTATGTACTCACTGCACTACATTGAAATGAATGCCAATAGGAGTGCTTATGTTCACATATTGTCTGGAAAGCATTACCTTACTTTGCATATTGTTAATTGTGTTTAAACAATGGCAAAGATTACTGCCTAATTCAAAGGCGCCCTATAAATATTCATTTCCAAGATAAATAATCCATTTGGAATGAATAATCATTTTCAACTTTTTGTAGCAGAAATCTTCTCCTGCTATTTAAAGCATTTTAGCAGCAACACTTGTTTTCTACCTAAATTGTATTCATTCAGATGATACATTTAAAAGACTTTCCCCTTTTCTACTTCTGCGGCTACCTCAATCATATCATGCACATCTCTCACCGTTTTTATCTGACTTCTATATGCGTGGCATACTTTAGCCCATTAAAATCTTATGGAAAAGAAATAGCATGAAACATTCATCAAGCACTCTCCATTGAAAGCGAGTTGAGGTAGGCTTGTCCCATCTATTTAGTGCTTCTTGGGCTGTGGTACTACATAGCTGGAGCCACCAGTGGTGCTGAACCAAGTGTTGAGTGTTGTGCCTGTTTTGTCAGGCAGCACAGACTAAAAAGGACACCAGTGTCCGGAGATGTCCTCTCAAGTGATGCACTGCACTTCTCTGAAGTCCATGTCCCGCACTAATGGACCGTCTCAACTTCAATAATTTGTCCCAGCTGCCTGAGAAAGGAAAGGTCTCACACTAGATATTGACTTGAAAACGCCCTGCCCCTTTAAAATTCTCTTACTGACTATACTACTCTGAATTCCAAAGCAAGTTAGCGAAACGTTTCGAATACTAAAATGTTCTTTTCTTCCCTCCAAATTCCTTAGCCCTCAAACCTAAACAGTGGTCTGAGGGGCTTAAAGAAAAAAGGAGGAAAGTGAAACTGAAGTGGACTTGGAGTCTTGTGACAAACAAGTTCACTTCAAACAATAACACAAAACAAAAAAAAAATAAAATGTTCTTTTCCACACACACACAACGCTAACTTTTGTTAGTATTGCAGACTTCTTGTAGGGTGTATTTTGAATTTTCCAGTTATTGAAACACTCTTGGTGGTCATTCAAAATATGATAAATACATTGATCTGATTTCTTATTATTTGGATGTCAGAGTAGTTGTAGTTAGATGACAGATTGGTAGAAAGATAGATAATGCTGTGTTTAATCTTGCAACATGTTACTATTATTAAACTGGTATATAAATTTATGATGGGAATAATGTAAATGCTTTAACTCAAAAGAGAAAATCACATTTTAGAAAATGAATTTCAAAATTACTGTATGGTAGAAGCAGAATATATATAAACCACACATGGGAGCATCAATTATCATTAATAATTGAACTTTAAAATTGTCAAGGCTAATATATATATGTATATAATTGACTGGTTAAAAAAATAACATTTTAAAAATATTTTTATTGGGGGCTCATACAACACTATCACAATCCATACATCCATCCACTGTATCAAGCACACTTGCCCATTTGTTGCCATCATCATTCTCAAAACATCTGCTTTCCACTTGCGCCACTGGAATAAGATAACATTTCACAATACAATTAGTCATTTTTAAAAATTGAGCTTCTCTGTAGAATAAACTTCAATTTATTATCAAAGTACTTAGTATAATAGGGGAATGAAGAAAGTGCAAATGTTGAGACTTATACCAAGCACTTTGGTAATAATAGGAAATTAATACAAAATATGTGAATATATGTACATATCTGACCTGGAATGCTCAGAGAAGCAGACTGCCCCATCCCATCGGTCTCCAGCATAGAAGCTGCTGGCCTTACAGCTCTGACGGTGCAGCCAACAATCTAGTTCATGGCAGCAGGGAGAAGATATAAGTGTCTATATATACATATATGCTTATATATAAGAATATATATATTTAAGGGAAAAAATTCTACCTGTAATTAAATATCAATTTTAGGGTTAGATAGATTGAGATTAGTGCTCTCCCCTGGCAGTGTGAACATAGATATAAGTTTAAGGTTCATGTTTTTTTTTCATTTATGAAATGGAGATAATATTATAAAACAGCCCTCGGAATTGCATTAAAATAACCCATGTAAAAAGCTTAGCTTAATGCCTGGTGCATGATGGGTAGAGGGTATGCTTGCTATCAGCAGCTTTTACTATTATTCTTGATTTTTTTGGATAATTTACTCCTCCACTGAATGGACATGTAAACTATCGTAAGACTGGCTCTTTAAATAGGAAGGAAACATTTCAGGTTAAATGAGATTGTTGAGCTAGTAACCGCCGAGCAGTCATTTTGCTTACAGCTCTTCAGCTAGTTCCTTCGACTTCCCCTCAAGAGAGCAGTCTCAGGTGCTGGCTACACTCACCCACCTGAAATGACTTGGGAGTCAAAGAACCCTTTCAGAGCGGAGGGCACGGTGATGTGCATTTATCTCCTCCAAACCTATCCCTACACTACCCTCCTCCGTGTCTAGCCTTCCTGCCAGATCGGATCTGTAAGTAGATTGGAATAGCGACCCAACATGTGCATATTCTTTCTAGTACTTGTAATGGAAAGTCCTGCTGGTGTGGTGGGCTCTGCCCTGAGCATTCACCACCAGGTCCAAGGCTTGAACAATAGAACGATGATGTCCCAGAATAGACTGGATGAAAGTGAGTTTGGTTTTTGAGTTTGAACATAGGCAAGGCAAACAGAATATATATATATATATATATATATATATATATATATATATATATATATATATATATATATATAGACTATATTTGAAAATATATTTTTTAACATTCAAATGTCTTTGCATTTGCTTTACCTTGTTTTCTGTCCCATCATTCTCTTTTGACACGGGAGTGGGATAACATCAAGTACATATTTCTGGCACACAAAGAAAACTATGCTTCTGTATTTGAGAGATCCATGATCAACCAACAGATAGACACAGAGAAAAAACATTGATAATCACATAAATAACCTGATAAAGATATTTCCCAGGCCATTCTTAAAGGCTTCCATAAAATAGCATTTACCCACATCCATATTTTTCTTGTGGACTCTGTACGTTCTTTGGAAAACCTTCAGCTCTGGGGGACAGATTCCCAATAAGTCTGTTGCAGCCTACTTGCCACAGTGTCCTCTAGGACTACAGGGATTTGTCATACTTCCTTAACATGAAAACTCGAGAGACACAGAAGCCTCTCAAGAATAAGTCAAGCCTCTGTTCTAGTCATACAGTGTGAGGTTGAGGCATCCTATAACTTTCTGCAGGCCAGCAAACATCCAGCGGGGGCTGAGTCTGGGATCCCACAGCTGGTAGGCCTCTGCACCTTCTGCAACTGTGAGGATGTCATGGAAGCCACGTCTGGCCTCCTCAGACTTCAAAACATAGAAGGAGAATTGAACTCAACATTCGCCCAAGGCCAGTTCCTATTGGGCGAATGTCAGACATGTCTCCCATCCCCCACTGTGGTCATAATTTATTTTAGAAGAATTAATGCCAGGCTAGTCTCTGTGAGTTGGTTATTAAAGAAGTCCCAGATGTCCAACTCTTCCAAGATGCTATTTTGCTCCACCACAACCCCTTTGCCCCCATGACTTCTTAGAGTATATTACCTCAGACCTGGGTTTTGCAATCCACTGCAGTGTCTGCAGAAAATCCCTAAACATTGAGAAATTGTTTCAAGTGGGGGTGGGTGTTGTTCAGTTCCAGACCCCAAAGCCAGGCAGAGGTGAGCCAAATGCAGTGTCCAGAGCCATAAGTCAAACACGTCCGGAAGTCAAAACAACGCGTTTTGCTCCTCCCAAAGCTCCCTCGGGAAAAGAGTATAGCTTTCCAGGTGAGCCAGTGTGTGGAAGCACCGTACTTACACCCTTCAGTGAAGGGGATCTTCAGTCACACAATCAAAGTCAAAAAGCCCTCCAAGGAAACAAAGGTGTGGCTTCGTTTATATCCTCCCTCAAAGGCAGGCCTTCATTGACCCTATTCCTGTCCATTATGAGTGAAGTAGAGAACTCTCTCCCAAACAGGACTATAGTCACACGCATGGAAGGTCCAGAAATTTAATAGATGCCCTATATGATGCCTTATAAGATATGTCTTACAGGCATTGTGGCTTGTTGTTAGGTACCATCGAATCAGTTTCCGCTCAAATGACCTAGCGAACAACAGAGCAAAGCACTGCCTAGACACGCATCATTGACACAATTGGTCTTATATTTGAGCCCATGGTTGCAGTCACTATGTCAAACCTTAATGTCAAGGACCTTCCTCTTTTTCACTGCCCCTCTGCTTTCCCAAGCTTGATGTCCTTCTCCAGGGACTGGTCGCTCTTGACAATGTGTCCAAAGTACCATAAGACTAAGTCTTGCTATCCTTGCCACTAAGGAGCATTCTGGCTGTACTTTCTGCAAGCCAGATTGGATTGTCCTTTTGGCAGTCCACCTGAGGAGCCCTGGTGGTGTATTGGTCACATATTGGGCTGCTAACCATAAAGTCACCAGTTCGATACCACCAAGTGCTCAGCAGGAGAAAGGCAGGCTTTGTACTCTACTTAAGAGTTAACAGCTCAGAAACTCACAGGGGGCAATTCTACCCTCCCCTGCAGGGATGAGTCATCATCACCTCAATGGCAAAGTGTGTTTTTTGTTTTTGTTTTGGTTGACCACTCATGGTACTTCCAATATTTTTCACCAGAACCATAATTCAAATGCATTTTTGAAATCCTCTTTAGTCTTCCTTATTCAATGTCCAAATTTCATATGGAAATGAGGCCACCTAAAATACTACACCTTGGATCAGGCGCACCGTAGTCCTCAAAGTAACCTGCTTGCTTTTCAGCACCTTGGAGAGGTTTCATGCAGGCCATGCACTCAGTGCAATGAGTCATTTGATCTGCTACTTCCACGAGCACTGATTATGTAGCCATACAACAAAAAAATCTCTCAATTTGCCATCATGTTACCTGTCAGTCAAGGTGTGAGAATTCTGGTCTTAACCCTTCATCTTCATCAGCAAGTACTTAAATCCTTCTCACTGTCAGCAAGCAAGGCTGTGTCATCAGCATGTCTCAGGTTGTTAATATGCCTTCCTCAAGTCCTGATGCTACATTCTTCTTCATATAATCCAGCTTCTCTGATTATTTGTTCCCAAAATATACCCAACCAAACTGCCATTGATTGCCTCCACCCCAAAGCAGCCTTATGGTGCGGAGTACAACTGCCCCTGTGACTTTCTGAGACGGCAGCTCCTTCTGGGATGCAGAAAGCTGCACCTTTCTCACAATTATGTGTTCGGCCTGCACATGAAGTAAGTCTTAAGTAAGTAAGATGATACAAACTTGATGCACACCTCTCCCGATTTTAAACCGTGAAATATTCCCTTGTTGTGTTTGCACAACTGCCTCATGATCCATATATTGATAGTTAACAAAACAAAGCAAAACTCAATTCCATCAAGTCAATTCTGACTCATAGCAACTCTATAATAATCGTGAACACAATTTATTAACTCTAGGCCAGGTTTTGTGATTAATCGTTTTTAAATAAACATAAAATACAAGTACAATGGGGTACCCAAAACAACAGGGTTTTTTCCCCCAAAGCTATGTATTTAGGGGGTTTTTTACAAAACAAATTTATGACCTTCAAGTCCTCTCCAATACACTTCAGACATTTGTCAAATCTGTGATTCCATTGTTGGCATTCCATTGTTGGAAACATTTTTCAAACTCATCTATTTGGATGGCTGACAGCACCTCCCTCGTTTTTTCTTCTTCACCTCTTCGAGGTCGCCAAATCACTGTCTTTTCATGTCCCTCATCATTTAAGGAAACAGAAGTCGCACAGAGCAAGGTCAGGTGAGTCAGGTGCATGGGGCAAGAGAGACATGTTGATTTTTTGCCAAAATCTGGCACTGATATGGGTGAACAGGTGCATTGTTTTGGTGGCAAAACCAGTCCCCATCTGCCTCAAATCAGTCCTTTTTTGCTGCACAGTTACCTATTCTTCCCAGAACTTCCAAATAGAAAGCTTGATTAACAGTCTGAGCTGGTGGAAAGAACTCCAAATGCACTATCTCCCTCACATCGCCTCTGTTTTGGGGGGGGGGCTACCACCTCATATCATTATTATTATCTTGTTAAGATATCAGAAGGGCTCACCACTGCCATCGAGTCAAGGCTGACTTATAGGGACCCTACAGGACAGGGTAGAACTGTCCCTGTGGGTTGTGAGAGTGTAACTATACACGGGAGTACAAAGCCCCATGTTTTTCCTGAAACTGTAAACGAGAGAGGCTAAAAAGTATTCTTAGTCAACTAGTTAATTGTCAAGCTGGGACTTAAGCTGAGATCTTTCTCATTCCAACAGTACTTTTAATATCTGTGCATACAACTGTATTCTGATGACTAGAATAAAGATGCTATTTGAACTCCTTAGGAAACATCTATCTATCTATCTATCTATCTATCTATCTATATATATATATATATATATTTTATTTTAGAAACTTTTAGACATAACTCTTTAGATAAACTGAGCCTAAACAATGGTCAGAGTCCCTGTGTGGTACAAACACGTAGAATGCCCAACTGCTAATGGAAAAGTGGGAGTTTTCAGTCTGCCCTCAGATACCTTGAAAGAATGACCTGCTAGTCTACTTGGGGAAAGCAAGGGAGCAGAGCAAATTCAGTGGTCGCTGACATAAATGATGGTCATTCACTGTCAGTGCCATTGAGTCTACGCTGCCTCAGGGACCCTGGGTTTCCGAGACTAACTGGTAAAGGAGTAGAAAGCCCACTCTTTCACCTGTGGAGCTGCTGGTGGTTTCCAACGACTGCTAATCGCAGAACAACTCATAACCACTACACCACCAGGGTTTCAGCAGGTGGTCAGGTAGCTGAAATAGTCTTGTGCTACTCACTCCAATCCTGGTAGAATTTTGTTTTGCTTTGTTTTCATTTTCATCTCAACTCTCCCTTTTACTTTATTAACACATCCCTGCCCCTTTTCTCAGGAGTCCTTATGATGCAGTGGATCGCATGGTGGGCTACTAAGCACCAAGTCAGCAGTTGGAAGCCATGAATCGCTCTGTGGGAGAAAGTGGAATCTCCCCTCCCTAAAGAGTTACAGTCTCAGAAGCTCAAGGGCAGTTTGACTCTGCCCTACACGGTCCTTTGAATCTGAATGGACTCAGTGGTAGGGACTGAGAACCCTTTTCCATTCATCTGCAGCTTTTTCCCAATTTGGTCACTAGATTAGTATGAAGCACCTAAATTACTTCATCTCTTATTGATATCCGATAAAACTGTATTATTTAATGAGCCATGGAAATACCTACTATAATGGAAATTGGAATTTTAGGCCAAAAGGGAGCTTTATAAATTACTTCATCGTGTTTTCTTTTGTTTAATGGAATGCTAATATAATCATGCTGGTACTATGGTTTTGCTCAGTCTCCTAGAGTTCTTAAATACTCAAGCTTTCTTAACTAAGGTGAAGCACTATATTTAACCTACTTTATATTTTTATATCAGTGTATCAAATGCATATGTTTGAATGAGTATGCCATATTCCAACATGCTAGATAAAGCACTTTAGCAGTTTTAACAGCTCAATACCTAGAACTTGTGAGTATTATCTAGCAATGGCGGAGCTTTGCTTAGAAAGAAATTCAGATGAATCAGAGTTTAGCCTGCTAAGTGTACTTGATTATCTAAGCTAATTAACTTAGGATATCTATCAGCAGCAAATAGAGGTAGATAAAGGGTCTAGTTACTTAAATCTAAATTGGGTTTTTCATTAATTATACTAATAATATATTTGATTTTTAAGTAAATATGTGTTTCTCTGAACTCTATGGAAATATCCAGTTGGTGCCTAATAATATTAATTTTATGTTTCTAATAAGAACTTTAGAACTTTGTATACCATAAGATCTGAAATATTAAGTCAAATCCCTTCATATGAAGAATATATTGTTTAATAACTTGTAAGGGGCATGATTAAAATCAGTGAGTTCCAAAACACTGAATGCTGAAAACATCATTGTGCATTACCAATTTGAAAAGAAAATGGATGGGAATGTGTGGTAGTTACATAATCTGGTGTCAACTTGTGGAGGGATGAAGGCTAGCCTGTCAATCAGGACCCAGTGTGATGACTTCATTTGGAGGCACTATGGAGATAAATAGCTCACTGGAGGTGGGACTCAGAAACACTCCCTCGAAGACATTCCTGTTGACAAGACACATGGAACTACACTAGAGCCCTGGAGCTGGAGGAGCGACGTGAAGACTCCTGCCAGTGCTGAGATGCTTCTACTGCCATTGGATCCACAAGACTTTCCACTCACTGGCCTATGATCTTCCCGCATTTGGTGTCATTGCATGTGTTGCATGAATCTGAAGAGGAATTTATAGATAAAAAACAGACATATATATGGGCTAGTATCAGACTTATGGACTTGATCTGTACTGGGCTGTGGTGTTTTCTCAATATTTGATTGCTCTTGCATACAAAGCTCTTTCTTATACACATGTGGGTGTCTATGAATTTGTTTCTTTAGTCTAAGCAGGCTAACACAGCATGAGCACCACTGATCAGATGCATGTAATTAGGAACTGTAAGGCAATTAGAATTATTGGAGTACTGAGTGCAAACGTTGTGATCCTGACAATAAAACACGATGCCCAAGTTGCAGCTATTTGAGCCTTAAACTTTCTCTTAGCATTTCCTATCAAACCTAGTGGTTTTGTTTCAGTAGTTATATTACACCTAGTAAGTGTTTGTGTTTAAGAGTTGTTAGTGCTTATACACAAACACTATTAAAACACAATGAACCACGATGCCTTTTGTCTCATTTATACTGCATTAAGATTGAAAGTAGGGTGAGGAAAAGATGACCTTGTTTCTTTCCATTAGGTTGAATATGAACTCTCTTCTTTTACAAAGAAGTTAGCAACAGTAAGAAAGCAACATGCACTGATTTCAAATAATAAAAGAAAATTTACAGAATGTGGGCCATTTATGGATAATTTTCTGTGGTTAAGCATGGAGTTTCCATGAGTCAGAATTTACTTGATGACAATAGGTTTGGTTTTCTGCTTATTTTGTATTGTTTATAGCCCACATAAAAATGAATCATAACACAAAAATCCTTACTTTGTTTTTTTATTCTTCCAAGTGACAATTTTCACTACATTTTTACTAGCTTTTGTGAAATTTGGGTTTTCTCAAAAAATAAAAGTCGTGAAAAATCTAAAAAATTTTTCTGAAAAAATAAAAGTACTGATAGCCTGTGGAACAAACACTTCTGTTTCAACTGTACTTTCATAAATAATGTTTGACTTCAAATAATTACAAATAAATTCTTACGGTCCTTTCCCATTTTAACGGGGTTTACAAAATTCCCATATAGTAGTCCTAACATCTACGATAAACTCTAAGCCTAAATATAGTGAGAATTCTTTTATTAGATGATGTTTGAAAATAAGCTAAAATAGCAAAGGATCATTAGCATTTTGAATTTTCTCAAAAAACTATCATCTTATAGATATCATCTTCAAAGAGAATGATTTTAAAACCTAAATATAGGCTATGAACTTAGCTATCCCAATGTAATAGATGCATTATTTGCTTGTGGTGGCTATTGACTTTCATGTTATTTATATGTTATTTGTGAAGGATAGTGGGTGGGGGTAAGCTATGTGTATAACATTACTGATTCCGAGGCAGCATTCTCATCTTCCATTTGGGAAACCTAGCTTCAATTTCTGCCCAATGTACCTCAAGTGCAGGGAACCCGGGTGGCATAGGAGTTATGAGTGGGGCTGCTAACCACAAGGTCAATAGTTGAAACCACCAGCTATTCTGCAGGAGGAAAATTGGGCTCTTTCGTCCCAGAAGAACTTACGGTCCAGTAAACTCACAAGGGGAAGTTCTACTCTGCTGTATAGGGTCACTATGAGTCAGTGTTTCAGTCCAGGTAGACTAGAGAAACAAATTCATAGATATTCATATGTGTATAACAAAGAGTTTTATATAAAGAGTAATTGTACATTAAGAAAACATCCCAGACCAGTTCAGATCAAGTTAATAAGTTCAATATTAGCCTACATGCCCATTATCAATGTTTAAATTCCTCTTAAGAATCAACTCAAAACATGCAATGATGCTGAGTGCAGGATGATAACAGGCCAGTGGGTGGAAAGTCTAGTAGATCCAGTGGCTGTGGAAACATCTGAGCTCTGGTGTAGGTCTCTATGTGACTCCTCCAGTTCCAGGACTCTGGCTACATCAGTGTAGCTCCATGTGGCTTGTCACCAAGAAGACAAGCAGAGAGGGTCTCCTACCTCCTAGGAGGCACCGAGAAGTTCTCAGAAACCTCAGGAGAAGGCCAGGCCCACACAGAAGCCTCATTGGCTATGGCCTGATTGACAGGCTAAACTCCACCCCTTTGCAAGTTGATAGGAGATTATGTAACTACCACGTCAGAATTGACTCTGTGGCAGTAGGTTTGTTTTTTAGTTTGCTTAGGTACCTCAAGCTCAGATAACACCTGTCTGTGAAGGCTTGCATATTGCTATCCTACTGAATAGATTTCAGCAGAGCTTCAAGAGTAAAATGAACTTGGAGGAAAGACCTAGGAATCTACTTCCAAACTAATCAGCGAATGAGAACCCTTGGATCACAATAGTTCAATCTACAACCATTCATGGGAATATCATAGAACAGGGCAATGTGTTGGGGTTTAGTTTGGGTTTGTTTGCTTGTTTGTTTTCATTTGCCTGGAGTTTCCATAGCAGTATTGATGCACTTGGATTACTGGGACAAATATTGAAAGTATCTTTGTGGACTGCTAAAAGAACAAACAGATCCTTACTGGAAGAAATACAACCAGAAAGCCCTTAGGAACAAGCAAATGAGACTCCATCTCACATACTTTGAACATGTTGTCAGAAGAGACTAATCCCTCAGAAAGGTCATAATGCTTGGTGAAGTAGCAGGGCAGGAGGAGACAGAAAAAAGAAGAAACCTCTGATAAGATGTATTAACACAACAAGAGTGAGCTCCAACCGAATAATGGTGAGCATGGCACAAGACCAGGCAGTCCGTGTTCTGTTCCACACAGGCTCACTAGGAGTAGGAAACAGCTCAACAGCGCCCGATAATAACAGCAACGTGGGAAAAACACGGCAAGTCGCAAAAAGCATCCAAGGAAGAGGTAAGGAATGTAAACGTACAGTCACTGTACCAAGAAATTGTTCAATTTCCAATCCGATTAAAAACAGTTGATCAAGAACCAATGATACTAAAGAAAGGAACACGAGGCTTGAAAGAAAACAAGGGACCATCTAGCTCAGAAGCAACAAAGCCCACACGGAAGCAGCACACCAACATGGGTGATCGTGAAGGGCAGAGGAGACCAGGTCTCCAACAACAAAGGTGGGTGGGTGGGGGAGGGTGGTGGGAATCACATCACTGTGAATGAGGGGAGTGCGTGATCGGGACCCAATGTCCATCTGTAGACAGCTGGACATCCCTTGCAGAGGGGTAGTGGGGAGGAGATGAGTCACTCAGGGTTCAGTGTAGCAACAATGAAACTCAAAACCTTCCTGTAGTTCCTGAAAGCTTCCTTCCCTCCCATTTATCATGACCCCAATTCTACCTAGCGGACCTGGTTATACCAGAGGATGCACAGCGGTGCAGTAGGGATCTGGAAACACAGTGAATCTAGGACGGACGAACCCCTCAACACCAGTGGTGGGAGTGGCGACACCAGGAGGGAAGGGGCTGTAGAAAGGGAGAACCTATCTTGGAGATCTATGGTAAACTCCTCTCTGGGAGATGGGCAATGGGGAGGTGGGTGAGGGGAGACGCCGGGCAGTGTAAGATAAGATAAAATAATTATTTATAAACTATTAAGGGACCAGGGGGAAGGGGGGAGTGGGAGGGAGGGGGAGGGTTAAAAAAAGGAAACCGAGCTGATTCCAGGAACCCAAGTAGAAGGCGAATTTTGAGAATGACGAGTGCAACGAATATATAAGGGTTCTTTGCTCAACTGATGCATGTATGGATTGTGATAAGAGTTGTATGAGCCCCAATAAAAAGATTTATTCATTAAAAATAAATAAATATATATATAAGGTGCCCTGGTTCTAAGCCATGGTTTTTACAATCACTTCATATTCATGCAAATGCTGGAAAATGAAGAAGGTATACTGTAGAAGAACTGATGCCTTTGAGCGATGATGTTGGTGAATCTTGTCAGTACCATAGATTGCATACGAATGATCAGTTCTGGAAGATGGATAGCCAGAATGCTCCTTAGAAGTGAGGATCCAGAGACTTTGTCTCAGGTCTTTGGACATGTTATTAGGAGAGATCATCCCTGGGAAAGGACATTATGGTGGATGAAGGACAGTTTCGGTGAAGGAGGGAACACCCTTCAGGATCTGGGTTTGTTTGGTGGATGCAACAATGGGCTCAAGCATAACAATTGTCAGGCGGGTGCCCATGGGCAATGGCTTGTACATAGGGTCACTGTGCATCAGAACCGACTCAGTGCCACCCAGCAACAAGCACTGACAGTGTACAGTGGTAATCAGACACGTTAGCAAAGCACCCCGTCTGCCACATGTTGTTATAAGTTAAGTGGCAATAAGCAAGACACTAATAAAAATAACTCAGTAAACGACCACCATTTTCCCACAGGTAAATTCTGTACCTTTTTGATTGAGGAAAGAAATATAGATAGATAGATAGATAGATAGATAGATAGATAGATAGATAGATAGATAGATAGATAGATAGAAATTGAGTAGATTCTGACTCAGGATGACTTATGCGTAAGACTGTAATTGGGAGACAGGTAGCCATCCCTGTGTTAATTCTTCTACACATGCGTGAGCAAGGAAAGAACTCATATTGACGTGGAAAGTGACCAAGGACACTGACCGTTGGACGCTGGTGAGTCAGAATCAGTCTAATGGAAGTGAGGCTTTCTGGATTGCGATAGAGCCAATAGAAGTTTCGTTTTCTTTCTCTCCCAAGTGGATGCTTTTCTCTCTCTTTTGTGACAATACTTAAATCAGTTTTTCTGGTATCTGAAATGCTCGGTGAATACCAACCAGTAATTAATAACTTTTCATCCAAGTAGGTAATATATCAGAGTGAATGTGTTGTTTATGAGTATATCAATATCGTTTAAAAACTATATGCTGGGGTATAAAAGCAACGTTGAAGTGTTAGATTGCTAATGCAGGCTCATAGCCTGGAAAGTGATTTCTTTTAATAGTTTTCTTCATTTAAAAATGTTCCCTTTCAACTGCAGATTCTGCGGTTGGATGCAATGAAGGGGAAATTTATTCCTTTGACACATTTATTCTTTTAATAGTTATTCATTTGAAAAAAATTCACCGGGTGCATATATATTTTGAAGTCTGTAGAGAGATTCATTTTTGACACTTTTTTGGGGGGGCGAATTTTTTCATTTAAGTAGGCTTTCACTGCATGGAACTATTGGGAAGATTTCTGCAAACTTGAGCAATCTGCAAATTCGGGTGCAGCAGAAATGTGAGCAGCACCCTGTGAACTTGTCTGGGGCCCCACAAGCCTGGGATCCATCAAATGCTCAAATACTTATGAAGCAATTTGAAGGATAAAATTTCGCCGACCAGTACTAAATGTCCATAAGTATAGCACTTCTTATAACATAGAAATTGCTACCGTAGAGCATTTACAACAGACCGCATCTCGGGGTGTGTGCAGGGCCATGAAAGGAACATGGTCACATGGCCCACACAGAGAGCAAGGGCTCTCTTACAACAATAAGTCTCTTTGTTTACACAGTTAATGCAATGACTCTAATTGCAAACGAACTTTTGATTGGGTTTTACCCAAGCCGAGCAGGGTCATGATATGTTCTTATTGTATGGGCAATCAAACAACGTATGGATGCATCCTCCTTATTTCTGACTGATTTCTGTCCCCAGTTCCAAAGACAGCACCCACCAATGTAAGCGGAAGAAGTGGAAGAAGGCACGAGTTAGTCATTGCCTGGGAGGTAAGAAAGCCTATATTGGACATCAAATATTGTTGAACTCTGAGAGCGTGGGCTACACATAGACCCTCTGTACCTGCGACAGAGTGGCCAGATCATTTCTGTCTCAATGAGGTTCCGAAACACTCTGAGCAGACTGCCCTGAGATGAGTATTATCAAATCAGCCTTTTCCATTTCCATCGTAGTCCCAGTAGACTTTTCTTTAAGTCTAACATTTGCTGCCTGGTCAGAATTAACTTTCAATAATTAAAACATGTCCTCTCACAGACTACCTCATGTGTTTGTTTGTCTTAATTTGCGATTTGAATGTTTCCTGATTAAATAACATTCTTGACTTATTTGTAGACTAAGAATTAGCCACCTCTGAAAGGGAGAGGACCCTGGGTAGCTCCAACAGTTTGCACTTAACCTAGCGAGGAGCCCTGGTAGCATGGTGGTTGTATATTGGGCTGTAAACCACAGGTTAGCAGTTTGAAGCCACCAGCTACTCCTCGGGAGAAAGAAGAGGCTTTCTACTCCTGTGAGGAGTTACAGTCTCAGAAACCCTCAGGGGCAGTTTTCCTATCCTAGAGGGTCACTATGTGTCGGCATCAACTCGTTGGTATTGAGTTACTAACCTAGAGGTTGGACAGTTGAATCACCCACTGGAGATCTGCTTCCATAAAGATTCCAGCAAGAAACCCCTGTAGAGAAGTTTGGATTTTGCATGGCAGGTAAAATCCTGGACAATCTCAAAGAAAGGTGACTCATTTTAAAAACTGCAGAACTTCGGCCAGTTTAAGTCCCTTGCCTAATAAGCAGTCGAATTGAGACTGTGCATACAAAAGTTGCAAACTTTCAGTCATTTCACCCTTTGGTCTCTGGCATTTCTTCTGTCAAGGGAAAAGAGCGTGGAAGAGGAGTACGAGGCATACAGGCATTTGCCGTAAAGAGACCTTTGTGTTTAAATAACGGAACTTTCAGCTACAACACGCATGGAGCTCACAGAAGTCCCTGGTTGTGCAAGTGTTGAACTGCTAACTGAAAGGTCTACTCTAAATGTTCCAGCCCACCCCCCCCCAGACACCTCCGAAGACAAACTTGCCAATCTAGCTCCCAAATCACCCCGTGAATACACTGCAGACCAGAGTTTTACTCTGACCTTTCCGGGGTCAGCAAGAATCAGCCCAATGCAGCTGATTTGCTTTGTTATGTGCTTGCTGTGTTGTTTGAATGTCACTCACAGGGAAAAAAAAGAACTTTGAGAAAAATGAAAATATCCCTGACCATCTCCAAGCAAAGTGATCAAATATTTAGGGGGGGGGAATGTTTCCCAGTAAGAAATCTTCCGTCATCACATCCTCTGCCTGGTTCTTCTGCCACCCACCTACCTTCTTCTTCAGTAAAACTTCATGCCTTAGTTTTATTGTTATTTTTCATATCTGTAAAAATATTAACTTAATAATAATGCCCGAGCTTCACTGAGATCAGTTCTTATCAAATATAATTGCCCTTCTCTATAACCTTTGATAAGGAGTCCTGATGGTATAGTGGCTTATGCCCTGGACTACTAAACTCAAAGTCAGTAGTGCAAACCCAGCAGCCACAGAGTGGGAGAAAAATGAGGTTGTCTGCTCAAGAAAGATTTACAGTCTCACAAATGCCAGGGAGAAATTCTGTTCTGCCCTATAGGCTCACGATGAGTCAGAATCAACGCAATGGCAGTAGGCTGGAGGTTGGGGCGTGGGGTGTCTTTCTTTGGCTTTGATGTAAGCGTTGATATAATGATCTTTGTCTACCTGCCTCCACACAGTGCACACTTCTTCCTCAAATAATTGCTTAGTAAGAGAAGTTAAGGGCTGTGCTAGGTAGGCACTCATCTTTGTGAATTCCTGACTAACTGTTCAGTCGCAGTCCCTTCTTTCTGGGATAAGATCTGATTTCTCCTCTCTTAGGTGCCCTCAGTATTTAATCCACATATTTACGCTCAGTGGTGCTGTTGCTATTTTTCTAGTCATTTTCAATCTCAGATCAAAATCTTAGCAATTTCCATGTAAACCCACCCTGGGTTGGCACTGAATTTTAAACATACAAAATATATAATGCAAAGATTTCTAGAGCAAATACCACAGCCAATTTGTGTTCCTTCTCTTAGGAAAGCACAAAACGATGTTAAAATTTCTAAGGTAAGAAGCAAGGAGAAATGGCCCCCTCTTAGCAGCTCATGTTTGCTGTGCAAAGCACTCGTCAGAGTGCTCGCGGTGACAAGATTTCTCTCCACCACCGGACCATGTGACAGTTTGCTCACTGCGGGAGAGTCTAGTGTGGGGTCCCACGGCCTTCATTTCACATACATGACTAATTGGAGCAAAATGGTTTCACTTCAAGAGTTTCAGAACTCTTGATAACCCTCTTAAATGCCAACGGATCTTATGGAATATTTCATCTTGTACCTTCAAAGCTTTTAGGCTCCCGAAGACTGCCAACGTGAGTTGCTTGTTGATTTCCAAAATAGTACCAATGTAGGAAAGTCTGTTTTCTGGTTTTATAAGAAAAAAAAGTTTAAGAATTTGAAGTTATTGGGTTTTGGGTTTCGTTTTGTTTTTCCCTGAATGCCATTGTGTTGATAACAAATTGCTTTTCTTCTCCAGCCAGTATCTGAGGAGTTTCAGAATGGGGAAGGCTTTGGCTATATCGTGGCTTTCAGACCCAATGGGACACGGGGCTGGAAGGAAAAAATGGTGACCTCTTCGGAAGCATCCAAGTTCATTTATCGAGATGAAAGCGTTCCTCCCCTGACCCCCTTTGAAGTGAAGGTTGGCGTCTATAACAACAAAGGGGACGGTCCTTTTAGTCAAATTGTGGTCATCTGCTCAGCTGAAGGAGGTCAGTTTCTATACCCCTCTTGTATCTATTCGATGTTTTCATATTTTATTTGTTATATGAGTGTTGACAGATTATTGTACATAACTTGAGAAACCAAGATAGGCCCCAATAGAAGATAAAATTCACTACTTTAATTTGAATATGTTTTCCAAGATTTTGGTCTTATTAAAAAGAAGCAAAACATTGATATATGTTGATTTATGTTCTCCACTCCCTGACCGTCTGTGATTAACATCTTTCCATGATGTTGACCCTATTAGAAATGCTTGCGGTTCACGCTGTTCTCCAGGCAGGCATTGATCAAAACCTCTTTGATTTGAAATTTAGGTAATTTTATATCAACCCAATACATTTAAATACTATGTGAACTAAATTTAAAGATTATAATGATGGAACCAACAAATATTATTTCTTACCCCGTGCACAAAGCATCGAGATGCTTATAAAAAGTATCAGATAGGGCTTTCTTTTGGAAGCTTGTCATACATATCATTAAATCCTCATTCTCTTTTGTCAACTCGGCATTACTATTATTTTAATGTGCAGCGGGAGAGATTGAGGTACAGAAAATTTATGGAACTTGCTCAAGTGATGCAGCTTATAGTTAACCATCAAACCCAGGTCGGTCTAACCATTACGTCCCTGATTTTCCTATAGAATTCTACCTTTAAAAACATTATGTCATTTCATCCTCAAGCTAAAACAATTAGGTAGTCGGCACTGACTAGGCTCTGTGTGTGTGTGTGTGTGTGTGTGTGTATATCAGAGTAGTAAAGAACTTAAGTTGCCACTATGGGTTAAGTGTTCAGCCCCCACCCCCTCACCTACTTCTCTGCAGGAGAATGATGTGGTATTTTCCTCCCGTAAAGATCCAGCCTTAAAAACTACACGACACTTATTCTGTCCCACGGTATCCATATGGGTAGAAATTGGCTTAACAGCACCCGTCAACAACAGATTGATAAGGTTGAAATCTGTAATTTGCTCTTGATTATGGTCAATAAACCCACTGCTATCAAGTTGACCCTAATTCTTCCTGGGCCTATCACAAAGAGCAAAACGGATCCAGATGGCTGCCAAGACTGTACATATTTTTCTATTTATTTTAGCAGTTTTATTGACATATAATTCACATATCAGACAATTTGTGACTTAACCATAATAAAAAGAGTTTTGCAATCATTATCACAATCAATTTCAGAACTTTTTGTTTCACTTTTGTACTCATTATTATTAGTTCTTCATTTCCCCCCAATTCTGCTGCCATGACCCTAAGAAACTATTAATCTTCCAGTTGCTGTCTCTATAGATTTACCTATCCTGCATTTCACACAAAGAAAAACCTGTTAAAGCCCTAACAGCAATTAAAAAATAAAACTGAGGAAAAAAACCTCAATTCAAAAGAAAGCAGAAAAAATAAAACTGGCACAAATTTAAAATGAATCAAAAGAGAAGACTAACAAAGTGTTTAATTTTATCCTAACTATATCTGCATTAATCCATCTTCCAGTGCGTGCTATCTGCTAGCAAACCTATTCACATCCGTGCTCTCTGGTCAGAGGGAAGTCCGTATAGGGATCTTATAAGTCAGCTGTTCTCAACCTGTGGGTCGTGACCCCTTTGGGGGTTCAAACGACCCTTTCACAGGGTTCGCCTGATTGATAACAGTAGCAAAATGACAGTCATGAAGTAGCAATGAAAATGATTTTGTGGTTGGGCATCACCACCACATGAGGAACTGTGTTACAGGGTCACGTCATTAGGAAGGTTGAGAACCGCTGCGTGGACTTGGGGCTTTCACTGTCATCCATTGCCTTCTTCAACCTGGGTGCTCAGAATTTAAGTTCCAATACTCCTCCCTGTCCCTGTATTGCATTGTATTCATTGCAGTCTTTGGGGCACCCTGGTTAAGTTCATGTGGACTTAACTGACCCCTCGCTTAGTTGGCTACTTGTTTTAAGACAGGCTTTTTGGGCCCTAGACACAATGCTTTCTGATAGCCAGCTGACTTCTTATCCACACTTTGCTATAGCACCTGTATCTTCAATGGCATAGTGCATTAAGAGTTGGGCTAGTAATTGCTAGACTATATGGGGCAGAATGCTATCTCATTCCCTCGTAGAGACACTGGTGGCCCCACCTTGCAGCTAGGAGGCCAATGCTTAACCCACCGAACCACTAGGGATACTTATTGCGGTCAATAAGGGAATACAAACCCAGCATCCTACCTCAAAACACTAGGCTCTTTTAAGTTCTAATACAAAAGTTCAGTTTCCCAAGTGAGAAGAAACGTGACGGAACTGCTCCTTTAAAGTTAGTTTTCCCACTGTGGTTTCTCCTATTCAGAGTAGGATTTCAGTCACCCCTGCAAGCAACATAAATACTTCACTTTCCCCAAATATTTCACCAAGTCAGTACTTGTTTCGGCTTCTGATAACCATTGTTATTTAAACTAACCCTTATGCTTCCTTACTGCCTATAGATGAGAATTGATAAGCTCAAGATAAGTATTAATCTCTTTGCTACTGTGAACTGATTCATGGGGGAAAAAACAAGGTCATTTGGGTATTCAAAAAACACCCCCGTACTTCATTTCAGTACAGAGCGGTTTTTGAACCATCGTGTTTTTTTGTAAAGTCCATTGTACAAAATAAAGGCAGCAATGTGGAAAACAACGAGTGAATAGGAGTTGTAAGCATTTCACTTAAACACCGCAAGCTTAGCACCTCAAGTTTATGAGATGTTCTCAAGCCACTAAGCCATGCTACTTACAGTATTAAATTTAATTCTCATCATCAACGATGATATAGGAATCTCAAGCCTCATTCTACCCTAAAGGAAACTGAAGCTCAGAGAGATTAAATTGCATACTCAGTACACACTCCTAATTAATATAGCAGTTTTGAGTCCAAGATTGGATGACTCCAAAGAAGAAAACGCATGCCAGTCCAACCTCATATGTGTCTGCAGACGCATAATAAAGTCCAGAAATCCTAGTTGGAGAATAGAACGCAACAGGAGTAACAGGACATAGAGAATGCAACAGCTTCCCACAAACACATGTATGTTACACCTTTTTGTACAGATCAGTTCCGCTGGGAAGCATACAATGGTACAGTCTGTATGTAATACCCTATTAAATGCCTGTGCCACTAGTTCATGAGTATACTGTACTGAGTTTTCTTTTATAATTTTAATGTGAACAAAACAGTGCATGCTTCCACCTGTAGTCAGCAGCACCCAATCTCTTGTATATCATGTATCTTTGGAGTGTTGTATTATTGTCTCTCTATTTAATTTTCATCCAAAAATAATACTGTTAAGTGCATCACGGCTCCCAAACACAGCCAGACCAGTGCTAATGATAACAGCAGCCAGAGACTACGGAGAAGCATCAATCTGGAAATGAAACAAAACAGGTGGAACAACACAGAGGTAGAAAATTAGTGAATGTTCTTGCTCATGATTTAGGCATGTTTGCACAGCTACCGAATCACACAATGTCCTATTTCGAAGAACAGGCTGCGGATTTTAAGTGATGTATGATTACACTGCCTTGCTAGGATGGTGTATACTAATATTTTGTATTATTTATTACTTTAAAAGTTTAAAGTACATGTTTTATTCAGGAAGTGCCTATTTTTGTTGCTTTAAAATTGCTTCAAACTAATTCTCAAGTACATCACCCCAAAGGTCATATCAGATGAATTGTGGAAGCTTGTGAGCATGCTTTGTATGGTAGCACCAACACTGCCTTTAAGAAATTCAGCTTTGTGATTTCTTATTACCCCTTGCTTTCCAAGTAAATATAGCAGCCATTGTGGCTTTTTACACTGTGCTTCCTTCAACTTGAAACAGCTTGCCTTTGGAGATTTAGCTTGCAAGCTAGATCAGAAACATGCATATTCTCTTTCAAAGACACATAGGTTGTTGTGATTCCATATCTGATAGCAGTCCTTCATTTATCTCAGTAGACTTACGCATGAGAGAAACCTTGCAGAAGTTTACTATATTGGAACTTTCTGGATAAATCTGACAAAAGCCCCAGAATTGTTCAATTGTGTCAAACAAGAAAAGCAGCACAACGGAAAAGCAGAATCTTTTCCTGGAGGCAACAGAAGTGGGGTTCCCATGCCGATGGTTTGTTCCGTGGTCAGCCTTGCCTTCCAACACGGGGGAAACGCAGAAATGCAGATCTAGAAGGAAGATATCGGATGATCTGATATGTCTACAACGAAGTACTTTTAATTCATTCGACTCTTGCAGGGAGGTGTCATCAAGATGATTTCAGACTCAGTAAGCCAGCGAGTCAGAGGAGACCTGACCCGTAGGATTCTCCAGGCTTTAAAGTTTGTGAGCACACCGCCAGGTCTACCGCCAGGTCTTTCTCCTGTGGTACAGCATGTGAATTCAACCACCAGGCTTTCCGTTAACATTTGAGTGCTTCACTACCGTGCCAGCCGAGACTCGAGTTATTCTACGGGTTAAAATATATTTTTGAACAAGTCTTTTAGAAGAGTGAGGAATAATGGATCAGTTCTCTTTTTAGTTTCTTAGCGAATCCCTTGACCTGGACAGGAGCGGCAATTTCACAAATTGAGCCATTTTTTAAAGCGTCAAAGGCTGTAGCAAACATAAAATTGTACTCACCCTGGTGTAGATGCCTTTCCTCTCTCTTGGTGACTGTTCAAATAGATTCACAGACTACCTTTTATCATAATACAAGGATGTACTCCTCCATTAGAAAAGTTTGCGCTCTGTGTTTTTCCCTTAAACTATCTACCTATTTATCATTTCAAAAGTTCTCCATGTTCTAAGCTACATTAAAGAACACGAGAAAAGAGACTGCTCTTCATTGCATGCTGATGGCAGAGTTCTTCCTTCTCGGAGCAGAACGGTAGGAGCATGCCCAGGCCACTGTGGAAGAGAGACCGCCCTCCCGCAGCTCACCCCACATCAAGAAGGACATGTGCTAGAGCGCATCAGACGCAGCCACAGAATTCCTGTCCTCCACCTACTTTCCAGTGGGACATCTATGATGGTTGGTGGTCACAGCCACAGCATGTTCCCATAAAAGTTGATGAGTAGGCCCCAGAAACCGCCCCCTTTGTTTTCCTTCCAAAGAAAACATATTGACATGTGATCCAAATTTATGGTCCAAGAAACTTTGAATGCATCCTAAATTATTCATTATACACATGGATGTTTGGTGTTGCAAGAGCACGGGACAGCATGTGAGTTTGTGAGTTCACAAACTTAACATCAGCACAAGGTCGATTCCTGTGAGACAGATGTCAGATATGTCTCGAGCCCTACAACCTTCTCTATCAAATCTTACACTTACCGTGTCTCCCACGGCACTCTAATTTCCTGTTGATATGTTGGTCCACTATCATCACCCTATGTTCTATGCAGACAATACTCATAATAGTGGAGTTTGTTAGGGGAGTTAGCATGTTACACTTCCGGATGAGAAATGCTCAAAATACCATTATTTTGGTGCAGCATGCCTTATCCCAAGAGCCCCTCAGCTCGTCACCTCTGTCCTGCTGAAGCAAATGTTTCAATGGCCTTTTTGTACTGTCAACAAATGCCCAAGGGCACACCACTCTTCTACAAGGCTCAGCTCAAAAGTTCCCTTCTGTAGCTTCCTGAGTCAGCAAAGCTTGCTCCCACCATTAAGTATCTGGAGGCATTCCACAACAAACCCTCCGCCCAAAGGCACTGAGCTTGAGTTGTACCATGGGCGGGAAGCCTACTCCTCGGCTTCATGCTCTCGCTCTGGGTCCTGCTGCTGTCATTCCTTGGTTGCTTCTCTGGTGTCACAGCGTTCTGTCTCAGTATCTAGGAGGTTCAATATGCCAGGATCTTAGGACCCAAAGACACATTGCACTCTTGTCTCTTCTTTCTTGATGGTCATGAAATTCCACACCATGTTTTTGAGATGGTTCATCATTTTATACCCCACATGAAGGCAACATTGGCCAATCTCAACTTTACAGTCACACATATTTATCATCACAATTAATCTTGTTTAAAAAAAATCACTCATAACTGAATATATAACCATATCATCATCTTCCCCAACTTTTTTTTTAACAGATCCACCAGATCAGGAAAAGAGGAAATATCCCCAACCTACATGGCTCCACCAAGTTCTTTGGCAGGAGTTGCAAAGACTATTGCTAGGAGAGACATATTGAATAATTCACTGCATTGCACTTGATCTTGCAGTTAAATCGCATGATTTAGACTTTGGCCCTCTCAGCTGGACTGCTGTCCCGCAGTACTAGAGAAAGTGCTCCAAGTGGTTCTTCTGCTCACAGTTTTGAGCAAATGTTTCCACAACAGAAATAGCTGTGAATTTCTTTGTCAATGGCAAGCAGCCTCTGATATAAACCTGGAAGGAGAGAGAGTTGCCTGCCAGGATTTCCATGTTCCTCGCACTTACATTGAATATCTATACCCTTTAAACCAAAGAAGAACTGCAGGCATTTGAATCCTGATTTAACTGCAGACCTCTTAAATATGGCATAACCCTGTACCATATGATCAACTTAGGAACAGTTCTATTATTTTGAAAGAACAAGAAAGCCCAATATAAGTGATATTAGAATAGGTCAGAATAAACAGTGCTTTTTTTTTCAAGATAAAAATTCAAATCAACTTTAACGTTCATACTCTGATAATTACCTAATAGTCAGTCTTATATCAGTTTTCCATCCATTTTTTCGTTGCTATGCCTTTGTAAAGGGAAAGAACTTGGGTATCTAAATGCCCCTTAAAGGAAAAAAATTAAATATAGATCAATAATAGGTTGAATGCTTTATTTGTCACACACTTCAACCTTCCTGATTATAATTTTTTAACATTTTGCTTTGAATGTCAAAAGTGTGCTGATTTTATTGTTATTAATAAACAAAGCCTATCCTCATTTTCAGAAAGCGGTATGCAATTATCCCTCTGAAAATGGAAGCAAGACAGTTCAAATTAAAATACAACATTCATGAGGTGTCATTCTCCAAATCAGTTCTTCATTGAAGCTGAGCTTACTGGGATTTATGTGGACTTGAAGATTAATAAATTGGCATATTAGTTGTAAAATACAAGGAATAATTTCCTGTCTTTGCCAGATGATCCATTTGGATTAGTGCCTGTAAAAGTCAGCTACAGCTGTCTTTGCTGAATTTTTAAATAATGAAAACATAACCCTTCTCCCAATGAGTTTATTAAACTCTACATTGATTAATGCCATTTCCCACCGCTCCTGGGAAATCAGATGTATAATCAATATTATAAGCACATACCCCTAGATTATTTGGAGAACACCAGCTGTTAGGTCACTTAATACAAATGTATCATCTAAATTCATGAACTTGGCAATGTTATCCAAAATCTTTAATCTAGCAGAAGCTGAAATCTATCTATCAATCAGCCTGTCCACTTTATATGGAATTAAGACATTATCCGTGGTCTAATTAATATCATGATAAGTTAAAGGAAAAAGAAAGATCCTTTTAAGCCATTAAGTCCATTAGGGCTATGCCTGTACAAGCTCATAAATAAGTCCCTTAACTTTCATCAACTGGCGTAGCTGTCAGGGGCAAGTAAGAGTGGCAGGAACGTCTTGTGAATCAAGAAAGTGATAGAGAGGCCTGATTGTGAAAGGATCTTTGCGGAGCAGGGCAGCCATCGTTCAGTATTATTATTTTTAAACCCATGAAATGGGAATAATGGGGGGAAAGAGTAAGCCTGCACTGGGGGTAAACGGGTGATGATGGCCACTGCATGGTATCTAGCAAGATGTAAGTAGTGAGAACCCAAGTGGAAAATTCACATCGATATTCTTGACAATAGTTAAGTGCGAAGGGAAAGGCAAAAGAAATAGCAATGGCACAGAACAAAAGCAGTGTGTGTGTGTGTGTGTGTGTGTGTGTGTGTGTGTGTGTGTGTGTGTCTGTGTGACAGAATCCTCTCTCCACCATTAAGTAACTGTGTGACCATAGGCGAGATGCTTAATCTCTTTGTCCCTCAATTTCTTCATCTGAAAAGTAGTCATTTTATAATAAGGTGGCTAGGAAGAATAAAAACTTTTTTTGATTTTAAAAAAAAATAAATATGTATAAAGAATTAAAAACTGGGTATGGCACATAACAATTCGAAACAACTATTATTTTTAATTTTGGTTTTCCCCTCACCCCTGTTGTATATTCCCCATTGTTTTTAATCTTATTCCAGTCCTTCCTCTGCTAGCTATTGGGTTGCAATGAGGAAACAAGAGAATGAATTCCTCAAAGGACCTTCAAAGGGTTTGGGAAAGCATCTGCTCTCCACTTGATGAGGGCGGTGAATGTACAGATGTGCCTTACACAACTGATGGATGTATGGATTATGATAAGAGTTGTATGAGCCCCTAACAAAACATTTAAAACAAAGTGTGAAAAATGGAATTATGAGGTAATGGAAATTTCCGATGAACTTTATGATACTCTCTAGTAAATATTCCCTGTAAAATATCTAGTGTACTTCAAAGGGAGCTTGATCCAGTTGCCTCTTTTGTACAAACTTAAACACAGAAGAGGGACGAGTAGTTGAGAGCTGTATTCTAATAGGGGCTCTGCCAGAAGCCAAAGGGAGAATTGGAGTAAACCAACTTTTATACATGTCAGAATTGAGGCATCCAGTTAAAACACAGTTCCATAAGTCAAAAGCTTATGGGATCCAGGGAAGAAGCATGGGTAAGTGAATTAAGCCCAGCATGAAATCGAGAGTAGGTAGTGGTAGGGACTATGGCAGAGTGAAAGCACATTGTCTGACTTACAGAACCAACTGCTATTTATCATCTGCCAATTTAATGCCAATGATTGAGGTTTGGCATTTTCACAAAAAGCCAAATTTTTCTATATTTATGTGACTTATTAGAATTAAAAGGTTGACCTAAGTTGCTTTAGCACATCATTTAGGAAAAAAAAACATGACTTAAATGTATACATGACCTGTTCCTTTGTGACCCTTGATCCAAATAACTTAAAACTTACTTTAGTCGTGACCTTTGCATTGGACAGTTACAATGGGATGCCAAGACAGAAGAGCTAATTCCAATACAAAGCAGACATTATGTGTCTAGTAAGTTTTCTTTGCCTGAGGATTAATTTTTTTGAGCCACATGAACATTTTCCACTGTACATAAACAGTCCCTACGTAAATTGTCTGAGGTGATCTTTTCTTTTCTTTCTTACTTTTTTTTAACATGCTAACATTTCTAATTCAAGTCGACATGGGTCTAGTCTATTCCTGTTTCTATTTACATCTAAAGGTAAAATAAATTAAAAATAGCTCTCCATTTCTTGTTTGATTTACTCTCGCCATTCAAAGAGGAAAAATGGCTCAGCAATGTGAAACTTAAAGATCTCAAGAAAAAAATTCAAGCCTCAAGTTGCAATATTGAAGCATTCTGTAGGCAAAATATTGAGTGATGGGGGAAGCATCAAGAGGCTATGGAAAGGATGCACAGTCACTGCACCAAGATGAATCTGACAACATTCCATCATTTCGGGAGGTAGAGTATGAGCAAAACCCAATGGTCCTGAAGGAAGAAGTTCAAACCTCACTAAAGGCATTAACAAAAACCAAGAGTCCAAGAATTGATGGAATACCCCTTGAAATGTTTCAACAAGCTGAAGAAGCACTGGAATCATTCACTCTATTATGCCAAGAATATGAAAGGCAGCCGCTTGGCCAACTGACTGCAATAGATCCATATTTATGCCCATTCCAAAGAAAGGTGACCCAACAGAATGATGTCTTTGACAGCACACAGACAATAGAATGACATCATTGGCAGTGTACACTAGTACACTCTTACTTACAATCAATCATCCAACCATGATTACAGTAGTGCATGGACAGGGAACTGGCAAGAAGTTCAGGTCAGATGCAGAAAAGTACGTCGAACAAGGAATATCATTGCTGGTTTCAAAGCAGAGAATAACAGAAAGGTATTGTGAAAGTCTGGGTTGACTAGAGAAACAAATTCATAGACACTGATGTTTATAAGAAAGAGCTTCATATAAAAGAGCAATTGTATATTAAGAAAACATCCCAGCCCAGTCTAGGTCAAGACCATAAATCCAATATTAGCCCATATGTCCAATACCAGTCTATAAATTCCTCTTCAGGCTCACGCAACACATGTAATGATGCTGAATGCAGGAAGATCGTGGACCACTGGGTGTAAAGTCTTGTGGATCCAGTGGCAGTGGAGCATCTCAGTGCTGGGTGGGTGTCCACATGGCTCTTCCAGCTCCAGGGTTCTGACTCATCAGCGTAGCCCCATGTGACTTGTCAACAGGATTATCTTGAAGGGAGACAAAGCAGATAGTATGTGCCTAGCCTCAGTGAGTCATTTATCTCTGTAGCATCTCCAAATGAGGTCATCAAGCTGTGACCTGGGAGACAACAACTCCACTCCTTCACTCTTAAGAGTTTCAAGTTGACACCAGATTATATAACTACCACAGATGTTTACAAGTATTTTAGTGACTATGCCATGGTTTGAACCATGATAAACTGTGGATAACTTTGAGAAAAATGGTAATTGTACATGGATTAAGGGACAGTTTTATGAACAGAACAAGAGAGTCTTGCATGGTTTAAAATCAGGAAAGATGTGTGACAAGGTTGTACCCTCTCAGCATACTTGTTCAATCTGGATGCTGAGCAAAACATCAAAACAGCTGGATTATATGAAGAAGAATGAGGCATCAGTATTAGAGGAAGGCTTATTAATAACCTGTGATATGTAGACGACACCCCTTGTTCGCTGACAGTGAGAAGGACTTGAAGCACTTGCTGACGAAGGCCAAGGCTGGTAGCCCTTGGTGTGAATTATGACTCAATGTGAACAAAACCAACACCCTCACAAATGGACCAATAGGTAACTTCATGATAAATAGAGAAAAGCTTAAAGTTGTCAAGGATTTTATCTTGCTTGGATCCACAATCAATGATCATGGAAGCTGTGGTCAAGAGATCAAAAGTTGTATTTCATTGGGTAATCTGCGGCACAAGACCTTTTTAAAGTATTGAAGAGCAAGGATGTTACTTTGAGGACTAAGGTGGGCCTCACCCAAACTATGCTATTCTCTATTGCATCATTTGCATGTGAAACTTGGACATTGACCATGGACGACCTTAGAAACAAAGATGCATTTGCATTGTGGTGCTGGGGAAGAATATTGATAGTCCCATGACTGCTAAAAAGAGACTGAGCTCTTGATCCGCCAACAACATTCAACAAGCCGCACCCATATTCCTCAACCCCTGAGAATGCCACTGTGAAATGCCAGCGTGGGTCTGACCCTGATGAGAAATCCTCAGAACTTTTGAACAGCCGTTAGAAGGTGTTTGGGGGCAGTAAGATTCAAAAATGTTTCTGTTGACTTCTTTTATAACTTTCTATTTCTAGTTGAGAATACTTAAACTGGTGTTGTGCCAGTAAAGCTGATAGAAAAAAAAAATGATTCTTGTCTCCAGAGATAAAGATCTAAAGGCTGCCACCCAACCACATATTTTGTGCTTGAGAAATTATTTATCCCCCTGCAATCTTCTTTGACAAAGATGTAATTGCTTCAGTAATATGAAAGCTGAAAGAAGGGATTTGGCACACACATCTCTGCAATGCATTCATTTGAAAGAGAAGCAAGACTGCTGCTGAAGAGGAAATGATATCCAAAATGTGGTTTACTTTGAAATCATATGCTCAGTCCTGGAGATCAGGTGGTGCAGGACTTAGAACATCTGCATTTCCTATTGTTTACTGCAAAACCAAGACTTTCAACGCTCACTAAAGAACAATGGGAAAAAATAATGATTTTGAAAGTCTCTACACAGGATTGTAGGATGAAATAGAAACTTTCCCCAAGGGGTATCTTTTGAAATTGGATAAATATACAATAGGAACTGGAACATAGGCTAGGAGAAGCCACTGAGCAAAGTAATAAAAGATATTCAGATGTGGCAGGATGGGCCCTTACAACGTATAGCATGACCAGAAGGTGTGTCAGCGTCTGTATGAAGATTCAAGCACTTTGGGTTAGCGCAACAGAACAGGATGCAATTGTAAGGAAGACTGCATCCCAAGGAGACCACTGCGCAATGAAAACATGCACGCTTGGAGCCTTCTTTATGGTAGCAGGGACATAAGTGTCTGACAGATATTTCTCTATTATTCTATATTTCTCTATTAATGATCAAATAGAATTCTCAGATATATGACCCTTTCCATTAGAAAAAGAATAATCTCGGAAAGTAGTTATAAGACCACCCCCCGCCCCCCAATGACTACAGCCAAGCCTTTGAGAGGACAGGGGAAATTTTACTTAGAGCGCTGTCACCACAGTATTGTTGTCTCGTATTTTCAAAAGCAGGCTAGACTCAATTCTTACTGGTGGCAAAGGCTTTATTTCAAAGTCTCTATATTTTTATAGTTGGTTGTTTTTGTTTTTTCCTAATTCAGCACAAAAGTGTTTGAACTAGTGTGTGGCTTTCACTCTGCCATTTCATTTTTTGTGTGTTTGTGTTCCCTTGTTCATGAGTTAGCAGTGTCAGAGCTAGGCGTCTTTTGTTCCTCTTATGGAATCGAGTCTAAAATAAACTGCACCTCCTGATGTATGCCAGTCAAATATTGCGTACATCTTTGAAAAAATAGTAAGAAATGTCACTGAACGGAAAAACAGATGGAAAAGTAGTTTTAAGCAGCAGTACCAAGACCTTCAAGAACTTTCCTTTCGACCTGTACATATCTTAAAAGTCAGAGCGTGCTTTTCAAATATCATGTTTCCTAACATATTTCTTATGTAATCAGTGAAATAAAGTTTGGCACTTGGAACAAAAGGAAAATATAATAAAGTGTGAGCTCTATTGTATTTGTGATTTCATGAGGGAGAAAAATAAAACCCAAATAACAACAATAAGTGACATTTGGTGAATTTGCGTGCCACACACAGTGCTAAACGTTTACTATGCAATATTCCACTAAAACTAACAGAAAAATCTACGCAGTATGGATTCTGGCAGATGTAGTTAGGTGGAAACATCACACCTTAAATTTGAGCTCCCATTTGACTCATTTTAAATTTGTTCCAGTTTTGACGCTTTTCTGGTTTTCGATTGAGGTTTTTCTCTGAGTTGTTTTGTCACTGTTGGGCTTTATTGCTTTGAGTCTTTCTTGTGTGCGTCTTTATTTCCTGCATGTTTTCCTGTGTATGAAATCCCGGATAAGTAAGTCTACCGAGAGAGTAACCGGATCAGGCATTTCCTCCGGGCTCGCCACGGGAAGTTGGTGGGAAATGGGGAGCTAACCAGGAGGGCAGAAAAAAGAAAATGTTCTAAAGTTGATTGTGGTGGTGACCACAACTCTTCTTCATATGATTAAACGATTGAATTGTATGATGTGTGAATCTTATGCCAATAAAACCATTTTTTTAAAAACCTATGCAGTAAATACACTTATCTGATATTACAGATGAGGGGACTGGGGGCTACAAAAAGGTAAAGCAACTTGCCCAAGTATAAATAGACAAATATATCAATTTTAAATGCACACACGCAAAAGATTGACTTAGACATTCTTTTTATCACTGTCAAAAGATTGACCAATCTTTGTACTCATTATGCTAGACGGACAGAAGCAGCAGACAATTCAAATCCCCAGAAATGGCCTAGCTCATCTGAGAATAAAGACCTTCACTGTGTGTCTGAACAGACTTGCCTGTGTGATGGGCAAAGTATGGATGCTATTTGATCCAAGTAGAGAAATCCAAAAATGTCTTTGTTTGTCTTCGCTGCCGGAGCATTTCATTTAAAAAATAAGGTGGAAGGAAGTTAGCACCTGACAGATGCCGTTGCGATGCTTTGCACGGCGGAACTTGCACCACTGAAGGTTTACGATCCCGTTTGTCTTCCCACAGAACCCAGCACTGCTCCCACTGATGTCAAGGCTACGAGTCTGTCCGTGTCAGAGATTCTTGTTGCCTGGAAACATATGAAAGAGAGTTTGGGAAGACCACAGGGATTCGAGGTATGAGTAGAATTCTTGGAAATAAGCCGTGTGATCTCGGCGGGCACTGCATCATCTTCCAAGAGAGTTTGGTGACACTTCAACCGAATCGTGTTTCTTTGGGAAAATGCTCTATATTAAAGAAAACATGAAATGGAAGTTGTCTACTGCTAAGTATTATATAGCTCGTTATCTGGCTTATTTGTCAGGTAGCAGTTGCTATGATACCATTCAAATATATACAAGAAATGAAAAATAGACAATTAAAGTCAGGAGTCGCAGATGTATGGTTTCTGGTGTTCAGTTGCTTAGGGCTAAAATAATGCTTTTGTCTCTTTGTTTTCGATGAGTTGGTGCATAAGTCTAAATTTCCTTTCATTGTATAACAGGATTTCCTCATGACTGAATTTCAAATATGTTCAAGACGTGATCAGTCTCCATTTTGTAGAACTAAAATGACTTATTTGTACCTTATTTTTAACATGATCATGCCATCCTTATAAGTGTGAGAACTTTATATCAAGTCAATGATTTCAATGAGATTTTATGCTACGTATGCACTAGAGGATTTGGGGTGCTCTTTGTGACATGTGGACTAGAGGATTTGGGGTGCTCTTTGTGACATGTGGACTAGAGGATTTGGGGTGCTCTTTGAGCTTGCATCTTCCATGTCAGCAAGAGCCCGGCTTCTATACAGCTTTTGTTTTTGTCTTGATTAGACAGTCTGGAAGCCAACAAAGCCATCTATGTCTAATTATATTCAACAAGGGTGCCAAGATCGTGTAATGAAGAAACAATAGGCTCAAGATCACTGGAAACCCAAATTAAAAAGAATATTTCTAAATACCTATATTACATTATGAATGAAAATTAACCCACAATGAACTAGTCCTACAGATAACTGCTATAAAAACTATAAAAACCTGAGGAAGCCACATTGGTATAGATCTGTACAACCTTGAATAAGACAATGCATGATATCTAATTTGATCTCATCAAAAATAAACCTTTCATGTATCAAGAGACATTGCCATTGAAAGCAACAATACAAATAGATGCTTGCACACCATTGTTCATTGCAACGCTACGAAAGATGAAAGCAACACAGAAGCCCATCCGCACGGGAATGGATGGACACCAGGAGGCTGTTGCTTCTGTTGGTTGCCATCAAGCCAGCTGCAAGTCACTTTGGCCTTACATACACTAGAATGCTAGTGTGCCATCCTCTGCACACCTGGCACATTTGAGTCTCCTGTGACTTTTCTCTCAATATATGTCATTGGTTGCTTTCCTTGTTCTCACTCACCCTTTACCAAATATCACATCCTTTCTAGAAATTGGTTTTTCCTGTTGATATATCTAAGTAAGCCAACATGTCATCATCCTGGCTTCTAAGACCTACTCAGTGGGCATCATCTGAGATTGAATATTTTGCCCTTCTAGAAGTCCAGAGTACATTTTGTAGCCTTTGCCAACATCTCAGCTTGAGCATATTGATGCTCCAATCTTCATTGTCCAGATGCCACATGCACAGGAGGAGACTGAAAAAGCCATACATTGGGTCAGGCATATATCAGTACTCAGTGACATCTTTACTTTTTAAGTTTTAAAATAGATTCTATTTCTTGAAGTTGCTTTCATAGATGTTGACTGTTGATCCAAATAGGATGAAATTGTTGACAACTTATATTGTCTTCATTTATCACAATATTAGTTATCAGTCCAGTTGTGAACACTTTTGTTTTCTTCCTGTTCAGTTGCAATGCATTGTAAAAGCTATCGTCTTTAATTTGCAAAGTGCACTACCTCTAAATTGGGCACACTCTGGTTTCGGCGGCGCTGGAAGTTATATAGCACTGGTACTTGAAGGACCAGCTGAGTAAACCATGGCAGACACATTTCTTTCGAGCTGCCCGGAGAGGATAGACTTGGGAAGAAGGAGCTGGTGATCTTCTCTCAAAAGCAACCCATGAAAACTATGGGCTGCTGATTGCTCTGTCATAAAGAGAAAGGAAATTCTGGTTCAACATGCAAATGCTTGAGAACATTGTCCTGAATGAGATGTCAATCATAAAAGAACAACGATGGTATTTTATGATCCCACTTATATGAAAATGTCTAGTATAGATAAGTGCATAGGGGTAAAGGTTATAAGGGGTGAGATAGAGAGAAAAACGAATGGATTGCATAGGATACACTGTCGGTTAAAAGTGATGGGGAAAAATAGAAATGGGCAACAGTGATAGTTATACACCATGAAAGATATAACTAAGGTCATTGAAATATGCATTTCAAAATGGTAAATGTTTCATTATGTATATATTTGATTGTTGTTATTGGGTGCCTTTGAGTTGATCTGAGTTCATAGCAACCCCATGTGACAGAGTGAAGCTGCCACAGAGGATTTTCTGAGCAGTCATCTTTACAGAAAAACACAGATCTTTCTCCCATGGAATCATTGAGTGAGTTCAAACCTCCAACTGTTTGATTATCAGCTGAGTGCTTAACCATTTGTGCCACCAAACACTCTAACACACACACACACACACACAAAACAATAGCACATTTTAAAAACAAACCATCAAGAGAGTGAAAATATAACCCATAGAATAGGGGGAAACCTTTCCAATCCACCTATCCAATAAGAGGCTAATATCTAGAATGTGGAAAAAACTCTTACATGCCAACGTTCAAAAGGCAAACAACCAAACTGAAAACATGACAAGGGATTTAAATGGAGATTTTTTTCTAAAGTCGACGTGCAAATGGCCAGTGAGCACATGGAAAGATGATCAACGGCATCAGTCCTAGGCGAACTCAAAGAGAATCCAGCAAGAATGCTCACGCCTCACCCATAGTAGGATGGCTATCCTGAAGAACACCCCGGCGAGAGAAAGAGGGAGTGCTGCAGAATACGGGGAGAAATAGACGCCATCAGACGTTCCTGGTATAGAGAGAAGCTGGTACAGTGTTCAGTCACCAAAAAAGTCAAGCAAGGATTTCTATCGGAACCAATAATGCCACAACTACAGTAGATATTTGTATAAAAACTGGTGCAGACATGATAATACCATGATTATTCATCATAAACACAAATTAGAGACAGCCCCAATAGTCATGAAATGATGTGCGATAACACAAAATGTGGGATCAGCAAAGGTTAAAAGTCAGACTCGACATTGAGTATGTTTTCTCCCTGTTAAGGGTGATAATAGGTAAGGCCTAATTAAGCACTGCAGACAAATATTTTAATCTCATACAAAAGACATTGAAAAAGTCGAATTGAAATTGCATATGAGAAATCCTGATCCATGGTAGGAATAACT
Source organism: Tenrec ecaudatus (assembly GCF_050624435.1). Classification (NCBI taxonomy): domain Eukaryota; kingdom Metazoa; phylum Chordata; class Mammalia; order Afrosoricida; family Tenrecidae; genus Tenrec; species Tenrec ecaudatus. The sequence continues at coordinate 97,313,266 of NC_134533.1, forward strand.
AAGCATAAACAATAGGGTCAGCGTGATCATAGGCCCTAGCTCAGCAGAGCGTAACAATGGTAAGACGCAAGAGAACGTTTGAATACCATCCTTTTAAACTTCTAAATGGATCCACTCATGCATGTTTCTAAATGTGACCATTGAGCTCCATGAGCTCAACCTGATAAAGGGAAAAGTGGTGTGTCCTTCATGATACAGTTCGACAAACTGTAGGTGTAGGACATCTGACAAAAACTGGCCACCTGAAGAATCAACAATAAAATCTGGTATGTAGACCTCAGTCTGACTAATTTCACTTGACTCATGTTTGCCCAGTTTTGCTGACATTCTCTGAGAGATACTCTCTTTGAGAATTGTGGTTACTTACAAGGAGTTTGCTTAAAATGGCATGGCTGTGGAGACCGAGTGAAGAAAGCAGTGCCATTGAGATATGTGGGCTCTCCAGCTGATGATATGCAGCATGATGGAAAATTGAAACCGGGAGATATTTATTGCATGACTTCGGTTCATGAATAACCATGACTGTTCCATCTGGCCTGCCATCCCTGTCCTGGGCCCATGCAAGTAAGTTCTGTTTTGAATTTATGAGCCTGCCAGAATTAAGTGTCCTGTGAATGGTAATGTCTGTACCCTAAAGCAGAGCTCCTCAGACTTCTCAGGGCTTACTAGGCTATTTATGTTCATCGAAAATCAGAGCAGACACCACTCTGCTAAGAAGGGTGAAGAAAGAGGGGCAATGAAAGATTCCATACTTACCTGATTTTTCCACCTAAGAAGAACAACGGAGGAAACGGCATGATAAGGAAATCTTGGATGATTCGTTTATTCACTCACTCATCAAAAATTTGTTAAGGAGCAGGCACAGTACTAGACTCTGGAAATATAGAAATGAAGGAAGATGACCTAGTTTCTGCCCTTTAAAAGCTCACAAACTAGTGTGGGAAGAGGTTTGTGAGAAATTTCACTAAACAAAAGAGAAAGAAAGACATTGGAAAAATTCTTCTGATGACTGGGAATTAATACATGCTAGTGTCTTTTTTTTAATGTAACTTTCTGTTTGGAGGGCTTTGTCTTTTTTCCTGTTCCTAAAATGACCTAAATTTTCCTAAATAAAATAATAAAGAATGGAAATAGTCATTTAGTTCAGAAAAGAAAAGAAAAATGTTTCACAAGGCCTAACTTTTTTGCAAAACATTTTGTTATATATTCATTCTTAGAGGAAGCAAAGCTCAAAGGCCAAGTCCACGATCCTCCAATCTGACTCAGGGCAATCCTGTAGGGCAGAGTCCAACTGCCCCTTGGGGCTTCTGAGGCTGGAAACAGCCCTTCACAGCTTTCTCTCTGGACCCTTTCCATCAGCGGTAGCACACGTTAACTCCTGCACTCCCAAGCCCTTCTGTAGAACACAGTGCCCTATCAGTGTCAAGTTGGTGGTGCTGAAAATTATTCTGGCTGGTATGCCAGGGTATTATTAATTGTATTTCCATCTGTTTAATGGCTGGAGTCTTTTCAATAGTTAGAAACAGTGCATCTGTATAGCCTGTTGGCAAGTACACAGTGCCCTAGTTCTAAATCTGAACTTTTTGTGTGCTTACTACTAAGAGGGAATGAAAGTCAAAAGAACTTGTCCCACTTTACATTTCTCACTAAAAATTTCCCTTCGCTAACTCTTTTTCTTGGGCAAGACTTGGACATGTTCATATTAGAACTTTCAGAGCATATATAACTCAATTCATTTTAGACATGCTGTCAAAGTCATTTCCATTTATTGGCTTCATAAATAAAGCAACAATTGTGATTGGTTCTATTAAATTTGTTGCGCTGGGTACTTCTTTTAATTAAAATCTTTATTTATTTATTTAAAACTGAAGGAGTTTTTCAAGGTCAAATAAGCTGTCCTCTGCCTGAAGCTTTGGTATTTGTACAGAGCTAGCATAGAAAACAATATTAAACAGTTTTCACAATTAGATGATGTTTTGCTACATCTCTTTTCACCCCAAGTAATTCGTAAGATTACAAGGGTAGGTCACAAAGTATTGCTACTAGGGTTCCAGTTTATCCATCTACAAAATGTGTTTAAATCTGTCTCTGCAGTACATGAATGGCAGCAAATAAGGTTGGTAATATGTCCTTAAGTCTTCTGATTAGGATTCATTCCAAAAAAAAACAAGAAGAATATGCTTTGTGCTATGAGAGAAAAACTATTTTGAGGTCAGAACTAAAATGTCAAAATTTTAACAACACTCAAGTAGACATCTTCCCAAATCTTGTAACTTTGCAACAAGTTTAAAGGAACTCTACCCTCCCACAAACAGTTCTTGGAAATGAATTTAAAGCAGAGAGATCCAAGCTCAGAATGTTATAACAATAATTTTGAGGACTCAAAAGGTGTAATTTTGATAGATTTTCTCAGAGGACATAGGACAATCACAAGGGCCTATAAAGAAGAAGTGCTAAGAAAACGGAACACTACCTTGGTGAGGATAAGGCCAGGAAAGTTGTCCAGAGAAAATTTTTATTTTCCCATCACAACCATGCACCTGCGCATTATTGGAGACTAACAAGAACTGTCCAGCATAATTGCATTGGGAAACCTTAAACTATCCACCCTGCAGCTCTGATCCTGCCCCTCCAGACTTCTTTGTGTTCCCCAAACTCAAAAAGGAACGTGATTTCAGTCCCTTGGAAATGTCAAAAATACATTTTGATGTGGTATAAATTGAAGCATGACGAATTCGTCAGGGCAGAGCTCGAGAGATGGAAGCATCACCTATAGATAGTATATGTAGACCTAGATGGAGGCTATGTGGAGAACCCATAGCTTCACATTTTTATATTTTTGTTTCGCAAAGAGTTCTTTGATTTTGTAGCAATACTTTTGGACTGATTCCTGTATTTATGTCAACAGAAAGCTGACATTAATCAATTCAAAGGTAGCAAGTGAAAAGTGGGGTTTTCCCGACTCACAGAGCATGTCTTGTCTAGGCTTTTACTGACTTCAGACTAGTTTTAAAGTAGTATGAAAATTGTGTAGATTGGTAAGTGTGTACCAATTATGTTTGATGGAGCTCTTAATAATTTCCTTTAGGTAAGCACTCCACAACTAGTTGTTCTTTATTAATTCTTGCACAAATCACATTCTGGATCCAGATAGAAACAATGGAGTCGAGGGGATCCTGCATTAATTATCACACAAAAAAAAGAATTTGGGGAGAACCATAGTGTAGCCTTCCTTTCGTTTCTCTCGGTGAGTTCACCATGTTCTCAAAGACGGTCCTGGAAGACCTAGGGGTGCCAAGCCCCAACTTCTTCTGCCAGCCCCTCCCACCACCCCTTGAAGATCCTCGCTTTGATGGCCAAGACTTCACGCTATACCCTCTCCCCCATTATTGCCACTCCTGCCCACTCTAGATGGGGTACTGTAGCTGCTATTTCTTAAGGTGGTGAAGGAATTAGAATATGGTTCTATACTATTAGATGCAAATGACCAGAGCAGGAGACAAAAAGCAACACTGATGTCTGACAATAACTCATGACAGGTAGACTGCATTTAACTGGTGGATTTCATATGTGTGCGAAAACAACAACAAAGATCTTTTAGACACAAATTAAAAAAGAAAAGAAAGTTGAAATGAAGCCTGACCCACCAAAAAGCTAAAACAAAGAATATCTCATTTCCTTATGGCGTGTGGATAACAGCTGTTTTAATTATTCTCTTTGGCTTTTTGTTATTGCAATATAAATTAAGAATATCAATAATTAAACTGTAAGAAGAAAATAAAATGCCAGTGCCACCCTTTGCTTCCTGGAAGTCTGTCAACTTTGATTAAGGCAAACAGCCCTCAGGTCCCTATCATTAGGTTGCATTCCTAGCTTGTTCCCATAGGGTCTCAGGTGAACGAGAACTCTTTTTCAAAAGTCGGCAAATCAAAAGGAAGTTGAAGTACCATTTCAGTTGCTTAAGTCGCTCCTTCCCTTATTCTGTGGAAAGGCAGCTAAATTTGGGGGGATGCAGTCACTCGGCTGAATAGTTTTCTGTTTGCTTCTTCTCATGGCTTTGTAAAACAGTAGGTTTCATGCAGAAAATACTCCCCCCCAAGCCACTTTTAAATATACTCTTAAAAGGTTTATGTAACTGATCTTGTTTTCAATTGATACTAAAACATCTGCCTGGATGTATTTCTTTATCCATAAAAATGACCCCCAAAATATTTATAATACATTTTATCATATTCAGAAATATAGCCTATCTCTTAATAGAAATGTGAACTTACCACAACACTTCTAAAATGGGGTTTCTCATTCCCTTTTTTTCTCAAATAATAGTTTAGAAAATTATCAAATTGCATCAAAAACCTTATCCTGTTGAGATTTGCAACTTTCCTCCAAGCTTTTCCCAATGTGTTTATGGATTAGAGGTACTCCGATAATGGAAAATGGAAAAATTTTGTAAAGCACTTGAACACAAAATAAAAATGAAGGTCAACAAAAGGCATAATTAACATTCTAGGAATTCAAAATACTATTTATATAACTATTAAATGGCTGAAACTTCATTTTCAAAGGGCATTTTAAAAAATAAGTAAATTGCTAAAGAGCCGTGTGAATGTTGAAAAATGCAAAAAATATCAATTAATTGCCACAACCTAGCACACATCTGTAACCATATTCAGGTTCTCAAATATAACATTACTAAAACCCACAGATGAATCTCATCTCTAATAGCATCTTGTGTCTAATAGCAACTATTCCAAATCTCACCACCACTCTCACTACCCAACAATTATGACAATGATGTCTGATAGCAATGATTGGTTTTGCCATATTTAAAAATTACATTGTATATAAAGATAAGTAAAAAGTCTTACTATAACAGAGCCCTTTATTAAATGAGCTTATCAAAATGTGAAGCTATTGAGTCTTCACATAGACTTCATCTAAGTTTATACAGTTCTGAAGACAAAGTTTCTATCTCTCTAACTTTCCCTCCAAGTATTCCACACTTAAAAACATCCATGTGGGCATCCTTGAGGGGTTCAGATCATGTTCCGCTTAAATGTTGAGTTTTGATGCATCAGAATCAACTTTATGGCAGTGAGCTTGTTTGTGCTTTCAGTTTTAAGAATATCAAAACGTGTGGAGAGGCAACATCAGGCTGTAAGCATTCCCAGTGAAATTCCCACTGGACAGCTCTTAGTAGTCTAAGAACCAAGCTGGTACTTTGATGTGACTAAAGCAAAATCCTTCATATAACGCCCCTGGCCTTTTTCTCTAGAGTGCAGCTTTCTCTTTTTGTAAACCTATTTCCTAATAAGCCATTATATCCAGATTACCTTTTGGAATCCCCCAAAATAGTTATCATAACCCTTTAATCTCATCTGTCCATCTTGAATTATACTAGCCAGCCGATCCACTCAGAAACCACTATTTTGAATGGACCTTTTTTTTTGAACCTGTAGTATTGAGTCAAAACCATGTTCATAAAAACTTAAAAGATGTTAAAAAAAACACTTAACGAAAAAAAAAAACACTTAACGGTGTTAAAAGCTAAAGCCCACACACTTAAAAGTAAAATGTAAAAGAGAGAATTAAAGATTTAAAATACAGATTAGGATGAAAATAATAAGAAATCTGTAAGAATAAGGAAGATTTGTGGAAGTTTTGAAGTAAAATAAAATATTTAAGTGATCAAGACATCAAGAATTAGACAATGAGAAAACAACATGAAGGGGACAGTGGGGGGGGGGCAGAGAACAACAACAAAGTAACAAGCATTCCTGGAACCAGAGAACCTGGGTCCATCCATTGTGCTGCACAGATCTCTGCTTTGATGTTAGAGCCACAAGAAATAGCTATATCCCCTCCATAACTGAAGGAGTCCTAGAAATGCTGTTCAGGAAGCAGCAACATCCTTCTCCAAAGGAGAGGGATGGGTAGTCTGCTCCCAACATGATTTACAGCCTCTGAAAGCCTTTACAGGAGGTGATGATCATCCAGAATCTACCGAAGGGCAGTGGGTTTGGTTTGGTTTTGAAGGAGAATAAGAGAGCTTGTCCGCACGCTACACTGGTGATCGAGATGCGTTGCTTGGCATAACCCTGCGTTTGTCCAACTCTGGTAGCCATACTTTCTTACTTCCATGAAGTTTATATACAGGTATGTATATGTGTCTCTATGCATATATATATATTATTCAACATAACACTAATAAGATTATTTCATATTGTTGCATGGCTGCAGTTCACGCTTTTTCTTAAACTGCTTTGTAGAAGTCACTCACACACAGTTTAGGCTTCCACCAATGGGCACGAGGGTTGTTTCTAGTTTGGGTCTGTTATTAATAGAAATATTTTGAACAATCATTTACATGTTCTATGTGCTTATGATTGCATTTGGGAGATAGGTATATATCTAAGAGTGAAATTTCTACTTCACTGGCTATTCATGAACACTACAGTTACCAACAAGTTGCTCAAGTTATCTTACCAAAGCTAGATTTGATTTCCAATTGATCCTCATTAAAACTTGTTTATGTCTTTCTTATTTTAGCCACTCGAGTGGGTATATAATGCTATCACAGTATAATTTTAATTTCCTTGATGATCTATGAATTTTTGAATATATTATTTCTTGCTTGTTTCATATCTTCAGTAAAATATTCAACATTGAGTGAAATATTTTTGAGTGAATGAAATATCAACAAATCTTTGACCCATTTTTAAAAATCATTTTATTGGGGGCTCTTACAGATAGTTTAACAATCCATAATTCAGTTAGATCAAGCATAATTGTACAGTTACTGCCACTATCAGTTACAAAACATTCCTTTCTTCTTGAACTCTCTGATATCAGCTCCCCTTTATCCCCTCCTTCTCTCCCCGCCCCTCCCGGAACCATTGCTCTTATATTATAGTTATTCTTTTTTGCCATATCGTACACTGTCCACTGTATCCATCCCCTTACAGTTCTGTTACCCGTTCCCTTCAAGTGGGGTTATACAGTCATCTTTGCTGTCAGTTCCCTCTTTTCTGCCTTCCCATACCCAAAGGGAATCATTGCTCCCATCACTCTGATGGGTTTATCTATCTTGGATTTTTTGCATCTAACAATCTTCATTATGCAAATGAATATTCACAGGTCTAACAAGCTTAATGAGCTAAAATTGTGACCATAATAGTAAGGGGAGGAAACAGTAAAGAACTAGAGGATAATTATGTATTTCATCAGTGCTATGCTGCACCCTGGATATACCTTCCCTCCCTATGGCCATTCTGTAAAGGACTGTCCAATTATCTTGCAGGTGGATTTGGGGTCTCCACTTTGTCTACGCTCCTTCACGTCAGTTTGATTGCATGCTTTTGAACTTCTGATACATATTTCCGTCAACTCCTCATGATCACTCAGACTGGTGTGCTTCTTCTATGTGGGCTTTATTGCTTTCCTGCTAGAAGGCTCCTTGTTTAACTACAAGTCTTTAAGACCCAGACACTCTATCTTTCGATAGCAGGGCACCATCATCTTTCTTCACCACATTTGCTTATTTGCCAATTTGTCTTCAGTAATTGTGTCAGGAAAGTATCAGGCATTCCAACATTATTAAAACAAACCGTTCTTGTCCTGAAGTAAAATTAGAGGCCCGAAGCTCGTCTATGTACACTAATATACCTATCTCTATACATGTATATATTTTCATACATACATATCTATATTCATACCTTTATATATATGATTACTTTCTAGTTCTTTTTTCTCTCCTCTTTCCCCACCATTACGTTTGCTTATCAGTTATTTACCTCTCAGTTACTCCTCTCAGATGCATTTCAGTTGATCAAACATGATTCGAATGCAGCACCCTTCTCCCCGCTGATTTTATATCCCTTGCTGTTCCCCTGCCCCCATTGTTATTGGCTCCTCACTCCCCTCCCCACACCTCTGCTTCTCCCATGTACCCCCTTGGAACCTTCATTCCTGTTGCTGTCTCCTTGGGTTTGATTATCCTGCCTATTGTATGTAGATAGAGACCCAAAGAGAAAAATTTTAAAAGGGTGTGAGAGAGAGAGATCATATAGGTAGTTTCAAGTCTAACTGTGTTCTGCCCCAGAGTTGAGTTGATGAGTGTCACTCTATCAAATAGTGAGCAGAGTTCATTGTAATCCTTCGGTCCAATCCCCTTTCCTTTCAGGGATCCCTCTCCCCAAACCTGCTTACCTAACACCACTTACACCCTTGTCCTCCTCAGCATTCACGTCCAAGGGGCATCCCTTCTACAAGACCCCATTTGTCTTCTTAATGGAATGGTCTAGTGTCATTACATCTTCAGACTTACCGTGTGGGTCCCCTGTGAGTCTCCTCCAACCAGTTTGGATGAGGTGCCAACCGCTACCCCCCAGTCTGAAGTCTACAATTGAGTTTCCTTGGGGGCTTGTGGTTTGCTCCCTTGGCTGGTCTGCTGCACTCCCCTCTTGGTTTGTCAGCATGTGGGCGGGTCAGGCCATCCTCACTCCTGAACTGTATCTTCAGTGTTGTCTTGTGTAGCTCTGTCTTCTAGGGAGGGGTGTCAAGTCTCCAGCTGAGGCCTCCCCTGCAGTCCTCTCTGTGATCCAGCTACTCCGAGCAGAAATGTCACCTCAAGGCATGGTGCCCTGGCATGAACTCTATGCTCTCGCTCCCTTTTCTGTAGAGACATAAACCGTACCCTCCCCTGGGGTAGATTAGTGCCCTGCACCCCCGTTGCCACCCTTTTTCTTTCCTCACCCTTCTGTGGGCCTTAAAGACATATGCGGGGAGGATGCTCCCCATAGGGTGCTCCCACACAGGTGCTCTCTGCATATTTTTTTGTTTGTTTGTTTTTCATTTATTTGAGGTCATATGCATATCATTGAGTCTGGTCTGGCTCTTGTCAGAGTATCTGGTCCTCAGTCTAGCAACTGTGCAGTATGTACATTTTCCCTTGGACCCGATCTCTTGTTTGAATGTAGTCTTTCTTTTCCTCATTAATAGAAATTCTTTATAAAGAATGGTTACAAGTGTTTTGTCAATAAAATATAGCAATGTATTGATAATCCCATGAATGTTGCTTTTATGAGTATTGGTGGTGGGCCCAAGCAAAAGAAAATCTTTGACAACTTCAAACTTTTCTCCATTTATCATGTCACCTGTTGGTCTAGTGAGGAATTTGCTCTTCCTCACATTGAGTCTTAATCCATACTGAAAGCTACCATCCTTGATTTCATCAGCAAGTGCTTCAAGTCCTCCTCACATTCATCAAACAAGATTAGGATATTTGCCTATCCTAGGTTTTTAATAAGCCTTCTCCAATCTTGATGCCACATTCTCTTTTATATAAGCCAACTTCTCTGATGATTTGCTCAGGATCCAGATTGAGCAAGTATGGTGAAAGGATACAGTTTTGATGCACACCTTTCATAATATTAAACTATGCAGTATTCCCTTGTTCTGATCACACAACTGCCTCTTGATCCATGTACAAGTTCCAAATGAGCACAATGAAGTGTCCTGGAATTCCCAGTCTTCTCAATGTTCTCCATAGTTTATTATGGGCCACACCCTCTAACACCTTTGCACAGTCAATAAAACAGAAAAAAAACATCTTTCTGGTATTATCTGCTTTGATCCAAGATCCATGTGATAGCAGCAATGTTATCCCTTATTCCAGCCTATTCAAAATCTGGCCTGAACTTCTGGACATTCCTTGTCAATGTACTGCTGCAGCCATATTGATTTTAACCAAGATTTCACTTGTATGGATATCAATATCATTCCATAGTCTGAATATTCTATTGGGTCACCTTTCTTTGAAATGGGCACAGATGTAGATCTCTTCCACTCAGTAAGCCAAGTAGCTGTCTTCCAAATTTCTTGGCATAAATGAATGAGTGCTTCCATTGCTTCATTGGCTTGCTGAAATATTTCAATTGATATTCTATCTATTCCTAGAGCCTTGTTTGTGGCTAATACATTCAATGCAACTTGAACTTCTTACTTCAGCACCACTGGTTCTTGATCATATGCTACCCCCAGAAATGGTGGAATGTGGACTAATTCTTTTGGGTACAGTGATTCTGTATTCTTTCCATCTTCTCTGGATGTTTCCTGCATCGTTCAATATTTTACCCATAAAATCTTTCAAAATTGGCACTCAAGGCTTGAATTTTTTTTCTTGAATTCTTTCCATTTCAGATATGCTGAAGAAGTTTTCATTTGAGTTTTCTAATTTTAGGTCTTTGCAAATTTCATTATAATATTTCCCTGTGTCTTCTTCAGCTGCCTTTGAAATTTTCTATTCAGCTATTTTTTTCCATTTACTTTAACCACGATTATGGACAAGTTTCAGAGTCTCCTCTGACATCCACTTTGATCGTTTCTTTCTTGCCTGTCTTTTTATTGACCTTCTACTTTCTTCATGAATAATGGTCTTGACCCCCTCCCGCAGCTCATCAGACCTTCTCTCGTTAGTGTTCAATGTGTCAAATCTGTTCTGGAGATGTTCTCAAAATTCAGGTGGGATAGACTGAAGACCAGGTTTTGGTGCTTGTTATTTGTTTAAATTTTCTTCAGCTTTATCCTGCACTTACATATGATCACTTGTTTTTTTCCATGGGCAGCCCCTTGTTGGGTTTTAGATGTTGATATTGACCTTCTCCATGGTGTCTTCCAAAGATGTAGTCAATTTCATTTCTGTGTATTCCATCTGTAGAAGTCCATGTGTATGGTATTATCTATGAACAACTCATTGGTTTTACAAAATTCTATCATGTAGAATCCAACTTCATTTCTACCACCAAGACCATATTTTCCAACTATGTTTCCTTTCTCTGTTTCCAAATTGTGTATTCTAATCACCAATAATTACCAGTACATCTTGATTGGGCATGCTTGATTCACTTCTGACTGAAGTCGCGGGTAGAATTCTTCAATTTCTTCCTTTCTAGCTTTTATGGCCCGGGCATCAACCTGAACAACAGATATATCAACTGGATTCCCGTGAAGGCAGGTAGATTGAATCCTCTCAGGGACAGGTTTGTACTTCATGATGGAGTCTGCAATGTCCTTTGATAATGACTGCCAAGCCATTCCCCTTGATGATGTAATTCCTGGCAGAGTAAACCTTGTGATTTTCTGATTCAAAGTACCCAATGCCAGTCCACAGTTCAGTTCACTAGCCCAGGATACTGAAATAGATGCATTCTGTGTTGTTTCTGACGATCTCTGATTTTCCGAGAATCATATTTTGCACATGCAAGGTGTGACCTTTAATGGACTTTTGAAGTTGTTTCTCTCTAACTTGAGTCATGCCACATCAACAAATGAAGGTCCTAGAGGCTCCACTTGCACGGGCTGTCTCCGACTCCACTTTGAGAAACCAGCTGCAGCATGACATCCTGCTTCAGTATGTGACAGGGTGTCACAGCTGTGCGTTATGCCTAAGGTTGCTTGCTGCTCCCTCCTATCAAGTGAGGAGTTGAGTCTTTCTTTGTTGTCTGTTCTTCGTCTGGAAGCTCTGCTGAAGCCTGTTCACGTTGGGTGGCCCTGCTGGCACTTGAAATTTCAGTGGCATATCTTCCACTTTCAGAGCAACACACAAGCCATCACAGTATGACAAACTGACAGACAAGTTTGATGCAAAAGGATAGGATTCACTATATGCAAAAAAGTATTATTTAAGATCAAAACACTCATTCTTTCATTCAATTAGTATAATTAATAGCCTACTTATTACATGTGAAATTCTTCTCATATATTCAAGTACATTTGTCATCATAAAATTCTCTTAGAATTGTGTCTTTTCAAGATGAGCTTTTAGAACGTTTAAGAAAAGTAGGATAGGGAGCTAACTTTGTAAAAAATTGATGCTAAAATACAAAAACTAATAAGTTCAATTATATGTATAGCCAGTTTTCTTTAGTTTATTATTATTATTATTAATCCTTTTATTAGGGGCTCATACAACTCTTATCACAATCCATTCATACATCAATTGTGTAAAGCACATTTGTACATTCATTACCCTCACCATTCTCAAAACATTTGCTCTCCACCTAAGCCCCTGGCATCGGCTCCTCATTTTTGCCCTCCCTCCCTTCTTCCCCCTCCCTCATGAACCCTTGATAATTTAAAATTATCATTTTGTCATATCTTGCACTGTCTGATGTCTCCCTTCACCCATTTTTCTGTTGTCCATCCCCCAGGGAGGAGGTTATATGTAGATCCTTGTAATCGGTTCACCCTTTCCAACCCACCATCCCTCCACCCTGCCAGTATCACCACTCACACCACTAGTCCTGAAGGGATCATCTGTCCTGGATTCCCTGTGTTCCCAGTTCCTATCTATACCAATGTACATCCTATATCCTCTGGTCTAGCCAGATTTGTAAGGTAGAACTTGGATCATGATAGTGGGGGGGGGGGGGGTGAGGAAGCATTTAGGAACTAGAGGAAAGTTGTTGTTTCATCATTGCTACATTGCACCCTGACTGGCTCATCTCCTCCCCGATACCCCTTGGCAAGGGGATCTCCAGTAGACTACAAATGGGCTTTGGGTCTCCCCTCTGCACCCCCCCACCCCCTCATTCACTATGGTAAGAGTTTTTGTTCTACTGATGCCTGATACCTGATCCCTTTGATACCTTGTGTTCGCACAGGACAGTGTGTTTCTTCCATGTAGACTTTGTTGTTTCTGAGCTAGATGGCCGCTTGTTCACCTTTAAGCCTTTAAGACTCCAGACGCTATATCTTTTGATAGCTGGGCACAACTCCTAGGAAAAATAAATACAAATTTATTCACTATATTATCTCTTTTATTATGTCCCTGCTGCATTTTATACTTCCACACTTCATATCTTCTAATCACTGTTGAACTGGCTCATAAATATTCAAAAGTTTAAGCTTTATTTATTTATCTTATTGACTCATTAACTTGCATCCTTTATAGTAAAGTCATCTCTGAGCACAAAGCAATTATTTTGCATGCAATCTGATAATGCTTGCTGACAGCATATCTAAGAATCCTGATCATGAATAGTCGGTTTAATACCTATTTAATAGCCTACTTAATTTAATATTGAGTATCAGTTTAAAACTATAGCTTGAGTACTAAACTCAGGAGGTTAACAATGTGAAAATTGAGGCAGGCAAGGGTTTTATTATTGGCTAAATTCATTTTCCATGGAAAATATCTTTGCCAGGTATAGAATTTTTAAACATTTAGTAGAGGTATGTGGCCAGTTGCAGGTGTTTATTTTAAAAGAGGAAAGTAAAAGACAAGTTAGATATCACTGAGGTGGGTGGGGTGGTGGAAAGGTATAGTAAGTGATCCAAAATTTACTGGGGAAAAAATAGAAGTTATTACAGAACATAGACAAATATTGTAATGCCTGATTTTGAACATGCCAACAAAAAGTTACAACTTTTTAATTGAGGAAAAGTAATGAATAAAAATTATAAATCTAGCTTTTCTCAATTCTCCTTATAATAGCCATCAAACAATTTTATATAAAAAATCATTTCATTACAATTATATTGAGTAATGTGAAACAAAATTACTGATGCTATTTCTAGGTTTTCTTTCCTTTCATCTTTCTAAAATGCCCCATCCCACCCCCCAAAAAATCCCCCTTTTCTAGATTCTTGCAAGCAATGACATGTCTTCTGGACTTCTTTATATTTTTCTCTTTTTTCAGTGAAAAACATTATATTGATACTCATGATGCTTTGCCTTTTAGCCTAGGCCTAGGTGGATATCTTCATGATTTCTGGAAAATATAAATGAGAATTTATGCTTCGAATCACCAATTTGCCATCTAGCTGCACAGCATAGGCTACTGTATTGTGAGATACAGTGCACAGCAGAATTTCTCCCTATTCAAATGAGAGCTCAAATCCTTTGAAAACACCACTAGAGACCTCTCATCCAAGCCAGTAGAATAAATAAAAAAATCTTCACCACAAAAAAAGAAGTAAGCAAATGATTACATTCAAAGGGGACTCCTTTTCCAATAAGAGATTCTCTTAATGACTCAAAAGAAAAATTGAAGCCATTTTATTCTAAAATTCAATGAGATCAATAATATGTATTTTGCTATCTTTAAAAGTATCCAGGGATATAGAGAGAATGAAATAAAACCAAAGCAATAAATAGATAAATAAAATATTTATTGGGCACAATCAGATGCAAGCTTGCAACTGCCAAATAATTAAGGACGTGTTTCAAGTACAAACTTCAGAAATAGTCCAAGAATCCATATTAAGTGAATAAGAAACATTTGTTTTAAGATAAAAAATAAACTGGCAGGTACAAAGGACAGAAGGGATTTGGTTCATAAACAAATCACCTGTCAAAGAAAGAATAGTTGAAACAAAAGCAAAATAACAAAAATATCCCCCCAAAATTATCCAAAAAATCTAAAACACAACAATCCAAAAGGTCCTAAATTTCAAGTGGAAACCTCCCTCAGTATCTCAGAAAATATTTATAGCATTATTCTCAACAACTCTGTTCCTCCCATCCCTAATCCATCACCAAAGTGTTCATTTTATTTTCTGAGGATCTCTTGCCACGACTTGTCTGTCAGTTTGTTATATTGTGGAGGCTTGGATACTGTGATGATTCTAGAAGCTATGCCAGAGGAATTTCAAATACCAGCAGTTTTCCATAGTGAAAAGGTTTCAGTGGAGTTTCTGGAAGAAGAACAGATGGGAAAGAAGGAGTGCACTGTCCATGTCTGAGAAATTCCCTACTTATAGATGGTAGCAAAATGGTGTCAGCGAGAGTGCCAGATTATGAGCCCTTCAAGTTGTAAGACATTGAAAGAGGACTGGGGGAGAGCTGCCTTCTCGAAGTAGAGCCAGCTTTCATGACAAGCATGGAGGAAACGTTTCTATGCTTTAGTTTGCTAGTAGGGAATGGCTCACAATGAGAAGAAACAGCTGCAAACATCCACTAATATGTGGAAGATGGAATGTAAATGGTATGAATCTAGGAAAATTGAAAGTTGTGAGAGATAAAATAGAATACATAGAGTTCAATATTGTAGGCATCAGGGAGCTTAAATGGATTAATATTGGTCATTTTGAGCCAACTTGTATGGGCTAGGCAGGGTGGTTTAGAAAGATAAAATCAGTAACATACGAATAAAATAGAGAACTTTATCAGAAGATAAAGTCAGAAGAAAGTGGTGCACACAGTTGCAGAAGTAGTTAACTCAAAACAGTAGGGAAGAAAAACAATGCCGACAGGTTGGTAGATATACAGCTGAATTAATCCAAGGTTAGCAGGCCACTAATATTGCCTCCCAAGATGGGCAGGCAATATGGCAGACTTTATTGCCTGCGTCAGAAGTAGATAGATACACCAAATAAAGGATCCAGACCCAGAAAAGGTATGCTAGCTTCCCACACTGTCCATTTATGTAGGAGTGGTCCACAAACCTGATGAAACTTCCTTCCAATTGTATTGGGCTGTGATGTGTTTAAGAGGGTGACACTCCACCCAAATCTTTCTATAATAGCATGACTACTAAGAATTCTGGCTCAGTCAAGTTGGCACAAAACCTATCACACTCTGATATGATTTACTATGCTAGGAATGACAAATCCAATAGGTATGGTGCCTCATTCATCACCAAAAAAGAACATTTCAAGATCTATTATGAATTACAAGGCTGCCTGCAGTTTGCCTATAAGGAAGGAAATTCAGTTAATATAACTTTTATTTAAATGTATGCATCCACCAGACAGAATACCCAGGCATCAAATTGAGTACATCTGTGGGAAAAGACTATGGAAAAGCTAACCACAAGCTCAGTAGTTCAAATCTACCAGCTGCTCCACAGGAGAAAGATGAGGCTTTCAGCTTACCAGGGGTCAACTCTGGGACAGACTCTCAGTTGCTCACAGGTTAACATAAGAAAATGAAAACAAGTCCATGGGATCCAAAATATGACTTGTAGTATATCACACCTGAATTTAGAGAATATCACAAGAACACATGTGATGCATTAAATTCTAAAGACAGAAGATGTGGGATGATATCAAGAGCATCATACACGAAGAAAGCAAAGAGTCGTTAAAAAGACAAGAAAGAAGACATCAAAGTGCCTGACAGAAGAGACTCTCAAAACTGCTCTTGAATACAGAGTGATCGGAAAAATAATGAAGTCAAATAATTGAATAGAAAATTTCACAGGTAGCTAAAAAAGAAAAAGTAAAGTATTATAATGAAATGTGAAAAACCTGGAGAAGCCAAAAAAGAAAGAGCATGCTCCACACATCTCAGGCTGAAGAACTGAAGAAAAATCTTGAAGGATTCAATGTACAAAATACTAAATGATGCAGGAAACATCAAGAGAAGATAAAATAAATACACTGTCACTGATATATGTACAAAATAAATACACTGCCACTGATATATGTACATATCTATTCTACCTTCAGCCATTTCAAGAGATCGCATGGGATCAAGAGCTGATGGTGTTGAAGAAAGCGGTCAGGCGCTAGTGAGGCCCCAGGAATTGATGGAACCATGGAAATGTTTCAACAAGCTGGTGAAGCAACTGGTCATGATATTTGGATGAGAGCTAAAAGGCCAATTGACCAGAAGAGATCCATATTTGTGGTCATTCCAAAGAAAAACGATCCAACAGAATACAGAAATTATTGAAAAATATCACTCACATCACATGCTAGGAAAATTTTGATGAAGATCACTTCAAAATGGCTCCAATAGGAAACTGCCAGGATTTCCAGTCAAATTCAGAAGAGGACATGGAGCAAGGGACATCAATGATGCCATCAACTGAATTTAGCAGTCTGAGCTGTTTTCTGTAATCTTGACCAGCACCATAATTCAAATGCATCAGTTCTTAGTCAATGTTCAACTTTCACATAAATATGAGGCGATGGAAAATACCATGGCTTACACCAGGTGCAACCTAGTTCTCAAGGTAACATCCTGCATTCTCAATTCTCTAAAGATTTTATTTACCTGTGCAAGAAGACTTTTAATCTCCTCACTTCTGCTTCTATGCGCCTTGACTGTAGCGCCACGTAAGACGAAATCCTTGACAACTTCACATTTCCTCCATTTACCTAGTGGTCCAGTTGTGAGGATTTAGTCTTCTTTACAGTGAATTGTGATCCATGTGAAGGGTGTGATCCTTGCTCTTTATCAGCAAGAGCTTCATCAGCAAGTTCTCTTCGCTTCCAGCCAACAAGGTCGTATCATCTGCATATCTCATTACAGGTCATCAATAAGCTATCCTCCCATCCTAATGCCACATTTTTCATTGATTAACTTCTCTGTTGATTTGCTCAGCATACAGTTTGAATATGTATGAGTAAGGAATGTAAATTTGTGATTTATACATTGGGCAGATGTCCAGCCACCACCATAGAGCGAACACTTACTAGAACTGCCATTTTAATGAGTTCGCCAAACTCAACAAAAAATTAGCTATCAGTTCTGCTGAATCAGTGAAAACCTGCTGAATTGCACCACTCCATATATATGGAGAGACAGAGATAAATAAATTCAGTTGAAGATTATGTAATCATATGGAAATGACTGATGCAATTGGAGGGATAGACAATTTCCAAATGTGTGGGTCAGGCAGCAGGCTGAAGGCCTCTGACAGGCTGTAGGCTTCTATGGCTCACATGGTTTCAGGGAAAGACAATAAAAATCTGCAAGCAAGGCAGTAGGCTTGAAGCCTTCTTGCATCTCTGAGGATCACACAAAGTGAAAATTTGCAGGAATGAAAGAGGGCATTTTGCCAGAACATTTATATGATAGATACAGGCAACACCCAAAAAACTTCCCTTCCATCTAATGGACTGCTCACAAATGATCACAATATGGGAGGAAATGATATGCTGTTGTTTTCCGCCAGCCAGTTGGTTCTGACTCACAGTGACCTGGTGTACAGCAGAGCACTGCCTGGTCCTGTGCCAACCGCACACTTGTTGTATGTGAGCACCTTGTGGCGGCCACTGTGTCAATCCATCTGGTCAAAAGTCTTCTGCATTTTCTTTCTCCTTCCACTTCACCCAGCATACTGTCCTTTTCCAGAAACTGATCTCTTTGGATAGCATGTCCAGAGTATGTCTGAGGCATCTTGCCAGCTTTGCCTTCAAAGAGCCATTCTGATGGCTCAAGACAGAAACACTAGTTTTTGGCAGTCCATGGTACTTTCAATATGATTCGCCAACTCCATGGTTCATATGCATCAATTCCTATTCTGTCTTCCTTATTCGGTGTCCAACTTTCACATATATATGGAAGTTGTCGTTTAAAATCACATGTCTTGGGTCAGGCTCACCTTAGTCATCAAAGTAACAGCCTTGTTCTTCAACAGTTTAGAGAGATCTTGTGCAGCAGATTTGGCAAATGAAATGTGTCGTTTGACTTTTTGACTGCTGCTTCTACAAGCACTCTATATGGATCCAAGGAAGACAAAATATTTGGCAATTTCAAGTATTTTTCTGATTATCATTGATGTGACCTATTGGTCCAGTTGTGAGGGTGAAGGTTGCAGTTCTTGATCTCAGCTAGCAAGTGCTTCAAATCCACTTCACTTACAGCAAGCAAGATCTGTCATCTGCATTTAGAAGGCTGTTAATGAGCCCTCTTCCAGGATTCCTTTAAGTCAGGGAGAATCATAGCCGAACCAAGTTGAGATATAACTTGGATCATCATACTCACAATCAGCTATTTACCCAAAAAGCACTGTCATTGTGTCAATTTTTACTCATAGCAACCCTTTAACACAGAGTAAAGCTTTCCACGGCAATAATCTTTACACCTGACTGCTACACTTTCTCCCAGTGATCGATAGGTGGATGTGAACTACCGACCTTTCAGTTAGCAGCAAAATACTTAACCACTGCACCACCAGTTTTTTTGATCAATTATTAAAAATCAAAGCAAAACTTACTGCCATGAAACTATTTCCAACTCATAGTCTCCCTATAGGACAGAATAGAATGGTCTTGTGAGTTTCCAAGGTTGGACATCTCTACAGGAGCAGGAAGCTTCGTCTTCCTTTCCAGGAACAGGTGGTGAGTCTGAACTGCTGTCCCTGCCATTCACAGCCCAGTGGAGACCCCACTATGCCATCCAGTCTCCTTGATCAATTACTTCTGATGATTCCTTTTGTGTTAATGAATCAGAACATAACACACTCCCCTTTCTAAATCCAGAATTATATCAAAATCACTATTTGTATTCAAATCTGGAATATGTTCAATTTAATCACACTCAAGAGTCTCAAATTATATATTTAATTATATTTAGCAAAGTCTAATCAACTAAATAAGGAGCTCTGGTGGTGCTGGCAGGTAAATGTTGAGTTCCTAACTACTATGTCAGTAGATCAAAGCCACCTGTGGCTCCAGGGAAGAAAATTGAGGCTGTCTACTCCCATATTGACAGGCCAGAAACCCTGTAAAACGTCACTATCAGTTAGAATTGACCCTTGAGCAATGGGGTTGGTTTTTGGTTTGAGAAAAAATTTAACAGCATAGAAACAGAGAGTTAGAAATTAAAAATATAACTGAATTATCAGCTAATTTTGTAACTTGATAATAACAGTTTTCAGTTAAATATATTCTCAGATGATGATAAATGTTAAGAATTGATAAGGATGATGGTTATACAATATGATAAAAATAATTAATATCCCTGCACTCTACATACAAAGATTGTTAAAATGACAAATATATATATTTTAATATAAATATATTATATGTAAATATATATATATATCTTCACAGAACAAGTGATTTTTCATCACTTCTCAGAACCAGGCATAACAGAACCAGCATCATATGAGAGAGTTGTTAGGAGCAGTCGAGCCTAGTCCAACTGATAGCACAGTAGAAGGAAACACTCCCTGACCCTACGTCTTCACAGTAGCCCTGCTAGGTCCATTGATGAAGCCAGTGTGGATCCATCTTGTTGAGACTCTTCCTCTTCTTTGCTGACCAACTACTTTACCAAGCTTGGTGTCTTTCTCTTGGTACTGGTCCCTGTGATAATATGTGGAAACATGAGACAAAGTCTTTACTCCCTGCTTCTATAGAGCAGATTTCTTCTTCCAAGAAAGATTTGTTCATCTTTCTGAAAGCCCATGGTATGTCCAATATTCTTCTTTAGTTCCATAATTCATATAGATCAGTTCTTCTTTCATCTTTCTTAGCCTAGCTATCACTTGCACATGATCTGAATTGTAAATACCCTGGTTTGAGTTACCATACCTTAGTCTTTAAAGTGACATCTATGCTTTATAATATTTAAAGGAGACCTTTTGAAGCAGACTTGCCCAGTGGAATATGTAAGGTGATTTCTTGCTTGCTGCTTCCAAGGTCAATGACTAGGATCGAAGTAAAATGAAATCCTTGACAATTTCAATATTTTTTCTGTTAATCATTGTTGATATTGGTTAAGTTTGAGGATTTTTCTTTTTGTATGTTGAGGTGCAATCCATAAGAAATTCCAAGGTAATCGAATAGATTTCTGAAATCCATTCACTCATTTATATGGCAAGCTAATTTAATGAAGAGAGAACTGATAAATAGTAATCTGATATATATATGTATATGTATATATGTATATATGTATATATATATATAAATTAAGTATCTTGGTGTATCTAGTATAGTTTAGTTACAAAGAACTGAATTTATTTAATTTCAGCAAGAAGGGTTTCATTTATTTTTTATCATTTTATTAGGAGTTCATACAACTCATCACAATCCATGCATACATCAATTGTGTCAAGCACACCTGTACACATGTTGCCATCATCATTCTTAAAGCCCCTGCTTTCTACTGAGCCCTTGGTATCAGCTCCTCATTTTTCCCCTCCTTCCCCACTTCTCCCTCCCCTTTGAACCCTTGATAATTTATAAATTATTATCATTTTGTCATATCTTATATCAACCAACATCTCCCCTCACCCACTTCTCCGCTGTCTATCCCCCAGGGAGGAAGTTATATGTAGACCTTGTAATCTTTTCCCCCTTTCTCCCTAACCTTCCCTCCACCATCCTGATATCAACACTCTCACCATAGTCCTGAGGGGGTTCATCAGTCCTGGATTCTTTGTACTTCCAGTTCTTATCTGTGCCAGTGTACATCATCCGGTCCTGCCAAATTTATAAGGTAGAATTGGGATCATGATAGTGGGAGTGAGGGGGAGCATTCAAGAGCTAGAGAAAAATTATATATTTCATTGTTGCTACACTGCACTCTGACTGGCTTGTCTCTTCCCCACAGCCCTTCAATAGGGGGATGTCCAATTTCCCACAGATGAGCGCTAGGTCCGCACTCTGCACACCCACTCATTCACAATGTTATGTTTTTTTAATTTTTTGGTCTTTGATGCCTGATACCTGATCTCTTTGATGCCTTGTGATCTCACAGACTGGTGTGCTTCTTCCATGTGGGCTTTGTTCTTTCTCAGTTAGATGGCCCCTTGTTTATCTTCCAGCCTATAGGATGGCAAGGAAGGTTTTATTGCAGGTGTTAACTTGTTGATAAGACAATTGAGAGAATTAACAGATTCCTGGTGATCATGTTAGATGAAACCTATTAAAGGCTGTACTCCAGAACCAAGCTACAAAAGGAGAGAGTGGAGTCTTATAAGAGCAGGGTACTGTCAGCTTCAGAAGCACACTCTGCTGCCACAGGGCGGAATCCAGCAGGATCAGGGAGCCACCACCTTAAAGAAGTCTCCGTGACTTGGAGACCTCTGCTATTATTGTTCTACTTCCAGAATCCTGCCATTATTGCTATGATTTGCATCAGTAAAATGAATGCCCTATGCCCTGCTTTTAAGGTACCATAAATCTAGTAGCTAGACAATGAGACATTTATTAATGTTGGAAGTAGTGACGAATCCAGTAATATGCTGGCTAGATATAAAACAGATGACAAAATCCAACCTCCAACTCACTTACTTTCAAATATTATGTGCTTGCATCTGATTGGCTAAGCCTAAAACAGACCCAGAAACTTAACTTCAAGAGGTTCTTTAAATATGATTTTTAGCTTCCCATCCTTGTCAGTGTAGGAATACACACCAGGTTTAGAGTAATATGGACATTGAACACTAAAATTCCATAGCCTATTGGGTATTCAACATCCATACACACCTTTCCCACAATTCCTCCAAATCAACAATGAATAACCACACTGCTCAGACTGACATAATATAGATATCCCTTTTGCAAATGGAGATGTCCTCACTCTCTCCCCAAAAGAGACACATCGAAAGTCTCCTAGTCAGCCAGCTGATCTTAGAGTGAAAAGCTATTCCTTACCTCCGGAACTGAATTAGAAAGCTAATTATCAACAACAAAATCTATATACAAAAGAAAGAAAGTGTTCTACATAATATAATATGCATAAAGACTCCTTAGAAGCAAAGTATAGTACTTTGAAATGTCATCAAGAAATACCAATCTTGGGGGTCTTCTCGGGGTGGGGTGGGGGGGTGCAAAAAGTAAATAAAAAATAAAAGAAATACCAATCAATAGAAAAGGATAGCATGTTTGATAGTGAGTCAACAAATATTAGGGAAACCCTCATGAAAGAGATGGATGCAATAAATCGTTGCAAAAATGCATTCAAATATAGCAATGACAAAGAGATGAGCCCAGGATTGAGCAATATTGTACATAAATTTGCTATGAGTCACACCTAACTAGCTGGCAACTAAAAAAAGGTCCAATATGTAAAGTAGCAGAAGGATGAAATATGGCTAACTGGAAGAGATCTGATTTGTGCCCACTCCGAAGAAATGTGTCACAACAAAATGCAGACATTACAGAACAATATTATTAAATTATGCTGAAAATAATTAAAAATTAGTTGTGGAACTACATCAGCAGGAGTCTGTCAAAAATGCCAGCCAATTTCAGAAGAAGGTATCAGTGCTAATGCCAATTGAATCTTGGCTGGAAGTAGAGAATACTAGAAAGATTTTGTTTGTGTTTTGTTGACTATGTAAAGGCATTCAACTGTGTGAATCATTAAAAAATGACAATATTGTAAAGAGTTGGAATTACAGAATATTAATTGTGCTCATAAAGAAACTATACAGAGACCAAAAAGTATTTGTTTGAATAGAACAAGGGAATACTACTTGGTTTAAAATCATAAAAGGTGCATGTCAGGGCTGTGCCCTTTTACCATGTTCATTCAATCTATATGCTGAGCTAATAATCTGAGAAATTGGACAAAAGAAGAACTCAGCATCACGATGGAAGAAAGCTCATTAACAACCTACAATATTGCAGAAGTCATAGCTTTACTTGCTGAAAGTGTAGAGGAGTTGACACACTTTTTAATGGAAATCAAAATCCATACTCCAGCCTTCAGTACGGACGACAACATAAGGAAAACCAAGCTCTTCACAGCTGGATCAATAGACAACATCATGAAAAATTTATATATATATTATATATATATAAGTTTTTAAAGGTTTTGTTTAACTTGGATTTACAATCGGCACTTTTGAAAGCAGTGGTCAAGAAATCTAGCATCATCAACAACCAAATACACCTGCAGTCACCAGAAGAAAATAAATCATAAAGTCTAGAGCAGAATTAAATGAATTAGAAAACAAAAAGTAATAGAAAAACATCAACATGACAAGAAGTTGGTTATTTGAAAGGAATAACAAAATTGAAAAACCACTCAAAACTTAACAAAGAGGAAAAACAGATAAGTAAATATCAATAATATATATATTTTAAAACCAGTAACACATTATTACAAAAGACTATGCCAGCAAACTTAAAAGCCTAGATGAAACGGACAAATATTTTAAAGCACACTATCTACCCTATAAGCCAGATCTGAATCAATGGCAGTGAGAAATAGAAAATCTCTGTAAGCCTGTAACTAAATAAGGTTTACATTCAGTCACTAAAAAACTTCCAACAACAAAATTCCAAGTCTACTTGTCTTCACAGGAGAATTCTACCAAATATTTAGAGCAGAATTGACATCAATTCTGCACAAACTATTACAGAATGTAGACAAGAACAGCACCCCTGAAACTCATTGTATGAAGAGAAAACCAGGCAGAGACACCACAAAGAAAAAGCAGATTAATATCTCCCATGAACATAGATGCCAAAATTATCCATGAACTACTGGTCAATACAGCCCAACAATATACGAAAACATAATAATACACCATAATGAAGTGGGATTCATACCATGCACACAAGGATGGTTCAGCAGTAGGGGGGGAATAATGTAATTTATCACTTAAACAAAACAAGGAGACGTGTATGATCCTATCAATAGAGCCAGACAAGGCATTTGACAACAGCCTGTGCTCTTTCCTGATTCAAAAACCAACAACCAAACTGTCAGAAAAATAGGAATAGCAGGGATATTTCTCAACAGAATAATGGCCCATTCACTCAAAACCAAAAGACAACATTTCAATCAACAGAGAGTTATGGAACATATCCCACTGACAAATGGAAACCAGACAAGTATGCCCCTTATCATCACCCTTACTCAACATTTGACACTGGACGTCATAGCCAGAACTATTAGCGAACAAAAACAAATAAAAGGAATTCAGTTTGGCAAAGAAGTGAAATGCTCACAATTTTCAGATAAAAAGATTGTATGCATAGAACATCCCAAAGACTCAACCAAACAATTGGAAAGAATTGGGAGATTTGGCAGTGTAGCAGGATACAAGATTAATATACAGCAATCAATTGAATATTAATGAAGAGAACTCTGAAAAAATCAATCAAGAAGAGACTATCATTTATAATAACCTCACAAAAATGGAATACTTAGGAATAAACCTAATTGAAGATTTGCAAAGATGTAGGCAAAGAAGAGTACTACTAGAAACCAAGAGAGACCTATACTATTGGAATAATGTTCCATATTCATGGAGAGGAATGCTCAAAGTTGTGAAGAGGTCAATACTTCCCAAAGCAATCTATAAGAACGATGCACATCTGATCCAGAATCCAACGTTGTCCTTTTTAAAAAATGGAAAAACAA
The DNA here is from genome assembly GCF_050624435.1 of Tenrec ecaudatus. Lineage (NCBI taxonomy): Eukaryota > Metazoa > Chordata > Mammalia > Afrosoricida > Tenrecidae > Tenrec > Tenrec ecaudatus. Next base: position 97,338,326 of record NC_134533.1, read on the forward strand.
ATTACTAGCCTCATATGGGGAGGGAAAAGACCTAGGAGAAACAGGAACTTAAGAAGACAGTTAAAATAGGCTGTACTGGTACAACGATAGGTAGATAGAAAACCAGAATAGAGAAGCCAGAAATCAGTTTAAAACCCTGTAAAACACAAAGCTTTGACCAAAGGCAAACAAAAAACATGAGATATACATAGTCTGTTCCACAAATGGTGCTGGCATAATTGGATTTCCATCTGCAGAAGAATAAAGCAAATTCCATACCTCACCCTATATGCAAAAAAATGAACTTATGAGGGATCAGAACACCTAAATATAGATCCCAGAACTATAAAGACCCTCAGTGAGAAAATAGGGACAAACTTAAGGACCATATTCTAAGGCATAGACATGCTATCAAATACAACAAAGGAAACATACGCAGTAGAAAACAAAATAGATGACTGGGACTTACTAAAAAAAGACACTTATGTTTATTAAAATGTTTCATTTAAAAAGTCAAGAAAGAACCCTTGGAATGGGGGAAAATAATTGGCAATAACAAAACAGACAAGCGACTTATCTCTAAAATATACAGAAAATACAAAACCTCAATTAGAAAATGATTAATAACTCCATTAAAAGGTGGGCAAAGCAGTGCTCCAAGATGTGCATGCAACATACCAGCATGAAGCAGGGAATCACAGAGAGGTCTCCGGGGCTGGCCCTAATCCCAACTATGTGGACAGCCACCCCTCCCACCAGAAGAATTCACTTCAGAGGACAGCACTGAAGCTACAGCTCAGCGAGAGGGACATATCTGACCAGAGCACATGGGAGAAAATAAAGGGGAGGAAGAGAGAGTGGAGCACACCCTGGCCCAACAAGTCCTGAGCACAATATCCCTGCTCAGAGCAGCGAATACACAGAGAAGACCATATGGCCAGCCCTACTATGAGACAGGACATCCCTCATTGACCCATAGCCCTTGGGGGATAACACTGGAGACAAGTATGGGAATTGCACCCAATCTGACCCCACCACATCTAGGCAAAACACTAGGGGCATGCAACACAACATCAAGGGGAGCAGAGCAAGGAAGTCCAAGGGAATACCAAGAGTAGACTTTGGGTCAGGGCAAGCCACTCCATCACACTCAACCAGACAACACTCCCAAAGGTCAACAAACAAAACTTGAACTAGTTACAGGCTTTTTTTTTTAATGTCATTGGTTTTCTGATGTTGTTTTGTTTTCTTTTGTTGCTTTGTTTTTCTGCATATTATCTCTGCAGATCTATCTAGATAAGATAAGTGGGATAAACTATCTGGAGGAGAGAACAATGGGACTGATGGTTCCAGGGAGACATGGGAGAGGGGAAGGTGGGGGAAGGGAAGTGTGTGTTAACAAACCCAGGGATAAGGGAATAATAAGTGAAACCCAAATGAAGACTGAGCATGATAGTGGGACAAGAGGAGAGTAAACAGAACTAGAGGAAAGAACTAGGAGGCAAAGGGCATTTATAGAGATCTAAATACAGGCATGTACATATGTAAATTTTATATATATATATATGGATGGGGAAATAGATCTATGTGCATATATTTATAGGTTTGTAGTAAGGTAGCAGATAGAATTTGGGCCTCTACTCAAGTACTCCCTCAATGCAAAAACACTTCATTTATTAAACTGGCATTCCATGATGCTCACCTTCCCAACACATTGCTGATGACAAAGCAGATGCATAAGCTGATGACAAAACAGATGGTGAAGAAAGCTAATGGTTCCTGGTTATCAAAAGATACAGCATCTGGGTTCTTAAAGGCTTGAAGATAAACAAGCGGCCATCCAGTTGAGATGCAGCAAAGCCCACATGGAAGAAGCACACCAGCCTGTGTGATCATGAGGTTTCGATGGAATCACATATCAGGCATCAAAGAACAAAAATCCTATCATTGTGAATGAGGGGGAGTGTAGAGTGGGGACCCAAAGTCCATCTGTAGGCAACTGGACAGCCCCTTACAGAAGGGCCGCGGGGAGGAGAAATGCCCATCAGGGTGCACTATAACATACAACTTTCCTCTAGTTCTTTAATGCTTCCTTCCCCCCTACCCCCCGACTATCATGATCCAAATTCTACCTTACAAATCGGCTAGACCAGAGGATGTACAAGGGTACAGATAGGAAATGGAAAAAGGGAATCCAGAACGGATGAACCCCTCAGGGTCAGTGGCGACACCGGGAGGGTGGAGGGAAGGTGGGGTAGAAAAGGGGAACTGAATACAAGGATTGATGTATAACACCCTCCCTGGGGGACAGACAACAGAAAAATGGGTGAAGGGAAACATTGGACAGTGAAAGATAGGACAAAATAATAATAATTTAGAAATTATTAAGGGTTCATGAGGAAGGGAAGCAGGGAGGGAGGGGGGGAAATGAGGAGCTGATACTAAGGGCTCAAGTCGAAAACAAGTGTTTTGAGAATGATGATGGCAATAAATGTACAAATTTGCTTGACACAGTGGATGATTGTATGGATTGTGATGATTTACATGAGCCCCCAATAAACTTATATTTTTTAGTTTATTTTTTTTTAATTAATAAATCTCTTTATTGGGGCTCATACAACTCTTATCACAATCCATATATACATCCATTGAGCAAAGCACCCTTATACATTCGTTGCACTCGTCATTCTCAAAATTCACCTTCCACTTGGGTTCCTGGAATCAGCTCGGTTTCCCTTTTTTCCCCCCATCCCCCTCCCTCCCCGCTTCCCCTTCCCCCTGGTCCCTTGATAGTTTATAAATAATTATGATATCTTATCTTACACTCCCCAGCGTCTCCCCTCACCCGCCTCCCCATTGCCATCCCCCAGAGAGGAGGTAAACTTATTTTTTTAAGTGGGCAAAGGACGTCAATACTGCAAACAATCCAGCAATTCTGCCACTGGTGATGTATCCTAAAGAATTAAGAGCCATAACACAAACAGATATGTGCATGTCTATATTCATTGCAGCCTTTTCATAATAGCAAGAAGGTGGAAACAACTTAAATTCCCAACAATAGGAGAATAGATAAGGCATGGATAAATGGTACATATGTACCATTAAATTCTATATATCAGTGAAAAACAATAAAGAAAACATGAAACACCCTATGGCCTGGATGAACCTGGAGAAAATTACATGGAGTACAATTAGCCAATCACAAAAGAACGAGTGTTATATCTATGACGCCACTGATATCAAAAAGGAAGGAAAGAAGGAAGGAAGGAAGGAAAGAAAAAGAAAGAGAAAGACCTATACCAAAGGGAACAGCCTCTGCAGTTTGTCAAGGAGACGGGGGTGCAATGGAGGAAACATTAAGCATGGGTTAGATTGTTGATGGGTGTCAAGTGTGGATGAAATGGAAGATGGTAATCCACAGAAGGGGGAAGAGAAATCAAGGATTGAATGATGGGTCAACTATTTGGGGGTAGGGGTGGCGTGGGTGGACAATGATTAGTAGTTTAAACTGTTGAATCCAAAGTTGGTTAATCTAAAATGTAACCCCCCACCTAAATAACAATTTTTTAATGTTAAAGAAAAGGACTCAATTATAAGTTCAAAGTGTTATTCGACACTTTTAACAACTCTTTTAAGAATACCAGGTATAAATAAATATATAAAATCTCCACCCCAAAAAAGAGAAAGAAAATCAAATGGCATGTTGCACTGGACAAACCTGTGGCACACGATCTACTTAAAACATGAAAGATCAAATAGATCACTTGAAAACTAAGGAGTGCCTGACCCAATCTATAGTAGTTCAGTCGTCTCATCTGCCTGTGAAAGCTCGACGGTGAACAAGAAAGACCACCGGAAAATTGATGCATTGAAATCCTGTTCCTGTCAAAGAATCATGGAAGTGCCACGGAGCTTACGAAGAACACATCAATCTGTCTTGGAGGGAGTACAGCGGGAACGCCACCCCCTAGAAGAAAGGACGGCGAGACTGTACGTGTTCTCAGGAAGGCTGAATCCCTAGAGAGGGACGTCATGTTTGGTAGAGTAGCTGGTCAGGGAAAACAAGACCCTCAACAAAATAGTCACTCTGGCTGTAACAGTGGGCGCAACCTAACAAGAGTTGTGAGGATGGAGCTGGGCTGTGATGTCTCGTTGTGCTGTTCCTTGCATCATTTGGAGTCACAGGCAGCTCAACGGGGCCCAGCAGCAACACTATCACTTTCATTTCACAAAATTGCAGTTATAATTTATTGCTTTCTTCTACCTCCTCCTATTTTCCTTCAGCCATCACTTAGGCTGGTTGATGTCCTTAAGGTGGGTTGCCGACTCACATGTTCATTCCCGGGAGAAACCTGCAATGATTTCCTAGGGCTGAAAATAGTCTGTGATATGCTCCACAATATTTCCACGTTTAAAACTGATTCTTTGCAGCCCATATTGTGTTGCAGAAAAGAAATCCTAGAAAATGAGGTAGCAGGCTTTCAACCTGTACAGGTGGCAAAGCATGTGAAGGAGAATTAAATAAATAGTACTGCATCCCAGTACAAACATCACAGCAAGAAAATAGAAATTTGGGTTCCATCTTAAATTCAAGCAACAATGGATGAAAACATCCTGGAGTTATGGATGGAAGCTGGAACAAGGAGAAGAAAGGCAATTACTAGCCAATGCCTTCCCTCAAAGGCTAAGGTTGTGTTGCTAGGTGCCATTAAGTCAGTAGCAATTCATGTCTAACAGAGTGAATCACTGCCCGGCCTGTGCGGTCCTCACAATTGTTACGTTTGAGCCCATTGTTCAGCCACTGTGTCACTTCCTCGCATCGGGGGTCTTTCTTTTTCAATGCCCTTCACTTTTGCAAGTATGGTGTCCTTCTCCAGGGACTGGCCTCGCCTGATAGCATGTCCAAAGTAAGTGAGACAAAATCTCCCCACCCTTGATGCCCAGGAGCGTTCCGGCTGTCGTTATTCCACAAATGTGTTTGTTGTCTGGCAATCCACGGTATTTTCAGAGGCTACGAAGGAGCACAGAATGTTTATATTGCATAAGTAATGTAGAGGTGATTTGTGTTTGGAGGATAATAGGCTTTGATGCTATACAAATATTATTCCACGTTCTATAAAGAGCTTGAGCCTCTGTATGTTGGTATAGGCAGGGAGTCCTGAAACCATTCCCCATGGAATCCGCAACAACTGTGTTACAGATAATTAACTTTCAGTGTCTGAATCAGGTTAAACCTTAGCTAACACAAAGACAGTTGCTGAGTCTAATCAAGAGACCAGCCACTCTGAGCTTATAACTGGGTTTCTTCTTGATACCCAACGGTGCCTTAACAGAAAGCTGTTACAGGCTGCCTTTCCCCCAGAATCTAGCAATGCTAATTATGCAAAACACTCCCAGGTCCCATGAGTGTCTGGTACCTTTTCTTTCTAACACGTCTGTGAACCTCGGAACATGGTCACCCATCAACATTTCAAGTCCCTCGGTTCCTTGAGAAGCTGCTATCCACCTGCAGTAAATGTCTGCCGTCTGGCAAGGACTTGTATAGCCACATGCATGAATCTGAAGACATGGGCCTCACCCCAGCAATCCGCCTACCAGAGTCCACTCTTCCCACATCACTGTGTCAAAACCCATATACCTCCATTTTTTCCTTGTCCAGTATGCCCCCCAGTTACTGAAAACGCATTCTATGAACAACAATGAGAACAAATAACAACAGAAAAACGATTACGTCATGGAAGAGTGGAAGTGGCACTGGTTGGGTGCTTTACCTTGGTGTGGCGCCAGGAGGAAATACTGCTCTTGCCTCTGTCTCAGATAATTCAGTCCAGCTGCGTGACTCTGACGGGTAACTGGTTCTGGTGACCTATGAAAGAAGAGCAATTTTTCCGCTTCCTTGAAATGGGTCTTCCTTAATGTCAGGGAGCACTTTGAGGTCTTTCCATGCATTTCACATTGCAGCCTCGGAGGGGGCACCTTTCTTTGCTGTGCTCTAGTGCTAGGGTCAAAGCCAGTCACAAGGCTGTGACTTTGGACTTTTTAGTACAGTCTGTCAGTGGAAGCCATGGTGGTGTGTTAGTCTGGGTACTTTAGTGAAACAAATCCACAGAAGCTCACCTATAAGAGAGAGTTTTATATAAAGGGTAAGTGCACATCAAGAAAAGATCCCAACCCACTGTTGCCAAAGCCCACAAGTCCAACATTAACCCATTAACCCCTATGTCCAACACCAATCCACAAAGTCCTCCTCCATCTCACAAAACACACGCAATGATGCCAACAGCAGGAGCAATGCTGAGTCAGTGGAAGTGTAAGCATCATAGAGCTGGCAGCTCCAGCACCCAGGGCTGCATCGAGGTAGGTCCATGTGGCTTCTGCTCGGGGATGTCTTTCAGGAAGTCAGCCTTGCAACTGTAGCAGGGAACTGCTAAGGCAGCTGCACCCTGATCTGACCATCACCAAGCAAGAGACACGAGAACTAGAAAGGCGAGGCTCACTGAGCCATTTATCCCTCCACCCTTCAATTAACCCCACATGTGTTTATCAGTCAGGCTGGCACAATAAACTAACTACCTCAGTGGTGACATAGATAAGGTCTCCGCTGCCAACTAGAAGGTAGGGAGGCTAGCTATTTCACAGAGGGAAAGACGTTGTAGTAGTGATAGATTACCCAGTAACCAGAGTAAGCATCGACTTACTTGTGCTTGCTTACTACCTGATAGGGAACAACTTCACCTGAGTGTTCCTGGTTGTTCATTACCAATCGGAAGTCAGCTCATAAGTAAACCCATGCTGACCTTGCTCCCTGGGTGCTCTACCCCTGTCAGGGACTGTACCTTTGAAAAGAGGCTGTAATTCTACAGGAATATCTATGGGGTTGAGCGAGAGACTGATGCCATCCATGCATAGAAGTACAGTCCTTCCCCTGTAAGTTTCCAAGACTGCAACTCTCTAGGGGGCTAGAAAACCCTCTCTTTCTCTCAAGGAAGGCAGGCCCAGCATGGAACCACCAAGCCACCAGGTTGCTACAAATTGGAATCAATTCCAGGGTGATCAGTTTTGGTAGCGAGCTCTGCTAGGAAACCTGGAGGTACAATAGTTAAAATGTTTAAGCGTCAGATGCTAACCCCAAGGAGAGCGGTTGCAATCCACCAGCTGGGTAAAAGCTCTGACAATCGGCTTCCATAAAGATTCCAACTTTGATCCACTGAGACAACTGGAAGCCTTGTAGCTGAAAACATGCCTTCTTTATGTGTGAGCTGTTCAAGGGTGAATTTATTAGAAAGGCCTTGTTCCTACTACTCACATGAAAAAATAAGGAGTTAGCACTGCTCACCTTTAAAAAAAAAGTTGTATGAGCCCATAATGAAATGATTTTTTAAAAACTAACAACAAATAAACAAAGAAGAATATGTTCTACAATTCAATATGGTGGCAATCGGACAACTCTTCTTGATATGATTGAATGATTGAATTGTATGACATGTGGATGAAATGCTAATAAAACTTTAAAAAAAGATTACAACTTTGGAGGGGCCATTCCTGCGGGAATGCAGTGAGTGGATAAGGATTATCTCAGCCCCAAGCCACAGGAACTGTGAATTTTTCCACCCAAATTCCCACTGGGTTTACCCACAAGTATGTAGGAGACAAAGTGTTTGTGTTCTGTGTGGTGTTAGCAAGGGACTGTTAAGAAGAATTGTCAACTCACCGTTCCCCCTTTCTCGACCACGGTCCCGAGAGCAAAGGGGAAGGGCACCTCCCTCCCTCCCCTCCCCAGTGTACTGCCTGGCCACACAGAATCTGCGGCTTCTTGGAGAGTTCATTTTGTCAATTTCTCCCTCTGAGATGCCAAGATAGAATTAGCAGAAGCTTCTCCTCAGGGAAGGTCCAGAACTCAAAGTTCCTTGGCAGAGACTTTCAAAGTGGCTCTGTCCCCATGGCCATATTGGATGTCTCTGAAAGATGACAACGTTTACAACCCTGAGGGGCAGTTCTCCTCTGATCGATGGGGTTACTATGAGTAGGAACCGACTGGGACAACAATAGGTTGTAGGCTCCACGAATTGAGTACCATAGGAATTATATTCTAGAATATCTATGTGTATCTATATTTATATCTATATCGATATCATCTACATCTATCTATCTATCTATCTATCTATCTATCTATCTATCTATCTATCTATCTATCTATCTATCTATCTATCTATCTATCTATGGCTTGGTGTTCAATACACACCACCCTTCACTTCCACCCACCCGCAAGGAAAAAAAGTTCAAGTTAAGCACAGGGGAACCTTTACAATTAATCTGTCATGTGATAATTTGTTGACAGGTCAGTTATTGGAAAGACATGGAAGCAGAAGAAGCAGCAGCAGAAACAGTCAAAACCAGGGGGAATGAGTCATCCATCACCCTGACAGGATTAGAAGGCAATACGTTATATCACTTCACAGTGAGGGCTTATAATGGAGCTGGATATGGGCCACCTAGCAGGGAAGTGCGTGCAACCACCAAGAAATCTCGTAAGTGACCCGGGTTCTTGTTTGTTTCAAGTGAAAGGGAAACATCTTTGAACATTTCTGAACGCCACAAGAGACACATAATAAGCAGAGTTGAAGGGGTGTTTTGATTCATAGTCCTGCCTCAATGCTCAGATCTGAATTCCAAAACTAGCGCTGAACATTTTGCATTCACAGTAGATAAAGGTTATCTTCCTGTGAAACAAGGCTAAGTGGGTTTGACACGGAAGGAAGATAAAAGGATTCGGGTTGAAAGGCTCCGTGGAGTAGCGATTAAAATGACACTCCCGGAGCAAAACCCGCCTTATCTGAGTCCAGCTGGAAGGGAGCCTGTGGTACCAGCCAACTGCTGAACACAGGAGGGGGGAAAGCCCTGAAATACTATCAAGGATTAAAATGAAGCAATGGATTTCAAAATCGTTGACAGCCTATTTTCCTTCTTATGTTGCAGCACCTAGTCAAGCACCGAGCAACCTCAGGTGGGAGCAACAAGGCTCTCAAGTTTCTCTGGGTTGGGAACCTGTCAGACCATTAGCCAACGAATCCGAAGTCATGGGTTACAAGGTCAGTGTGGCTCCCCTGTCTTGCACAGACACACATCAAGAAGATGGTTACTGGGAGGATGTATAATTAATAAGGCATACGAAGATCCATGAACAGATGTGCTTTCCATTTTATTTGCTTTGCAATTTTGTTTTGTTCTGGTTTTTCTCAATCATTTTCCATCTGTCGCTCCTACGGAAAGACTTTCTATAGGTGGGAAAGTCAAAAGAGTCAAAATTCGTTTCAACCACACAAAGTGTAGAAAATTGTCCAGAAAAGCCATGTCTAGTCTGATGTTGATTCCATCGTGCCTGGTGACAGGACCAGCAGATCAAGGTTGTTGGCAGATGGCAAAGAATGAACAACACAGTTTAAGTACAATGACTCTTATTAACAAAATCGCTGAAGGGGGGTGGGTGAAGTCCAGCATTATCAACGGAACAGAAAATGAAAACTTTAAAGTTTCTGTTGAGCACATGCCCACTCGTGTCAAGCCCCCATATTTCAGAACAGAACTGCGCCCCACGGGGTGTTCAAGGGCTCGGATCTTTCTTTTCTTTGGAAGCATCTCTAATTGGATTCTAGCCATCAACTTTCCAGTGAGTAGCCAAGTGCAGGACCCACACAAAAGGCAGTAAAAAATCCACAGGGGGAGAGAACAAGCTACAAACATAAACCCAACATCTGAGATACTGAGAGATCTGAGAATATATTGTACAGTTTTTTTTTAACATCCTCTTCTCTGACTTTCAAGTATACATAGTCTTTGTATGGAATTGGCTGAGTTTCAAATTCCTGTTCTGTGGGCTGGCCTAAACTCCCCACATGCATTATTGGTTGAAAATATTTATAATAGAATTGTGAAGGACCACAATATTTCAACTAAGAATCATCATGATTTTTAACTCTCAGAGAAAGTCAAACAATACTATCTGTGTTGTATCTCAGTACTAAAATTCTGACAGTAAATTCTAAAAAAATTATGAATGGAATATATATTTCAGATGATTCCTAGTAGAAGTATTTTAAGACACCAACGGCAGCATTCCTTTTATCCTAAAGTAAGTTTGGACCGCAGGCAACCCCACATCACACAACCCTTCCTACTGAGGTAAGAGTGACTAGAAGGGTCATCTCAGTTCTATACATTTATGACGAGTAGGCATCCATACATTACCAGAGCATTGTTTTTCCTTTCATCAACTTGAAATTGCTGCATTGCCTATGTCTACTAGAAGAAAAGAATCACTATTAACAAAGTTGAGAGACCACAAAGCCTTCTCTCTTGCAATCAAACTTCATTAGACCCTTTGACAGATGGAATGTCTCCCAGTAGGAAACCTGGCAAAAATAGGCACTCAGGACCCCCTAACGGAAAGAAAACCATAGACTAATGACTTGGACTTAACACAGGTCTTAACACATTGTCCTGGAAGGGCCGGTTTTCAGAGGGCAGGAATCTAAAATGAAAGCTATGCCTTAAACATGTACAATGGGACAAGAATGTGATTGGAAACAATGGGTGGGAGTCTGAAAATAAACCAAAGTAATTGTACAAATAGGAGGATGGGACCCCTTTATGAATGTGATATAACATTGTGAAGAACTAGTGCAGCTTTGGCAAGGATCTGCATTGGTGCCAGTTAAAGAGCTATAACTTCTAATGGGAAATTTACACAAGCACAGAATTCCCAGATCTAGCCAACTGGCCTCTAACCACTCAGGCCATTTGAATCTCCCACTTGTGGGCAAAAAGCAGGGCCATAGGCACTAGTGGTATCATGCCTCTTGCTTGGATGAGATGGCCCAACTAGTCATAGAGGGGCCCCCAGGACTATAGTGTACACACACACACACACACACACACGCACATACTTATGCAAGCTGAATTCATGCAGGACCACCCTGGAACCCTTGCTTGTGCTGTAGCAACCCACGGGCAGCTCTAAGCCCAACCCCCAGCTGTCTCCAGCACAACTGCACTAGATCTAGGCAGGATGCGGGGAGGAAGAAAACCTCTTCTTTGATTTCTGGGACATCCCAAGAAACTACTACCAGGCCAGAGGTGGCACCAGTGTAATAGTGAGCCGCCTTTTGTGATGCTTCAAAACCCTGTTTGGCAGTTCCAAAAGCATAGCCAAAGAGTAGCATGTCCGCATCTGATCGTTCTCTGTCTGTGCGGGAGCTTGAGGCAGGCTGATCTGTTGAAAAGAAGTTAGCACCCAGGCTTCTTGGAAATTTAAATCATTAATAAATATTTTCAGCTGAACTTTCCTCATTTGGGGGGCAAAGCCCATCAGTAACTAAAGTCCTGAGGGCTTTCCTCTAGCTCTGTCATTATGGCTGGCTCCACTTTAAGAAGGCAGCTCTTCTCAGTAATGTTCTGTGTGCGTCCCGAGCCGTGGGTCTCATTGGCTGGCACTCGATCTTACAGGGTTCTGTTGGTCCGCATGTGGTTTTCAGTATCTGATCAGGTTCCACGACTATTCATAAGGTCTTTGATGGCTGGTTCCTAGAAGTGGACAGCCTAGTCCTTCTTTGTACTCTATTCTTTGTCCAGACGGTCTGCAGAAACCACTTCACTTGGGTAGCCCTGCTAGTATTGGAAATATCAGTGGCATAGCCTCCATGACAGCAACACACCCACCACTACCGTGTAACAAACTGACTGAGAAGTGGTGGAGATCTCTCTATCTCTATATCCACCCACTCCCCATCCAAAAATGGAACAAGCAGCACTCCAGGGCGAGAGATTCGGGCGACAGTGTCCTTTCTTCTCCATCTGGGCTATATCCTTTCCTAGATTAAGTCAAGGATCCAGAGCTTTGCTACTAGCTTCAAGTTCGTGATTGAAACCCACCCAGCGACTCCACAGCAAATAAAAACTGTTCTCATAAAGATGAACACCAAATATATAAACTCACTGCCATCAAGTCAAGTCTAAGACCAAGTAGAACTGCCACTGTGCATTTCTGAGGCTGAAAATCTTTCAGAGAAAAAAGAGTCTCCTCTTTCTTCTGTGAATCAATTGGTAGGTTCACGTTGCTAACCTTGCACACCCACGATACCATAGAGGCCCCTACGAGGCCGTTCTACAAAGTCACATTGGGCCACTGTGAGTCAGCATCAACTCAGCAACACCTAAAACTAACAGACCCATGAGCCCCTTCACAGTGCCGCTCCCCTGCCCCCAGGGCCGGGTTACCCAACAAAGAAAGTGAGCATGGACTTACGTATGATCACTTCCTAATCTGTAGTAAAATGTTCCACATTCTGCTGACACATTCAAAGACACACTTGCATGTAGGGGAGCCATCGTTCTCTCTCCCACCACATAGCATCTTCAAAGAAGATTGGAAGCATCTTTTCAAATTTACCATCCTTGGCAGAGAAAGTCCAGTAAGCAAGTTATACGGGGGCTTATGTGTGTTAACTTATGACTCTGTAGAGTGAACAACTTCACATGACCAAAGCACCTGTGAAATAGTTCACTACAGCTTTGTGAGCAAGTAAAAGTTACCCTACAGTTGCTCTCCATTCACTTCTACTTTCCAAAGTTTACAGAGTTAGGGAAAGGAAGTGAACTCAGAATCAAGGTTTGCTAGTTATTTTAGGATCCGTCAATATGGACAAAGTATTGTGCTTCTGTACGTCACTTAGACATCCGACAAAGCCTTCTAAACTCTTCAGCTTTGTATGCATTGGCCTTTTTTACTGAATTCCATACCCCGGGCCCTGTATTTCTCCAGCTTCCCCGGAAGCTTATATTCTAGGGCTCTTCTGCTTTCTTAGAATTTGATAACGGTTCTTTCATCTTATAGTTACTCCACATATTAGAATTGTCTTCTTCTCTATGAGTCCCACAAATTCAAAGGACTACTATATAATGGATTAAACTGGTGATTGTGTTTTCGTTAGCTGTCATCACATTAGGCCCTAAACACATGGCAACTCTATGCACAACAGAGCACAAGGCAAAGCTTATCCACCTGTGGAGTTTTGAGTACATGAGATTTAATTTACTATCTTTTTCACATCTGATTATATTTGTTAAGTTTTTGTTAATATATATTTTTTTAAAAAACTAAAACAGAAGTGGCCCAAACATATTGAGTATATACATGGAGCAGACTTTTTAGAAATCTTCAGTGGTCGTGACACATCTTTTCAGAGAATATTTTGAATAGGACATCACACCTGCAACTATCTTACAATAGTCTATCAGGCATTCCTGTTCTGAAAAGTTGTCCAGTCCACACAACTACCACTGGATTCTCATTGCTCAGGAACCCCATGTGCTTCCTAACATTGGCTCATTCCATTGACTCCTCTCGCAACCCAGTACAATTAGGGCTTCAGATTTCTCATCATTTTTCAATTGTTCCCGTGTGTTATTTCCAACATACACAGAGAATGAAAAAATAATCTTTCTCAGGAATATTTATGAGCATAAAAACAAGCAAATAAAAACACTCACTGCAATAGAGTCAAAGACATCTCATAGCAATCGGATATGACAGGGTAGAACTTCTCCTGTTTGGTTTCCAAGACAGTAGCTCTTTTGGGGAGTAGAAAGCCCCATTTTACTCCCATGGAGTAACTGGTGGTTTGGAACTGCTAGTATTATAGTTAGCAACCCAACTCATAACCATTACACCCCCAGGGCTCCTCTGCTTGTGAGCATAACTACTGAAAAATTATTTTGTTACATTTTAAGCACCACATGGTTCCACAAACACGTACATGATATGAGCTTTTTCCATGCATTTTTTTATAAGCATGCATTCTGACTCACTAGCAACTGGCCTCTAACCACTCAGGCCATTTGAATCTCCCCTTGTGGGCAAACAGCAGGGCCATAGGCACAAGAGGTATCATGCCTCTTGCTTGGATGAGATAGCCCAACTAGTCATAGAGGGGCCCCCAGGACTATAGTGTATATACACGTGCACACACACACAGTTATGCAAGCTGAATTCATGCAGGACCACCCTGGAACCCTTGCTTATGCTGTAGCAACCCACGGGCAGCTCTAAGCCCAACCCCCAGCTGTCTCCATCACAACTGCACTACTACTTTCTGACATGGGCAGGAGCAGGCCCAGAGAACAATGAATTTCTTCTGACTCCCAAGGGACTACTAAACTTAATCCATGACTTCTTGATCATGGCTTATATCTTTATTATACAAAATGAAAAGTACCATTTTCAGATTATCGGATAAGGGTGAAGGAGGCATCGATGACAGCATTGGCATGCTGTACCAAACATTTCACATAGTGTATCATTGCTACCATCACATGTGGGTGCATTAGTTAAGTGGATGTGCCAGCTGTGAAAAAGTACAGTCCACTCATCTCATTTTGTGTTACTCTCACACATATTAATTAGTTGCTTCAAGATCACATCTTTCATGATAGCATCATCACATATACTTTGTTTGTTTAGGATCATCTCTTTGGATGACCTGTTGTTCTCAGTTTATTTAAATAGTATTTTAGAAGAGCTTTGACAATGCATTAGACAAATTCTTTAATACCTGAAGACAGCTGTCATTGCAACTGTCAATCTATAAATGTCTAAATTCTGAAAGAATTCCCTGACCTCCTTACTGTCAGTAACTATTTTGGACATGTCTCACTAACACCTTAACCTTCTCACATTTCACATTCTTGCCCATATTTTTAAGTCAAATTTTTAAAAAATGAGCCACAATTCTCTGAAACGCCTAAGACTACTCATTAATTTAATGTGTCTTTTAATTTATTAGAGTACCTTCTTTCCAGTCATAGAATTATATTTCTTTGGATATATTGGGCAAAGCTAGATTTAATTTCAAACCCTTTTTGCTACCATCAGCTGACCTTTTTCCTACCTTTATCTTTTGTTCCTAAATTTCAACTGACCCACAAAATTTCCTTCCACTTTGGTTTTTACACCAACATTAGATCTGCATTGCTGGTTGCAGTTTTCTTTGACATAAGAAATTATAATTTATTAAACCATAATAACAGTGTCCTCTGACATAGTCACTCCCCTGCCAATCCTCGCCAATTTATCTCCTTCTTCATTCCCATAAATTTGCTTTCTAATTACCTCATGTGGATAATCAGAATTCTAATTCACCCTACTGCCACAATCAAAACCCAAAGCATAAATTCTGGAGGGGAAAATGTAGATTTTTAAACCAAAATCTGCTATAAATTCTTCAAAATCTGCTATAGATTCTTCAGATCTTGGCAAGGCCCTGTCCTCTGTTGTCATAGCACCAGTTATGTAGTCCAATGCACACATATCACACTCCATTGTATTGCCTATGAGTTTCCTCTATTGAACTGTAAGTGCCATGAGGACAAGAACCAGCCTTGCTCTCTGATGAGGCTGTGGTATAAAGCACTAAGCCTGACCCAGCAGTGGTGCCAAATAACTATTTAGAATTCTCTTACCACACTGAGTTATCTTAGAGCTATGGACTGCTTTCTAATACTGTGCATGTAATAGTTTCATACAGGTATTACTCCCCACTGAAGACCGTCAAATAAATTTAAATCCGTGAAAGATAGACAAAGTGAAATAGAGGATACCAACACATTACCAGAATGCAAAGGAGAGGATAAATTCCAAGCAGAAGTCAATATATGAATAGACTGCTTTCTTGAAGTTTTTACCTTTGTCTTTTTTAATCTAGAAATTGAAGTTAGCTCAACCTCAAAATATATTTTCCATAATCAACGCTTACTTGACAGAACCACCACCAGGCTCAAAGCAACCCTATTAGGCAGAGTAGTCGAGTTTTCAAGGCTGTAAATCTTTATGGCAGTAGAAAGCCTCATCTGTGTCCCATGGAGTGGCATGTGGGTTGGAGCTGCTGAGCTTGTGGCTAGCAGCCTGATTAGTAATCCACTGTGCCACCAGGCCTCTGTGCAATGCCATCAGCACACTGTGTGTGTGTGTGTGTGTGTGTGTGTACACACACATATATGTATGTGTATATATATGCCAACTTTGTCCATCTTTTATGATGCAACTGAAATAAAATGTTTACAACAAATCAGTAGCTTACTCTTCTTACATTTACCATTGTACAAAGCCCTGTGTTAAGCATATTTCATACATTCTATAATTTCATTTTCTAAACAAAAGCACAGGGTCGATATTATCTTCATTGTACAAAAGAGAGGCTTGAGACTTAAGGAGATGAATAACTTCCCCAAGTATGCCCTACCGGAGCATCCTATAAATATGTTTCTGTTGTGTGTACTATATATATTTATTTGCTTACATCTCCCTCTTGGCTTTCAGCTCCATTTTCTGAGCACAGACTTTGACACATAGTGGATAGTCAATAAGCATTTGTAATCCTTAATTAGTTGTCAAATTTTGAATACCTCTGTTATTGCTTATAGGTTTTTTATAGGCAAGAAGGTCACAGTAACAGTGAGATCATTGAAACACAAAAACCTCAAGCAGTAGTACCACTCCCTGATGCAGGAGTCTACATTATTGAAGTCCGGGCCTACAGTGAAGGAGGAGATGGAACGGCTAGTTCCCAAATCAGGGTACCATCATATTCAGGTAAGTTGCGGCTAGTAAGCTCAACTTGATGACTACCAAAAGTTCTATGTTTGTGTGGACTTCATCAAAATTGAGAAGATGGACTGCATAGTTGAGAAATGTTTAAAGAAGCCTCTTCACACTCTGATCTCCATATCATCTTTTGGTTTATATGAAAATATGGGCTGTCCACAATTGTTACATCCCTACAAATCTATAATGGGCTGTCCACAATTGCTACATTCCTACAAATCTATAAAGGAGGTGATATTTCATTAAAACAGCCTTATTCGTGGAATTTCCTTACCCATCCTGGCTTCAAAGAGTACTATTTTGCTAACCATGTGGTTTTCATTATTGCTTTTAAACTACTTTGCACAAGTTTAACATACATATTTCTCTACTATTTTTGTTACATAATGGGGTTTATAAGAACGTTGGAAGAAAATGCTTTTAAAACAAAAATGGTTATTTTATTGATTTCAAAATATGTTTTCAATGTGTTAAACATCATTGTTGCTTTTATGAGCAAAATTAATGATTACTTACTGTTACTGAGCCCTTTCTAAGTATCAGGCACAACAAAAAGTGCTTTACATACATTATCTTATTTAATATTATATAAGAAATAAGTTAAGTCTGGGGTGTAATTTCTGTTTTCCAGAGAAAATTTAAATAACTAAAAGTCATACTCTTACTACATGATAAAACTAAGAATTCAAACCCAGGTGCGCTGTGGGTCAAATGCACGTGGGAGTAAAATACCTGCTAATATTCCCTACTAAAGGGTTCCACCTCGGCAATCCAGTGAGACAGTCCCACTCTGGGGCGTGCATGTGAAATGAGATTAATGGCATACAGTAACATGCTTGTTGTCGCCAAGGGGGCATATTTTCACCACTACTATCATTATTCATTCACAAACGTTCATACACACACACACTCACTGACGAAAAGGCGTTTTAGAAAAGTGGGAGTCACCATTTCATAAAAGTAAGAGTTGTATGAGCCCCTAATAAAACGTTTTCAAAAAAAGTAAAATGGAAAATGTGTAATTCCATACACAAATCTAAGAAAGTAGAGTTCAAATGACTTTATTTTTTAATTTATTAATGGCCATATCTCCAATAGAAAGAAGAAGAAGAAAATATTAAGAGAAATGGAAAAGCCTGAAAGGTAACTAGAACAGAAATTAAATCAAAATTACTATTGAACCCAAAGAGAAGACAAAATAGGAAAGCCTGGAGAAAAATGTGTCAGAGGAGCTGTTTTATTAAATATAAGAGAAAACTATGAATGCAAGAGCAATGAACCAAAGACGGAGATCAGATTGTGGAGGCAGACGTCTAGCAGTAGATTTCCACTGCCATGGAGTCTATTCTGACTTCCGGTTCCGGGGGCTGTAACCTTTGTGCGAACAGAGAGCCTCACCTTTCTCCAAAGGAGCTGCTGGTATGTTTCAAGAGTTGGGAAAGAAAAAGTTCAGAAGGAGCCATAACTAGATATTTTTTTCAGGAAAAAAATTAACTGTATTTCCTTAACCATGGCCACAACACGTAGAAAAAGAAGAAAAGCTCACTATGAAGACAAGACATCGTTCTTAGGTGCTGTGCAGTCAGCTCTGACTTGCAGTGATTCATACGGACAACAGAACAAGACACCACAAAGGTCCTGCCCACTTTTCCCACTTGTTCTTAATTCATAGTAAGAAAGAATCCAACCCTTGGTTTTGCTCATCTCCATAAAGAAAAGTGGCAGTCAAATTGGAAAGGATCAATACCGCAAATCTTATGTAATAAAGAATTGAAGTGTACTATAAATTATTGGAATTCAAAATAAATGAATTAAAAAAACCACCTGGTGATTTCACTGTGTAGACTCCAGGTCTCAATTACATTACAAAGGAGAGAAAAACTTTTTTGGATAAAACTATAGAATCACTCTTCTGAATCTGAGCAATAATTAATAATGTCTTCCTAATTGGTTCGGAGACAGTCATCAGAAGAAGACCCTCAATGAGATGAATTGACACAGTATCTGCAGAACAGGCTCAAACACAGCAGTAGCTGTGCCATCGTCCAAGATCAGGCTGTGTTTTCTTCTGTTGCCCACGGGGTCACTGAGTGAGAATCCACTCAAGGACCCATAACCTCAACGAAAACCACACTCAGGAATGTTTATTTATAACACGCTATGTTGCATAACAGTTTACAAAGGTTTTCATAAAAATCATCTCATTTGATATTAATTGTGAACAAATCAGGAAAACTATAATCATCCCAACTTCTTGATGGAGAAAATGAAGCTAAAATAATTTATTAAAATAACTACTGACCATTTACCTGGGAGGACTTGAACTCAAACTCTTCTTCACAACCTCTGTCCACTCTCTTTAGACCACTGCCTTGCTGAAGACAATACCACTGCCAAGACCACTGCCTTCCTGAAGCCAGACAATAAATAGCATTTGGGTTTTGTTTTCTAGTGGTCAGAAGGATAAAATAGTGGAAACAGCATACTAGTGAACTCGATATTTTTCTCTGATTTTATGTATGTGTGTATGTACTTTGGGGGTTCAAAAATTCCATTACCATCTGGTTCCATTTTAATTGACCTTTTGAAATCCCTCATGAATAAACAAGTGGTTGTGAAAGACTCACAAGTCCATAATCAAGAAACACTGCAATCATCGGGCAAGTTCGCTCCTCTATCATTGCTAGTTACTAGACTGGTAACTATCATTGCCTCATCAGCTGACATGTTATGGATATATATACAGTTCATAAAGGTAAATTTTCCTTAAATACCTTTTAATATGAATTTAGTCAGGGGCATTTGTGAGCATTAATTATATGCTAAGTAATCATTCTCAAGTAGAATTGTCAACTTAATGAAAAATCACCAATTGTATCCTTTAGGCCCTAAACGTTAGGGTTTTATAAACAGTCTGTTCATATTCAAAATATTTATCAATTTGGATTAGACCCAGAAGAATTATTTATTAATATTTTGATGGAATGGAAAATAAATATACTGAATAATAAAACAGACTTGAATTCTGAGGAAAAACTATTACCAAAATAATTTAAATGTTTTTAATTCTTAAATAAAAACACAAGTGAGATAAAATATATTATTGAAATCATTAGTGAAATTACAATAATGTCTGTAAATTAGATCATTTACATAATTTTAAAAATCATTTTATTGGAGGCTCCTACAATTCTTATCGCAATCCATACATACATCCATTGTGTCAAGAACATATGGACATTTGTTGCCATCATCATTCCCAAAAAATTTGCCTTCTACTTGAGCCCTTAATATCTGCTGCTCATTTTCCCCATCCCTCCCCACTCCCCCCTACCTCATGACCCTTCATCATTCATAAATTATTATTATTTTGTCATATTCTGATGTCTTCCCACCCTCCCTGCCTTCTTCTCTACTGTCCCTCCCCCAGGGAAGAGGCTCTTCTTGTAATCAGTTCCCACTTTCTATCCCACATTCTCTCCACCCTCCAGGCATCACCACTCTCACCACTGGTCCTGAAGGAGTCATCTGTCCTGGATTCCCTGTGTTTCCAGTTGCTATCTGTACCTATGTACATCTTCTGGTCTAGCCAGATTTGTAAGGTAGAATTGGGATCATGATAGTGGGGGGGGCAAGCATTAAAGAACTAGAGGAAAGTTATATGTTTCATCGTTGCTACCCTGCACCCTGACTGGTTCACCTCCTCCCCACAACCCTTCAGTAAGGGGTGTCTGGTTGGCTACCAATGGGCTTTGAGTCTCCACTCTGCACTCACCCACATTTTCAATGATATGTTTTTTTGCTCCTTGATACTTGATACCTAATCTCTTCGACAGCTCGTGGTCACACAGACTGGTGTGTTTCTTCCATGTGGCTTTGTGGCTTCTGAGCTAGATGGCCACTTGTTTATCTTCAAGTCTTTAAGACCCCAGATGCTGTATCTTTTGATAGCCGGGCACCATTTGCTCTTTTCACCACATTTGCTTATGCACACGTTTGTCTTCGGTGATCGTATCAGGAAGATGGGCACCCACTGATATGATTTTTAGTTCTTTGATGTCTAATTACTGGTCCCTTCTACATCTTGTGGTCAGCCAAGCTGGTGTGCATCTTCCATGTGGACTTTGATGCTTCTGAGCTAGATGGCCGCTTGTTTATCTTCAAGCCTTTAATACCCCAAACGGGATATCTTTTGATAGCCGGGCAGCATCAGCTTTCTTCAACACATTTGCTTATGCACACATTTTTCGTCAGCAATCTTGTCGGGAAGGTGTGCATCTTGGAAAGCCAATTTGATAGAGCAAAGTGTTCTTGCATTGAGTAAGTGCTTGAGTGGAGGCCCAAGGTCCATCTGCTGCCGTATTACTAAACCTATAAATATATGCACATAGATCTGTTTCCCTATACTCATATAAATATATTATTAACATATGTACATTCCAGTCTTTGGACTTCTATAGATCGCCTTTGTTGCCTAGTTCTTTCCTCTATTTCCTTTTACTTACCTCTTGTCCCACTATCATGCTCAGTCTTCATTTGGGTTTCAGTAATTTCTCTAGGTCACCTTGCCCTTGCTGAATCCCTACCAGGCCACTCACATCCTCCTTGCTACTGATTTTGGATCACTTATTGCTCCCCTGTCCCTGGGTTGGTCAGCACCACCTCCTGGCCCCCTCCTCCCCCTCTCCCGTTTCCCCCAGGAACCATTGGTCCCGTTGTTTTCTCCTCCAGACTATTCATCAAGCTTATCTAATCTAGATAGATCTGTAGAGATAATAATATGCACCAAAAATCAAGTAATACCAAGATAGGTGATGAATGAGAACACAGCGATGACAACAAAAAAGGTAACCAATTACCCATAGAAGAATAAATTAAGTAAAAGAAAAAAATTTTTAAAGAAAGTAAAACCTGTAAATAGCTCAAGGTCTTATTTTTGATCTCTAGGTGTGTCCTTCAGTCAGATCCAATGGGGTACCATGCTTTGGCCCAGAGTCTGTCCGTTGTACTTCCTTGGGGGCTCCTTGCTCTGCTCCCACAGTTGTTCTGCTGCATACTTTTAGGGGTTTGCCTCAGTGTCACAGGGTCAGTTTGGGCCAGTCCCAGCCCTGATCCTCCAGTGTTGTCCCCCTTAGGGCCCTGGGCCATCAAGGGACGGCGTGTCTCCTAGTGGAATCAGCCACATTGTCCACTCTGTCCATTGGCTGTTCTGTACATTAGATCATTTACATAATTACATAATTTAACAAAATTTTTTAAAGTCTAAAAATTCAATGACTTTCTTTAAGTGAAAAATAACATTAGTTATACAGCTTACCTGTTTGTTTATTTATATTTTACTATACCAAACTAATATTTTAAGAATATTAATTTCCTGATTGAAATTTTTGCTGGGTTATAGGAAGTGTTCTTAGCTTAGGGAAACACATTGAAGTATTTGGGGATAAATTGGCATGAAAAATTCAACTTACTTTCCCAGAATTATTTCAAAGACTAATAACCTAAGTGATAAAATGTTAACATTTGGATGTTCTGAGTGAATCGCTTACAACTTTCTTGTATATCTAAAAGTCATTCTAAATGAAGAGCTAAGAACAAAACGTAAGATAGGAGAATTCTGACATATTTCAACAATTCAGGTAAAAAGAACTAAAGGGTTAAACATGTGGCTGCCCAAAAGATTGATGCATATTGTGATTCATTTGTAAAGAAATGAGAGATTATGATGTCATCATTGCAGTTGTTAGCATGCAATTGAACTAAGTGATTGTTAAATGTTCAAGAGCATATTAAAAGACTAAAGATTATTTGTGAAAAGTGAACCACATGGTGGCTCTCCCCTTTGCTTTCCATAGGACTCAAGCTTCTAATAAGAACAATAATATAGGCAGCATTGCGTAAGCACTGACCAGGTGCCTGGCACTGCCCTGGAGGCTCTACGTAGATGATCACATTGTGTGCTTCCAGCAGCCCTGGGAGTCAGATACTTCATTCTCCTCAGACCCTTTGGGGTTCCTTCCACACAGTTTCTAAAGTAGCATCTGAATAACGTCAGCCTCAAGTTTGTAAGCACTTAAAAATAGTTTGATTCTCCCATTTATATTTTAATTAGCTTGTAAATTCCAGTCCATGAAAAAAGAAAAAGGACACTTTTTATGTTACAGTTAACATTTAGGCCATCACAGCCCATTTCCTGTGCT
The DNA here is from genome assembly GCF_050624435.1 of Tenrec ecaudatus. Lineage (NCBI taxonomy): Eukaryota > Metazoa > Chordata > Mammalia > Afrosoricida > Tenrecidae > Tenrec > Tenrec ecaudatus. The sequence goes on from NC_134533.1 coordinate 97,361,159, forward strand.
TCAATAAACCAGAATTCCATATTATATACCTTAAACCCCTAAAATCTAAGCAATCATTCATTTTATTTCCATAATTTAAAAAAATATGACAGCAAAAGTCTAAAAATTAAATGACTTTCTTTAACTGAAAAATAATGTTAGTTATACGGCTTGAACAAGGACTTGGTTCACTGGCTTGCTTGTTTGTTTATTCATATTTTGCTATACCAAACTAATATAATTTTGCTTTGTGGGTTTTATGTGAGATTGGAGATCTAGACACTACTCAGCATTCTGAAAATGAGATGTTTTTGTACAAGTGTCATGTAGGTTGATTTAACAAGGGCCCAACTGCTCTCAATACACAGGAAGGATGCTTTCAGAGTTTTATTTATGAAGCATGTTCACAGCACTCCAGCGAGCCTTTGTCACCTTGCCTTTCTCATAGCTCACATGTGGCCGCGCACTTTGAAATAGCCCTACTTTTGTGAAAGTGGAAATAAATTTAACATTCTCCACTATGTTGATAAATAGGTTTTATTAGTGCATTAGCTATAAATATTTTCAAAGAAAAGAAGATTTGCTGCCTTTTTTTCCTTCAGATTTCCAAAACAAATGATGCTTCAGCTCTAAAGTAGCCATCTGGAAAATAAATTCAGACTCTATGTCTGTAATGAAAAGTCACACACACACACACACACACACACACACACACAAATCTCCTTAAACTCAATCTGGCCAGAGAATATAACTTCATTGCAGAATAAGTCCAAAACCTGGATGTTATTATAGTACTGGTAATAGTAGTAGTAGTAGTGTTGTACCAAGGCCAATCACTGTTCTAAGAGAGATTAGGTTCTACCAGTTCTTAAGTCAATTACTTTCCAAGCCAAAGGTGCTGTCATAGAGTGGATTCCATTTCATAACAACCCTAAAGGACCAGGTAGATCCACCCCTGTGGGTTTCGGAGACTGCAACTGTTTATGGGAGTAGAAAGCCTTGTCTTTCTGCTGTTGAATGGTTGGTGGTTTCAAACTGCTGACCTTGCAGTGGGCAGCCAACACATAACCCACTACACCACAATCTAAGCCCCGGTTCCAGCATTGGCACAAAGAAGATAAATTACAAAAATTTGTGCATGGGAGTGTTATAAGGATCAGATAAGAAAATGTTTGATAAAGAGCTTATTACAGTGCATGGCACATAATAAGCACTCATTAAATATCATTCATGATGGTGAAGCTCCAGAAGAATTCTGCTGTCATTTAAAGTACTATTTCATGGCTTTGTGAAAGTATCAAAATTACTTCTGAGTAATCACTTCAGAACAGTGATTGTTAACAAATGACTTAATTCAATACGTTAATATTAACCAAGCATTGTTTGGGTCTCCAAAAGATCTCCTCCTGGGTATAAATAAGAGGCATCTCCCTTTTGCCAAGTTTGGCTGTGAAAATATAGTTTAAATCTATTCAACTGACACAGTCAAGCCAAACAAGGAACCAGTTTACATTTAATTATTAAAGCAAACAGTTACCATAAGCACCTACGTTAGGAATGCATGTTACCTCATTCTTGCTAATTATTTTTATTTCATTTCCTGAACTATAAATGATAGGAAATGTTTTCTTTTTCATACTTGGAAAATCAGTATTTTATTAGTATATTATTGCTGAAAATTACACTAAATCTCTAGATTAGATGTGTTTGTTACATATGACATAGCCCAATGGTCTTCAGACTCAGTACCCCAGATATGTGTGCCTTTTATACAATATTTCTGAATGCTGACTCCCAGCCATCAAGCTGATTCCACCCCATAGCAACTTGATAGGGCAGAGTAGAACTGGCCCCTTTGAGGTTTTAAGAATGTAAATCTTTATGCAACAAATTTCATCTATTTTGCTGAGAGGAGCTAGTGGGATTGAACAACTGACATTGTGGTTAGCCCAGCACCTAACCCACTATTCCACCACCACGTCTTTTTTTAAAAAAACATTTTATTAGGGGCTCATACAACTCTTATCACAATCCACACATACATCAATTGTATAAAGCACATCTATACATTCATTTCCCTCATCATTTTCAAAGCATTTGCTCTGCACTTAAGCCTTTAGCATCAAGTCCTCTTTTTTCCCCCTCCCTCCCGCTCCCCCTTCCTTCATGAGCCCTTGATAATTTATAGATTATTATTTGGCATATCTTGCCATATCCGGTGTCTCCCTTCACCCCTTTTCTGTTGTCCGTCTCCCAGGGAGGAGGTCACATGTAGATCCTTGTAATCAGTTTCCCCTTTCCAACCCACTCACCCTCTACTCTCCTAGTATTGTCCCTCACACCCCTGGTCCTGAAGGTATCATCCGCACTGGATTCCCTGTGCCTCCAGCTCCCATCTGCACCAGTGTACATCCTCTGCTCTATCCAGGCTTGCAAGATAGAATTCGGATCATGGTAGTGGGGGGTCCACCACCACTTCTTTTACAACTTTAGAAACTCCGAATAATGTCTCGTTTTTAAGTATGAGCAGCACTCATACTGGATGAATGTGCTCATTGGTCTTAAAAATCTAAAAACTACATTTTCCCAGCCCAAGTCAGAATCAAAATAATTTGCTTCTCTTTTGCATTGTTTACAGGTGGAAAAATCACAAGTGCCCAGTCGACCCTCCACACTCTATCTACATCCTCATCGTCAGTCACTTTGCTCTTGGCACTGATGATCCCTTCAACCTCTTGGTGAAAACTGCAGACTTGACAGATACAATTTTCCATGCGCTGGATAACAGCAGGAGTAAGGAGACCGTCAGGAGAGAGACCAGTACCCTCAAACGAGCTTGAAAAACTTGGAACTACACGGGGTGCACTTGCAGGAGTTTGGGGGGGAATGTTTCTTATCCATCAGGTTTCTCTCTGGTTTTTGTAAATGAGGAGGACTGTTCTTGGTCCGATAAAAATATGCAGATTGTATGTAATGAATTTTTGTAAGCAAAGGTAATTTCTGTCAAATGTATTCTTTACTTTTTTAATATGTTGGAATTTGGTTTTATATCTGATGACCCTGTGTGTGTGCCATCCATTTGCTAAGGAAGCGATCTCTAACAGATTTGTTTCAAACACAAACACAACACTAAGAATGAAAAGCTTGCTTTAAGACTCTGAGTCTAGCCCTGTCCCCTGTCCTTCAGCTGACTCTTCCAATGTGACAACCAGCAAGAGAGGTGGAAAATGCTCCAGGTCTGGGGTCTATTATAGGATAAGTACATAAAATGTTTTCTGGAAAAAGACTGTCTGATTGCACAGTGAAATAGCAAGAGATGTTATTCTATATGCATACCTGGAGCAAAGTATTAGGGTAGGGAATAAGCCATTTACATTAGTGCAAGGGAAACAGAAAGTGAGTCCAAATGAAATTTAAGTGCTATTGTGTTTCATCAAGTACTATGTTATTTAGCTGCAAATATAGTAAATGTTTATTTTTAATAACAAAAAGATAGTTTAAAGCCACAAAAAAAGAAGATAGGATCACTAAAAACTATCAACACTGACATGCTCCCACGGGTGCTAATTTGAATATGGGATGAATCACGGACAGGACACGTTTTCAACTTGTCCCGCTACCCCCGAGACAGAGGCCGAAATAGGTGCAAGGTGTTCTTCTAGTTGCAACTAATTTGAAGGACAGCTAAATTTTTTTGTGCAGATAAGTACATACACATAGAGTCTGTGGATTAAAATGGTTCAATCATAACAAAATTTTAGTTGCTCTTTTTTTTTTAAGTAAACTGTGGAGAGACGGCCACAGCACCAGCCGTGCATGACATGATTGCCTGACTCTAGAGGTGATCCCCATTTGCTATTTGGGGAGTCAACTTGACTCTACGAGATCCTAAATAGTTGCTGGGAAATTTCTACGAGGTCTAGAAAAAGATAGTGGAAGTGTCAGAGTCGGCTCCACGCCTATGAAGTTGGCAGAAAGGGATGGTTATTGCAAGAAAACAAGGAGTTCGCCTCCTGCCCACCTCCTCGCAAAGCCCTGAGCTTTCCAATGAATGCTCATATGAGAACAGGGTTGTTGCCTTTGTTTTCTTTCTTTTGTATAATCTAAGCTAGTTCATTCGACTTAGGTCTTTAACAATGTGGAAAATAAAATGAAACCAAGGTCACCCTGTTGACTCTAAAGGTAGAGGAATCTGAGACATGACTGAAGCTTCTGTTTTTCACCACCAAAATGATGGCTTCAGAAGTATTACATAAGTATTATGTTCGTTGCCAGTTCCCTTGGGAGATAGTAGGTCAGGACAGCTCTCAAGAAGGAAAAAAAAAATCATTAAATTATTTCGGTTGCCAGGTTGTTAGAGGGAGGTATTATTCTGGTGAATATTTCAGCCTTAAGTTATACTAGCCAATAGGAATTCCTTGACCACCCGTGGAGGGGCAGAGGTTGTGCTTTGTAGATGAAAGGACATAAGGGCTGCCCCAAATGGGGTGTGGTTTGCAGGAGCATATTGTGCATCTGAAGAAAGCAATGCAGCAAGAATATAAGCAAACGGGCAATAATCCTTATTCACATTTGATGAATCAAACTATTTTATTTCCATAATGATCTACACAGACTTGGGGAAAGACTTTGAAAATCAATATAATCAATATAATCCTATAAAGCACAGCCCGGGAAAATAGAATGGCAACATGTGGCAAATTCAAATTAACAGATGTTTCCAGCTAGTTGATGGATGGTACTTATCTGGCAGAATGTGTACAAATACAATGTCTGATGTATTCTAACACGAATCAGAGACCTAAAGTGTTTTATCCAACTTGCACAGAACATGTAGCTTGCATCTTAAACCTATTTTAAAAGCAGGCATTCCATGTGTATGTACTTATGTATTGCATATCTGTTACTTCGTTGAGAAAAGAACAACATTCCCTGTAAGGTGCATTATTTTTCAGCGGCAGTACTGGCTGAGATTTTCCTGGATGCGTTAGTAAAACCACACAGTCTTAAGTCACAAAAGAGACTGTATTTTTGTATGATGCTCATTAAACGACTTAAAAATATATTCCTCATAATTAGATGTTTCATGAACAACTGTTTTTCATACCAAAATGAAGGTACTGTGGGCCCATGTCAACGTGTTAAATATATTGTATACAATCTGTATATATGCTATATAGGATGGTATATACCATGTGGAAGGCACAGTCAGATAATGGTTCTGTGTACTGTTCTTGTAACATTAGATCTTTTTAATAAATAATTCTCTTTTTATTGACTTTTATCTTCTCTCCTGTCAACTACATGCATTGAATTATTTATCTAATGCAGACCACAGCATGCTCATGGTTACTTTAGGGTTTCCATGCTGAAAACATCATTATGTTCATATTCAGTATGTTGTTACATTAGGCTCAAAAATCCTCATAATTCCCATAGTAGTTCTTGCAAACTGGGGGCTGTGTTAGAGAAGAAAAGGGAAAACAAGTAAAGAAGTAAGTGCACATGGGACACATCCAAGGTCAGCCTCACCGTTCATTTCTTCTTAAGAAAGAAGACCTCATTAAACAAGTTTTGTGAAGAATTTGTTTAGTGCATATTTCTGCTTTAAAAAAAAATATCCATTCCAATCTAGTCCTGGGATGAATCTCATAGGCAGAGTCACTAACTCGCGAGAAATGGAATGGCATGCACACCTGGCCTCCTTTGTTTCACAAAGGAAAAGGAGAATCCAATGCCACATAAACCCAAGGCCAATTGCCACCAGGCAGAGATCAGACTTGCCTCTTCCGCCCTCCATTCTTCTTCTATAATATTCTACCATCAACTGTTCCTCCCACAACACTCTGTACTCTTCTGCTGGGTCAGAGCATCCATTGCAATGGTCACTCAGGACTCACAGACGACACTCAGGCTTAAGGGAGTTTTTTAGGATAGATGAGTTATAATCCGCACTTATGGTTCCAATCCTTGTAAGGAAGCCACAATCATCACAATTGGATCCATAGGTGACATCCTGGTAAATGGAGAAAAGATGGATATTGTCAAAGAGTGTTGCCTTGGTTGAATCCACCATCAATGCTCATGAAAGGAGCAGTTGCAAGATCAAAGGACCCATCACCTTGGGTAAATCTGCAGGAGACCTATTTAAAGTGTTGAAATGCAAGGATGCCAGTATGAGGATGAAGCTATACCTGACTCCACCTATAATATTTTCTTTTTAAAATAATTTTATTAGGGGCTCATACAACTCTTACCACAATCCATACATACACCAATTGTGTAAAGCACATTTGTACATTCATTGCCCTCATCATTCTCAAACCATTTGCTCTCCACTTAAGCCCCTGGCATCAGCTCCTCCTTTTTTCCCTTCCCTCACCACTCCCCCCTCCCTCATGAACTCTTGATAATTTACAAATTATTTTATCATATCTTGCCCTGTCCGATATCTCCCTTAACCCACTTTTCTGTTGTCCATCCCCCAGGGCGGAGGACACATGTAGATCCTTGTAATCGGTTCCCCCTTTCTAACCCACCCTCACTCCACCCTCCCAGTATCGGCACTCACACCACTGGTCCTGAAGGGATCATCCGCCCTGGATTCCCTGTGTTTCCAGTTCATGTCTGTACCAGTGTACATCCTCTGATCTAGCCAGACTTGCAAGGTAGAATTGGGATCATGATAGTGGGGGTGGAGGAAGCATTTAGGAACTAGAGGAAAGTTGTATTTTTCATCGTTGCTACATTGCACCCTGACTAGCTCATCTCCTCCCCAAGACCGTTCTGTACATGGATGTCCAATGGCCTACAAATGGGCTTTGGGTCTCCACACCACACTTCCCCCGTCATTCACTAAGGTAAGATTTTTGTTTTGATGATGCCTGATACCTGATCCCGTCAACACTTCGTGATCACACAGGCTGGTGTGATCCTTCCATGTGGGCTTTGCTTGCTTCTGAGCTAGATGGCCGCTTGTTTGCCTTCAAGCCTTTAAGAACCCAGATGCTATATCTTTTCATAGCCGGGCACCATCCGCTTTCTTTACCACATTTGCTTATTTACCTGCTTTGTCTTCAGTGGTTGTGTTGGGAAGGTGAGCATCATAGAATGCCAATTTAAAAGAAGAAAGTATTCTTGCATTGAGGGAGCACTTGAGTGGAGGCCCAATAACCTTCTACTACCTTAATACTAAACCTATAAATATATGCACATAGATCTATTTCCCTATCCTCATATATAAGCATATTTGCATATGTACATGTCTTTACCTAGACCTCTATAAATGCCCTTTGCCTCCCAGCTCTGTCCTCTATTTCCTTTGACTCTCCTTCTGTCTCACTATCATGCTCAATCCCCACAGGGTTTCAGCAATTCCTCTTGGTTACATTACCCGTGATCATGCCCTACCAGGCCTTCCATACCCTCCTCACCACCAATTTGGATCACTTGTTGTTCCCTTGTCCCTGGGTTTGTTAATACCTCTACATCCCCCCCACCTCCCCCTCTCCCATGTCCCCCGGAACTGTAGGTCCCGTTGTTTTTTCCTCCAGATTATTCATCCAGCCTATCTACACCTATGATATTTCCAATTACTTTGTACACATGTGAAAGTTGGACATTGATTAAGGAAAACTAAAAAGAATCAAAGCTACTTCAGAACAATCAGAACTGAAGAAGAATGAGTTATGATGCTAGCAAAGAGTATTGAAAGTACCAAAAGGACAAACAAGTCTGTCTTGGAATAAGTACTTCCAAAATGGTCCTTAGAGTCATGGATGGTGAGACTTCATCTCACATTCTTTGGATAAGTTGTAGGAGGGACTCGTCTATGAAAAAGAACATCATGCTTTGTAAAGGAGAAAAAGGCGAAGTGAAATAGAGGAAAGGCCTCGGCCAGATAGATTGGCACTGTGGCTACAACATAAGAACAACTGTGAAGATGGCTCAGGACTGGGCAGTGTTTCCTTCTGCAATACACAGGGCCATTATGAGTCAGAACTGACTCGAAGACACACTAGAGGAACTTTGAGTAAACCACACATCAAGGTAAGACAACATTTACTATACAGTCATTAGTCCAAGCTGCACCTCAGCAGCCATATCTCTCTCTGGACCTCAGCCTCATAGCCATGAAGTGTCTTGGCTCGGGAAGCCCACCGGCTGCCCTGCTGCACAGTCTCATGGTCTCCACACTGCTCCCATACCCTGCCTTATGCTTTCTTCTTCTTGACGTCTGGTCTTGGCCGGGTTCCTTTGCTATGTCTCATGGTCTATGTGCCACAGCATCTGCCACCTCCTCTGGTCCTGCTGCCAGCACGTCAGACCGAACTTGAATGTGATTCACTGGTGCCTCTCCTTCCTTGAAGGTCCTGGAACTGCTCTCTGTTCCTGCTTCTGAAATTGCTCATCCTTACAATTAGGAGAGTGGCAAGTAAAACTGACCAATGCCCTCTATTGGTGTTACACATGACCTATTTGCATCCTCCCCCTGCCCCAGTCTTTGGTGGGAGTTTCAGAGGCATGGACAGAAGAGCTATATTAAGAAATGTCATGTCCCCATATCACTCTTAGCACATCTGCCCCATGGATACATCTCTAAAATAACCACAATAATATTCTTTTCAATTATTTGTTATAAATGTTTCCCTTGTGCTACATGTTTTAAGATCCTCCAAGAAGACTGTATTAGATTCATCTAGTGATTTCTTTCAGCTCCAGGACAATTGGCAATAAATTGGAACTAATTTAATGTTGGCTCTAAAATTTCTGTACTCATTTCCCAGACTTGACAATCATCTAAATCACTTGGAAATTTAAGCTTTTGGATTCTGGTTCAGTAGATCTGAGACTAAAGCGCTTTTATTTTCTATATATCTACATTTGGCAATATCTAGGTACAAACCCTGGTAGCCCAGTGGAGTATGGCTGTCAGGTGTCCCTTCTCTTGCCTTCAATTAAAAGCTCCCATTTTTTCAGCCACTATTAACAGTTAGACTGCTAACTGCAGAGTCAGCCGTTCAAAATCATCAGTCACTCTGCAGACTTGCTGCTCCCAGGAAGATTTACAGCCCTGGAAACCCAAAGAAAAGCATTTATATTTCCTCCATAGGATCACTCTGGGTCTGAATTGACTCAGTGACAATGAGATCAGTTTTTTGGAGCCAAATTATATACTTTTTCTTTACATTTGCAATCTTGCTTCTAGGAAGTTATTCCTAAAATAGGTAAGCAAAATATGTTAATGTTACAGAAGTAGATCAAGGTGCAGAACAGGTAATATACTATGCTCTGTTCTGTGTAAAAAGTAGGAAAATATGAATTCTTGCTAACATTATATGTATATGAATAATTGAACTAAAGACTCCTTAAAACAGTCAACCCTTGATGAGTAAGGAATGAAAGCAAGTCTTCCTGAATGTATTTTATTTCATGGCTCTTACTTTCGAAGTATTACAATGTTTCATGTTATATTTTTTGTTTATTTAACTATTAAAAAAACTAAGCAAGAACAACTGCCCCTCCCCTCACACACACACACAAATTGATACAAATGGACCTAACTATATATCAATCAGTTAACTAACAGGTAAAGTTTTTATAGTTTTTCTTTATAGAAGACTGATAACAAATAAGTATTGAGATTCAGTATTTTGACAGTGTATGCCTAGTGGGTGAAATATTCAAAGAAGAAAAAAGTTGTATTATATTCATTTATTCTGTTAGTCATATAACTTGTTTGGTTATTCTTTAGTTATACAAGTATATAAATGCACATAAAAATTGTAAGAGAGAAAAATAAATTTTCAAAAAGTGATAAAAAATTAAATAAAATTTATCATATTTCATTTGATTTAGAAATATCAGTATAAGTTCATCATTTATTTAAAGAACAATAGCAACATATTAATAATTGTGGAAAAGGAGTGAATAATTGTAAATGAGCATCTATTGTAATGTTCTTTACTTTTGTGACTGTTTAACATTTTCCATAAGACCAAACCACAAAAAAACCTCAGCTTTGGAGTCCTTGTCAGGAAGAGCCACCTTTGAAATATCACTAAAACATTCTCACAAAGAGCCCACGTATATCTCTACATCTTGATCTTGTAATGAAACATTAAATCACTTTTTCTTAAGTTAACTTTTATGAAAAACAAAACACCAAATATAACCTATTTTAATATTCTATGTTTTTAATAAAAGAAACCTTTTATTATGCCTTAACATGTCAGAGAATATTATGATGAGTCACATTGGTATGTTCTATTTTGTTTTTATGTGGCGTGATAAGACTGAGTTTCATCTTTATGGAATACATATTATTAATGATTAGTAAATATGCAAGGATACAGTTTTACATTGCACTATATTAAGTGAATAAAAATAAACTCCACTAAATATTTTGTTACTCCTCACATAACCTGAATTGAAGGCTTAGTAGGCAAAGTGGTCATTGCCGACGTTTTATATTTTATCTCTGCTCTCACATTTGCCACATTGCAGAACAGCAGCAGTGCTTTCTGACCGAATGTCAGGGGACCGAGCAAGAACTTAGCACCCCGTGTTTACCACCCTTCCTCTCAGCTCTGACATGCAAGACACGATATGCAGAGGGTCTTTTCCTAATTTGTTGCTTCGTCTATTTTTAAATTTTGAATTAAAATAATATTTGTTATTAGAAAATCCTACATCTTGCCAAGCATCTGTATCTCTGCATCTCTGACCTCTGGAGCATATTACATATTAACTTATGACAGAAACTAATGACTATTTAAAACAGCCTCATAAAAATAATTTATAATATACCAATGCTAAAAATTCCCTATGTTGCAGAAACAAACTCAACAAGCTTAGTTCCTCTTCTCCCAGAGCTGTAACTAAACTGAAGCCCTTGTCCAAGCTGCTCTTGCAGTTCGGTGTGGATAGACGACTGCCCGTGATGGGAATGGTGTGTGCTTGTTAACAGTATTTGAGTACAGGCTATATATTATTTTCCAAAGTAAATCTTTTTGCTTTCAAACTAGTCTAAAATCAAAAGAAAAAAAATGTTTCAATCATTCTAAATGCTTACAAATCTGTTTCAAAAGGAGCACGAGTTTCTGACCAAAGACATCTGCAGCCCTTCAAGCAGACACTTTTTGCCCCACCTGCCTATCAGACCCTTAACACTTAATCCACCTCCGCTGCCACCAACCTGGCCAACTCCCTTAAAATTACTGCATTTCGATGCCTGGGACCAACCATTTCTTGTCCTGGTGTCGTGCTCAAAGCCCGCCCAATCAGGCTGACCAATAGTATTCCAGCTCATTTTGCAATTTTCCGAACTCAGATTAAATAACTCCGTGGAAGGAACAAATTCTGGCTGATCAACTAGCTCTAAAAATGTTAGATGATTCAGAAGTCTACAGTGCTCATTTCTTTTTTTAATCATTTTATTATAATCACAATTCATAATGCTAATTTCTTGATAAGTGAACTTTAGCCAGTGAGAAGTGAAAGACAGGATGAACTATTTCTCCTGTCCCAAAGTATGATTTCTCCATTTGCTTTAGCTGGAGAAGTCCCCACGTGGCCAAGCGGCGTGTCTGGTAAGTATAGGACTCCGCCAAATGTTAGCCAAACGGCAAAGCACAGTGGGTGTGCATGTCTGACTGTGCCTCTTGTTCTCTCCTGCCTCGCTTCATCTGTCCCTTCATCCTGTTGCCTTAATATTGCAACACACTCTGTCTTCTAGAAAACTTAGGTGGAGATAATCCCTACACATATTAGCTACTAACAAGAACTAGGGATCCTGAGGAAAAGCACTGCCTTATGGTCTGGGAGAGATGATACCTACAATTAGACAGCATCCTCCAAAAGTACCAGAAGTCAAGGAAGTTGTAAGGAACCATGGGGTCATGGTAAATGAGCAAAAGATTCAGCTTAAAGGTCTTCTTTTCTTACCCCAAATGGGACAGTGAAAGCCTCGTAAAGAATGATTACTTCAATGGGTTAAAGCACATTGCCTGCAAGCCCATAATTCTATCCTCCAAAAGAAGAGAAAGAAAAAGCAAATAAAATAGCTCATTATTCTCATTGTATATAACCAGGTCACAACTCCCTAGTCTAAAAACTGGCAATTAAAATGAAAGAAGTGAATATTTATTATAGAAACCTGTTCTGAGAGAACTATTTGCAGAACAAGTCAATAGTTTTATTTGATAAGGGAAAGTTCTTTACAGAAATGTTTAGTTAATAAATGGGAGATTAAGGAGATTTGGCAAACCGCCATTGTGCAACTCCAAATGAAATATGGATTCAGGAAACACATATTGCTAGATACCAAAACTATTGAAAGAATGGTTGATGAGTAATTTGACATTGGTTTGGATTTTGATACCTGAATCAACCGACTAGTGTTAGCTTCACTAAAGGCGGGTTAATCATAAATTGTGGATAACTGGATATGATGCAACATGAAGTATATTATACCACTCTAAGGTGTTCTTTATTCAAATACTTTAATTTAATTAATTCCTATACCAAATAAGTCACAGAGAAACCAGAAGACAGAAAAAAAAGAAGAAATTACTTGTAAGACCGTGAAGAAGCAATTAGCCAAATCTAGAATTTAGTCTTAGAATATAAATCAGAACAATGATCCAATTTATTACATAAGTCAATGAAGTGGTGGGGAGGGACAAGGAACAGATGAGTGGGCAAGTGAAGTGTAGGGTTCTTGATTAAATAAAATTTGATATACATAGTAAAATATAAGGATGTGTCTAGATCCCGATCCAGATAAAGCACTCATAATAGAAGATATATTTTATAACAGAAAAAAATTAACATGGATTATAGGGAAGGGATGAGTCACCAGGGTGCAATAAAGCATTAATGAAACACAGTATATTCCTCTGGTTCCTTGAGGCTTCCTCACCCTCCACTACCATGACCCCAGTTCTGCTTCTCAATTCAGACTAGACTGGAACATGTCCACAGGTATAAATAAGAGATGGGAGCTCACGACACACAGAATCCAGGAACAGGAGTGGGAATAGTGACACCAGAAGGGTAGGCGGAAGGGGGAAGAGGAAGGGAAAAGGGGAGCTGATTGCAATGATCAGCGCATAATCATACTCCTCTCTACAGGCAAGAAGAACAACAGAAAACATGGAGCAAGGGAGACAGCGGTCAGTGTGAGAGATGAAAATAACAATGTGCAACCTACCAAGGGCCTATGAGGGTGGGGGGACGGGGGGGAAAGAGGAGCTGATACCAAGGACTCAATAGAAAGTAAATGTTTCTACAAAAGAATGAAGACAACATATGTACAAACATGCCTGATTCCATCGATGTATGGATTGTGATGAGTTGTACTAGCCCACAATAAAATGATTTAAAAGTAAATAAATACTTATGCAAATTTTACCAAAAAGACTGTATTAAGGATTATTCATTTTGTCATTAGTAAAATAGAAGGTTAACAAAAAAGAGGGAAGGTCAATATATGGATTGCATAAAAGCCATGAAGAATCATGAAGATGGTACAGAAGGGAGCAACATTTTGTCCTGTTCTGCATAAGGCTTGATAAACCAGAGCTAGCTCAACAGCACCTAACAACAACAATTGTGCTAAATATAATAATAGTGTTGTGGCCATTTTAGGTAATTATTTTAAGTATATATGAAATAAAATAAGATAAAGATTCATTTTAAATCATTGCAAAAATAATGAAGAAGAGAAAGAAGAAAAAATTTAAGAAAAATATCAAGTAAGTATGACAAAATGTTACTAACCATTGAATCTGGGCAATAGGTATATATTGTATAACTAACCATCCGTTGTGCTGGTCTCTCTGCTTTATTTGTTTGAGAGCTTTCAAAAGAAACCATTTAACATAATTACCATGATGAGGAAATGGAAGAAAATGGATCTTTGCATGCACGCTTTTGAAAAAGTCAATGCTGCTTTAGACAATTTTTTGAATTTAAATAAAAGTTCCATATATAACAGAATTTCTACTGATTTTCATGTGCTGATGGTGTATAATGTATTATGAGAAAAAGCAGTCTATAATTTGGGGGATTTAAAAATAGGAAATTTGTATGGATAGGATTTTGCTAACTCTCATTATGTGACGTTCTAAAATAAAAATTCTAATTCAAGTAAAATTTTAAACATTGATATGTATAATTAAATGTGATTATTTCCTCAATAGTGGTCAATGCTTTGTCATTGCAAATCACCTTTCTCAATGTCTACCACTCAAATTTTGTTTTTCTCTTATACTTCTATATTCTTCTCAAGCATATCTCTGGGCTCAACTTTCTGTGACCCTGAAAGCTGATGCTCCCAAGAGTTTCATCTTATTCCCTCTGTCTTATCACTTAACCCTTTCCCCAGGGGATCTCACTCGGCTACAGGGCTTCAACCACTGTTAGATGATATGGAATCCCACATCCATTTCTTCAACCCGCATCTTTATATTTGAGCTCTGGAGCAGTATTTCTAATGACCCTAACTAACTACTTGGTTATTTCAATTGCCCACCAGGTTACCCAATGCCGTCAAGTGGAGTCCATCTCCCAGTGGCCCTAGTGGACAGAGTCGAACTGCCCGTTGTTCTCCCTCTGAGCAGGCTGCACCAGCCGGGATCCTCTTCCCATCGGGCTGAAAATGGGGAAAAGCAGAATTCCTCACTTTCTCCAATCATATTGGACTTTTTTGGGCTCTCTCATTTGGATTGTTTTTGTGATCTAAGAGCTTTCATGCAGCAGCTGTCAGATGGATACTGCACTGCTGACTGCAGAGGCAACGGTTCAAACCCACTAACCTACTCCCTCTGCTCCTTGGGAGAAGGATGAGGCTGCCGGTCCCCGTGCAGATTGATCAGCTCTGCTAGCGACTTACAAGCTCAGAAGCCCTAGATCAGGCTCACTCTGCGGCAGAACTGATTTGAGGGCAGTGGGGAAAAGCCATTTTGACTCCTCCCTTGCCCAGCCCACTCTCTGCCTTCAATGTCATTGGCATCCTCAGAAATGAGATTCCAATATGTCATCTGCCTAATAGAAGCTCTTGTCATTCTCTACCTACCTCATAAGTTCCCAATGGATTTCACCTATCAGCACCTGTGCAGAAAAAAATTACTCAATCACCCCCTGGAAATTAAAAATGTTTGCACGATAATCGATAATCCAGGAAAAAGGATGTTTTTGCAGCCACCCTGGATACCAGCCCCCCCATTGGGAAACTGGTCTACATCATGGCAATTACCCCTTAAGTAATATTTTCTCCACTTTTAAATTCCTTTGATTCCATATTGGAAACTGCCACCAAAGACAAACCCAGTCATGTCATTTATTTGGCTGAAATTACATGAAAATCCCTCCAAGCCTTTAGAATACGTTCCAAACCCAAGTCCGTGAACTTGCCCTTCAGAACGTGATGCTGTAACTTTCAGCCACGCTGTTGTGCATTTCAACCATCCTGAACACCCGGCTCTTTCTGCTGCTTTCCCCTTTGATAGAGCTGGCTAGCATTAACACTCAATTCTTTAACGTATTTGAGGGTTCATTCCATATTCTTTCATTTATCCCTACCTCTAAACAGAGGTGAAACTTCTCTGTGCTCTTTGTAACATAACACATTATCACTTTATTGGATTTTACCAAAATTGTTTATAAGCAACTGGTCATTCGAGTTGAACTGTTGGAGGCTGGGATCCATATTTCTATACCCTAGAAACTTCCATGCACATGGCAAGGCCTATTTATTTAATGAAATGTTTATTGAACAAATGGATATGTGTGCCATACACATTTGTATCTGTTTCCCAAATCTGGTCTAACTCTCCTCATTGTTATTGGCAAAATTCCTTCAAAGGCCATGTTTTTTCTATTTATGTTATCTATTTCTAAAACCTATAGGTAGTTCAGAAAAGAAAGGGAGAACATATGCAGACACATTGTCCTTTGCTTGCTGAATTATAAAATGTAGCATTGTCATAGGTTACAGGAAGGACAAGTAATAAAAGCCACACAAACAAATTACTTGTTGAAAACAGAAGGTAGGCAATTATGTTAAGTCGACTCAAATTGTAATTTTGTACACGTTTTCTTCAATCAAGAAGAGAATGACTCTTACTTGAACTGATTTGGGGATTAAAAAATGGTAGTGTTTGGGCATAAAAAATGCCTAGAAGAAAGAGAATGGAATCATAAAGCAAAAAGCAGATGGAGTGTAAAAAGAAATCAAGATCTTTTGATTTCTACATAAAGATACTGTTGAAAAAGCCCTAGATGTAAATAACCTTAATTCTATTTTTTTTGTCCTGCACTATCTGGACCCTGCAGCAGCAAAAAGGAATGAGATTGACAAGGTCCCTACATTCGGGAGATTATCCAGTGAGGGAAAGCAAGACAATAACCAGAATTAATAAGCTGACTTCAAATGGTGATAAAGTCTACAAAGACAAATAAGCAGTAATGTGAAAGAGCATGATGTGAAGAAGAGATTACATAAAAGTGAGTGTAAAGAGAGAGTCTCCAAGAAGACTGGAATGATGTCGAGTCATTCAACGATTGCAAGGGCAAACTTTCTTTTTTTCATATATCATTTTATAGGGGGCTCATACAACTCTTATCACAATCCAGACATACATCAATTGTATAAAGCATATCTGTACATTCGTTACCCTCATTATTCTTAAAACATTTGCTCTCCACTTAAGCCCCTGGCATCAGCTCCTCACTTTCCCCTCCCTCCCACGCTCCCCTCCCTCATGAACCCTTGATAATTTACAAATTATTATTTTGTCATATCTTGCCCCGTCTGAAGTCTCCCTCCACCCACTTTTCTGTTGTCCATCCCCCAGGGAGGAGGACACATGTAGATCCTTGCAATCGGTTCCCTCTTTCCAACCCACACTCCCTCCACTCTCCCAGTATTGCCACTCACACCACTTGTCCTGAAGGGATCATCCACCCTGGATTCCCTGTGTTTCCCATTCCTATCTGTACCAGGGTACATCCTCAGGTCTAGCCAGATTTGTAAGGTAGAATTAGGATCATGATAGTGGGGGAGGAGGGAGCATTTAGGAACTAGAGGAACGTTGTATTTTTCATCGTTACTACATCGCACCCTGACTGGCTCATCTCCTCCCCAAGACCCTTCTGTACATGGATTTCCAGTGGCCTACAAATGGGCTTTGGGTCTCTACTCTGCACTCCCCCACCTCATTCACAAAAATATGATTTTTTGTTCTGATGATGCCTGATACCTGATTCCTTCAACATCTCTTGATAGCACAGGCTGGTGTGCTTCTTCCATGTGGGCTATGTTGCTTCTGAGATAGATGGCTGCTTGTTTACCTTCAAGTCTTTAAAACCCCACATAGTATAGCTTTTGATAGCCGGGCACCATCTGCTTTCTTCGCCACATTTGCTTATTCACCCTTTTTGTCTTCAGCAATTGTATCAGGGAGGTGAGCATCATAGAATGCCAATTTAATAGAACAAAGTATTCTTGCATTGAGGGAGTACTTGAATGGAGGCCCGATGTCCATCTGCTACCTTAATACTAAACCTACAAATATATGCACATAGATCTATTTCCCCAGCCTCATATATAAATATATTTACATACGTACATGCCTTTATTCCGACCTCCTAGCTCTTTCCTCCATTTCTCAAGGACATGCTTTCTAAGCAGAGAAAGCTACTATTGTAAAGTCTTGGTGGTGTAGTGATTATGCGTTGGGCTGCTAATTAAAACCACCAACTAGAAAGAAGAGGCTTTCTGTTCTGGTAAAGAGTTTCCGTTTGGAAACTCACAGAGAAAGTTCTCTCCTTATCAGCTAGGGTTCCTATGCGTCAGGATCAGCTCAAAGATAGGGAGTGAGTCTAGTGGGTTTCAAGTTGGGCTGCTAAGCACAGGTCAGCAGCTAGAAACCAACATCCCCTCCTTGGAAGAAAGAGGAGGCTTTTGGCTCCCACAAAGTGTTCAAGTGTCCGAAACTCAAGGAGCAAGTCTGCCCCGTTTTTATTGAGTCATTGTGAGTCAGAATTGAGTTGATGGCAGTGAGTTTGGGTTTTGTTTGCACCTCTCCTGATACCATGTCCAAAATACATGAGACAACATACATGTGACCAGGTTTTGCCATCTTCACTTCTAAGGAGCATTCTGGTTGTACTTCATCCAAAACAGATTTATTTTCCCTTCTGTCAGAGTCCAAGGTACTTTCAATATTCCCCACCCCTACCCCATAATTCAAACACATAAATTCCTCTGTGGTCTCCCTTATTCATTGTCCAATTTTCACATGCATATGAGGTGATTGAAAATATAAGGGCTTGGGTCAGTTGAACCCTAGTCTTTAATATGACATCCTTGTTCTTCAGCACTTCAAAGAGGTCTTGTGTAGCAGATTTGCTCAATGCAACAGCATTCGATTTGTTGACTGCTGTCTCCATGAGTACTGACTGTGGATCCAAGCAAATTGAAATCCTTGCTGCAGTAGTTAGATGATTTTATGTCACCTGGACACTCCTGGTTAGGGGTGGAGTCAGATCTGTTCATCGGGTCACAGCCTGATGCTATCTCCTTGGAGTGTGGCCTTCTCATAAGGAGGATCTTTTCACAGCCTGATGCTATCTCCTTGGAGTGTGGCCTTCTCATAAGGAGGATCTTAGGACCCTTCCCCTTTCTCTCTGCCACTGACCCTGTGAGCAGCAAGAGCCCCACCAGGTTTCCAGAGACCTTGGATCCGCTCAACTCTGTAGCCACCGATCTGTGATCTCCCTGCATTCTGCATCATTGCATGTGACTGCATACTTATGGACTAATATTACACATAGGGACTTGAATTGGACTGGGCTGAGATGCTGTCCTGATATATATTTACTTCCTGATATAAATCTCTTTCTTACACATGAGTGTCACTGGATTTGTTTCTCCAGTCTACCCAGTCTAACACATTTGCCAACTTCAACCTTTTTCTATTCATCATGATGTCTCTTGGCCTATTGTTATGTAGAGTTTGATTTTCTTTCTTTTTTATTTTAATCATTTTATTGGGGGTAAAATCCATACATGCAACCCTTGTGTCAAGCACATTTGTACATCTGTTGCCATCGTCATTCTCAGAACATTTGCTTTCTGCTTGAGCCCTTGGTATCAGCTCCTCATTTTCCCCCTCCCTCCCCATTCCCTCTCCCTCATGAATCCTTGATAATTTATAAATTATTATTTTTTGTTATATCTTACAATGTCCTATGTGTCCCTCCACCCACTTTTCTGTTGTCCATCGCCCATGGAGGAGGTTATATGTGGATCCTTATAATCAGTTTCCCCTATCCACCCCACCCTCCCTCCACCCTCCCAATATCGCCACTCTCACCACTGGCCCTGAAGGGATCATCTGTCCTGGATTTCCTGTGTTTCCAGTTCCTATCTGTACCAGTGTACATCCTCTGGTCTAGCCAGATTGTGGAGTTTGATTTTCTTTCCATTGAATTTCAATCCATACTGGAGGCTGGTTGGTGTCCTGGCTTTTCATCAATAAGTGCTTTGACTCCTTGATTTCAGCAAGCAAGGCTGCATCATCTGTGTATTACAGGTTGTTAATAGTAAGCCTTCCTCCAATCCTGATGCCAGGTTATTCACATAGTCCACCTCTTGGTTTACTTGTTCAGCATACAAATTGAATAAGTATGGTGAAAAGATACAATTCTGATGAACACCTTCCTGAGTTTAAACAACGTCATATTCCTTTGTTCTTTTTTATATTTTAAGAACTTAAACTTCTCAACCTTCAAAGGTCAAAAGGTAAGATCAAGTAAGAAATTAGAAGAACAGAAAACCTCTCTTAATTAACACTAATATAAGATGACTTCATGTTCACTGTGACTAGTGGGAGTTCAAAGCTAATCCTTTATCTCCTGTCTTTTCATGGATTCTTTCATCTTTTTTCAATGGTCTATAGCTTGTCCATATAAAACACAAACAAATCCTTTGGCTTGCTAAACTCAGCATTGTTAGCCCGAGGCAATGTACCTACTTCACAGATTTCCAGTGGATGCTGAATGGATTGGGACTTGGTGACCCTAGAGGACAGAGTAGATAGGATTCCCTAGGAAAAAATGTTTAAGGAAGCATTCTGCACATATTACTATATCTGTAAGTCCACCTAGATAAGATCGGCTGGACGAACAATGGGAGAAGAAAATAACGGGACCAACAGTCCCGGAGGGACATGAGAGCGTGGGAGGTAGGGGAAGGGAGGAGGTGTTGGCCAAGCCATGGACAAGGGAACAACGAGTGGTTCAAAACCAGTGGAGGGAGGAGATGGGAGGATGGGTATGGAGTGACCAAGGGCAAGGTAACTGAGAGGAATTACTGAAACCAGAATGAAGGCTGAACATGGTAATGGGACAGGAGGAAAGTATAAGGAAATAGAGGAAAGGAGTAGGAGGCAAACAGCATACATAGAAGCCTAAATACAGTCATGTACATATGTAAATATATTTATGATTATGGGGAAATGGACCTATATGCATATATTTATAGGTTCAGTAGTAGGGTAGCAGGTGGACATTGGACCTCCTCACGCACACTCCCTCAATACAATAGCACCTTGCTCAGCTAAATGGTCATTCCATGATACCCACCTTCCTGACATGATCGCTGAAGACAGACATGTGCATAAGCAAACGTGGTGAAGAAAGTTGATGGTGCCCAGCTATTCAAAAAGATATAGCATCTGGAGTCTTAAAGGCTTGAAGGCAAACAAGTGGCCATCTAGCTCAGAAGCAACAAAGCCCATAGAGAAGAAGCATACAAGCCTAAGTGAACACGGGGTGTTGAAGGGATCAGGTAGCAGTCACCAAAGAACAAAAACCATCTTTGTGTGATCACCTTCCCCACATAAATACTGAAGACGAATGTGTGCATAAGTAAGTGTGGTGAAGAAGGCTGATGGTGCCTGGCTATTGGTGCCCAGCTATTGAGAGATATATCATCTGGGGACTTAAAGGCTTGAAAGTAAACAAGTGGCCATCTATACCAGAAGCAACAAAGCCCTCATTGAAGCAGCACACCAACATGTTTGATCATGAAGGGCTTAGGGGACCAGGTTTTAAGCAACAAAGGCGGCGGGGGGTGGGGGAGATCATATCATTGTGAATGAGGGGAGTGCATGATGGGGACCCAATACCCATCTGTAAACAACTGGACATCCCTTGCAGAGGACTAGTAGGGAGGAGATGAGTCACTCAGGGCTCAGTGTAGCAACAATGAAAGTCATAACCTTCCTCTAGTTCTTAAACGCTTCCTCCCCTCAAACTATCATGATCCCAATTCTACCTTGCAAACCTGATTAGAGGATGCACAGCGGTACAGTTGGGATCTGGCAACACAGGAAATCTAGGACAGATGAACCCCTCAGGACCAACAGTGAGAGTGGCGATACCGGGAGGGAAGGGGCTGTAGAAAGGGTGGACCGATCTCGAGGGTCTACATATAACCTCCTCTCTGGGGGATGGGCAACAGGAAAGTGGGTGAAGGGAGACACCGGGCAGTGTAAGATAAGATAAAATAATAATTTATAAATTATTAAGAGTTAATGAGGGAGGAGGGAATGGGGAGAGAGGGGGAGGGAAAAAGGAAAATTAGCTGATTCCAGGAACCCAAGTGGAAGGTGAATTTTGAGAATGATGAGGGCAATGAATGTATAAGGGTGCTTTACTCAATTGATGTATGTATGGATTGTCATAAGAGTTGTATAAACCCCAATAAAATGATTTATAAAAATAAATTTTAAAAAGGGAGCATTCTGACACATCTTTCTGTCTTTGAGCAGCTAGCTACCTGACTTTTCAGTTAGCAGCCCAATGCTTAGGTCACTGTGCAAGCGGGGTCTTAGACTCAAAGTTCTGACTTAAATTCAGCATCAATTGCTGAGTTTC
This sequence comes from Tenrec ecaudatus, assembly GCF_050624435.1. Lineage (NCBI taxonomy): Eukaryota > Metazoa > Chordata > Mammalia > Afrosoricida > Tenrecidae > Tenrec > Tenrec ecaudatus. The sequence continues at coordinate 97,383,086 of NC_134533.1, forward strand.
CCAACTTCAGCCATTTAAAATTTTTAGGTGAACAATAACAAAAAATCTACTATGTTACCTTTTTTCTAAGCATCACATATTAAGATCTCCGAATTAGTCATTTCACTAAAGTATCCTTAATAGATAGGATGTGCTGAGGGCCTTCAGTGCCTAGTCGTCTCCAAAGAGTATCCCATCAACATCTTCTTTATAAATCCTTCTTTGCCTCAATCAACTTTTTACACTCTTGATGTGGGTAAAGTATTTCATAATCATAAAATTATTTTAAATTATCTTCTATTTCCCTTTGCCACCTGATGTTACAGTCTTAAAATCTTAAACAACCATATTCTTTTAAAACTGTTATTCTGGTAAAGATATTTGTAGCAAAATATCTACCATCTTGACATTTTTCAGACCTTCACTTCAGTGACATTAGCCATGTTCCTTCAGTTGTACAACCATCAGCACTATCCATTACCGCCTTGTTTTTTAACCTCCCTCAGAAGAAACTCAGTACCCCCTAGGCAATGGCTCAAAGCCATTCTTTTAAACTTGCTGTTAAATTATTGAAAAAGGGAGTGAAATGATCAGAATTAGGCTTTCAAGGAATTACTCTGATCACTGTATAAAGAACACAATGTAGGGGGTGGTGTCAGTGTTGGGTGAATGAAAAAGTCTTTTGCAGTAGTCTGGGTGAGAAATAATAGAAAAAATAGTGAAATAATCATTCCTTAGTTGAAACTGTGAATGTCCAATCTTGTACTCAATAAGCCTAGCATAAACTCTTTCAAGTTGGCACATATGAATGCCATAGCATTTGTTGAATGGAGCCCTGGTGGCAGCATGGGTCAGCGTTCAGCTGCTAACCAATATGTTGGTGATTTGATTCCAAAAACTTCTTTCGCCACCAGAGAAAAAATGTGGTAGCCAGTTTTTGTAATGACTGCAGGTGTCAAAGGGTAAATTGGAGATTCTGTTAAAATGAAATAATTTATTGAAGAAGCAAAATGACCCAGAATCAGGGCATATTTCATGAGAATTCATCAATCTAATCCCAGAAAAATGAATTTTTTCACAGTGCAAATGTTGTACATGATCCGGGAAAAAACAACTCAGTCTCTGGTCAGAAGCAAAACAGTGTGTTAAAGGGTGACAGGCATCATGGGCATGCACACCTAAAGAGGGACGAGAGCGGATGCATTGTGAGCCGCAATGTCGCAAAGGTGCCTGTGTGTGTAATGTCAAGGTATTAAGTTGAAAACTACTTTTAAAAATGTTGATAATATATAACAATTAAAACAATGCTTGATACAGAAAAAACAAAAAGGAGTGGGGACAGAAAGGAGAAAAAAGAACCTGCGCAGGGACCAGCCCTAGGAGGAGAGGGAGAGTGACTGGCCCCAGGCGCTTCCAGACTTGGGTTTTTATAGAGTGGGGTAAACAACTGTGCAAGCAAGCAAGCAGGAAGAGAAGCAGTTAGCCTTGACATTTTAAAACTTTTTTTCCCTTCAAGGATAGTTCTGGCAAATGTTTGCGTAACCTTAACCTCAAGGGAATTTCCATAGCTTGATATAAACTGGAGACTGCTACAAGATGGCTCCACTCAGGCTAACTATCACACTCAAAATACATCAATACCAGGAACTTAGGAGAAAGTAATTCTGATTGGGTGATATTCACAAAACCGTGCTTTTAAAAAACCCAAGACAATGTGAAGATCCCTAACACTTGTTTTACTAATTGTAAAGTTTGGGTCATTGAACAACTTAGTCTACAGATATTTAGATGCCCAGCCTTACTGACCATTCTTCCTGAAAGCACACTGTGAGGGGAAGTGGGGGGGGGGGTACCTCCAGCATTCTCGAATGGACTCTGGGGGATCGGCTCAGAACACACAATTACCAGAAAGAAATAGATGCATAAGGGAATCCAGCTTACATCTTGACAGAAGCCTCTCTCTGTACTAAGCATCAAGTTATTTTGAGCATGTCACAAATTCTTGTAAACACTATGGGCTATGTATTCATAATAGACTCAATTGCAATAGGTATTTAATTCAACAACTAGTATTATAACCACACCAGTGCATGAAATGCCTGTATATGTCAGTGGAGACAAAATTGTATTTGGGATTCCAGAGCATGTGGGACAGAGGAGGGACGGGGGACATTGTTGTTTACGGAACATTGAGCTTCTGTTAGGAGCGATGAAAAATTTTGGAAATAGATAATTATGATGACTGATTTACATGATAAACAATATTAATGTCGACCAAGTGTACATGAGAAGTATGCTGAATTGCCAAATATACAGCCACAACTGAAATGTTAAATAAAAACGAGTTTAATGTTTCAATCATTAAGGCAAAGGAAGAAGAAAATGATCATTTAGTGTTGCCCATGTGCATTCATATGCTTGCTCCACAGACAACATCGGCTGGAAAAAGTTCACTTTCAAAGTTGAGTTACTAGATTCCAGGCTTGATGTACACCCTAATTAACTATAGAAGTGCTTTCAAAAGACGCACTTTGGCTTTGACTTTCCCACTGAATGATCAGACCCAATCAGCCACTCCGCTCGTGGAAATGGAGAGTGCTTGCTGTCAGAATGGTAAACAGCTGATTACAGAGGGACCGTGTAGCAGTCCACTGTAGAAACTATTTTATATTTGACCTCACAACTAGATAATTTTGATGAATCGATAATGGATTTTCTTTGTCCTTCCAGCTCAAACTTCCCAGGAGAACATCAATCACCCTGGAATCTTGTTACCTCTCAGCTAAGCCCATGGAATCAGGTTCACGAGAAAATAACTGTTTATTGTTCCAATCAAGTCCATTTGGTGAAGCTGGAGGATCGCCCACCTGTGTGAATTACAAGCATGAATGCTTTCTGTTACATGGATTTTGGTTTCTTTGAAGTGTCTCCTGAATATTAATGCTGGGAGAATAAAAGTCAAATGATCTTTACTATGTTTAAGTCCAAAGTCTGCATGTCAGAGGATCAAATACAGATCATTGATTGGAGTGGGCTTTGGAATTGTTAGGTAGACTGATCCAGGGCAAGGAGGAAAGAGAAACAATGGAAGTATTCCCATCACAGTGGAAGGTGCAGGGCAGAAAAGGCTCATTTCCTCTAACAATAGCTTTCAAAGAGGAAAGGGATTTCTAAACCAGGAAGAGAAGGCAGTAAAGTACAAGGACTGCATTTGTACACATCACCTAGAGATAACTGGATTGACTCGGGGTTCTGGCTAGATGGCCAGGGCACAGCATTACCTTTGAGTGCACCACAACATTTATAAAAAGGACGTTCAGTGCAAAGAACCACCCAAAATACAATTTCATTCTGAAAGGTAGCAAGATAGGAACAAAGGGGAGTTGTCTCCCCTGAATGCCTGTGCTAATGAAAATTAGCTGTCCATACCACAGTAAAGGGGTTGAAAAGAAATCAGGCACACTAATTAGACAGACACCTATGGGACAATCCAGAACTAGTATGCTCAGACTTAAGTGACGTAGGCCCCAGGTGGGCACACAGACTAAGCACCAGCGATATGACATTACACCGGTGCACTTAATCTCAGTCATCTAAGCCTTGCCTCCCAGCCAGTGGTGATAGGAGTGGATAAAAGCAGGCCACGGGCAAGCTCTGCTCGCTCTTGTTAGGGGTGGGCATGTGCACTGCGCATGTACGCGCCAGCAAGCCCTCTCGGGCCCACATTATCTCGGCTCTCTTGGAATTCCCTGCTCTTGCTTCTTGCTCTTGGTTCTGCACTCTAGTTCCACACTCCTGTTCCGGTCTTCCTTCCACATGGTTTCCCATGTTCCCCTGAAATGGCCATTTGTGGGAAACAGAAAGATTTCTCCCAAGTTGTCTCCCCCAAATAAATGCCAAACCTAGCTGCTTGCTACACATCATAAATGGCTGTACACTTGGAGATCAACGGAAGTAGGTCAGGGGCTATTCTCCCTAAGGGTTATCAGCCATCTAGAGCAATCAGACTGTCTAGTCTATCCTGCCCTAAGTAGGGCCCACTCCCTTCTGATAAGGATAGACTTAAATTGTTTCCCTAAAGGAGAGTCCAGGGAGGTCAAGCCCACTCAAGGGTGACCAAGGTTAGGCCGCCATCATGAATCTACGGCCTGCCCATCTTGTCACATGTATACCCCTAGTCCCTCCCCTTCCTATCATGTGTACACCCTTAGCTCATGCCCTTCCTGTTACCCTTATGCCCATTGTATACCCCCCTCCTATTGCTCGTATTGCCTACTGTACAACCCCTTCCTGTGATGTATGTCTTTACCTGTAATTAGGAGGCATGCACACACCCAAAGATATATAAGCCTTGTTAGCATTAAATCGCTCACTCGCTCTCTCCTGCCCTCTCTGCCCGCTCTGTGCATGCACCTGGCTGTTGAGAACATAGCCATCCAGGAGGTGAGATTGCTACTATGAAATGTGTCTGACTTCTTTATTTTCCTCTCTCTTATTATTCTCTATGACTTTATTATAATATTTATATACCTCAAACATACAATTGTGCTTACTGAACCCATGATTGGTTGTGAGGGCCTGGCTACCCACACAGCCATTTTCAGTCATAAATTTTTCCATGGCCCCCACCATGCGGCCTTGCCCACTCTCCAGGAGCAGTGTGTACTTTCTGAGTCTAATATCTGAAAGTTCTCCCATAAAAGTTGCTTGGAGTCACAAAAGTGCTACTGCCACATGAATTATTTCAGCGTTAAGAAGCAAGAACCAAGGTAAACTACCCCAGAAACCTAACCATACCAACAGCAGTATAAAACAACAACAACAACGTGTATTTACATCCCTCAGACTAGCTAAGTTTCCCTAAATGATCTGTGCTGGATGTAACTTTTTTTAATTAATAAATCTTTTCATTGGGGCTCATACAACTCTTATCACAATCCATACATACATCAATTGAGCAAAGCATCCTTATACATTCGTTGCACTCGTCATTCTCGAAATTCACCTTCCACTTGGGTTCCTGGAATCAGCTCGGTTTCTCTTTTTTCCCCCTTCCCCCTCCCTCCTCGCTCCCCCCTTCCCCCTGGTCCCTTAATAGTTTATAAATAATTATTATATATTATCTTACACTGCCCGGCATCTCCCCTCACCCACCTTCCCATTACCCATCTCCCAGAGAGGAGGTTACACATAGATCTCCAAGATAGGTTCTCCCTTTCTACACCCCCTTCCCTCCTGGTGTCGCCACTCCTACCGCTGGTGTTGAGGGGTTCATCCGTCCTAGATTCCCTGTGTTTCCAGATCCCCACTGTACCGCTGTACAGCGGGATGTAACTTTTAAATAAACTGTCTCTCATCTGAATTCTTCCTTACAAGCATGATAAGAACCAAAAGAGGAGCTTGAAGCTTCCAGTCTCTCCCGTAACAAGTCATATCCTACACTTTTGTAGAACTTCACCCCAGCCTTTTCTACATCCTCTTGGAATCCAAAACCTACTGTCTATCAGTACTAAAGAATTAAATTGCTATGTAACTAGGGAAGCTTAATTAATAAACTCATTGTAGTTATGTCTCAGTCCACAGTTCTTTCAGCATTGGAAAGCAACGCTTCTGTGAATTTTTCTTTAGAATTTCTGTCTACTGGTCTCTTCCTATTATGTTTGCAAAGACTCATCTCTTTCATGTCACCTGTTTACATTTTCCTGTAATCCCCACTTACAGGTGCTTTCCCCACGATTCTGCAAACTTAATTGCTGTCCTATTCTCAGAATATGGTCAATTCTACAACACAATGCGCCTCTGTAACGGTCTCAGAATGAATGACTGAATGAACAGGAGCACGTGAAGACGTGAAAAGGACTTCCCATGTAGGCAGAATTTTAGTTTCAGTCCTTGGTTCAAACTGCAGCGTATTTTATAGACGATCCAACCAATCAGAAAGGATACTTTTCAAACTTACTACAGTAGATAGTGTTGGTTTTCCTTAAAGAATTTTTTCCTATATGGTCTGCACACATGCACACACACAAACACACACCTCTGTTGCTGTTACTGTTGGCTCAGAACAGCTAAGAGTTGTCACCTTATTTAGGGAAGTAACATCTGCCCACGTTGTGGACCAGACTTATTGCCAGGAGCAAGGGTGAGGAACCAAGAGATACATAAGCTCATCCTTGTCCTCCACAGGAGAGACTAGCTGGGGAGCTCTTTCAGTAGTGAAGCTTTCCTGCAGAATCAGGCTGAAGATCATTTCCCATGAAGACTGACTTTTCACTTAGAGTTTCTTCTGCTAAAATCTGTTTCGCTCCCTTCCCTCTGCTCCCAGTGAGTGTCTTGGACAGTTCCCGTGAACTCATGCTGCCACTCTTTCCACATCTGATCCAAAGAACATGATCCAAAGTCGCCCTAAGAAGGAGATTCTATGACTGACATTCTGAAGCAGCTCATTCACAAGCTGAATGGTATGATAAAGCTTACATTTTAAATGCTAGGTTTGCTGAAGACTATGGTTATGTAAGGTCTCTCTCTCCGGCCTAAATTTCAGCCTCGGTCCTTGGCTCCACGTGAGAAAGATTTTACGCCGAAGCCGGGCTCGTGATCCAAGTGAATTTAATGAAAGTTCAAAGAAGCATCAGGTTTTACGCGGCACCCATAGGATTCCTTTGACCATGCGGCCTGGCAGAGACTGCTGCAGGTCACGCAAGGATCTCTCTCATTCCACGAAGACAACCAGACCACCCAAGCAAGATAAGACAAGACCCTCTCCCTCTCGGTTCCTGCCTTCTCAAGGGTTCCGGGGGAGGCGTGGTGAATGACCCCAGGTTGCTCCCATTGGCTGAATTGCAGTCACCTGGCCCAAGTTGGCTGCTCCAGGTGTAACACCCATCTCCACCCACCGGCGGGAAAATCCAGCTTTGTCCTTTGCTGGCTCTCCTGGGCATGCGTAAATGGACTTCCCAATTACCTAGGCTAAGCTACCTAACATTCCCCCCTGAAGAGATATGGACCCAAATCTTTGGGGTACTGGACGACGACATCTCTAGCTGCTTCCTGCTGACAAGGGGGTGCAGTGGGGTTTTGGGTCCATATCCTTCCTACTCTGTTAGAAGGGGTTGTCCATTAAGAGCCCAGGATAGATAAATAAGGTCGAGGTGGGTTTAGGAGGCGGTGGTCCTGCAGCTGGCACACTTGGTTTATAGGCCTTTGTAACCTGAGAACTAGAAAACAAACAAACAACAGGTGAACAGTTTAAGTGAGACATGGGTAAGATTGTAAGGTGGCAGTGCACTTGAAGTTAGGTTAGTGTCACAGACTTTGGTCATTGTAAACACAGGAACGGAGGAAAGGTATTCACTGGCCTAAAGACTGTGGGGGGTTTGAGGTAGACTTATCTGTCCTGGGGTGGCAATGAAATATCATCCTCAGACTGTCCAGTGGCTCACAGGAGTATTCGTCTGCTCCCACGGTTCCTGTGGGGGAATCTGAGGCTCCTCCACTGTGAGGAACAACTGGAAGCTGTAGAGGGACCTGGATGAGGCCCGATGACTGCAGGTGTGCAGTTTCGACAGCAGGTCTCAGCCTATGAGAGGAGCTGCACATTCAGGTATCACTAGGAAGCTCTTGCTGCTGGGCCATCCGGACCAGGTGCCTTCAATCATCCTCCTCCATTGTTAGGTGCCAACTGGCCTGTGGGTGCCTCCCCTCCAGGTTTTGGGCCTTAGGACAGAGGCCAGCCCAGTGGCCAGTCTGCTCGCAATGGACGCATGGCGTCTGAGGAGGCTCATTCCGGTCAGGGCAGTTCCTAGCCCAATGACCCGATCGCCGGCAAATGTAGCACTTGGTACCTGGTTTAAAAGTCTGGGTAACCTGGGAGGCATTCGACGGGTGTCTGCTATTGAGTGCAGCTAATATCTGGGCATGCCTAATGGCCTTTCTTTTCTCCTTCTTCTGGGCTCGAGCCTGGCTCTCCTGCTCCCTATTGTAAAAAGCCATGTTGGCACAAGCAATCATCTCCTCCAGGTTAGCTCCTTCAGGCCGTTGCACTAGTTTTTGTACTTTCTTGGCAATGTCCTGTGCAGCCTGTGTGAGGAATTTGTCCTTTAGCAAGACTTGCCCCTCATAGGAATCAATATCTACAGCAGTATGATTCTTTAGGGCTTCCTTTAGCCTAAGAAGCTTACAGGAGACTCAGTAGGTCCCTGGTGAATCACCTTGGCATAATTAATGGCCTTTTGCCTGCCTCACTTTAGTCCACCCGTGATGCACATCAGGAAATGTTCCCGTGCCCACTTGTGCTGAGGCTCACTGTAACTCCACGCAGGGTCTGTGAAGGGTACAGCAGTTCCCCCTACAGGGTATTTTTCATTCATCACATGTAACTCCTCTGCAAACTTTCTAGCACCTTTGAGCACACGATCTTTCTCAAAATCCATCATGGTCTGTCCTAGTATGATCATGACATCTTTCCAGTTTAAGTCATAGGCTAGGGTGAGGAGCTGGAAGTTTTCTATGTACTGTTCAAGTTTGTTAGAGTAACTGCCCAAGTCACTTTTAATTTGCTTGAGTTCAATTAGGGTGAAAGGCTTGTAAACTGCTTGGGAACCGTGTTCCCCGCTGCCTCTACTACAGGTAGAACACTCTGGGCTGCTTCAGGGTTGAAGCAACAGTTTCCCTCTGGTCCAGGGTCCCTCAGGGAGTCCTGGGTGCACTGGGCACAGAGATCCCTATTTCTCCTTAAAAGGAAGAACAGTTACAGTTACAATCTTCCAATATTGAAAGCTTCTCTGGGAAAATATTGAATAATTCCAGAATCATCTAAGGCAGTTGGAAAAAATACAGAGAAGCACGGTACCAAAAAGAACTAGTTAATCTTCCGCCATTTTAGGAGGTAGCGTATGAACAAGAACCAGTGGTGCTGAAGGAAGAAGCTCAAGCTGCACTGAAAGCATCAGCCAAAAACAAGCCTTTAGGAATTGGTGGAATATGAATTGAAATGTCCCTGCAAGTTGAAGATGCCCTTGGGTGCACTAATTTGTTTATGCCAAAAACCCTGCTTGCTGAAAGTGAGGAATCAACAGATCTGTCTTGCAAGAAGTATGGCCAGGCACACCAACCTGCCTGTGCAATCACGAGGTGTCAAAGGCATCAGGTATCAGGCATCATCAGAGCAAAACATCTTATCATAGTGAACGAGGGGGGGAGGGGGGAGTGGAGACCCAAAGCCCATTTGTAAGCCACTGGACATCCACGTACAGAAGGGTATCAGGGAGGAGAAGAGCCAGTCAGGGTGCAATGTAGCAACGATGAAAAATACAACTTTCCTCTAGTTCCTAAATGCTTCCTCCCCCACCCCCACTATCATGATCCGAATTCTCCCTTGCAAGTCTGACTAGACCACAGGATGTACACTGATACAGATAGGAACTGGAAACACAGGGACTCCAGGGAGGGTGATCCCATAAGGACCAGTGGTGAGAGTGGTGATACTGGAAGGGTAGAGGGAGGGTGGGTTAGAAAGGGGGAACCGATTACAAGGATCTACATGCGACCTCCTCCCTGGGGGATGGACAGCAGAAGAGTGGGTAAAGGGAGATGTCGGACAGGGCAAGATATGACAAAATAATAATTCATAAATTATCAAGGGTTCATGAGGGAAGGGGCAGTGGGGAGGGAGAGGAAAAAATGAGGAGCTGATGCCAGGGGCTTAAGTGGAGAGCAAATGTTTTTAGAATGATGAGGACAATGAATGTGCAAATGTGCTTTACAAAATTGATGTATGCATGGACTGTGATAAGAGTTGTATGAGCCCCTAATAAAATGACTAGATAAAAAAGAAGTATGGCCAGAGGGATCCCTAGAGGCACTGATGCCATGACTTAACCTCATGTTCATTGGACAGGTTGTCAGGAGAAACTAGGCCCTGGGGAATGACATGATGCTTGGTAAAGTTGGGGGAGTGGCAAAATAGGACCATCATCAAGGAGCCGGATTGACACAGTGGCTGCAACTATGGGCTCAACCACAGAGACAATCGTGGGGATGATGCAAGGCCAGGCAGTGTTTCATTCTGTTGTGCATCGGTTTGCTCTGGGTCAGAACGGACACCAACAACATGACTACCGTGACAGCCCAAAATCTCTTTAGAGTCTCCAATTGGATCAAGCCTCCAGTGACTTCAGTGACCCGAATAGCTTTGTCCCCAGGCTGAATATTTTAGGAAGTGGATTATTGCCACTCCCCTACCCATCCCAGGAAGGCGCGACCTCATCCTCCCAGATTAGCCTGCGCGCATCTTTGATGGAACTGAGGGCTGGGGTAACATGAGTCACACCATGACTGCCTTGTCTGAGGACCCTGAACCCAATCTTGTAAGCTCTCCTGTCTAGCAGAATGTGCATGTCCCGATCATGGTCCCATGCCCTCTTCTCTAGTTCCATCTGTAACTTGATGCATATTGATCTGCTGCCAATGATGCTGTGTGTGTGTGTGTGTGTGTGTCTGACAGTTTCCTTTGTATTCCCATGTCCCATTTAAGCTGTCAGTCCTCTGTATATTCTCAGACACCATTATGACCACATGCTGATGGTCTCTCTCATCTGGATGAATTGTCCTTGTTTTTCTCTTGTCTGTTTAAAACTTAATAAATGTTCTTGTCCATGTGTTGTATTTGAGATTTAGGGTTTCTCTTGGCCCTACAACAATGTCAGAGAGTGGTTGTCGTTGTGTTCCCAGGCCGTGGCTTCCAGCAAAGAGGCAACCTTCTAGGAAGTGTGATGGCATAGAGACGGAAGGAAAACCCTCGTCGACATTACACTTCAGCTAGAAATCACGTCCCTAGTTGCTATAAAATTTTATGGCTATTCCTAAGTGTCACTGACACACTGAGGACAAGCAAGAGAGGCTCAGATCTATTAATCAACCATGGAAAGCAAAGAATGATTTAAACCTTGAACCCAAAACCACACACCACGGTGGAGTTGATTCTGATTCATCTCGACTATGGGCCGGGGTAGAACTGCCCCGTGGGTTTCTGAGGCTGTTTGACTCTGGGAATAGAAAGCGCAGTCTTTCCCCTGAGAAGCAGCTGGGCGATTCGATTCCCACTGCGGCCCTTGGCGTTAACCGCCCAACATGCAGCCACTTACCTGGTTTTATCTACATAGTGCATTGGCTCACAAAGAACATGACCCACAAAATAAACAAACACAGCAAAGCCTGAGAGTCAGAGGGCTGCCTTAGAAGCATTTTAAAAGACCTTCAATGATCCCTGCAGTGAGTGGCAGACTTAGGAAGTTGTTCTTGTTATTCAGTGCAGTCGAGTCCATTTCAACTCATCTGGACTCCATACAATGGAAAGAAACGCTTCCTGCTCTTACTATGTTCACCGTCATTGCTAATGAGCCCTTATTCAAACATAGTCTTGTGGTGGCCAGGTACCTGTCTTCCCAGTTTATTGGCATAGGCCAAGGAACAGTCCCACCCCTCAACCCATACATTAACATACCACAATTGACCTTCTGTCAATCCCTGGAATCTAGTTTCTCACTGATGCCAACAGTGCACCTTGAACCTCTTTCTTCAATATAATTGTTTTTGAATCCTATGCTATCTCATGAAATAGCTACCCGTGGAAAAAACAACGGGACCAATGGTTCTGGCGGGCCATGGAAGGGGTGGGGGTGGGGGAAAGAAACTAGTATTAACCAACCCAGGGACAAGGGAACAACAAGTGACCCAAAATTAGTGGTGAGGAGGGTGAAAGAGGTCTGGTAGGGCGTGATCAAGGGCGATGTAACCGAGAGGAATTACTGAAACCCAAATGAAGGCTGAGCATGCTAGTGGGACAAGAGGAAAGTAAGAGGAAATAGAAGGAAAGAGAGGAAAGAACTAGGAGGAAAAGGGTATTTATAGAGGTCTAACTACAGGCATGAACATGTGTAAATATATTTATATATGATGATGTGGGGAAATAGATCTATGGACATATATTTATAGGTTTAGTATGAAGGTCGCAGATGGACATTGGGCCTCCATGTAAGTTCTCCCTAAATGCAAGAACATTTTGTTCGATAAAACTTGCTTTCCATGATGCTCACCTCCCCGACATGATTGCTGATGACAAAGCAGGTGTATAATGTGGTGATAAAAGCTGATGGTGCCAGCTATCAAAAGATATAGCATCTAGGGTCTTAAAGACTTGAAGATAAATAAGCGGCCATCTAGCTCAGAAGCAACAGAGCCCACATGGAAGACGCACTCCAGCCTGTGTGATCACAAGGTGTCGAAGGGAGCAGGTATCAGGCATCAAAGAACAAAAAAAATAATATCATTGTGAATGAGGGGGAGTGCAGATTGGGGACCCAAAGCCCATCTGAAGGGTTGTGGGGAGGAGATGAGCCAGTTAAAGGTGCAGGGTAGCAACGATGAAATATACAACTTTCCTCTACTTCGTAAATACTTCCTCCCCCCGCCACCCCCATTATCATGATCCCAATTCTACTTTACAAATCTGGCTAGACCAGAGGATGTACACTGGTACAGATGGGAACTGGAAACAGGGAATCCAGGGATCCCTTCAGGACCAGTGTTGAGAGCGGCGATACTAGGAGAGTGAAAGGAAATTGGGGTAGAAAAGGGTGGAAGGAAGGTGGAGTAGAAAGGGGGAAGAAGTGATTACAAGGATTTCCATATAACCTCCTCCCTTGGGGATTGACAACATAAAAATGGGTGATGGGAGACATCAGACAGTGTAAGATATGACAAAATAATACTAATTTATAAATTATCAAGGGTTCATGAGGGAGTGGGGAGCAGGGAGCAAGGAGGAAAAATGAGGAGCTGATACCAAGGACTCAAGCAGAAAGCAAATGCTTTGAGAATGATGGGGGCAACAAATGTACAAATGTGCTTGATGCACAATAGATGGATGTATGGACTGTGATAAGAGTTGTATGAGCCCCAATAAAATGATTTTTAATTGCATTTTTTAAAAGGCTCAAATGCATGTGGTTATTTGAAATTAAATTTAGCTTGAAGGTGAACAAGCAGCCATCTAGCTCAGAAGCAACAAAGCCCACATGGAAGAAGCACACAGCCTGTGCGATCACGAGATGCCAAAGGGACCAGGTATCATGCAATATATCTATCTATCTATCTATCTATCTATCTATCTATCTATATATATATATATATATATATATATATATATATATATATACCATAGTGAATTAAGGGGGAAGTGCAGAGTGGAGACCCAAAGCCCATTTGTCGGCCACTGGAGATCCCCTCACAGAGGGGTTTAGGAGAGGAGATGGGTCAATCAGTGTGCGAGGTAGTACCGATGAAGAACATAGCTTTCTCCCAGATCCTGGATGCTTCCTCCCCCCAACTACCACGATCCGAATTCTACTTTGCAGGACTGGATAGGGCAGAAGTTGTACACTGGTGCATATGGGAGCTGGAGGCACATGGAATCCAGGGTGGATGATACCTTCAGGACCAAGGGTGTGAGGGGCGATACTGGGAGAGTAGAGGGTGAGTGGGTTGGAAAGGGGGAACCGATTACAAGTATCCACATGTGACCCCTTCCTGGGAGATGGACAGCAGAGAAGGGGGGGAGGGAGACACCGGATAGGGCAAGATATGACAAAATAATAATCTATAAATTATCAAGGACTCATGAGGGAGGGGGGAGCGGGGAGGGAGAGGAAAAAAAGAGGACCTGATGCAAAGGGCTTAAGTGGAGAGCAAATGCTTTGAAAATGATTAAGGCAAAGAATGTGTGGATGTGCTTTATACAATTGATGGATATATATGTATGGATTGTGATAAGAGTTGTATGAGCCCCTAATAAAATGAAAAAAAATTTTTAATTCAGTTTCTCATATATGTGACGATGTAATACATATGACTATGTAATATCTGTATGACTATATATGCATGTATAGAATGACTATACAATGTGTATATATATAGATATGTATCCTATATACATATATGTATCCTCAATTGCTCAGTGGCCAAATGGGGCTAGTGACTACCATGATGCACAGCGTAGCTAGAAGGCATCATGCAAGATCCCATCAGACAGCACCGATCTAAATAATTCAAACTTGGCAAAGTAGACAAATGTTGTTCTTCCAGAGTGATTTATCACTATCATAGCTAAAGACACTTCTGCCTACATCAGGGTGTGTGGTCCTTAACTGTATTGCCTTCTTACTCCTCACAGGCTGAAATTTAAATGAGACATTCCTTGTAGAACTTTGATCTTGTTGAATGTGACAAGAAGTGTTAGTCTGCACAGTTAGCATCACTAATGAGAATGTCACTTACAAAATCTCTGTAGTCATTAAAAAACATTTACATTAAATGAGTCTACTAATTTCCATTGGGATTCTTCCTAATTATAGTAATACAGTATTTCAGCTACAATTTGAATATGGTGACAATGCAGAGGCCAGTTGAGATATTTTCCCATTTATTTTTTAATATCATATTAATTCTTTTCCCAGTTAATACTTCCTGACATTAATTCTAAATCCCGCCAGCAATTTCCTATCTATAGGAATACTTACACCAACTTTGCATATGGTCATACTCCTTGCTTGTGAGTGATCTTATCTCAGATTTAAGTTTCATCTAGAAAAATCTAATTTTTCTTTTCCCTTTGTATTTAGTCACAGGATCTTGAGTTGTTGATGCACTATGGACTCCTTTAACAACAGGCAGCCTTTGTGGTTGGCAATACTATAAACTACAAAAGTGATACAGTTATTTGCTTCTTTTTTTCAAAATGTTTTATTGTGATTAGGTCAAGGTTTACAAAGCATAACATCAGTTTGACATCCCACGATTCATACATTTTGTCTCATCTACTCCATTGAAATCCCCATCCCTCATCCTGCTTCTTCCCTGGGCTTCCTGTTTCCATCTTCCTTTTTCCCTAACCCTCTGAACTTTATCCTAGGATAAATGTTGACCTTTGATCTTAAATGTTTGATTATTCTAACAGAAGGTTTGTTCAATTTCAGGTCCCAAGGGTGACTAAGGACTACAGACTTGGGAATCCTACCAGTCATTATCTGACCAGTAAGCCTGGTCTCTTTTATGATTTTGAATTCAGTCCCCATTTTTTCCTACTCTATCCAAGAACAATTCGGCTTCTTTAATGTTTGAAGATGATAGTCATCTTGGCAGTTTATTTTTGTTTCCGATCCAAATTGGCTGTAAGACCTGTCGTGAACCATTACGATTTACTCATTGCACACATTTAAATTAAATCATTATACTTTGCTATTGCTAAGGCAGTTAGATGCTAACGTCTAGCCTCAGAATAGTTAAGCATCAGAAACCTTTTCCTAAAAAGCACTGTGGAATACGATGCAATCAATTGACAAGTTTTCATTTCTAAGCAGCAATTTATTGTAACACAGCACAGAGCAAGTATGAGCTTTGAGAGGTCACAAGCAAAGATGAATAACGTAAGCATAATGAATATATATATATGCTTATGGAGAAAACTCAAGTACAGAAAAGTATGGTGGCCTAAGTTACTTTTCTTAATATAGTTAGCCTAAGTAACTTAATGCCGTCTCTGTGGAATTTCTGTAACTTGATACACTGCTCAGAGGCACAGGTTGGATGTGAGTGTTACCTGCAAAGGCCAGCTAACTTGGAGCGTTTTCTCTTGCTTGACTGTTACCTGGCTAGTCAACAGAGACATTCTGAAACTGGCTTGACTGTTACCTGGCTAGTCAACAGAGACATCCTGAAACTGGCCTAAGACTTAAAGGACACTTTTGTTCTATTCACTAGCTCGCGGTCAACATTTCCCCCGTGGTTATCCTGAAACCTGAATGAACGTAAAACTCCCGTGCATGATTCTCTAAGGGTATTATCCACCGACTCTGATTTCAAGCAGGACACCATCCAGATCACCTTTGTTGTCTGAGTCCGCGCCGGCATCACCCTGTATTGACTTCTTTTTCTCTTTAACTTGGAGCAAGCGACTTGATTCTGCTGCTCCAGGACATGAACCCACAGTAGCAGTAAGAGTATGAAAAGGATATAGGAAAAAACACAGATGAAATAGAAGCCCTGCTCATTCACACCAGAGCTTGCTGTTGCACGGAATGAGAGTAACCATACACAATCCCGATATTTGTAGAGTCTATAAAGGAGATCAAGAAGGAATTGAGCAAGTTCGCATGAGACACGCCGCCAAACCACACAGACTTAGCAGAGAGACAGGACCGGTGGGGATCTAAAACAAGTGCTTGTGTAGTATGTTTTAACTACTACTGATAACTCAAGCCAGAGTAAGGTTCGCAACAAACGGCAGCAAATGACGAAGTAAAGTGAGAGGGTTGTCACATGCCGTTTGTCTCCGGTCGGGGTGACCATCTATCGCGGAGCAGTCGTTTCTCTGGTTCACTTCATCTTCACTCTGGGACCCAATCTATCACCCTGAAAGACTGCTTGGCATGACAACAGAAGTAAGAGACACATGACAAACTAGAAAACCAGACTGTGAAAGCTACTCCTTGCAAGTCACACATGCCACTCCACTGCCATTGCCCACCACAAGCCATGGGCTCACTCCTGAGCTCAGGAGGGCCGATATGTGGGAAAGTCTCTCAGGCAGGGGCAAGGCCCAGAGAAGCAGTGAAGGATTTGGCTTACAATCCTGCACGACAGCAGCTGCCAAATGGCTAGTTCTCTTAACAATAGATTTATATTATACATGGATTGCTGCCCAGCCTCATTGTTGATATTTTAAGATATCGATCCTATCTGATTGTCACTGAAATTTATATATGCCAGCTTTCAGACTCTGCGCTTTGGAGAGAATAGAGCTTTTCTCAGCTGCTCCATGACAGAGCTTCCCAGACTAGCAATAGCAGTAGTAAAACTGGCATTGGAGCCGATCTTCAGCTGCCAGGTCTACTTCCTGTCCTCGTAGGGAAGAGAGCAGCTGGCCAAGGAGCAGTCTCAGCTTCAGTCCTCACCTCACAATTTCACCCATAGTTGCCCCTAATGGCGAGAGAGAGAAAAAACCAAAAAACCTTTCTATGGAAAGGAAAAACATCTCTAGAAAGAGGATTTGACATTTTTTATCCCATTTAATCCGTTTAAGAACCCTGTCCAGCAAGTATTATTGTTGTCATTTAACAGGTAATGAAACTGAGACTCAGATAACCTAATCCAAGTGCTCGGAGCAGGGATTTAAACCCATCCCCTGTCAGCTACTGGCATTGCCTTGCACTTGCCCTTCACTCGGGTCAATATAAGACTTGGCCATGTGCTGTGGATTTAATTAGTCCCCACCTGACCTCAAAAGATGAGGGAGTTTCACAAAGCCTACGGGAAAATGCCATTATTATCTTTCAAATCCATTATTTTCTTTGCAATAAAAGCCCTCTGATATGTGTTGGAATCCTAAATCTTATAGCCAGGATGTAATCTTGTTTTGAAATAAATGTTCTTGGTGATATTAATTGGCATATCTGCAAGCAGGGTGGACTATACATCGCTTCATTGTTTGTGCTTTCATTGAGGTGACGCATCGTGACCCTCTCCACAACAGAATGGAACACTTAGCTCTTCTTCATCATCCTCACAATCATTCCTATATTTGATAACGGAGTCCAGCTAAATTGAGAGCTCAAAAATATTACTGAGAACCTAATAGGAATGTAGGTGCCACACAGAAAGCAGATGGAGCCAGGAGAAGAATGCAATTTAAGAAGGATATGCCAGTCTGGGACAGGGAAAGTAAAAATTGATGCAAGACCCATATGCAGAAAATATCAATTAGACCTGCTATGGGATAAGACAATAGTAAGTCTACTGAATTAACCCAACAAAGCAAGTATTATGGAATACTTACTTCATGTCAGAGACTCTGCTACATACAGAGTAGTCAAGATGGCAAAAAAAATGAGGGGAGGAGGGCAAACCAATAATTAAAATACATTTATCATGGTGACTGGTGATTTTGAACAGCCAACCTTTCAGTTAGTAGTCCAACACTAAATCATTGTTGATATCCAGGGACTCCAATACATGTGCTTTAAGAAAGATATAAGCAAAGGATTGTGGTACCCAAAGGAGGATATAATGAACTCCCCAGGAAAGCAGAAAAGCTTTCATGGACTTTGTAACATAGGATCTGAATTTACAGATGTGTTTTCAGGCATGAAAGTGTTTTCTCAGAGAGGGGACTGAGTTAGCTTATTGTGCCTAAACCCACATGAGGCTGATAAACACATGTGAGGTTAATTGAAGGGCAGAGGGATAAATGGCTCAGTAAGCCTTACCTTTCTATTTCTCAGGTCTCTTCCTTTGTGATGGTCGGACCAGGGTACAGCTGCCTTAGCCAGTTCCCTGCTTCAGCTGGCAAGACTCACTTCCTGCAAGACGTCCCTGAGGAGAAGCCACATGAACCTCCCCGATGCACAGTATGGTACCTTGGAAGTGGGGTATTGGAGAAACAGTAAGATGGACAGTAGATGTTTCTTTGACATCTCCCCCGTGGAGATTTTTCTTTGTCTAGCCTAGGGTCAGATAAAGCCACACTATGTACTCTGTGTTTTTTTCTGGGGGAAATATGAGAAGTAGGAAAATAGAAAGTTTGTAAGCCCATTTTCTTTCAGCCATTAAAATTTGATCTTTAGATGGGTTTAGGCCACGTCTGCAAAGAAATATGCCCCACCCAGTGCTTTGGAGTACTCAGGAACCAGTGATCTTTGGGAAAAGCTGGGGGGGGGGGGAATCTGTAACCATGAAAAACATTCCCCTCTGGGACTGAATGTTAAAGGGAGCCTGAGAGCAGGCTGAAATGCTTGCTAGGTGACCACCTGGATCTACTTGTTGAGTGGAAGTGGGAGAAATGCAGCAATAAAGAGACAGATTGAGTTTGGTCAGTAACACCTGCGGACTTGGTTTACAGGAAAAAAACGAGAAGATGAGAGCGGGTTAACTGGTCTAAAGTGCATGACCTAGCATGAGGGTTCTCGGTTTGTTGAGTATTTGTGAGAGCCCGTGGTCTGAAGTCAAGATGACCAATAGGCACCCTGTGAAGGTTGAGTAAGGCAGCCCACATTGAGTTGACCAGAATCCTACCAGATGGAGATTTTTGAGCCTGTGAACTGGTGTGTATTGTTGCTGACTTTATGGATGGCCTGTCCGGATTTGACTTTGCCTATAAATGTAGACTTTACAAGGTTCCACTAGAAGACTCTTCATGTCGAAAAAGATGATTGTCTTTTCAGAGAACTGGGTTGATGTAAGTGGGCAGTTTATAAATTGGATCCTCAAAATTGGGGGATTAAAGGCATGAATTGGTTGGCTTACAAACTTTCATAGGTGGGGGGAAATTCACAGGATTATAGAGTTAAGGTGTAGGTGCTACTTAATTGTAATTTTGAGGTTAAAGAATGATGTACAGGTGCCAAGTTGGCAAGGGGTAGATTGAGTTAGTTTATTGTGCCAACCTGGCTGATAAACAGATGTGGGGTTAACTGAAGGGTGGAGGGATAAATGGCTCGGTGAGCCTCGCCTTTCTAGTTCTCGGGTCTCTTCCTTTCTAATGGTCGGACCAGGGTGCAGCTGCCTTAGCCAGTTCCTGTTTTTTTCAAGGCTCATTTTCTGCAAGACATCCCTGCAGAGAAACCACATGTACCTACCCCGATGCAGCACTGGGGGGACCCCTGCCAGCGCTGAAATGCTTACACATTCACTGACTCGGCTTTCCTCCTGCAGTCGGCATCATTGCGTCTGTTTTGTGAGATGGAGGAGGACTTTGTGGATTGGTGCTGGACATATGGGTTAATGGGTTAATGTTGGACTTATAGGCTTGGGCAGCAATGGGTTGGGATGTTTTCTTGATGCACACGTATCCTTTATATAAAACTCTCTTATGCATGAGTTTCTGTGGATTTGTTTCTCTAAAGTACCCAAACTAACACAGGGACAGTGCAGAAAATTACCTAAAGAATCATAGGTGGTAATGTTTGTGTGAAATGGAAGAAAAATTGGCCATCATTTGCGGTGGAGCTGAAAGGGACATTGGGAAGACAACACGAGAAAGAGGTCAAAGAGTGAACGATTTCCTTTGCTAAGTTATCTGCTGACTGGGGGAAATTAAGAAGGTGATAGTACCTACCTCCCTGGTCATATTTTTATAGGAGAAGATTACCAAGTCTTTCTCCTGTGGAGCGTGAATTTGAACTGATGACCTTCCGGTTAGTGTCAGTTAATCATTGTGCACTTGGGTTCCTTTCTACCACCCTGAAACCCAGGCAAATGCATTCCCTGCCACAGACCACCAGCTCTAGAAAATCTCCCTCTGGTCCTTAACCAGCTTTCTCTTCCCTATAATATAACATGTTTATGGGGCCAAGTGAAATGCACACCAGAAACACATCCCTCTGTGTTACCACACCACCATTCCGAACTATATTCCAGACCCCTCTCCCCAGCACGACGGGCTCAAATGCCCTCAAATCTACTTCCAGCACCTAAGTCCTTTCTTCCCCAGCACTGCTCTCCTTGGTCCTGACCAAGCTGTTGGTGGGTGCACCTGTAGGCAGAGGGTAGGCTGTGGGCAGAATTTGAATATCCAAGTGGGGAGCAGAGTTGGGGTAGGAAGAGAAGTAGAAAGAGACTGTGGACCAAAGGTAGCCACTTCCATTTATACCTGTCCCATGCAATTATTAAAGGGGGCTTGTATAGAAGCCTCAAATTGCAATCATTTCACATAACATTCTTACGTGTAAGGACTCCTTTGCCCTTAAATTGAAATGATCAGAGGCATTTGCACTTAAATGAAAGCTGTGTTGTTTTTCTTAATTCCCAGGATGAATTAGATTAATTTGCGCCTCCTATGCTTTTGAGAAAGTGGTTCTTCAGTTTTTCAAAATTATTTGGGAACCTCAGACAGGAAATCCACTCACCTTGCAAAGTCAGAGTCTTCAAGTGACGTTTCATGATCACGGTGCAAAAGGGAGTTAGTTGTCTTGAGTGAGGGTCTCCCTGGATTTGTGTCTTGTTCCCCTGATCGCTTTTAGTCTCAGTCATGCAACAGTGGGAATCCTTGCCAGTGCGTGAATCCTTGGCCATTCCTGCAGCTGCCTTCACAATCTGCCTGCCTTTGGGATATTTGTCTTTAGGGCCCTGTCAAAGCATGTGCTCATTCCTTCTCCTTCCACCCCTAAAATAAGAGCCATCCTTTTTCATGTCTATTATTTCTCTATCACTACTTGGGGGCTGCTGGTACCTCACCTTACAAAGTTCACTGACATAGAACACATGAACCAACATAGCACATAACAACCACCCAAACATAGGAGAAGCAGAGCTCTGAAAAGTGTATACTTTTCAGTAACTTCTTCATGATGAACTATACTCCCCTTGCCCAGTACCTAAAGAGTGAAGAAGGGTCTCAATGTTCTCCTTAATTATTAGAGTATGAAACAACACATTTGGAACAAGAGTGTAGGCTGCCCCGGAACGAGGCAGGAGCAGCGAGGCAGGAGCAGCGTGGCTGGTGTTGAGGTTGGAGGGAGGAAGTAGCTGGAGACTCACCGGGAAGACACAGGTGGACTCGGAGAGAGTTTGGTTGGCTGTCACATCCAGGTGGACTCGGAGAGAGTTTGGTTGGCTGTCACATCCTCCTGTGTAGTTGACTCTTCTGGCGTCAGAGACAGTTGCTAGAATGTAGATTATGATTCAACTAAAAGTATTCACTGAAGCATATGCTTCTTGGCTGTTAATAGTTATTTCAAAAGGGAAAAAGGTGTGTGTATTCATTCTTAAAATGCTTTACGTTCAATTGTGGCTGTAATTTTTGACTGCACAATCCGTTTGATGGAAAAACAAGACAGATAGCAAAGATGTCTGTGAATTTTATGGCTTCCTGTTTATTCACTGGATTCTTAATTTCTTTTCGCCTACACGGTTGCTGAGGGAATTAAGGCTCTGCTCAATCTGGCGTGCAGGAAGAACTTCTTCAAATAGGTTTTGCTTTGTGATACTGAAAATGCATCGTTGGTGTAACTTTTTAATCAAAACTTATTTCCAAAGTCATTTTCAGACACAAATTAAACCAGTCTAGATAATGGGCCAATTTTAACATTAGATTGTCTTTCAGGGACCCAGTGAAATGAAATGGAAGGATGAATCTCAGCCCTTAAAACATCATTGGTTAAATGAAGCAGGATTAGACAATGGGGAGGCAAGCATGGGATTTCACAGCAGGGTGAGTCAGGGAATTCTGTCCTTAGAGCTTCCAATCCAATTTTTAAAAATCAATTTGCTAGTAAACTCCATGTCAGAGACTTGAGAAACCTACTGATATTCATTAAAGCTACTTTCTATGGAGGAGAGGATGCAGGTTTGGTTTAGTTCTTTAAATAAAGAACACGACCCTTTCAGAGGAAAGCAAAGATTGATTTTTAGGCTTCTAAACCTGCTTCATTGATACCTGCTGAGTTGATTTTTACTTGCTGATGAGGTGTCAGGCTTTAAAAGCTCCTAAGTGGCCAAGGTGGATGCCTACGTCTATCACTATTCAAGGCACACGCCCTCACTTCCCAGGCTCTGTATTAAAGAGGAAATGTCTCCCTAAGCTTAAAGCCAACTGTGACAACCGCTTCAGCTTTGCCACACAAGCTGAGCGGCTGACCAGAATATTAATGAGGAAAGGCTAAAGCTACCCCAAGGTGATGACTCTTAGTTCATATTAAATTCAATTAGACCTGCTTCGTTTTTATCATTAAATTATTTTGATAGGAGTTCTATTGCCATGAAAAGAAACAACCTTTGGTGTAATTCACAAAGGGAAATGTCCTTGTTTAGTAAGTCAAGGAGTGCGTGGCTTTCAAAGAAACCTCTAGAGTAACACTTCATCTGTTGCTTGCAATCCCCACCACCACGTTTTGTACAAATAGATTTCGTTATTCCTAAATCATGCTTGGCAAACGATATCAAATATCTCTGAGGCAATGTCACGTGCTAGTTTGCCATTGCAAAGGCATGAAGTGAGCGTCCATATACCAGAGAAAGAATAGCCATCCCACAGCCATTGTCATAATACATGTCTGACCTCCAAGAAGTGGAAGTATATTAATATCTAGACCAGGTGAGTTATTTAGAAATCATTGGAATTTTCCAAAACCGGTGTACTCAGGAATTCAGACCCTTCATGAATTTATTGTGTATATTCTGAATGTCAACCATGATTTTTTCTATAACTAAGGACAAAATAGGTGTAAGCCCCTTTTGGCAGCCCTCATCAAGAAAAATCATGTTTTAAAACTTATAACACTTCAAAGGTAAGAGTACTCCAAATTCTTTGAAAGCAAGTGACATATGTGAAGTACATGAATAAATAAAGGTGACATATTCATATATACACATCATTGCACATATACAGTCAATGCCCACAGAAAACATTCCCAGCCTTTACCGTGTCTCAAACTTTTAGCAAGAATTATTGAATATGATATCTCTCATGATCTTCTCTGCACCCTGTGAGGGAAACCTTATAAAGTAATTCGTGTTACTTTGCAAATGAAGAGGTTAAATACTTTTTTCAAAGTCACCTAGCTGGGAGGCGATAAAACCAGGATCAACCCTTCATCTTCCACCTTCAGATCTAATGCTCTTTCCCGATATCTTATGCATTAAGTTAGGATAGTCTACTTAATTAAAATTAGCCATTTATAGGCCAGCAATTTCCCCAGGATTTAGAAAAATATACTTAATAAAAAAAGCCTGTGGTAATTGAAAATCCATCCACCCTGATGCCCTGGCCCTGGCTGAGCTTGATGAAATATTTGGAACAAGACTTGCCCTGCGGTAGTCCTGTTGATGGTGACAATGCAGAATACTTACTGTGGGCCCAGGACGTTGCCTACTAACTTGATGACGTTTTTCTTCATTTTGAACAAAATCTAATAGGCCCACATTTATTTATCAGTGGCAGCAAAACGCAGAGAGTGTAAGGAGTTCGGTTGTGAGAATGTTTCCATTATTCAAATGATGGACAAATACGAATGAGCATACTTTGCAGCTTAGACTTATGTTTTATTGTTCTTGTTTCCCTTGCGCTCAGCATAATGCTTAACACAGGAAAGGGACTAAATAGTACTTGGTGAATAAATAAACAAACAATTGGAATCTGTGGCATAATATCCTAGTTAGAATCTAATGAGAATCCACAAATAGACAAGTATTGATATGTGAAGAAAATGCCATAGCCCCTTAGCACTTGACCATAATTAAAGCCTGTTATAAAAATATTAGCAAGCTTTTGTATAATATGTCTGTTTTCCAGGCACTATCTTAAGTTCCTTAAATGTTTTTATCCATTTATTCTTTAGAACAATCTCATGAAGCACAGTTTAGTCATTTTTACCATATCTCCGCCCACTTCTCCTAGACATTAGGATGCTTAGGAAAACCTTATTCATTTTGGAAAGCCAGCCCCCACTACAGTACTCAGCACTGATCGTACATAATCAGTCAGTAAATGAACTCATGATCAAATGCTTTTTCTCTGTGGGATAAGCATAGTGTATAAAATATACCACAGCCACTGGCACCTCCTCCATGATTCCCAGAATAAGGCTTTTCTCCTTGAATTGTAGCTACCCTACAGCAGCTCTACTTAGATAGACACCACTGTAATGCATTCACAGACACGGACACTCAGAAGTATTCTCCAATCGATGATGATGCTCAGCCCTTCCAATGTGCACTCTGTTCTAGAATCTAGAGCATCAATGCACAGCAATCTACAACGGATGCAGCTTTTACTGTCATAGGATAAAACTAGGGTTAACGGTAAATGTTAAGCCAAGAAAGCAGGAATCATGCTGAAAACTGTTGACATATTTAGAAAACTGAGAGCTGTAGACAGATCGCGGGCAAGGAGCCAGAGCTTGATTATTGGGAAGGCCATATGCCAGTGTTGAATTGACAAATACTGAGAGACAAGATCTCTGGAAATGTTTGACATCAACACTGAATGAAAGAATACAACACAGTAGTGGTGTCATGAGATTAACCGTGAGTACACTTGGATAATGTCCTCAGGCACGAGGATATGTGCCAGATTTTATGGTAGAAAGAGGCCAAGTTAATACAGAAACATATCGAGTAAAATGATTCCATGGTGATAGTAAGGAGTCCTGCTGATGGAGTGGCTATGTATTGGACTGCTAACTGCAAGTTCGGTAGTTTGAAACCACCAGCAGCCCCTCAGCAGAAAGCGGTTTTCTAATCCTGTAAAGAATTACACTCTCTGGTATAGAACTGGTAGGCTTGGGCTTTGTTTGGCTTGGATTTCTTGCCTTGACAGCTTCCTTCCTTTATTATGACTTGTATAAATCTGATAAGCATTGTTCTGCCATTATGAATGAATAATATTGAAACATTTGCCCTATCATAAACCCCCACTGTTTGTGTAAATAGTGTTCAGTTTCTTAAGAGTTTCATTTGTACAAGTCAACAACTCATGTATTGTGGTTTGTAGCTGGTCTATACATATAATTTCCTCTTCTCAAAAGTGTTTTCAATTCTGTACCATTGGCTAAATGGTATCAATTACCTTAAATGATAATGATGTCCTTAAACTTAACCAGAGACATATATCAACCATAGATATATGAATATATTTTTGACTCTCACTTAATTCTAGCCCTAATCTAAGAACCAGATATATGGTTTTTGACTCCCACTTAATTCTAGACCTAATCTAAGAACCAGATATATGATTTTTTACTCTCATTTAATTCTATCCCTAATATAAGAACACTTAGTTCTTATGACATGATCCTACTGAATGCTCATTCCAATGAAACGATCTCTGAAGATACACTTGCTACAGCAGAGGGTGGTGAGGAAACTGTGTGGTAGTTGGCTATGAGAAAGAATAGCATTTGGGGTCTTGAAGGCTTACTTTCAAATAAGCAGCCATTTAAGTGAATCTTCAACAAATTCCACACAGAAGAGCACACCAGCCTATGTGATTCAAGGGTTGAAAAGAATAAAATCCGAATCACAAGGAGGGAATTGCATAAAATCTTAAATTGTGAACACCCAGTTTGCAGAATGGATGGCAGTAGTAGCCCAAAATCCATTTGTAAGCTCCCTACAGGGGCTAATCCTCTGGTGAATTCTCTGACCACAGTTAGGAAGCATGAATAGTCTGTTGTAAGATGAGCTCCCTGTAAAGCTGGCTATGGCAGATTTAGCTAGGTTAAAATGTGATATCTTATCATTTGATGTCCCTTTTGACCTATTTTAAATATGTTCAGTTTAAAAAGACAAGGGAAAGTTACATAGATTAAACCTCTAAAAAATTCCCTCTGACTAGTGACCAGGGATAGAGTGCATTGGAAAAGGGATTATTGGAGATGCTGTTGGCTTAAAATCTAACACCTTATCATTTGCCCTCCCTTTTGACCCGTTTTAAATTTTGTCTAGTTTTTAATATTTTCTGCTTTCTTTTCAATTGAGGTTTTTTCCCTTTGTTTTATCTTGTTGTTTTTAGTTTTATTGTTGGTTTTTGTTGGGAACTTTTTTGAGTATGTTTTTATGTACTTGAAATCTAGGATAGGTAAATTTATTGAGACAGCAACTAGTTTAATGATTTTTGGGGAGTATTGCAGGGGAAGTTGTGGGGGGAGGGGGTGGGATAGTGAGCTAATAAAAATGAGTACAAGAAAGAAGCAGATGACTGTGGTGATGATTATAGAGTTCAATGGCAGCGAGCAGCTCCCCAAGAGACAGACAGCCCAGCAACCCCAATGGGGCAGTTCTACTCTGTCACATTGAAGTCAACTCAAAAGCACCTAACCACACCTAACCACAACATGGTTATTCCACCATGCCATTCCATGGTGTCTTGTGTGCTGTTATGATGCTGGGGGCTATGTCTATTCCTAGCTGTGCCCAGCTTCTAGAACGTGAGACTAGGAAGAACGTTCAGTCAATACACTTTCCAAATGTGCTAATGAGAACTTATGAATCACAACAAATTACTGTATGTTAAAAGATGGGCCCTCTAGGTTAAAAAGCATTCTCCGTAAGCCAAACCAAGTGACTCCAACATATTACTCCTCACTGAAAATGACTCCGGACAAGACAATGTTTGTTCTCTTATACAAAGGACATTATGAGTTTGAGCTGACTCAAGGGCAACCAACAACAGCGAAAGTGGAGACACTGTGCAAGTGACATGAGAAGGAACAGACAAAGGAGGAACAGGCAGAATTTTATGAATGAATATGGAGAGTGAAAGGAAACTTAATAATCAAGGATAATTCTAATAAAACTACCACGTATTTCAAACTTTCACAATGGAGAAACTTGGCAAAAAATGGAGAATTCTGGAAGCATACGGGACAAAATAACAAATAATTACATAATTATGTTAAATATGAGAGGATCCATTCAAAGTCAAAGAGAAACGAGATCAGATTATCCAACAATAGCTCTGAGTCAAATAATGATTTGGGATATTCTATTTAATCTAAATCAGGGAATTTATCAAAGAATTTATCAGTGAATCCTTTAGACAAATAAAATTTTCATATTTCTAGATGAAGGTCATTAATTACTATTTTTTTAATTGTTAGATTCCTGTCAATTGTGAAAGCACTAAGCTATCTTGCTTCTAGTTGGAAACAATCATCCTGGAGGTAATGATTTGGTATTACTTTCTGATATATCCTTCTATAGTAATTTTTAAAGTTTTGCTGTTAGGCCTCCAATCCAAACGTGCCCACTGCCATAGATTAGATTCTCACTCCTAGAGGACAGAATAGAATTCGGACGCTGTAGACATAATAGAACTGCTCCATAGAGGGTTAGAGATTGTAGATCTTTATAGGAACAGACAGCTTCATCTTGATCCAGAAGAGGATCTGATTAAGTTTGAGCCCCAGACTTTGCAGTTAGCTTTCCAGCGCTTAACCCCTGCTGTCCCAGAACTCTTAATGCATAATGCACAGTTTTATCCCAAACAAAATATGTTTAAAGGTGTCTCTGCAACCAGGGGATGGCTGTAGTCAAGCTTTCTCGGGGAATTGACTTGTCTTAGTCTCATTAAAGTGCCTCTGAAGCAAAGACTGGTGCCCCAAAGATAAGGAACAAGAACAATTTTGAGGTCAGGCCTAATATAAAATTTTCAACAAAACTCAAGTGGCCATCATCCTAAATCACGTAAGCTTTGCAAGAAGATTACAAGAATGGTGCCCCACAAAAAATAACTGTTTTTAAATGTGTGGAGTCTTTGAGGGAAGGTCAGGAAGACCTCAAATAGGAGCCAAGAGAGGGAAGCCCATCCAGCTCCAGGAGTGAAGGAAGTAGCTGGCGTCTAGAAATCGGTGGAAGAAAGGCACTGGTGCAGTAGTTACAGCAGTTGGGATTGCACATGGTTATACAGCGGCTATTTTAAGTGAACATTCCAAGTGGCTCCAGTGATCGTTGATCTGATGGATACCCTGAGTTTCGGGAAGATCAACTAACTTAAGGAGCTGATCTTTCCATTAGTCATTTAAGCGATATCGAATCTCATGAAGATAATTTTATGAAATCAGTCATAACTGGGAACGAATCTGGAATTTGCTAATAGAATCCAGAGAGTCAAGCATTCAGCTAAGCAGTGGCTTCCCAGGGGAACTGCTGACCAGTTAAATTCTAGACCCAGAGGTCAGTTCAGAAACTGTGTCATCTGTTTGGGGGAGATTCTGAAGAGATAAATGTGACAGATTTTGTCATAGGACATAGGATGATCATCTCATTAGGGCTTAATAAAGAAGAAAACTGAAAACTGCTGTGGTGGAGAAAAGGGCAGGTAAGTTGTGTCAAGAAATGTCTTTCTATCATGACAATGCACCTACTCATTCTTTAAGGGTAGCAAGGACTCTCCGACAAGAATTTTCTGGGGAAACTTTACTCTGTCCACCCTACAGTGCCCATCTTGACCCTCTGATTTCTTTTGTTCCCCAAACTCCAAGATTATTTAATAAGGACATGTAAGACTTGGCAAAATAATCATAACATTAAGGGTTCCTGGGAGGTAGGATGGGAGAGGGAAGGGATAAATGGGAACTGACATCAAGGAGTTTAAGAAGAAAGAAAATGCTTTAAAACTGATCACGATAAAATTGTACAAAACTGCTTGATGTGATTGGACTTTGGAATGTTAACTGTAAGAGCTCCCAATAAAAGTATTTTTTAATAATTTAATAAAGAATTAGGGAAGAAACAGGGGAAGTCGTAATTGTCCCTAGTAAAATAAACAGGTTTATAACATAGTAACTAACTAAATAAATAAAAGGGTCATGCTTTGAATCCCTCAAGGATGCCAAAGATGCCCTTTGGTGTGTACAAATTAAAGAGAGCAGAATTCTTTGGGTGAGGGTTCAAGAGATGCAAATGCTAAATTTGGAAATTTCTAGGCCTGGATGAATAGTATGTCAGGAAACAATCGCTTCATGTGATCATACTTTATTTAAGAAGGTGTCCATGATTTTGTAGCTATCCTTGGTGACTTACCTTTGTGCAGAGGATCATCAGGCACATACCCAACCCTCAATTCCATGTTTAGACCAAGATGGAAGGAGAGACAGAGGTGCTAAGTATCAAAGGAGTTCAGAGTGCTACTGGTTTGCTGCAGACTCTGACATAGAAAAATATTAATTACTTCTTCAAAGTTTTTCTTTAAATATGTCTTGACAGGCTCATAGTTTCTTTGGAAACATCACACAAAAGATAAAACGACACTGGTTGGATTCACAAGCACAAATTCATTTGTTTTACAGAAAATTTTGCCCCCAGATCCATATCACTTTTCTCTGTCTGCTGTTGAAATCTGAAGAAAGGCAAGACATAACAGACAGACACTGAAGCCATTTAGAAGCACCTCACTTCCCTTCCCCGTGATACTTAAAAGCACAAATACAAATTCTGGACACATTTTAACCATCAACTATTTCATCGTACAATGGGGACAACTTGGGGGATTTAAAGGTGAAAAATGAATTTTATACTATCATAAAAGTATAAAGTCAGCCCATCCATTGCTAAGGTGATACAGTTGCACGTAGTAAATATTCTTTTTATTAATCTGCATAAATGAACTGGAGAGGAAATTGTCCCACAGTAATCTTCCCGTTGTTCATTGGATTTTATGATTGCTTCTTTTAGACACTAGCCATTAAAGTAAATACCGGATCCAGCTTCCTTTGTATCGTGAAGAAAGTTCAGTAGTATGAGGACAAAGGGTTGTGGAAAATACAAGTTGCCCCTTTCATCTGAAACCTGTAAAGAGTTACAGACTCCAAATTCCTTATTTTAATGACCTGTTTCAAAGTATCAGCAAATGAAAAAATAAAAAGTATTATGTCAAGAAAATTGGCAAGAACTCTTATTTTCAAATGACATAACCAAATTGTGCAAATGATTCAGGATCTCAGTTGCTAACCAAAAGGTTGGAGGTTCAAGTCCATCCAGAGCACCTCCGAAGAAACACCTGATAATCTGCCTCCAGAAAAGTCGGTCTTTGAATCCCTGTGGAAGTCGGTGCCACTCTGACCCACACGAGGTCTCCAGCACTCCGAATGGACTCAGTCGTCACTTTGATTGGTACTACTACAGAAAGGCTTATTTTCACACATTCTTAAGCAGTCACAGACTCACGCTCATGCAGCATTCATCTCTAAAACCTTTATTGTAATGGAAACATTTTCTATTTGAAATTCATTTAGAGATGAGCAGAGGACAGGGACGCCTGATGCAGTGATAGCCCCACAGGGATCACATACCTGCTTTCTGCTGGAGGGAGACCAGGCTAATTTCCATAGCAACTGCCATCAATTTAAGGGAAGGCTTTTCTCATCGCAGTTGTACTTAAGCTTCTTCTTAGAATTTTGACTGTTCACTATCACTAAATTTCCATGGTCCATAGTATTTGAGGCTTGGAGTGTTTTTTATCTCTTTCAGACACATTTTGACCTCCACATCATCAATTTCATATGGTTTATTCTAATATAAATTAGAATAGCGAATTGACTGCTTTAACAGAAAGCAAAGTACCAGTGATTTAAATAAGAGAAAAAGTATATTTTTCTCTCACACACAGAAAAAAACCCCTAAGCTGGTATTCAGTCAGGAGATAGAGAGGTCTTGCTCCGTGAGGTCCTCCAATTCCCAGATTCCTTCTATTTAGTTTCTCTGCTATTCGTGCACACTAACAGTTAAAGCTGGCTCTGGCCTCTGGGAAAAGTAACAAGTGAGTTGAGTGTAGCATCTTTCTACTGAGGACATGGTGAAAATTCCTCACATCTGTTCCACCCAAATACCACTGGCCCAGAATGCAGTCACATGTACCAGTAATAAGAGAATCTGGAAAATACAAGTTCTATTTCCCAAGAAAAAGCTCAGGCATAAAAGGGAAGAGATAGATATGGATATTATAGGATAACCAATAGTTTTATCATAACGCTGTACAGATAAAACATTGGAGATATTATAGGTTCAATTCCAGAGCACCACACACAAGTTAATCGGGTATTTTTTTGGTTGTGCATTACATCTAAAACTTAGAATTACTGTCATTCACTATGAAATAGCATGATGAATACATTTGAGCTACTATGAAAATTACTAAAATCTGACACACTCTTTAAGGGAGAATACACTGTTGAAAAGAGTCACAATAGACTTGCCTGATGCAAACTTGTTACCACAAACCTCCAATTTATAAAAAGAACAAAAACAAAGTACAATTAAGGAAAGCATGCCTGTACTAACTAAAGAAAAATTTGAGAGGAAAAGTCACTTTGAGGAATTTGAAGGCAATAAGTCAATTTCGATTGCAGGAGAGGGGAAGAAAATGAAAATAAAGTACCTGATGAAGTGACTCTAATATGCGCTATATGCTTTATATGCATAATATTCACACAAAATACTACTCAGCTCAGTTTCTAGTTAAGGAAACTAATAGGCAAAGATGATAATTATTTTGGCCAAAATATAAAGTCATAGATAGTAAAGCCTACCTTCAAACCCGAGCTTCAACTGATGCTTCTCATTAATCCGCTAGAGGAGTGGCAGGCTGTCCACATTGCACATGTTGGCCACGAGTACACAAGCCAAATAGAAAATAGGGGGATTGGACAGCAACGCTGAAAATGAAAAAAGTTTACCTCCCACACTTTTACAAACCCATAATTTCCTACCTAACAGAATGAGATTAAAATGTATCTTAAACTTGTAAGACTGTGTTTTATATAAAGGTCCAATCTAACCTACTTTCATAGGTGAGAAAATCTTGGTTGCTGATGGTGGCAGTTGAATAATCTGGTGTCAACTTCAGATGATTAAAAGTGAAGGGATGAAGTCTAGCCTGCCAATCAGGTCACAACTTGACCTCATTTGGAGGCACAAAGGGATAAATAGCTCACTAGAGGCCAGACACTCTCTCTCTCTCTCTGCTTCCTCTCCCTATGAGATAAGTCACATGGAGCTACACTGATGGAGTCAGAGCCCTGGAACTGGAGGAGCCACATGGAGACCCACACCAATGCTGAGGTGCTTCCACTGCCACTGGTTCCACAAGTTCCACCCACTGCCCTGTGATTTCCCTGCATTCAGTGTCATTGCATGGGTTTCGTGAGTCTGAAGAGGAATTTATTGACTGGTATTGGACATATGGGCTAATATCAGACATATGAGCTGGATCTGAACTGGGCTGGAATATTCTCTTAATATACATTTACTCTTTGATATAAAGCTCTTTCTGGTACACATATAAGTTTCCCTGGATTTGCTTCTCTAGTCTACCCGGAATAACACACCTATCATAATTAAAAGCCTGTGTGTTTATCATCTTTTGTGGTGATTTCTACATCTTAAGTTTCAGAAATCCAGGATTTCCTGCTCCAATGGCGCTCATAGTTTTTTGGGGAAAGACAACTGTAAATACTCAACATAATACCAGTTGAAGAGTCCCTGCACTCGTGAGTGCCTGGGTGATGCAGATGGTTAGTATCCTCAATTGCCAACCAAATGGTCAAAGGTTGGAATCTACCTAGAGGTGCCTATGAAGGAAGACCTGACAGTCTGCTTCTGAAAAATCAGCCACCTCTTCTCTGACACACATGGGTGCACTGAAAGTGGAAGCAGCTGGTACGCAAACCAAGCCTAGTGCAAGGAGCCAGTTAGACTCAGTGCTCAGATGCCAGCGGCTGAGAACAGAATGGACCCCAGATCTCCTCCACCACCAGACCTAAAGCCTGGTTTGTAGTGATATTTAGAAGAAGTTGAAGCAGGATAGTTTTCTGGTGCCATAATTTTTAAATGCATAAAATTTTAACCTGCCAATTATCTGAAAAGCAGTTTATCACACTTCAGAAAAACCATTTTCCTTTCCATAGCTCAGCAGCCAAAGACTCAAGTAAAGAACTGATGCTAAATGGTTCTCTTAAAAGGTGGGATTAGGAGCATTTCATTCTATACCCAACAGTAAAATGTGTATTTTATAGTTTCCCCATAACTTTAATGCAGAATACTCTGAGGTTGTGATTTGAAGCTCAGGAGCCTAGAATTCCAAACTTGCCTGATCACTGGATTTGTTGAAACTAAAGATCTCTAGGCTACATTTGCATCCAAGAATCGGCCAATTTGGAAACCTAGCCTCCGGAGTAAAATCAAGCTAAGTAGAATTGCAATACTGCACTAGTTAGAAGTGAGAAGCATCAGCAAATTTCTTCATTCCTTAAATTTGTTTTTTTCAGAAGTAAAATGGGGCTAATACCCCTATCTCACAGAGTAGTGTGAGAGTAAAGTAAAATGATGTATGTGAATGAGTAAGAAAGATGTGCGTCAAAGTCGCAGCTTCTCATCATACTTGTTCAATCTGTATACTGAGCAAATAATCAGAGAAACTGGATTATATGAAGAATAATTCAGCATCTGGATTACAGGAAGGCTTATTCTGTGCAAATGACACAACCTTGATTGCTGGAAATGAGAAGGAATCGAAGCACTTTCTGATTAAGACCAAGGATCTTTAGGATGAATTACAAGTCAATTAAAAGACCAAAATCCTCTCATAAATGAAGAAAAGATTGAAGTTGTCAAGGATTTTGTCGAGCTTGGATCCACCATCACTGCTCATGGAAGCAGCTGTCAAGAGATCAAAGATGCATTGCATTGGGTAAATCTGCTACATAAGTCCTCTTTAGAGTATTGACAAGGAAGGACATAACTTTGGGGATTAAAGGGTGCCTGACCCAAACCATGATATTTTCTATCACCTCACAGACACGTGAAAGGTGGACATTGAATAAGGAAGACCAAAGAAAAACGGATGCATTTGATTCATGGTGCTAGAGAGAATATTGAAACTATCATAGGTGGCCAAAATGGACAAACAAATCCATCATGGAAGTAGTATGGCCAAAGTGCTCCCTAGAGGCAAGCATGGCAAGACTTAGTCTCACATGCTTTGGACATATTGTCAGTCTTTGGAGAAGGACGTGATGCTTGATAAAGTAATGGGGCATCAAAAAAGAGGAATGCCTTAGAATGACGATGGCAACAAATGTACAAATGTGCTTGACACCATGGATGGATATATGCATTGTGATGAGTTGTACGAACCCCCAATAAAGTGATTTTTTTAAAAAAGAGGAATGCCTTCAAGGAGATGGGGTGACACAGTTGCTGTAACAGTGGACTCAAGCATAAGAACAATTGTGGAGATGGCATTTCATGCTGTCATGCATAGGGTTTCTATGGGTCACAACAGACTCAAGGTCACCTGGCAACAACATGAGCCCTCCGTGCAGAGCCTGGTATATGGTGTACATGATTCAGGATCACCTTTTATTTTCTGAAACAAACGTGTTGACTATTTTTTTATGATTTCTAATGGAGACTTTCTGGAAATATCATGGAAGTATATGTGACCTCCTCTGGCTTCCCTACTGCCTGCCACAAGGCAGATGTCAGATATGCCTCAACGCTCCATTTCTCTTTACCTATTCTGACACCAATTGTTCCTCTCATGGCATTCAACATCTGTGCTGGAGGCAATAATTACATTGCAATGGCCACAAAGAACTCACAGTTATGAGGGTTTTTTGGTGGATTTTATGTTACACAAGCCAGGTTGAGGAAACAGTAAGGATCGAGTCATTGGTACATAGCAACGCTTCTCCCCAGCCAGTAGCCAAGGCTCTTTCCAGTCTTCAGCCTCTCAGTCACGTGGTCCCTTGGTCCCTGCTTCTACAAACCAGGAAGCCAGCCTACGCCGCTCCCTCACAGTCTCTTAGCTCTGTGCTGCTCCTCCATCCAGTCCCATGGTTCCCTTTCCTTGCCCGCTGGTCTCAGCCTGGCTTCTTTGTTCTAACCCCTAGTCCACAGCCTTTGGTGACTCTAGTTTCAAACTCCACCACTGCAGACTGAGATCTCAAACGTTTTCTTTTTCCAATGGTCCTGGGTCTTTTCTCTGGTTTCTGAGATGGCTCTTATACACAGAGGAATGACCTGATGGGAATGTGGATTTTGTCTTTCACCAGACCATACCTGCAAGGAAACAGAGGGTGTGGCTTAGTTCGCGCCCTCTATGGAAACAAAATTGAACAGCAGAAAACACAAAGATTCACGGCCATCAAGAGGATTCCAAGTCATGGCAACCCTATAGGAGAGAGTAAAACTGCCTTTCTCCCAAGGAGCAGCCCATGGTTTCAAACTGCTGACGTTGTTGCTGGGCGCGGACCAATGCATTGCCAGGACCCCTACCGTCTACTAACGTCAAGATTTCATCCCTACTTAACCTTGTTCTTTGGCCTAGCAGAGAACTCTCTCTAAATCAGGATTACAGCCACGAGCACAAAGTCTAGACAATACAACACAGAAGTTGTGGCAAGAAGGTCTGTTATTAATTGCGGCAACTAAAATTTAGTCTTTTTAGAAGAATATTCACATGGAAAAGATAGCTTCAGACAGATGCCCAAAAATGAGAACACAGAGATGTGCAGCAACAAAAGGTGTTTTGCATCATCAACAATAGTTTGGGGGTTAGTTTAAAAAGCCCTTGGAAGGCTTAATTTAGGAGAGTGACAAGATCTGATTTACATTCGAAAAGGAGCAGTCAGCCTGCTATACAGAAAGTAGATTTTTAAAAACCTCTACCAGTTAGAAGGCTATTATAGTAATTCAAGCAATAACTGATAGTGGTAGCAGGGAAAACTGAGGGATATGGATAAGACGGTGTATATTTTGGTATTGATGCTGATAGAATATTTTGTATAATAGACATTTGGTTTAGGAAAATGCAGACATCAAAGATAACTACTAGGTTTTGTCTTAATCAACCAAGAGGAAAATAACACCCTTCATTGGAGAAAGAGACAGAGTGAGCAACAGTTTCAGAATAAAATCGAGATCTGCCTTTAGACATGTTAAGTTGAAAATGCCTGGTATAAATCTGGTATGCCAATATGTCAAGCCTAGAACTTGGGAGTGAAAAGGACCAAGACTAAAGAAAGGCATGTGAGATTCATTAGCATTTGAACAGGATTAAATCCATAACACTGTACAAGATTGCCTAGGGAGGAAATGCAGGTGGAAAGAAGAATGGATGGGAGACTCGAATAAGCCTGAAAGTTGTCAAACTTTTAGATGTATAATGAAAACGGAGTGGTCAAAAAAACAACAAAAAACTAAGAGGAGAGCGGGAGGAAGGGGGGAAATGAGGAGCTGATGCCAGGGGCGTAAGTGGAGAGCAAATGTTTTGAGAATGATGAGGGTACCGAATGTACAAATGTGCTTTACACAATTGATGTATGTATGGATTGTGATAAGAGTTGTATGAGCCCCTAATAAAATGATTTTTTAATAATTAAAAAGAACTAAAAAGAAGGTATAGTGAAAGAGCAGGACGTCAAGAGAAAGCAGTGTAGCCATAACATTGCTTGCCTATAAAGTGAGAAACTTTTACACGGTCGTAACGGAGCCTTGGTGACTTAATG
This sequence comes from Tenrec ecaudatus, assembly GCF_050624435.1. Taxonomy (NCBI): domain Eukaryota; kingdom Metazoa; phylum Chordata; class Mammalia; order Afrosoricida; family Tenrecidae; genus Tenrec; species Tenrec ecaudatus. The sequence continues at coordinate 97,420,120 of NC_134533.1, forward strand.
GTTGAGTATTAGATTTTGATCTACATGGTTGGCGGTTCGAAATGACCAACAACTGGGTTTTCTACTCCCGTAAACAGTGACAGTGTCAGAAACACACAAGGGGGCACTATGAGTCACGGTTGACTTGATGGCAGCGAGTATTGGTTTTGAGTTAGCCATATGAATGCAGCAGGACATTGACAGGAACTGGCAGACGTTACTATGGCGTCGCCCATAATAAACCGTGGACAACCTTGAGAAGGGTTGAAATTCCAGAGCTCTTCGTTATGCTCATTAGGAACACACACAGGGATCAGGAGGCATGTGTGCAAACAAAACAAGGAACACTGCGTGGTTTAAGATCAGGAAGGAGTGTGCAAGGTTTGTATCCCATCACCATCCTTGCTCAATCTATAAACTGAGTAAATAGTCAGAGAAGCTGGATTATATGAAGAAGGAGGTCATCAGGGTTGGAGGAAGGTTTAGTCACGGCATTCGGTATACAGATGACACAACCTTGCTTGCTGAATGTGAAGAGGAATCGAAGTGCTTGCTGATAAAACTCGCGGATTGCAGCCTCTAGTGTGGATTAGAACTCAATTAAGGAAGATCAAAGTCCTGACAAGTGGACCCAGAGGTGACATCGTGATCAGTGGAGATACCTTTGAGCTTCTCAAGGAGTTTGCCTCACTTGGATGTACAATCAGTGCTCATGGAAGCAGCAGTCAAAAGATCAAAAACGTATCGCATGAGGTAAATCTGCTGCACAAGACCTCTTTAGAGCACTGAAGAGCAAGGATGCTACTTTGGGGACTAAGGTGGGGCTGACCCAAGCCATTTAATTCATCATATACCTGTGAAAATTGGACATCGAATAAGGGAACCATTCGAAGAACAGATGCATTTGAATTGTGGTAGGTGGTAGTTCCATAATCTCACGTCAACTTGATAAATAGAATGTAGGGGTGGAGTCTGGCTTGTCAGTCAGGTCACAGCTGGAAGATGTCTCCTTGTGGGTATGCCCTAATCATGAGGATTCTGAGAACTTCCTCTCTTCCCCCATGGAGGAGGGGCACACACTCTCTCTGCTTGATCTTCCTATTGAAGAGGCACAGGAAGCCACGCTGATGGCAGCAGGAGCCCTGGAGATGAATCCACCACCATCAGATCTTTGGGCCTGTGATCTTCTTGCATTCAGCAACATTGTATGTGCTGCGTAAGTCAAAGAGGAATTTATAGGCTGCTATTGGATATGTGGGATATTATTGGACTTATTATGGACTTGATCTGGACTGGGCTGCGATATTTTCTTAATGTACAAGTACTCTTTGATATCAAGTTTTCCCTTTACACAGAGCGTCCCTGGATTTGTTTCCCTAGTCCGCCGAGACTAACACATGGTGCTAGAAAAGAATATCGACAGTACCATGGACCGCGAAAAGGACAAGGCTATCTGTCCTGGAAGGAAAAAGGCCAGAGTGCTACTTTGAGAATGGGGTGGTGAGACTTTGTCTTACATACTTTGGACACGTTGCCGGGAGAGACCAGTTCCTGGAAAACGACATCATGTGGGGTAAAGTGGGGCCGGTGAGAAAGAGAAAAGCCCTTGACAAGGTGCAACTGGCCCAGGGGCTTCATCAATGGGGTCAGGCATAAGAACACGTGTGAGGATAATGCAGGACCATGTAGTGCTTCCTTCTGTTGTACACAGAGTCCCTAGGGGTCAGAGCCACCTCAGTGGCCCCCAACAACAGCAGCCAGGCAAAGTTTCCTGCTTCTAACATGTAAATGTCTAACTAGGGTTATAGAACAGAATTCATAGCTTATTAGTCTTGGAAGTAAGAAAGTGATTTAAGAAATTGTCAATGGACTAAATGGTTCATTGAAAGATTAAAAAATCAGGCTGGATATGTGTACAATCTACCTGAGGCCTACTAATGTGGAACAAAAATTGTTGCCCCTACTCTATAGAATACCATGAAAATGACTTGCATCCTTAGTATCAACAACTCTCAAAAGCAGTTCTTTACCCCTTTGGACCAATAAAGAGAATAGCGATACCAGGAGGTAAGGGAAAGATGAGGGGGAAAAGGGGGAACCGATCACAATGATCTACATATAACCCCCTACCTGGGGGATGGACAACAGGAAAGTGGGTAAAGGGAGACATCAGACAGTGTAAGACATGAACAAATAATAATTTATAAATTATTAAGGGATTGTAAGGGAGGGAGGGAGGGAGGGAGGGAGGGAGGGAGAGGGGGAAATGAGGAGCTGATACCAAGGGCTCAAGTAGAAAAAAAATGTTTTGAGAATGATGAGGGCAATAAAAATACAAATGTGCTTGACACAATAAATGGATGGATGTATTGTGATGAGTTTTATGAGCCCCCAATAAAATGATTTTTTTAAAGTCACTACAATTTAAAAAAAATAGTTTTTTTTCCCTTGAATAGACATCCCTTTGGGAAATACCAGAGGTTTTGCTTTCCAAGAAACATCAGGTTGAAGTCCCAAACTCACTGCTATTTATTCACTGATTGCTTCACATAAAGTGATAGAAAACATTTGTGGACACAGTTTAGTTTAACATCTCTTAAGTGCAAAATTCTCTTCTGTCCTATCCCCAATAAAACTTTTATTTATTTTGAGCTGCTGTCCCATCCTCAGGTCCTGAAAGTATTAAAATATAAAACTAGATTCACCAGAGGGAATCCCTGAGCAGCACGAATGGGGAAGCACTGGATAGGAGCTGAAAGTTAGGGGTTTTAAACTCACTCTGAGTTACCTCGGAAGAAAGGCCTGGTGACCTGCTTCTGCCTTGAAAACTCTAAGGAGCTCCTCTATTCTGCCCACAAGGTTGCAGTGGGTCAAAATGGATGTGGTGGCGATTACAGGACTTTAAGAATTCTAGAATGGATGCTTCCTACTCCATTGCATATGTGCAATAAATTCGCTTACTCTCTCTGTGTGTGAGCTGACTTTACAAGCCCTGGAGAGTAAGCAACTGTGGGAATTTTTTCCCTCTAGTAGTGACTACATGATCATGGGTGTGCTGCTTCAATCTGGTTTTCTCTATGGGGCAATTGCATTCTCATCTCTGGTTAGCTGTTTTGGCTTACTTACAATCTGTAGCCCCATAACTTCTTGCACTTGGCTTGACCTTTCTTACTCTTTTCTGCTTCTAGCTCTTCTTACTTCCATTAGTCCCCACCATGTCTTCTGTGTCTCTGAATGTCTGGAGAGAGAGAAATAGAATTGCCCTTGCTCATTCTGCAAAACGGTGTAGACTAAAGATCTTTCCTATCTCCTTGATGAGTCCCTTCAGTTAAGATGTCCAGTCATGGTGCAGTCAACAATGGCTAGGGAAATACAGCAACTAGGGCCTGTGGTTAGAAGGACACTCAGTAATGAAGCAACCTTTGGTTAGTTTCTCTGAGAAGGTGATCAAGGAGAAAATGTGTAGTATGTTTATTTTGTAGCTTCAAAACAAGACCAATTTCTGATAGAAAATAAAAACAAGTACAAAGAAGAGATTAAAAATCACTCATGGTTTCACTTTCTTAAGGTAGCTACTACTAATGTTTCAGCATGTACTTTCTGGGGTGTGTGTGTGTGTGTGTGTGTGTGTGTGTGTGTGTGTGTGTGTGTTTCCTCTATTGTGATGAAATGAAATATCTTAGTATGGCTCTTTTATTAATGTCTTTGTAACTTCTACCCAGTGACTGTACAAATAGGGTGTATGAAACACTCATTGGAGGAATAGGTAGGTTTGGGTTGCCAAACCTCTGTGTATAGAAGTAGGAAGAGGTAATTCCTGGGACCATCATGAAACAAGAACCATGGAGAGATCACATTCAAAATCTAAGTGAATGACACTTAGGGGCCCTGAGTATGAAATACATGGAAGTGCCTTATGGAACAAGATTTTATTAGAGGCAAAATAGGCAGATAACAAGAGCACTGCTAATATATACAATAAATCATGCAAAGATTAGAACTTGTGTAACGTGGAAACCTGCCAGAGAAAAAAAAAATGAGAAGACTGGTGGGAAATTTGTGAGACCCGGGAAAATCAAGAAATCCCATAGCGTTCCAGCCCCCACATGGTGCAGTGGTTCTGCTGTGATTCTTACGGTTGGCAGCTTGAAACCACCAGCAGCTCCTATAAACAGTTATGGGCAACTCACGGGGAGAGTTTTACCCTGTCCTGTAGGGCCACTATGAATCACTGTGATTTGATTCGGTCTTCTGGAAGACTCAGCGTCCCCCAACAAGAACAAGATGCAGGAGGGGTAGGCATGGGGCTCTTCCAGCTGGAGACAAAGCTCCCGTCTGTACAGTAAATGAATCTGTCTTTATGTTAAGCCTGGTGGCCATGCTTTCCGCTCCCATTATGGAAGCAAACAAAACCAAAGGAGAATGATAAGATATAAGGAGAAATAATATTTTAAAATAAATAAAGAGCAGATTAAAAATGGGGAAAGATTCAAAAATGATAAAACTGAAAATGGGATCACAGAAATACAGTGTAGAAATCAAGTGTGAGCACACAAATGCAAATACAAATATAAGATAAAGTGTTCCTTATTTAAATAATAATATGGCAGTGGTGAGATTAAAGATAAAGGTCAAGAAGTCTCAGACTTAGTAGGTCTAAACAATAAAGGAGTATTTAGGAGAGGATTAGTGTGAAAAGCTAAAGTTCATAGAATTGAAAATAAAATGTAAAAGAGGGAAAATGGAAATATGGGTTATGATCAAAATAGTAAGAAAGGTTGGAGGAGTGTTCGAAATAAATACAAAATACTTGAATATTCAATGATGAGAAAATAACAGAGGGCTGGGAGAAGAAGAAGAAGAAGGCCACAAGTATTTCTGGAGAGAACTGCGTTTTCCTACATTGTGCTGCCTCTCTGCTTTTGTTGTTCAGACCATAAGAAACTCCTCTCTCCCTCCTATTCCTGACTAATTCTTCTATACCCCTTAACACATATCTTACATATAATAGCCTTCAGAAACAACAACACACATACCTTTCTACCAAACCTGGGTGAACTATTTCTCTATGACCCAGCCAACCCCTGTGTGTACCTCTGATTAATATTTGTTTCCATTCTTGCCTTCTTCATAGCCTCACTTCCATTATTTACTAAGAAATTATGTTATACTGACTTTTTCCTGATATAAATTATGGTAAAATAAAAACCAAAAAGCTTTATCAAATATTGGTTGTTGTTTGTTTTTTTTTTAAAACTAACTCCATTCAATTAATCCAGCTATTCACTCTGTGCCAGATTCTGGGCTGGGAAGTTTGAACATAGAGATCAGTAAGACCCAAGACTTGCCCTCAAAGATCCAGCAATCAAGTTGGGAGATAGCTCAGTAAGCAAGAATGACAGCAGAGTGACCTCAGGTAACTTCTTTGAGATCGACACATTGTAATGAGCTTGTTGGAGTGTCACATGCATAGTGTCAAGTCTCTTTAGATTAGTGGAACCTTCGTTGGCTGTTTCCAAGGTTTCATACCTGAATGGAAATTGAATGTCTTTCTATAAAGATTTTAGAACAAAGTCGCAGGGAAAACTGGCTATTTGAGCTAGGTAGATATGAAGTGAATGCTCCGCCAGCCAGCCACCTTATTTCACCAGCAATGCTCTGTTGGGTTGCACTTATTTGTGCTGTGGTTGCTCAGGGAAGGCAGTTTGTAAATGCTTGTTAACAATTTTAAGATACCTTTGCCTTTGAGCATAGCTGTAGAAGGCATATCTACATACATAATTCTATTTTATGAGATATGTCTCAGACTCGTTTTCTGACTAGAAGAAAACTCAATAATATAAAACCCATAAATGACTCTTCAAAAATAATAATAAACCCCTCTTCCTGTAATGTGGGGAAAAGCTTTCCCAAAAGACTGAGATTGATGGCTCAAAGCTATCAGACCAGTGTTTTACTGGTTTGCTGTGTGTTGGATCCAAGAATTCCTATTTTCATAACAGAGAGAACTGCCCACTCCCATGGAGACTTTAATTACATGGGGATTACTGTGACTTTCTAATGAAGGAATCCACATAAAATGATTATTGAGATGTTACTTGGGACTTTATTTCAGGCTCACTATTATATCACAACCTCTTTGTTTCAGTAATTGCTACTTGTCTGGATTCATTCTTTTTGAATAGAGAGAACTGAGAAAGAGTGAATGGTATAGGAACTGATGTCAGAAAGCTTGTGGGCTCACAACTACAAGGGCTGTAAATCATTCGAGACAGCCAAGTGAGAGTAGGATATTCATCTTAGAGAGAATCTCGCACCTGTGTCTCTTGATCCAAACATGCAGCGGTAGCTAGCATTCTGCTAGCACCATCCTGATTGCCCTCAACACACAAGAGTTCCCACTTTGACTTTTTGGAGACCACTTAGTTGTACTCTTATCTTTCCTATAAGTAGCCCAAGAATGAAAAGGTTACTAGATATTTGGGTATTCAAGGGCATTTCAAGAAGGTCATAGGAAAAAGAAAGTAAATGTGAATGAGAATTGTTTTCTAATTTTTTGAGCCCCCTTTGTACACATATCCCAAACAAAGATGCACATCTTGGCCTGGTGAATACATAAGCAAAACTCACCAAGTTCACTGCCTTCGAGTCGATTCTGACTAATGGGGCCTTAGGATTTAAACTGAGCGAGAGAAGAAATCACTGTCACTATTGTGGGTCACAGAAACAAACGTGGATTATTGACTACAGCGAATTGTCCTCTGTCACAGTTGTATTGGGTTCTTTAAGAATATATCACTATATATATTTCAAAATGTTCCTGGAAAAATATTTTCATTCCATTTCTCCACGAACTACTAAAACCCCATTTTATAACAAAAATTTTTTATTATTATTTTTATTATTTCAATATTTTTACATGGACAATTGAGTAATATTAATTCTGGTCATCAACTCATTTCAAATTTTTTCCAATTATACTTTAACAGGGATTGTATTCAGTGCCTCTTAGCAACGCTCGACTCTCCCTCCCTTTCATCACTGGTCACTACTAATACACTTTATTGTCTACACATTGGCCTCTTCCTGCAGAAACTTGCATACTAATGTTCTTTGCAGCATGATGTTGCAAGATGTAAACAACTTAAATGTTCACCAACAGGCAAAAAGATAAACAATGTGTATACATGTACAATAGAAAATTATCTGCCATAAAGATAAGCAAATTCCTTATAATTGCCCCAAGATGATTAAACTGAAAGCAGTTTGAGGAATGAAATAAGCCACAATGTACAAATATTACATAATCCCACCTACATTAAATTTCTTTTTTTCCCATACATTAAATTTCTGCTACATTTTGACTACATTATGAAAAGCCACGTTACTAAGCAGATCTGTGAAGAAGCAGCTCTCATAAGTCTAATCAGAACATTCTTGATCAAATAATCTAAAAATTATAACACATAAAGAAGCAAAAGCCAACTTGTTGTAGTTCAGTCCATGCTGACTGTCCGATCCTATGAGAATTATCCCATAGAATCTCGACTGTAATCTTTCCATAAGCAGAGTGGCTCATTTCTCCCCAGGAGAGTAGGTGGTGGCTTCGACCACCAGTTTTTCGGTTAGCGGCTGAGCACTCAAGCATTGCACCAGCAGCACGTGGGACTTGCCCAATATTGGATGAGAAATTCAGAATAAACAATGAAGAAGACAATTTCCCCATTCTCTTACCAATGTATAAGATGGAAAAGTATATTTAAAATACTGTGCTTTGCTAATAACATCGTGCTTTGAATGGCCAAAACACAAAGATATTGATCTTTCATTTATTACCGATGGGAATCTAAATTAATTGAGAGAAAACTTTCTGGAGTATGTTTTTGATGACACTTATAAAAAGCCTTCAGGACATGCTTACTCCAGCAATCCTGGTTCTGGGAAATCATCCTAAAGAAATCATCCCAAATTTGCCCAAAGATTTATCTAAATGAAATTTCATTATACACAAATTTTATCATATTAGAAAATTGGCCAACAATGCAGAATTGGTCAAATTTTTCTGCAACTTTGGAATGAAATACTGCATCACTTTTTAAAATACAGTGATATTATCGAGAATGGGAGAAAATGTTAGCTATATTATAAGTGCTTTAAAAAGAAACGGACTATAAAGCCACATGTGCACAATACTATTTTTGTTTTAAAAAAATTTGTTATCTATGTGACTGGATGAATTGGCAAGCACCCCCTTCATTGTTCCCATCAGCAGGAGGGCAGAAATCAAAAGAATTTGACCACAGTTGGCGCCATTCCTCCTGGCACCAAAGAGCACACCCATCGACAGCCACGGTCGTTCATGTGCGTCGTCAGCCAAGGTTGTGCTCTGCCAAGGAAGAGCCAAGTGCTTCTGAGCATAATCATGGGGTGGACTGTTCTCAACGAACAAAACCTGTCTCTGCCTCAAAGGACCAGCCCAGGTCTTCTCAGGAAAAAATGAATGCTTGTCTTTTGGAAGATGTATTACTTTACAGGTGATGTAGTCCGGGAAACTAACTCCCAACAATAAATCGTCTGCTATTGAAAGGCGTGCACTTGTTGTTTCCCAGGAACAGGAGTTTAGCATTTTCTATCGGCTGCTGCTTTCGAAAGCAGTGGTCAGCCAACTGCAGGCCATGGCCAAATTCTGCCACCCGACTTTTCATGGCCAAAAACAAAGGTAAGAATGCTTTTTACATTTTTAAATGCTTGAGAATATTATAAGAACTATAATGTTACGTGACATGGAAATAGCATGAAATTCAAACTTATGCCTGTAAATGATGTTTTAGTGGGACATAGTAACACTCATTTGTTTATGATGATCTATGGCTGTTTTCTTTTTTTTTAACAATTTATTAGGGGCTCATACAACTCTTATCACAGTCCATACATATACATACATCAATTGTATAAAGCACATCTGTACATTCTTTGCCCTAATCATTTTCTTTTTTTTCTCCTCTTTTCTTTTTTTACATTTTATTAGGGACTCATACAACTCTTATCACAATCCATACATATACATACATCAATTGTATAAAGCACATCCATACATTCCCTGCCCCAATCATTCTCAAAGCATTTGCTCTCCACTTAAGCCCTTTGCATCAGGTCCTCTTTTTTTTCCCCTCCCTCCCCGCTCCCCACTCCCTCATGTGCCCTTGGTAATTTATACATACTTATTTTGTCATATCTTGCCCTATCTGGAGTCTCCCTTCCCCCCCTTCTCTGCCGTCCCTTCCCCAGGGAGGAGGTCACATGTGGTTCCTTGTAATCAGTTCCCCCTTTCCAACCTATGGCTGCTTTCTATGGCCATGGCAGATTTGAGTTTTGTGACAGCGACCAGATGACTCTGCTGTGGGTGGAATTTTATCCCTACCCACCCCACCCCACCACCTCAAAGAAAGAATTATATTGAAAACCTAACTCCTATCTTGCTAGACAATGGGGTTTTGAAGATGTTAGCCGTTAATGTGAAGTCATACTGAAGCATGGTGGGCCCTAAGCTAAACTGAATGACATCCTATAAAAGACAAGAAGGAAAACATGTTTGCTGTAGAGTCCATTCAGAATCACAGTGGTCCTGTAGGACAGCGGAGAGGTGCACCATCGGGATTTGAAGGTTGGAAATCTTCATCGCTGCAGACTGGCCGCATCTATCTTGAGCCTGGTAGCTTGTGAACACAAACCATTGACCTTTCCGTTAGTAGCTGGATACTTAACACTGTGCTACCAGAGTTCCTTCTTAAAGAGACAAGACTCATAAAGACACAGGGGGAAGGGAGCCACATAGAGATGCAGCTACAAGCCGAAGAACACCATGAAATCATGGACTGCCCAGAAGTTTGGAAAGGAAGGTTCTTCCTTTGAGACTTTGGAGAGAACGTGTCGTGCCAACAACCTGAGTTCAAACAGACTGCCAGTTTCCAGCCTACTACTTGCAGGCTAATAGCTTCCATACTAGGAGCCATGGCAGCGTCCTGGATTATACCTTTAGGCTGCTAACCATGAGGTTAGCAGTTCAAAACCACCAGCCACGCATCAGGTGAGGGTTTAGGCTTTTTCCCTCATAAAGAGTTACAGTCTCAGAAACTCACAGGGGCCAGTTCTGCCCTATACTATTGGTCACTATGAGTCAGACGATGAAATGACAGGGAGTATTAGGAAACTCTGTCCTGTAAGATAGTGATTTTCTTTCTCTCATAACCCATCAGATGTGTGGTCCTGCAGCAGCCCTCTCTCACTGCCATAAAGTCAATTTGACTCACGGAGACCCTACAGGACAGAGGAGACCTGCCCCTGTGGTTTCTGCGACTGGAACACTTTATAGGAGTAGAAATTCACATCCTTCCCCTATGAAGAGGCTCATGGTTTCAAACAGCTCCCCTAACAGTTACAGCCCGACATGTAACCATTCTGCCAAGGACCCCTACAGCCATCCTAGGAAATGAATGTAGGCCCACACACCCTGAACTACCTCCTCTGTCAGCCTCTCACAATCAGTCTGTTGATCTCTAATCTAGTGGAGAAACTCTGAATGTACTTCTCAGCAAAACTCAGGGGACATTCAAGTTAGCAAGTCCACCTCTCAGGAATTACTTTTCTCAGGACAAAGATTTGCTGTACAGCTTAAAGTGACTTGCAGTACCACCCACCAGAAAAGAGACCTTGAGTGCTGGTCACAGTCAGAACTGCCCCATGTAGGTAAGCAAAGAGGCCTCTTTCCCTAATGGAAACAGAAGGGAGCTCAGACACCTCCCGGTTATATAAAAGGGTAAGTAAAAATATTGCTATAAAATCATAGAAATAGTTATTTAAAATATCAAAATGTGAAGCTCTTCTTGCTAGGCATATCCCCCATCTAAGTCTAGACACTTCTGAGCAAGGTGTTTCTATCCCTCTAACACTTACCCCCAAATTGTGGACTCTTCAAATCACATCATGTAAAAAAAAAAAAAGGCAGTGTTGGCATCCTCAAGGGATTGAAATCATATTACTTTGAAACGTGCTTTCTTTCGGGGAACAAAAAGCAGTCTGAAGGCACAACATTAGCGCTGTGGAGTATCTGGAGCAATGTTTCCCCCAAAGAAAAATCCTTGCTGCCCTCGAAGACAAGTGAACATGCACGCTGGTGTGATGTGAAGAAGACTCGTCAGCACAGCGGGCCTGGTCCTTCTCCCAGCATTGCGACTTCGGTTTTCTAAAACTCCTTCAAAAGTAGAAGCTCCCGTGATTGCACTGGGTCCTTGGAGGAAATCTATCAACTTACGCCTTTGGAACTAAGACAGCACAAGTAGTCACTGTAACTGTCGGAGCGGAATTCTCTACCCTTCACTGAATTGGCGGAGTAGACCCTGTCAGCTATCAATTCTGATTGTTCCTTTTTTTACAGTTGTATTGACATATAATGCACATATCGTACAATTCAATAGTTCAGTTATATTGAAAAGTTATATCATCATCACCCAATCAATTTTAAAACCGCTTCTTCTTTCTTCCACTCATGGGTATTTTTTCCCCACTTCCCCTAACCTTGCTGGCCATACCCTCACAGGAACCATTTATCCTGGTATGGTCTCTATAGCTGTATCTATCTTGGATTTCATATAAAAAGGCCAACAGTAATATCAAAATAAAATAGAAAATTTCAATTAAAAAAATCACAAAATATTAAAAAGTTGAACAAATTTAAAATGGGTCCAAAAGGAGCTCAAATAACGATCAAATGTTAAATTTTAACCTAACCGCATCTGCAATGATCCACTTTCCAATGCACTCAGCATGATAGCAAGGCTGTCCACATCCTCGGTCTATGGTCAGAAGGGAAGCGCTGAAGGTTTAGCCCATGTGTGGGCCCTCAAAATTGATTGTGGGCTTCCACTCATCCATAGCCTTCTGCAAACCAGGTGTGCATGATTTAAACTCTGATACCATTCCCTCCTTTGGATTTGGATTTGATTATCGGTATGCTTGGTATTCTTCTTCCATGTTGACTTAATTGACCCCTCACTTAGATGGCTGCTTGTTTTAAGAGAAGCCTTTAAGACCTCAGACACTATTCTTTCTGACATCCAAGCTGCAAGCACCAACTGGTTTCTTCACCACACTTTGCTATAGCATGCAAACTTCAGGGATCTCTTCATGAAGGTGAGCATCAAGCAGGTTTGTGTCATAAGAAATAATTGTTGTTAGATTGGGGCTTTATTAAGTGGAAGTCCAAAATCTACTATACCTGATTTATATATATCCCTGTTTCACTTTAAAGACATCATTATCATTTTTATGATAGAGAACATTATCAATCATCGCTCTGCAGAGTAAGATAATTCTATTGATCATTTCATTAATTTTCCCAATTGTGTAGAATTTAAGACACTGTTAAGAAAAGAACATTATGTGAATGTAGGCCACCTATTCATGAATTGTTGATTTGTACTGATTGTGGTCTTAAGTAACTGACATTGTTTACATGAACAATGAAGGTTGGTGATAGGACGTTCATTCACAAATGGAGACCATGGCTGCCAGATTAACGCATGTCATGATGAACCAAGGACGGCCTTAAAAGTAGTAAATAAAGGTTTATCTTGGGCCACCATTCAATGGGCACCCTCAAGGCAAGAGGACTGGAATTTTTTTGAGGGAACCCTAACAAAATTAAGTCTAATATACCACCGAGAGAGCTTGTAGGCAATTTTAAACATATTTAGACATTATTTTCTTTGGAATAAACCTGCACCTGTATGGGCTGGAACCCTAGAAGCAATGGTTTGTGTCTTCTTATTGATAAGCATTGAATGCATCGTATTCCCACCACCAATTTCTTTTTTTTAATGTTATATTAGGGGCTCATACAACTCTTATCACAATCTATACATACATCAATTGTGTAAAGCACATCTATACATTCATTGCCCTCATCATTTTCTTTTTTTTTTTTTAAAGATTTTATTAGGGGCTTATACAACTCTTATCACAATCCATACATATACATACATCAATTGTATAAAGCATCTCTGTACATTCTTTGCCCCAATCATTTTCAAAGCATTTGCTCTCCACTTAGGTACTCTTTTTCCCCCTCCCTCAAGAGCCCTTGATAATTTATAGATTATTATTTTCTCATATCTTGCCCTATCCGGCATCTCCCTTCACCCCCTTTTCTGTTGTCCGTCCCCCAGGGAGGAGGTCACATGTAGATCCTTGTAAATGGTTCCCTCTTTCCAATCCACTCTCCCTCTACCCTCCCAGTATCACCCCTCACACCCCTGGTCCTGAAGGTATCATCCACCCTGGATTTCCTGTGCCTCCAGCTCCTATCTGTACCAGTGTACATCCTCTGCTCTACCCAGACTTGCAAGGTAGAATTTGGATCATGATAGTTAGGGGGAGCGGAGCGGCGGAAGCATTTAGGAACTAGAGAAAAACTGTATTCTTCATCGGTGCTATATCACACCCTGACTGACTCATCTCCTCCCCTAGACCCCTCTGCAAAGGGATCTCAAATGGGCCTTGGGTCTCCACTCTGCACTTCCCCCTTCATTCACTATGGTAAGATATTTTTGTTCTGATGATGCCTTATACCTGATCCATTTGACACCTTGTGATTGCACAGGTTGGTGTGCTCTTCCATGTAGGCTTTGTTGCTTCTAAGCTAAATGGCTGCTTGTTGAACTTCAAGCCTTTAAGACCCCAGACGCTATATCTTTTGATAGCCGCGCACCATCAGCTTTCTTCACCACATTTGCTTATTCACCTGCATTGACTTCAGCAGTTATGTCGGGAAGGTGAGCATCATAGAATACCAATTTAATAGAACAAAGAATTCTTGCATTGAGGGAGTATTTGAATTGAGGCCCAATGTCCATCTGCTACCGTAATACTAAACCTATAAATATAGGAACATAGATCTATTTCCCCATCATATATATATATATATTTGCATATGTACATGTCTTTGTATAGAACTCTATAAATGCCCTTTGCCTCCCAGTTCTTTCCTCTGTTTCCCTTGTTTTCCCTTCTATCCCACTATCATGCTCTGTCCCCACCTGGGGTTCAGCAATATCTCTTTGTTACATTACCCTTGATAATGCCCTACCAGGCCTGCCACACCCAACTCACCACCAATTTGGATCACTTGTTGTTCCCTTGTCCCTGAGTTTGTTAACACCACTTCCTTACCCCCCACATCCCCAGATCCCATTTCCCCCTGGAACTGTCGGTCCTGTTGTTTTTCCTCCAGCTTGTTTATCCAGCCTATCTTATTTAGCAGACCTGCAGAGATAATAACATGCACAAAAACAAGACAGAGCAAAACCAAGCAACAATATACAACAAAACAGCAACAACAAACCACTGACAAAAACAAAACACAACAAGAAAGAAAAGCTTGTAGTTAGTTCAAGAATCATTTGTTGGCCTTTAGGAGTGTTTTCCAGTCCAGTCTGTTGGGGCACCACACCCTGGCCCCAAAGTCCACCTTCAGCATTCCCTGGGGACCTTGCCGCTCAATTCCCTTGCTGTTCCACTGAACTCCCCCAGTGCTTTGCCTGGGTGTGGTGGGATCAGGTCGGGCGCAATTCCCACACTGTGTCTCCAGTGCTGTCCCCCACAGGGCCATGAGTCAGGGAGGAATGTCATGCCTCAAGTGGGGTTGGCCATGTGGTCCTCTCTGTGGACTAGCTGCTCTAATTGGGGTCATCGTCCTCAAGGCCTGGTGGGCCAGGATGTGCTCTGCTCTCTCCTCCTCCCCTTTCATCTGCTCCTCGTGTGCTCTAATCAGATGCACCCCTCTCGCGGAGCTGCAGAATCAGTGTTGTCCTTTGAAATAAATTCTTCTGCTGGGAGGAGCAGGCATCCACTTAGTATTTGGTTCTGGAGCCAGCCCCCCAGACCTCTCCACTGATTCTCTACTCAATGCCTGAATGGGTTGAAGTCTGGTCCCTTTTTCCCTGTGGAGTATAAACAATACCCTCCCCTTAGGTGGGTTAGCGCCCCATGCCCCTCTACCCATTTCTTCCTTATTTTCATCCTTTATTTTTTCCTTTCCCCACCTCCTCCCCAGTTGCCTACCATGTGCATCCCTGGATTTGATCTGGTCCCTGCCATACTACACGGTCCTCACCCCAAGAATGTAAGTATAGAGTAGCTTTTGCCCTATGCCCCTTTTGCATTTTTTTTAATGCTTACCTCAGCGAGCTCATGTTGTACTTGTCCTTTTGTGCCTGATGTACTTCGCTTAGCATGATTTCCTCCAGTTCTTCCCATGCCGCTATGTGCCTCATACGTTCATCACTGCTTTTTAGCGATGCATAGTACTCCGTTGTATGTATATGCCACAGTTTTTTAATCCAATCATCAGTTGATGGAAATTTGGGTTGCTTCCAATTCCTAGCAATTGTGAACTGTGCCGCAATGAACATTGGAGCACAGCTGTCTGGCCTTGGTTTGTTTCTTGCCTCTTCTGGGTATATGCCCAGTAGGGGGATTGCTGGGTCGTATGGTAACTCAATTTCCATCTGTTTTAGGTATCGCCAGATCGATTTCCATAGTGGCTATACATACTTTCAGGTCCACCAGCAGTGGATGAGAGTGAGTTCCTGTCTCCCCACAGCCCCTTCAACACTTGTTGCTTTCTGATTTTTTGAATTGGGCTACTTTTGAGGGTGTTAGGTGGTACCTCATTGTTGTTTTAATTTGCATTTCTCTTATGGCTAAAGATCATGAACATTTTCTCATGTTTGTTGGCCATTCGGATTTCTGCCCCTGTGAAACGTCTGTTCAAGTCCTTTGCCCACCTCTCAAGTGGGCAATTAGGTTTTTTTTTTTTCTTTTTGGAAGCTAGCAGAGTATTGTGGATTTTAGTAATAAGACCTTTGTCTGATGTGTCATTGCTAAAGATGTTTTCCCAGTCCGTGGACTCTCTTCTTACTCTCTTGGTGAATTCTTTTGATGTACACAGGTGTTTTATCTTCATTATATCCCATTTGTCAATTTGTGCCTCCTCTGTGTTTGTGTCCTTCCCTATTTCTGATAGCCTATGTATTCCCTGTGCCAAAGTTCTCAAGTGGTCCCAATTCCCTCATTGATGGCCCTAATAGTTTGGGGTTTAACTTCAAGGTCTGTGATCTACCTTGAGTTTATTCTTGTACATGGAGTGAGATAAGGGTCTTGCTTCATTTTTCTGCAGGTAAATATCCATTTTTCCAGCACCACTTGCTAAAGAGAGCATCTGATTCTTATTGGATATTGTTGGGGCCCTTATCAAAGATCAGTTGTCTGTATGATGATGATTTTATTTCTGAGTTTTCAGTTCTTTTCCATTGGTCTGAGTATCTGTCATTGTACCAATGCCATGCAGTTTTGACAACTGTGATTGTATAGTATATGCCAAAGTCAGGTAAAGCAAGCTCTCCCATTGTGTCCTTCTTGAGGAGTTCTCTGCTAATTCTGGGCTTCTTCCCTCTCCATATGAAGTTGGTAATCAGTTTTTCCATTTCTTTGAAGAAATATGAGGGTAATTGTATTGAGATTACATTAAACTTATATAGTACCTTCGGCAGAATTGACATCTTGACTATATTGAGTCTTCCAATCCACAAGCATGGGATATTCTTCCATTTGTTGAGGTCACTTTTGGTTTCTTGTAATAGTGTTCTATAGCTTTCCCTATATAAATCTTTAGTTTTTTTAGTCAGGTATATCCCTAGATATTTCAATTTGTATTTGGCCATTGTGAAGGGTACCACCTTTTTGATCTCTTCTTCTTTGGTCTTATCTGATGTGTATAACAGTCTGATGGACCTCTGTTGATCTTGTATCCTACCACTCTGCCAAACTCCTCTATTGTTTCCCATACTCCCCTTGTGGAACTTTTGGGATTTTCCATATATAAAATCATATCATCTGCAAATAATGATAGTTTCACCTTGTCCTTCCCCAGGTGAATACCTTTGATGTCTCTTCTTTGCCTTATGCTGTTAGCTAAAACCTCCAGCATGATATTACATAAGAGTGGGAACAAATGACATCCTTGTCTGGTTCCCTTTTTAGTGGGATTGTGTTAGTCTTTTCTCCATTGACTACCACGTTCCCACCACCAATTTCAATGACCAATGTCCTGTAACACAATTTTGTAAATTGACATTGTCCTTATATCTATCATGAGTTGCTTGCTCAGAAGCTGTCCTTGGCTGTAAACCCTTCCCCCTCCTCCCCCCGACTCATCTGCTGCTGTTCTTGATCTGGAAATCTCGAGCCTTGGCCCCTATTTAGAGATCACTCCTCCAGAAGTGACGGCAGAGAAGTCACAGTGCTATGTCGGTCTTTGTTTTTATTCCACAATAACACTCTGCAAACTTATAGAATATAAATGATATTCTCCTTCCACTTTTAGCCTCTCTCCCAAGTGTTTCCATCCTCTTCCCAGACCCTTGCAGTCTTCCCTTTACCTCTCCCAAGCCTCCAGTCTTGGCATGATGGTTAATCTTGTCCTGAGATGCATTCACTCTCCACTTTCCCACTCCAAGAAGTGGGAAAGGGAAACTTCCATCCAATAGTCTGATCAAATGAGAGCTCTGAGATCTCAGATCACACAGATAGTGTTGTGAAAATGTCACACAAGTGGCATCTGAACTTTTCTAACTTTATGAGACAGAGTCAACATCAATAACGCAAAGCAGATTCTTCTGAAAAAGTCAGATCTTCCTCATTTTCCCAAACTTTTTCCAATTCTGATATCAACCACACAAAACTCTCAGCCCATATGAAAGTCATAGCATTAATCTAGAAAGTAATAGGTTACGATTCAGGTTCAGAATTACTCGGGATACAGTCATTCAATCAGGAGAGTCTCTTCGCAACCATGTTTCAGGCAGGCTGCTTGCCGTCCCTAGGCCAGTGGGACCCTTGTGTCTCTTGGTCTAGCCCAGCCTCTCCCTTGTGCAGGCAATTACAAAGCTCTTTGAGCTCTACTAATAAATACCCAAGGGCAACCCACTCCACAGCAAGCCTGAGCCCAAAGGTTCCCTGTTCTTTAGCTCTGTGAGCTGACAAAGCCACCACACATCTTCTGTTAGTCTCTTGGTTCTGCTGCCTCTGCTGCCACCATTTCTTTGCACTGCTTCTCTCTGTCTCTTGCCATCTCTGATCTTACAGTTCTCTCTTCCTGTCTTTTAAGTTGAGTAGCTTTTCAAAACATTGATCCCAGGCCTACATGCTGCTTTTATCTTTCCTTCTTGCTGGTAATGATCTCTACTTTCTGCCTGTTTAGTGATTTACTTTAAATCAAGTGGTATGGCAAAAGCAACCAATCCTCTTATTAAGATACCACACTCAAATGGATGTCATGCACCTATTCACATTTTTAAATATCTAATCCCTTTGATGAATGATAACCATCTCATTTGCATAGTCTTACCTGCTCATATGATAGGAATTGCAGACTATGGGTATAAGGATAATGTTAAGTAATTTACTACACAACAGTGGCGTTGATACTGCAAGTCAAAAATCATTTACAATGCCCTTCAGAACAAATAACATTCTCAAGCTCTATTAGAAAACTATCTAAACCTGTTTATTTTCCTTAATTCTTTTCTAATGGGCAAATATTGGACAAAGCACTTCCTTTTTTATATATGCTCATATACACATGAACCAACACACACAATTACATACATTCAAACCATATTCCTGCATACATTCACCATATATCTTCCAAAAAGAAATGCTGATTGTCAGACACTGTAAAATATCAATCCAAACATTGAAGCAAAACGCTCCATATCTGTCTCATTATTTTCCTAGGGTCTCACTCCTCCTCAGCACCAGAGTGTCATATTATTATGCACATGGAGTTTTGTGTTCACATACTTCTGTTTTCCCCGCCTTCCTAACAGTGACCACTGAAATATGTCAAGAATACAAGTGAACTCATTTATGGACCACACACTTCTTAATAACTGTCCTCTTTTTGCATATAGATGGATTTTTAGATTATCTTTCTGATCATTTATTTTATTTAAATTCTTACCTCAAAGCTGCTCCTGGAGCCCGCGGTGGTACTCTGGTTCTCCGACTTCAGTCTAAGGAAACTGGGGCATCAAGCATGCAGGAGAGAAGAAGGTAAGAGCAGAGAGCAGAAAACGAATGGAGGGAAAAGACTAAGGAGATACTAAGATGGAGAAACTGGAGTAAGTTATAGGACTTGCTGACTAATAGCATAGTCAGTGGCTCTTTTGAAAATAATTTTGTGAAGGTGGGTTGCATTGTTCCAATATAACGAAGGCACTCCTGTGAAAGTTCCTTTAAATCTACATTGCTCACGAACACTTGAGATGGTTTATTTGGGGGCAAGTCCAAAGAGGTAGGATATTTCATATATGTATCAATGTGGTATGCTAAACATGATGCCTTTGACTAGCTCGAAGATTGGTAGCAGAAAATTAAGCAATATTCGGCTTCTAGAGACTTGTAGAAATCCAGAGGGATTTCTACTTCAGACTACCATTAAAGGCAGAATAAAAATCCTGAACAACTATAAATAGATTTCTGTTGTTAATGGGGTCCTACAATTCTTTTTAATTTTTCATATGCACTAGTTATGGTTTTTTTAGCTGAAACTATAGCAAGAAGTATAACAAAAAACTGATGGAAATAATCAGCCTATGAATTATCTGCTATTACTGGAAGCCAAGAAGTATGGGTGCGTCTTGGGTTTCTTAATTAAAAAATCAGACAACCCCAGTGTAAGGAATGTTTTTTTTTAAGTATCCCTTTTCTTAAATACCATCCATGTCAACTTCATCCTCAAATAAATCTTCCATGATTTTGAATCGACTATCTTGGGGCATTAGAACTTTCATACTTTTTTGTTCATGTCTAACAGGAATGGAAAAGAAAGGCTTCTTCTTCAATCATAGAATATGCATCTTTCCTACAATCAGATTGGTCGAAATAAGTTATGTGTCATCTGTTAATCCAACTGTGATCATTAAAGGAAGTCAACATGTGAAGAAATTTATACTCCTCAGGGGTCACCTCCCATAGAATTGGGTCAGTTCTCTGTGAGTTAGAAGCCCCTGGTGAACACCTGAATAAGAAGACAAAGGGGAGAATATATATGTTACATACTGCATCATAGTATATATAACTCTTATTTAGGGGAGAATATATATGTTACATACTGCATCATAGTATATATAACTCTTATTTAGGGGAGAATATATATGTTACATACTGCATCATAGTATATATAACTCTTATTTAGGGGAGAATATATATGTTACATACTGCATCATAGTATATATAACTCTTATTTAGGGGAGAATATATATGTTACACACTGCATCATAGTATATATAACTCTTATTTAGGGGAGAATATATATGTTACATACTGCATCATAGTATATATAACTCTTATTTAGGTACACTTTTATCCATTAAGTTATGTTCTGGGGGTCACTCAGATCCTTATCTTGCAGAAAACACTGTTATTGACAAAAGAAGATAAAATATGTATATTTTAAACTAGTAATACACAAATAAAAAGAGCCATCAAGCTTTATCTAACTTAGATTATAATTATATACTCACAAAAATGATTTTCAAGCTCCAAAATTTGTAAACCTCAAAATGTTCCCTTGGATGTTTCAACTCAAAACTGGATATCTATCTTTTTATAGCAAATTATTTACTCTTTTCATCACTTTAATCACAGTTTTTCAGTTAACTTTCTCCAGGTTATCAGAAAGGCAGTGAATAATTTCCCCCCATTTTCCAATAGCACATTCTAACCTTGCTTCTATTCAACTACAGAGAATAGTAAAGAATAACCTTTATTAATGGGCTCTCTAAATCCCAATTTCAGCCCAGAATATGGGGAACGTTATTTATGAGTCCTCTCGTAATCACTGATGACCTCAATCAGAATTGGAACTCAATAAATGATTTGATCTCAACTGGATAACGCACCTCCACGATAAAAGTCAAACGATTAAGAATAACCCAAGCAAACTGGGTGACAATGTAATGGCAGTCATTTTGCGCGGACCCTTTAGATTGAGCTCTTGAGGCTTCTGCTCATAGAAATTCTAAGTACTTTTGATAATCTTCATGTTTTTTTCTCACCTTTGTGTTTATACAAGTGCCTCTAATTATGAGCTGGTGCACCTTTCTCTTCATTCATGATCATATTTAAATTTAATTGAAAAAGTAATATCCACACAATTTATAAATGGTCTTTTGACAGTACTTCACTACTGTAGAGCAATTTCCTAGCTTTATTAATGACCAGACTGATAGCTTTTTAAAACTGAACAATGAATCTATTAAAATTATTATCCACCAGCTGGGTCTCCTTGAGAGCTTGTTTGAGGCCAAGCTGTTATTTCTAAAACAGAAATGAAAACGGACCAAGTTGTAAGCTCCCAACAGGCCTATAATATATACTTATAAAAATTTTCCTCAGATAGGGCATGAACTTGATTAGCCATTAGCAGTCAAAGGCATAAGAAATAGAGATAAATACTTGGCCATTTAAGAGCTGAACTATATAACTAGAGCTAAGAGGGGGGTGGTGAAGACTATCCAAAGACTGAATCAAGGCCAACCACATAAACACACATCTCTCTGAAAGTTTTTCTTCGTATTTTGAACAGCAACTAGTCACTGAATAATTGTGTAATTTCAAGTGATTAGTTACCCAGCACAATGGAAAAGCAGAACTGGGAAGCAGTGAACCCCAACACTGAAGCTCAATAACTGTGTAACCAGGTGCTCTCTAGCCATCTCCTTCTTCAAAATTAGAATAATAATATAGTAATAATACTACCTTCTCTGGGGGGTATTTATAAGGATTAGGCAAGATAATAAACACAAAGCAATAGAACGTTTAGCATGCTATAAACAATTTTTACATGCAGCCTATGATGATCAATTTAAAGGAAGTGGTCTATTGCCAACAATTCAAATTATTTCAAGCTGTTTTTATCTTGCAATGACTATCTCAATATATTAATGGTTTCAATTAATCAAATTCAAAGGTGTTCATTTATTACTTTATTCAGCAAACATTTATTGAGCACTTTACCCTATGTCAGGTAATCTTTTTAGGAACTGGAGATAAAGCACTGTAGAAAAAAAGAAAATAAATCCTTGTCAAATAGACCTTACAACCAACAGACAATGTAAATAATAAGTAAATATATAATATAAGACAGTGTTTCTCAACCTTCCTAATGCTGCGACCCTTAAATACAGTTCCTTGTGTTGTGGTGGCCCCCAACCATAAATTTATTTTCATTGCTACTTCATAACTGTAATTTTGCTACTGTTATGAATCATCATGTAAATATCTGATATTCAGGATATATTTTCATTGTTATGAATTGAACATAATTAAAGCATAGTGATTAATCACAAAACCAATATGTAGTTATATATTGTGAAATATTTATTTCTAATGAAAAATAAATGAAATTTTGTCTTGAAGCATGGTGTAGCATGGGTAACAGTTTTCACACTGGGTCCTCGTATGTGGGCATATCTCCATGTGGGCAGACCTGCCTGGAGATGGATAGAGGAGTGGAGTCTTGGTTCCTGTGTTTTCCAATGGTCTTAGGAGACCCCTGTGAAAGGATCATTTGACACCCCCCCCAAAGGGGTCACGACCCACAGCTTGAGAACTGCTGGTCTAAGAGGTGGTATATTCTATGTTTAAAACCAAAAAACTTGCCGAGGGAAATAGAGTCAGGGAGAGACTAGAGGTTACAAATTTAAGTTGTGTAGTCAGAAGAGAGCTCATTTAAAAAGATGTCTTTTGAGCAACAATTTAAGAAAGCACCAGAATACGTAGGAGACAAATAAACTAGGTAGTCAAAACAGCCAGTGCAGTCATACTAGGTGCTGAAATCTCAAGAGGCCCCTTTGGGTGACAGCTGTGGTGATGAAGAGATAAGGTCACAGCAACCGTGGGGACCAGATCATACAGCTTGTTAGAGCACAAGCAGAACTGGGCATTCTCTGGGACTGAGATGGTAAGCCACTGAATGGTTTTGAAGAAAGAAGTAACATGATGTGACTTACAATTTAAAAGCATTGTTCTTGTTGCTTTGTAAAACGTGGGCTGTTGTGTGGCCACGCTGGGAGCGGGAAAATACAGGGGGAATTACAGGCAAATGACTGGTGCTTCACACCCGCTTGAGAGGAATGAAGGTCATGAGAAACACAGGGGCTGTGAGAATTTTGTGAAGGATTGCCTTTGGCATATGAGATAAAGAGTGACATCAAGCTTAACTCCAAGAACTGTTATGCTTATAACTCAAGACCTTCTCCATTCAGATGCATGTGCTCAATTGAGATGCAGAAGGCCAGAGGTAGAAGAGGGCTAGGAGGGTGGTAGGGAAAATCAGCTATTCCATTTGGGTCATGCTAAATTTAAAAGGTCTATCTATCACTGGCTCAATAGTAGTGAGTGACTGTGTATGTAATTCAGTGTCCAGGTGATGTCAAGTAGACAGTTTGTTATGTGAGTCTAGTGTGGTTCGGAGAAAACCCTAGACTAGAGATAAAATTCCGTTTGGGGGTTGTATTTAAAGCCCAGAGAGTCCATGTAAGAGGTCCAAGGACTGAGTCCTGGAGCAATGCAGTGCCTCAAAGTCAGTGAGGTGAAGAGGAACCAACAAGAGACGGAGAAGCAGCACACGGAAAAGTGAACGGAAAACCTTGAAAATGTGGTTCTCAGAAAGTGTGAAAAAAAATTATCTAAAAATAAGTCACGAAGAATTGTATACAATTCTGCTTCTGAGTCAAGAGAAATGAAGACTGATCGTTGACCGTGGATAAGTAGTGTGGAGGTCCTGTGTGACCGCCGCAGGAGCAGTTTTGATGGCAGCGTGAGGCAAGGGGTGGGGGTGACGGGAGCAGAAATCTGATCAGATTGCGTTTAAGAGAAATTGAAGGAAAGCAATTAAAGGCATCGATCTTTCCCGCAGTTTACGCATTAATCCCAACTCCCCAAAATAACCCTACGAGGTCGGTATATGTGTATTCATTTTGCAGGTGAAGAAATGATGACTTGGAGAGAATAAACAATCAGCATTTCAAAATGTAAAAGCAAGCAAAAGAAATAAATGGGATCCAAACATGGATGTCTAACTTCAAGATTTGAGTTCATAATTGTCTTCCTCATGATCCAGCCAAACATGTGCCTCTTATGTCGGTATGAGTCATACTTGATTTGACTGCACATAACATCAATGTACGTATACTACATGATACAGAGTGCCAATAAAAGTTTATCTGGTCCGAAGCACACATAAGTCCTCTAGTTCTTTAATGCTTCCTCTCCCCTCCTCCACTACCATAACCCCAGTTCTACGTTACAACTCCAGCTAGACCAGAGCATGTACACTGAACAGGTAAGAGCTCTAGACACACAGAATCCAGAACAGATAAACCCCTCAGGAATAGTAATGGGAGTAGTGATACCATGAGGGTAGGGGGAAAGTGGAGGGAGAAAGGGAGAACTGATCACAATGATCGACATATAACCACCCTGCGCCGGAAGGAGACAAACAACAGAAACCTGGGTAAAGGGAGACAGCGGATGGTGTAAGATATGAAAATAATAACAATTTATAATTTATCAAGGCGTCATGTAGGTGGAAGAGCGGGGGAATTAAGGGGGCAAAAAGAGCGGGGCAGTTAAGGGGGGAGTTAAGGGGGCCAAGGGCTCAAGTAGAAAGAAAATGATGATGGTGACATATGTACAAATGTGCCTGATACAATTATGTATAGATTGTTGTAAGAGCTGTAAGAGACCCCTATAAAATGATTTGGTTTTTTAGATTTTTTAAAAGGTTATCTGATCTATTATCTGTACAGGATTTCTCAGAATTGAACCAGAGGACTTCAAAACGTTCATAGCAAAATAGCGTAAAAAGATGATGGGATTTTCCATTAATTTTATGAAGTCTCTTCATATAAGGATGCCTTACTTCAGATTTGACCCACTGGTTCCTTAAAAATTCAGATTCTTGGACTTCGTCAGAGGCCCACTGAATCCAAATTTTTAGCATGATTCCGATATAAAATTCTTATGCATACTAAAATGTAAGAGTAATTCATAGAGTAAAACGTGAGTTTTCCTCTTAAAACACACGGAAAGATTTTGTGTGTCTGTACTCATTTCTGGATTTTCTTTCTTTTGGTTATCTGCATCCATGTAAATCCACTTGATAACTCATCCCAGCAAATGTGCAGTGTTCTCCTTCACAGTAGCCTTTGGAAACCAACTAACTTGAACCAGAATAATAAACCTACTTTTTTCCTTTCATAATTCCTCAGCATATATTTCCAGAACTTTGAAGTTTCTCCCTTGTTCTATTTTTCCCTTAAGGTGATGTTTTATTTTATGACAAGTCAATTACAGAAGAAATCGCTTTTTTGAAACACATTGCTGTGTTCAACCAAAGATATGAACTTATTTGTGTGTGTGTGTTTGGGTTTGGTGTTTTTGGGGGGGTTTTTTGGGGGGGAGGTTGCAGTTCAGAAGGAGCGGATTTCATTCCAAAGTCTTTTTATGAAGAGAAAATGTCTTGGGATTTTGTTTCAGGTCATTCTCCACTGTTGCTATTGATTGAGTTAGCAGTTTCTCTGGAGTGTCTAAAACACCCTATTACCCACACTTACACTCTCTTTCCTAATAATTCAGGAGCAATGGTTTGCCGTACCTACTCAGAGAATACTTTATTTTGTACCAGTTCTTTGCTTTCGATCCAGAAGCAGCTGCTCCATCTCCTGTGACACAGGATGTAATAAAACGGAGTAAATGGAGTAGGCTGTTTTGATAGATGAATCACTGCGGGGTGTGCAGTGTTCACAGCACGCGCAGTGCAAGTGAAGAGATTATACCGGAATGACATCTGTTTTCTTCCATGTAAATTGCTAGACTTTGATTCTGCTGTTATTTAGCAGATGTGTAGATTTAATTATTAGGATTGCATAACCACTGGGGAAAGCACGCGCTTTTATTGATAGCTTTCCACCTACGGTAATTGCAGGATAAGTAAACTGCCTTTGTCTCCTTTGTGGAGATAAAACTAAAGAAGTTCAACCCATAGGGGATGCGTTACTTTCTGATTGCTAAGATGCATAGGAGCTGATCGGGATGAAACTTACGTATTAATAAAATTCCAACCACTGTGTGTAACAGTGTGACAATTATTTTTCTCACAGGCTGCAACTAACGACCCATTATTTGGAAAATACTTCAGAGAAGTGTTCCGAGATGGTCCTGTTTCAACAAAATTGAAGAGCTTTTCTGGATTCCTAAGGTTTTCATGGAGTTATGGAGGGTTTGGGGTAAAGAAAGCCTGGAGGGCGATCTGCTTCTAGTTACTCATTTCACACTTGAGGAAACGAAAAAGCAAGAAATATAATATCTGCGAAGCAAGTGCCGACTTATGCCTAAGCTTTATGACTGTCCTTCCAGTACCCTGGACAGAGTTTGCTTGTAGGAAAGGGACACAAATCTGCTGACAGAGGGTCCTGAGGCTTGGCGGAGTTGCCCATGGGGTAACAGAGGTAGCTTGGGGTTCCCAGGGGTTCTTTGACAACGCTTCAAAGAGATTGTTGCTCATGATGTTAAAGGAACATACGATTCAAAAATTTGGGGTTTGGGGATCTGGTCCCATAAGTGCCACTAACATGATTCGTAGACTTGGATCCATTTGTTTCCTCATCTGTGCTGAGTGATGAATCTGAAAATACACTGTTCTTCAGAACTGAAATAAAAACCCACTCCAATGACTTTTCTTCTTTTTTTTCTCTTCATATAAAATAATTTATTTTGCTTTTCTTGTTATTGAGAATATCCACAGCAAATGTGCATCAACCCAGGTGTCAGTGTGTGCAATTCAGTGGCATTCGATACATTTTTGGCACCGGGCAACTGTCCTCAGCCTCTTTTTTGGAGTTGTTCGCCCATTAACAAAAACTTACTTCCCACTAAGTTTCCTAATTAATCTTGAAAGTTACTATTGTCAGTTTGATCCACCACTGATAGATTTTTTAAAATCATATCATTGAGGACACTTACAGCTCTTCTCACAATCCACACATCCATCCATTGTGTCAAGCACATTTGTACATATGTTATTTTCAAAATATTTTCTTTCTACTTGAGCCCTTGGTATCAACTCATTTCACCCTCTTCTCTAGCCTCCCTCCCTCATGAATCCTTGATGATTTACAAATTATTCTCTTTTTTCCATGCCTTACACTCACCACTCACTCCCTTCACCCACTCTTCTGTTGTCCATCTCCCTGGAAGGGGGTTATATGTAGATAGACCTCCCCTTTCTCCCCCACCTTCCCTCTCCCCTCCTAGAATTGCTACTCTCATTATTGGTCCTGAGGGATTTATCTGTCCTGGATTCCCTGTGTTTCTGTCTTTTAACTGTGGCAGTGTATACACTTTGGTCTAGAGAGATTTTTAGGGTAGAATTGGGGTCATGGTAGTGGCGGGAAGGAAGCACTAAAGATCTAGAGGAAAGTTGTATGCTTTCCTCGATGCTGTTCAGTTTTTATACTGCACCCTGACTGGCTCATCTCTTCCTTGTGACCCTTCTGTAAGCGGATGACCAAGTGTCTACAGAAGGGCTTTGGGTCTCCACTCTGCACTCCCCGTCATTCACATAGATATGATTTCCTGTCCTGGGTCTTTGATGTCTGATACCTGATCCCATCGACACCTCATGATCACACAGACTGGTGTGCTTCTTCCATGTGATCTTTGTTGCTTCTCAGCTAGGTGGCCTCCTATTTCACTTCAAGCCGTTAAGACCCCGGATGCTATATCTTTTGATAGCTGAGCACAATCAGCTTTCTTCGTCACAATTGCTTATACACCCATTTTGTCTCCAGAGATCATGTTGGGAAAGTGAGCATCACGGAATGCCAGGTTATTAGAAAAAAAGTGTTCTCTCATTGAGGGAGTGCTTAACTAGAGGACGAATGTCCATTTGCTACCTTAATCCCTAACATATCAATATATGTACATAGGTCTATTTCCCTGTCATTATATACAAATATATTTACATGTATACATGCCTGTATTTAGACCTCTATAAATGTCATGGGTATCAGGGGAACAGAGCACAAACCCACCTAAGGGGAAGGTACTGTTTGTAGCTCCACAGGAGAGGGAGAGAGGGACCAGACTTCAACCTGGTGCACCTAGACATAAATGCAACACATCAACGCTTCTTCTTTCTAAAGTGCTTTCTTCTGTCCTCAAATGCTCTTGAAATGATATATAAAGCAAAGGTTCTAACTGCAGAACTTCACTTGTTCAGAAAAGTTAGTTCTGGATGATGCTTTTTCAGAATTTCTGTATTGCTCCAATTGAAAGAACCTATATACACTTAAGAGCTTTCATCCTACCCAGGGGTCAATCCACATGAACTCCGCCGCCTACGCATTATAAAACAGAGACCTCACATCACCAGAATATGAGGCATATGCACTTTTAGCTAAAGGAGGCAAGGCATATAAA
This sequence comes from Tenrec ecaudatus, assembly GCF_050624435.1. Taxonomy (NCBI): domain Eukaryota; kingdom Metazoa; phylum Chordata; class Mammalia; order Afrosoricida; family Tenrecidae; genus Tenrec; species Tenrec ecaudatus. The sequence continues at coordinate 97,448,704 of NC_134533.1, forward strand.
TATATAAATATAAAATAAGTCTGACCAAAATTAAATTTCCTGATAGTCGTACAAATGATGATCTTTATTGCTTGCATTCAACATTTCCAAGTAAGGAAAGGAAAATATTCCCATGAAACAGACTAAGATGACATAAGGCAAAGAAGCCATCACCATTCATTTAAGATTTTCTCCACCATAATACAAACCACCTGAATTATTCAAAACTGTGTGGGAATTAGCTGAACTTCCCCATATTTTATTCAGAGGTGCTGATATTTTTGTATAATTGAATCATAGATATGGCGATTATCTAATTAATTGAGTATGATTTGTCCAACATCTAGCAATATACGCAAGTCACAGAGAATGTCCAAAGTCCTGCATGCTACATATCATTATACGCAAGTCACAAAGAATGTCCACAGAGTCCTGCGTGCTACATATCATTATACGGAAGTCACAGAGAATGTCCACAGTGTCCTGTTTTTCATCACTGCCAGGGACCGATGGACCAGGAATAGAGTCTGTTGCAGTTAATGTTATGTGTCAGCTTGGACAGGCTTTGATCTACAGTATTATGTAAGCATCCTCCCCTTTGTGATATTCTATAACTAACCCCAGTGTGTGTGTGTGTGTGTGTGTGTGTGTGTGTGTGTGTTGTGAATCTTAACATCTGTATGTTCCCAAAGGAACCTTGGTGATAGAGTGGATAAAGCACTGGACAGCATTCCAAGTCCAGTAGTGGCACCTCAGGAGAAAGATGACGCTTTCTGCTCCAGTAAGTATTTATATCCTTGGAACCCCAGCCAGGGCAGTTCTACACTTTCCTGGGTTTGCTGTCAGTCAGCATCCACTGACTGAGAGTGAGGTTTGTTTGGTGTATGCTGGTGAGGCAGGGTTAGGGTGGAGTGTGTCTTGAGTCACACCTTCACAAGAGCCCCACCATTTCTCAAGTCACACCTTCACTCAAGTGTCTGATCGAAGAAAAGTTTCCTAGAAGTTATAACCTGTACCTAATATGGATTGAATATTATATACTTTTCCCATACCCCTTGTATGTGAGTCCCATTGGACAGAAGGAATCACCCTAATGGAATTAAGACATCTAATCACAATAAGATTGATTGGACTTCATCATGGCAGAGGCCAAGTATCAGCACTTAATAGACAAAGATAAGGTGGGGGTGGTTGCACAAATAGATAGTCAAAAGAGTAACCAAAATGTCCTGACTCATACAGAGTTATGTCCTTGACTACTTAGGCATGGCGCCCCTAGGAGTGAGATAGATGGGAAATCCTCTAAGCTTGTATGGGGTTCTTACAAGCAGAAACATTTCAGATCAAGTGAACAGCAGCCTAACTGGAATCCTGAACAGAGAGCCCGTGACCCCCCATCAACTCCCAGACTTAAGGCAATTTACAGACTCGCGACTCTGAATGAAAGTCCCCAGTGCACTGATAACAATGTGTACTGTTAATCTTTCTACCAGTCTTCCCCCACCCCCAAATCTATGGTCTTTAACAAGAATGACTGTTTATTGAGAAAAGGGAAATAATGAGACTGTGAGGGGATAGATAAAAACTGGCCTCTGATCTGGTACTAATTCCAGGAAATTCAAAATGTCATTGCTGCCAACCCCACCCCCACCCCAGTCAGACTGGAGCCACAAAGAGGTTAAGTAATAAATGGAGTCTTATCTCAGGTTGGCTCACATTGGGGCCAGTGGGGCCCCGGGCGGATCCTGTGGTTATTTACCAGTTCGGGAAGTATCAATGGAATAAACATACTCAGCACCTGGCAGAACCTCATCTTATATCCCTGGGATGTGAAATAAAGGTCATTATGCTGGAGAACACCACATGAAAGCCATTAGAACTGCTTGTACTCAGGATAATAGTAAGCTAAAAGCAGTACAGAATTCCTGGAAGGATTGCAGAAATTAGTGCGAACAAGAACTCAAAAGGTGCGGCGGTGGTGATTCCTGTCCCATCCCTATGTGCCTCATCTATTTGGTTGCACTTTACACAGTGGTTACACTTTGGAAGGCAATCCACAAGGTTAGCGGTTTGAAACATGCCAGCTGTTCTGAGAGAGAAAGACAGGAGGGACTTTCTACTCCCCTTAATCATTTAACTCCCAAGGGCAGTTCTCTCCTGTAGGGTTCCTCTGAATCGGCATTGACTAGATGGCAGCAAGTATTTGGTCTATACAAAAACAGTCAACTCATATGGCCAGCCCCACTAAAAGATAAGACATCCCTCACTGACCCATAGTCCTACAGGGGACAACACTGGAAACACAGTGTGGGAATTGTGACCAATTTGATCCCACTACACTGAGGCAAAACACTAACAGCAAGGGGAACAGAGCAATGAAGTCCCCAGGGAATACTAAAAATAGACTTTAGGGCCAGGGATTGGCACGCCATCAGACTCAACTGGAAAACACTCCTAGAGGCCAACAAACAGTCCTTGAACTAACTACAAGCTTTTCTTTCTTGTTTTGTGTTTTGTTGTCATTGACTTGCTGGTGTTGGTGTTGTTGTTTTGTTTTCTTTTGTTGCTTGGTTTTGCTCTGTCTTGTTTTTGTGCATGTTATTATCTCCGCAAGTCTGTCTAAACAAAATAGGCTGGATGAACAATCTGTAGGAGAAAACAATGGGACCGACAGTTCCAAAGGGACATGGGACAGGGTGAGGTGGGGGAAAGGAAGTGGTGTTAACAAACCCAGGGACAAGGGAATAACAAGTGATACAAATTGGTGGTGAGGAGGGTGTAAGAGGCCTGGTGGGACTTGATTAGGGTAATGTAACCAAGAGAAGTTACTGAAACCCAAATGAAGGCTGAACATGATAGTGGACAAGAGGAAAGTCAAAGGAAATAGAGGAAAGACATAGGAGGCAAAGGGCATTTATAGAGGTCTAAATAAAGGTGAGTACATATGCAAATATATTTATATATGAAGATGTGGAAATAGATTTATGTGCATACATTTATAGGTTTAGTATTAAGGTATCAGATGGACATTGGGCCTCCACTCAAGTACTCCCTCAATGCAAGAATACTTTGTTCTATTAAACTGACATTTCATGATGCTCATCTTCCTGATACAATCGCTGAAGACAAAGCGGGTACATAAGCAAATGTGGTGAAGAAAGCTGATGGTGCCTGGCTATCAAAAGATATAGTGTCTGGGGTCTTAAAGACTTGAAGGTAAACAAATGGCCATCTAGCTCAGAAGCAACAAAGTCCACATGGAAGAAGCACACCAGTCTGTGTGATCATGGGGTGTCAAAAGGATCAGGTATCAGACATCATCAGAACAAAAAATCATATAATTGTGAATGAGAGGGAGTGCAGAGTGGAGACCCAAAGCCTGTCCGTAGGCAATTGGACATCCCTTTATGGAAGAGTTGCAGGGAGGAGACAAGCCAGTCAGGGTGCAGTTTAGCAATGATCAAACATACAACTTTCCTCTCGTTCCTAAATGCTTCCTTCCCCCATTGTCATGATCCCAATTCTACCTTACAAATCTAGCTAGACCAGAGGATGTACACTGGTACAGATAAGAACTGGAAACACAGGGAATCCAGGACCGATGATCCCTTCAGGACCAGTGGTGAGAGTGGCGATACTGAGAGAGTCAAGGGAGGATGGAGTAGAAAGAGAGAATCAATTACAAGAATATACATATAACTGCCTCCCTGGGAGAAGGACAACAGAAAAGTGGGAGAAGGGAGACGTCAGACAGTGTAAGATATGACAAAATAATAATTTATAAATTAACAAGGGTTCATGAGGGAGGGGGACTTTGGGAGGTAGGGGAGAAAATGAAGAGCTGAGGCCAGGGGCTTAAGTGGAGAGCAAATAAATGTTTTGAAAATGATGAGGACAATGAATGTACAATGATGTATGTATGTATTTTGTGTATATACAGCTGATGTATGTATGGATTGTGATAAGAGTTGCATGAACCCTAATAAAATGATTAAAACAAAACAAAAAACCCAGCTAACTCTAAAACCAAACTCACTGCCATCAAGTCAATATAGACTCACAGCAACCCTAGACGACAGCATAGGGCTGCCCTCTAAGGGTTTCTGAGATCATTTATGAGAATAGTCTTTGTCCAGCAGAGCTGCTGCCGACCTGAAGGGTCGCAGGCCAAAGATAACGACTATGCCACCAGAGTCCTCGCAAAAAAATCTCCTGAGAACCAGGGCCTAATAAAGTTGACATAAAAACTAACAACCACAACAGTTGAAGAAGAAACTTCTAAATACCATTCATGACCAAGTCCATGACCACTTGCAGGAAGAAGACTGTAAGTGCCAGAGTGTTTCTTCCTTGTTTTACCGTATGTGCATAGGAGCACTGGTGGCATAATGGATACATGTTGGGTTAATAACCATGGGTCAGCAGTTCGAAACCCCCAACCACTCTGCAGGAGATTGTAATGCTTTCTCCTCCCTTAGTCTCAGGAACCCACAAGGGCAGTTCAACCTTGTCTTACAGGGCTGCTATGAGTCAGGATCAACTTGAAGCAGTGAGTGGGAGTGTGTGTGTGTGTGTGTGTGTGTGTATTTTATATGGAAATTTACATACTCATATACATAAAGTGGCCTTCAAATAGCTATTGGAGTATTTTGTGAAGAGATGAACGCTGAGCAGTTGAGGTCAAGTTGCTTCCCTCAAGCAGCTATCGGCTTCTTCACATAGAACCTAGAAACTGGAGATTCACAGTCAGCTCACTTCTCCCTTCCCCTTCCTGGTTATAGCGTATTTGAAATACATACTAGTGAAACTTTGCTTGAGGGCAGTTACATAATCTGTTGTCAACCTGAGACTATTAAGAGTGAAGGGGTGGAGTTTAGCCTGTCAATCAGGTCATTGCTTAATGACCTCGTTTGGGGGTGCTAAGGAGATAAATAGCTCACTGGAGGCAGGACAGACTCTCTCTGCTTTGGATTCCTGATGACAAGACACCTGAACTTATGCTAGAGCCTTGGAGTTGGAGGAGCAACAAGGAGACCCCTGCCAGCGCTAAGATGCTTCCACTTCCACTGGACCCACAAGACTTTCCACCCACTGGCCTGTGATCTTCCTGCAATTGGCATCATTGCATGTGGTTCATGAGTCTGACGTGGAAATTTTAAACTGGTATTGGACCTATGGGCTAATATTGGACTTATGGACTTAATCTGGACTGGGCTGGAATGTTTTATCAATATTCAATTGCTCTTGTATATAAAGCTCTTTCTTATACACTTATGAGTGTCTATGAATTTGTTTCTCTAGTCAACCCAAACTAAAACAAAACACCATCCCACTCACTGGAGGTTAGCTCAGCTTTGGTTTTCAAATTCCTTTCCCCACTCTTCCAGACACACACATTCTCATTCTAAAAGAGAAGTCCCAAAGATCACATTAGGGATGAATTAATTAAAGGTTTGATCACTATGGCCTATAATTGGTCATAAAAATCCGAATGTCCCTTGAGAGAAAAACAGACCACCCTAGGCCTCAATACATATTAGAGCAATGCTCTGCCTTGTTCTGGATTTTGCATCTGGTTCACCACCATGTGACCTCTGATTTCGGGCATTTGAGCTACACGCCTATTGTCTGGCCTGCCAGTTCTAGTATGCATCAACTTCTGCTGTCTGGGCACTTTTAAAGTGGACTGCTTCTTCAGTGCTGTGATCCAACAACTTGTTTTCTGACCTGCCAATTGTGGATTCATAAGCCCTTGCATCTGTCTGAGTAATTTGAGGTCACCAGGTTGACACTTGATTCATGAATTTGGTACCTGCAAGCCTCTGCAATCCTATGAGCCATTTCCTTGAGATAATTCTCTTGTTCTCTCTCTCTCTCTCTCTCTCTCTCTCTCTCTATATATATATATATATATATATATAAAAGCTTCAAAAAGATCATGGGAAAATTCCATTTTCTTTTGATTCCATTTTTTCACAATTTTTTCTTATGAATGTTGTATTTTTTCTCTGTTTTAAATAATTGGGATTAATGCATATATCAAATCATTCCAAAATTCAATCACACCAGAATTGTACAGTTGCTACCACAATCAGTTTATAGAAATTATTTTTCTATATGAATTCCTTGATGTCATCACCCCTTCACCCTGACACCAACTGTTGAGCTGTTTTTTTTAATCATCTTTGTATCTACATGTGTGGATACATATGTGTGTCCTTCTCTAGAGAACCCAGACTAAGAAATACCTACCCCATAGAGACCTACACAATCCTCTCTCGACCCATTATGATAAACTGTGAAGAACCATCACACCCTGCCTTACTTCACTCTTTGCTGATCCTTCATCACCTGAGCCCTTCTCCCCAGGTAGAAGTAGAAGGTTGTGATTGAGAAGAGTTCAGTTCATAACAGCATTCTGTGTAGCAGAGTAGATCTGTGTTCTGTGGGGCTGCAAGGGCTGATTCTTCTAAAGTAGATTGCCAGGCCTTTATCCCAATACGTCTCTGGGTGAATATAATTTCTATACTTTTTTTCAATTATCAATCAGTACACCAGCACTCAAGAACTCCATTGTAGGTCTCTGGTGTCATTAGCTGCTGTGGACCTGACCCCTGATTCATGAAGATGTCACGCATAACAGCATCAGACCATTTGTGACCCACAGGTTTTTGTTAGCTGATCCTCTTTTTCAAAGAAGATCACCAAATCTTTTTTCCAGATAGTTCTGTCTGTCCCCATAATCTTTATCAAGATTGCATTCCTCACTGACCTCTGTGACCTTCCACTGTATCCTCTGACATCCGCTGCTTGTCATTGACAAAGCATCCTTTTTCCTTAACTTTCTATGGGGACGTGTGCATTCCAGTCAGATCACCCTCCTGAAATCCAGCAGCTTTTCTTAGTCAACCCTCATGGAGCTCTTTTCATCCCATGCCACCTATTTCACTGGGTCTGGAGGTGGTGAGCTACTCTCCTTTTCACCATTGTCACTTACAACTCAAAAAACTCACTGCAAGCCAGGCATTTCTGAATCATGTTGACCCTGTAGGACAGGGTAGACGAGCTTATCTTTCTCCCTCAGAGTAACTGGTGATTCTGAGCTGCTGACATCACAGCTACCAGCCTGATGCTTAGTCATGGTGCCATCAAGGCTCCTAGACCATTCTTTCTGCATCTTTCCTAAAGCACTTGACTTCTGTTGGCGTTCCAATCAGTGTGGTACACACTCCTTACCCGTCCTTGTAGTAGTCCTGCCCACAGATCCAGGGCTGTCCCTTTTGTTCTTTGAGGAATTTAGCACCTGTCTTACTATGTCCTCCCTCAGAAATAATCTTTTGAATAGTATTGCTGTCTTTAAAATATATGTCATTGTATACAAGGAATCTTTTGAAAATAGTTAGCAGCCAGTATGGATCAGGAACAAATCAGACGCAGGCCAGTCATAAATGGCTGGTACGAATGCACTTGTGAGCACCAGCTATCCGTTCTTCATGTTGAAGGTGTTATTGCCAGTCACTGAATCTCTCCATGGCCAGACGTGCTTCTCATTCATCACCTTACACATGACCCTCTCATCAAGGAGGCCTTCTCTGGGCAAAGCATCTGAATTATCAGCCACCCAGGCAAGTAATTGTCACTGTAATTCTTAATCCTCTTCAAAGGACACATGATACACATAACAGATTTACGAGTTTTACGATGTATTGTTTCCTTTTGTCAACTCCAATCAATGCTAGATGAGAACATAGGCCTTGTTCTTTCTATGTCTTTGTCTCGGTGCCAGGATGAGTGCCTGACAGATAGTTGGTGGGGAGAAAGTACTTGTTTGAAAAAAATAATTTTGGACCAAAAGTAATATAGTATGAAATTCATAAGATTCCCACATTTTACTATTTATCTTTTGAATACTAGATTGTCCTTTTGGACTTGAAATAATTTAAAACTAATTAGAGAACAGCCTAATTTCATTCACTTTGGAGAAAGAGCAAATTTAATACAGGTACCCTAGTCTGCACAGAGGCTATCCAGCTCCGGATTCTCAGCATCAACTGATATCCGTGTCTGTCTGTATTTGTTAAAAATACAGACACTTTCAATCTCATGGAATGAAGTGGATCGTGAAGCATCAGAGGTGATATTCTGGGTCACCATATAGGCAAATTTGTAGAAATAACATCCTTTCAACCGAGGATTTTAAGAATATATAAATGGGAAATATGATTCAGTCAGAAGAAGCAACACTAAATTTCTGCCTCAGCTATGCATAAGCTTCCTGTCTTCTGTAAAAAAGCATTAGGAGAAGCACAATTCATTTATTCATTTGGGGATTTGCCATATAAAAAAGGATCTATGGCATGAATTGCAGTAAGGGGGCACATTATTCTAAAAATTTCTAACAAGCAAGCCAAGTTTTCCAGGCTCCAAATTAGCATTTAGTCATTTGTCCTATGAGGAAAATGTAAAATTATTTATTTATACCTCTTACAACTTTGCTTGGTTAGAGTTGTATCTGCATAATAGGCAGTGCGCTGGAAGAGGAAGGAAATATGCTCAAGGCATCTGCCATAAAAAGAAGCCATTAAAGTGACAGTGTTACGGATTTCTTGAATGCTGAGAATAAGTACACTATGAAAAAAATTGTTCAGCAATAACAGGCTAACCCAGAGACTTTTATTACATAGACTTCACAGTTATTTTGCCCTGGACCAAAGGCAGTTTACAACAGACAAAAGGGTAGCCATATCTTACTCTAAGTTCAAGCAATGAGCACGCTTGGCTTAAACACTGAGAATACAGTTCAGACTAGATGAGGGAACAAAGACTTATCAAAAGTTGTAACATTTTGACAAATTCTTATTGAAGAAAGGAAGGAAATTGAAAAGAAATTCCAAGGTGATGAAAGTTTGGAATTATTTTTTCAGATAAAATTATACTATATATATCAACTGCCTTTTAATTTGCAATGATACCAGTGGTTTATTTGACTGAGAGAGACTTGGTTAAAAAAAGTAATAGTAACTTTTAAAAATTACTCTTAAAACTTATACAATGTGTTGTACATTACCATCTGGAATTTTCACTAAGTTTTGCTCTAGATCCGATTTATTTTATTTGGTATTAATTTTGTACTGCCTCTTGGGTTTTAGAGAACCAAATAGCCTAATGGTAGTGGTTCACCAGCAGCTGTTCCAAGGGAGAAAGATCGGGCTTTCTACTCCTGTAAACAGTGACAGTCTCTGAAAGCCACAGGGGGTCGCTGTGAGTCAGCACTGACTAGCGAGTTTGCCTTAAATATTTACTCCCCTTCACTACGCTGATGTGTAGAGAATTGTTTCCATTTCAAAGCCTTGACCTTTTCAGAGGCAGATCTCCTGGCTTTTTCTGAAGCACCTGCTTGTGGTGGGTTCAAACTGTCAACCTTTGGGTTAGTCATCAAATGCTTAACCACGTGTTTCACTGGGATCTCCAGAAATAGTCAAGGGAATTTAAATTAGACACTGGGTCAGTACAATTAAGGATCCCTGGTGACGTCGTGGGCTACGCACTGACCGGACTAACCACAAGGTTGGCGATTCAAACACGCTGGCTGCACCACAGGCTGCACCACAAGAGATCGGTGAGGCTGTCTGCTCCTGTAACGGATTTCGATCCCAGAAACCTGAAGGAACATGTCTACACTGTCATATGGGAGCGATGAGGCACAAGTGAGCCAACAGGAGTGGGCTTTAGTATCAGCTTGCGTCATTTAACATCATTCCTCCTACAACTTTTCTTTGAGGGCAGAAAGGATTTGTGTCGGGGCGACAATTCGTGGTGTCACTTCTCCTCCCTCGTGGGTCTCCTGTCATATCAGACCCTGCAGAATCTTTAATAACAGCTATGATCAACTTAAATGGTAGAGTTATAGGTGATAAATGTACTTGTAGATTGCTTACAGACATATTTCTTAGATTGTATGGACAATCGGACCAAAATGGTTTTCTGACATCGTTCTACCTTTTCTTCTTCTTTCCCTTTAATTGCTACCTTATTTTCAAGGAAGTATTGATAAAGGTTCACAAATACTACCACAATACCAGAAAATTTGACAAAATCAGAGACTACGAAAAAAAACAGCAGCAACAATAATAGCTCGTAGTTGTAGTGAGTGCGAAACACCACGTGCCTTGAAGCATTATTGTAATTAGGTCATGGCCATTATGACCATAGAGGACTTAAAGGTCGCTGCTGTTGTCTTAGGTGCCCTTGAGTCTGTTGGGCTCATGGTGGCCTTATGCGCAAGACCCCCGCACCCTGCTCAGTCTGCGCCGGCCTCACAATTGTTCCCGTGCTTGAGCCAGCTGTAGCACTGTGTCAACCCATCTTGTTGAGGACCTTGCTCCGTCTTGCTGCCCCTCTACTTTACCAAGCATGATGTCCTCCTGGTCTCTCCTGACAACATGTCCGAAGTATGTAAGACAAAATCTTACCATCCTTGCCTTGAAGGAGCACTCCAGCAGGACTTCTCCCAAGACAGATCTGTTTGTCCTTTCGGCAGTCCACGGTACTTTCTTCTTTGCCAGCACCACAATTCAAACGCATTGCATTACTTTTTGAAGCCCTTTGCATCGTGGCAATATGTTAGCCTCAATAACATTTCTGTGCAAAAACGTTAAACTCCTCCCTCTATCTGATTAGACTGTAGTTTCATTTCATGGTGCAAGGCTTGATGAAGCTTGTGCTAGTGGAATTCCGTGGCCTCTTGCAGCTCCCGCCCCTACACTCCAGGCTTTGTAGAAGGCACAGCCGGAAGGATCTCTTGTGATGACCCCGTGTCTCCATCCACTTTCTCAGAATGCGTTTCTGAAACTTGCCACTGTTTTCCCTCTGTATTTTCACACATACTCGCCTTTTTGTGTTTCCCCTCACTTCTTTTTTTTTCCTCCCTTCCCCCCTTCTCTGCTGTCCCTCTCCCAGGGAAGAGGTCACATGTGGATCCTTGTAATCAGTTCCCCCTTTCCAACCCACTCATCCTCCACTCTCCCAGCATCGTCCCTCACACCCTTGGTCCTGAAGGTATCATCCACCCTGGATTCCCTGTACCTCCAGCCCTCATATGTACCAGTGTACAGCCTCTGTCCTATCCAGCCCTGCAAGCTAGAATTCGGATCATGGTAGTTGGTGGGAGGAAGCATCCAGGATCTGGGGGAAAGCTGTGTTCTTCATCGATACTACCTCACACCCTAATTAACCCATCTCCTCTCCTAAACCCCTCTATGAGGGGATCTCCATTGGCCGACACTTGGGCCTTGGGTCTCCACTCTGCACTTCCCCCTTCATTTAATATGATATATATATACATATATACATATACACATATATACACATACATACACACACTTATATCTTTTTTTTTTTGCATGATGCCTTATACCTGGTCCCTTGGGCACCTCGTGATCGCACTGGCCGGTGTGCTTCTTCCATGTGGGCTTATTTGCCCCTCACTTCTAACTTTCCTCCTCCAACCAATTATTTTACATTTCAATTTATAAATCACCTTCTCTAGGCAATGTGTTCTCACAGACGCTATATTTTTATTATCACGGAAGATATCACAATACACACCTGTGCATTTGTGTTTCATATTGTTACCTCCAACACAGATGCCGGCCCTGGAGGAGAAGAGCCAATTCACTAACTCCAAGTTAGCAGGGAAAAGAGAAGTTTATTAGGAGGTGACATCATGGGGGAGACACACAGCACCACACGATAGCTGATGGAGTCCCCCTTGTGCTCTTAATATAGCAGGATTATATATATTTTTTCTTTGAAATTCACATGCTGGGAAAGTCACATACAGACATCTTAGATGAACTTAGTTTTCAGGATTCTCACAGAATTTAATTATTGATCATCAGTAAGAAGACAGCAGTTTCAGGAAGACATTGTTAATTAACCAGATAGCGGGAATTAGCTTTTTGAAATGATTCTGAGAGTTATATGGAGGCTTATTCAAGAAACACCATGTTTACCTCTGGTAAATGCAGAAATTTATAAACACTCCAAAAAGACACTGGGGGAGGTCATGGCTTAAATTAGGCCAGCTACAGTAAGTAAGTAGTAAACTAGCTTACAGGATTCTTCTGCATTGATTATTCTGGGAAGGCAAGTACCATATCTGTTTTTTACATTCACAGTCCTACGCTGATGCCTGGTAGTACTCAACAAATATTAGATGGTGCTAAGTCTAATATTAGGAAATTGGTCCAAAAATTAATTCCAAATTTAAATCAATTCACTCTAAAAGTTAACTGTAGGCCAGAAAGACTTTAAGTTGAGACTGTGGCCAAATCAGAAGCTCAATGATGGAGAATCACTGACACCATCATCAAAACAGAGGCATTTCTTAGGGGACTAAAGTTGACTCGAATATATACTGTTTCTTAGATACACCACGCTTTGATTGCCAAGACCCACATCTCCACCTTTTTACTCAAAAGCTAACATTTATTTTCTATTTAATGTTTTATCTTGGAATCAAATGTTTACTTTCTATCTAAGTTTAACTGTGATTATTGATCTGATCTAACTAGGCTATAGTCTGGCCTCTCTAAGGTAATGAAAAAAAGGGGGGGGGACGTTTCAATGTCTGTAATTCTTGTCTGCTTAGAAGACAGACATGACAGCTAAACTTTTTTTAAATCCCTATAGTGTCCTCTTGGGCTTCACTGGCCCCTGTAGCCAGACCCATTTTATTTGTAATGGAGATTTTTGCATAGCTTGTGCAAGCTTTGCTAATCCTTCTGTAAGAAAGATAGCCTTGGGGCACTCAGGTTAACATGCAGAGTTTCTACACATTTTGCCAGTGTCTCTTACTATTTGTTTAAGAACTCATGACATATAACAGTGAACACTAAAGCATTTGAATTTTCTAGGAAATCTCATTGTAGAGGAAGAACATCCAGCTATCTTGAAGATATGGTTGCTGTAAATAAAATACAAGAACACGCAAAAGGCAGCTGGACAATCTGCAAAGAGAGGAATGATCTATACGTTTGTGAACTCAAAAGTTTTTTATTGTCAGCTATCTATGAGTTGTAATATTGAAATATGTTATAGACAAAATATTGAACTATGTAAGAAGCACCGAAAGGAGATTGAAAGAGTACAGAGTCGCTGAACAAAAATAATTGGTTGCGTTCAATCATTTCAGGAGGCAGAATCTGATCAAAACCAATCGTATTGAGAGGAGACGTCTAATCTGCACTGAGGCACTGGCCAAAAAGACAAGGTTCCAGGAATTGACCTAATATGAACTGAGATATTTCAACAGACTGATGCAAAGCTAGAAGTGGTCACTTGTCTATGCTGAGAACCTTGGACAACAGCTACCTAGCCAAATGTCTGAAAGAGATCCATGTTGGTCCCCTTCCTAAGAAAGTGAATCCAGTGGAATGCAGAAGTTATCAAACAATATTAATATCACATGCAACTGTACTGAAGATCATTCAACAAGAGTATGCCAGATTCAAAGGAGGTCATGGAACAAGAAATATCATTACCGATGTCAGATAGATCTTGGCTGAAAACAGGGACGATCAGAAATACATTTTATCTGTGCTTTACTAAGCAAAGAGCGCCCCATGGCGTAGTGGATTATGTGTTAGACTAATCAAGGTCAGCAGTTCTAAATGTTGTAAGCAGGTCATGGAATAAACAATGAGCGGGGACCTGTTAGGGAGCTAGAGGCAGAAACCAGGAGTTGTCCCTTTACATGGCAAAGCCTCCCTCCCCCCTTTAGAGGAAGTTGGAAACCAATAAAGGCTAGAGGGTATGCACGAATTCAGGCCTTTGTGAGAGGAAGCCAATACACCTGGTTGGGACCCAATCAAGACCAGGTGGGCTTTGTTTAGCCAATGAGGTCAAACAGTACCCTCAACCATGCCTCCCAAAGGAGGGCCCTGAAGACCCAGAGTCTGAAGCCCACCTGCCTCCTTTTCCAGCTGCTTCTCCCATGCTGTGGTTTCTCCTGCCTCAAGTCTCCACCTGAGGGTGTGAAGTGCCCTGTGGGTACCTGTGTACAACCTGAAACTACATCTATCCTTTATAAAAACCCACTTAGATCACAAACCAGACTTCAGTGTGAATTCTTTCTCATGCAAAGCCACCGTCAGAGGCATTTCTCACTCAGGAAATCTAAGAGACCAAGGATAGTCTAAGAGGTTTATTGGGTCCAAACCCAGACTCAGCGCTGAGGGACCACACCAGACTCGGTTGAGTACTGGTTGTGGACCCTGAGCTTCTACCAGGGACAAGCTTTTATAGGAATACAGTGTGCTGGGTGACACAGAAACAATGTGACATTTTGCATTATCTTTTAGCTTGTACCAGCGTGTGGTTTTGCTAAGAAACTGCAGGGGACAGAAGCAGAGCATTTGGCAGTTAAGCTGCCCTTTACACAAGCTTGGGGTCATCCTGGTTTCTTCTGCTTTATTGCAAACCTACAACAACTGCAACTTCTTTATCAGTGGTTCTCAACCTTCCTAATGCCATGCCCCTTCAATGCAGTTCCTCATGTTGTGATGACCACCCCCCCCACCATAAAATCATTTTCCTTGCTACTTCATCACTGTAATTTTGTGAATGTTATGAATCGGGCGACCCTGTGAAAGGGTTGTTCAACCCCTAAAGGGGTCACGGCCAACAGGTTGAGACCACTGACCTAGAACAATTTCAACTTCCTTATTACCTAGAACAATTTCAACTTCCTCCTCACGTTCCTCGTCACACTAACCCTCTGGAGGAAGAGGAGTTGAGCTCGCACAAAGAGCTACAGTCTTAGAAACCCACAGGGGCAGTTCTCGTCTCTCCTGTAGGATCACAGTGAGTGGGAATCAACTTAATGGCAGTGAATTTGTTTTGTTTTCACATTTATGATGCAAAATCATTAGACTGTGCAAATAACAACAAATTATGAATACAATGAAAAGAATGGGAGTTTTAGAACAGTTAATTGTGCTCTTGTGCAACCTGTCCATAGAACAGAGAAAGGGGACGATGTCAGGTTTATTTTAGAGTACAAAGGAGACCTCTGATCTCAAATATAAAAACACTTATTAAGTATTAAATGGTGGGGGGTGGGGCAGGATAACCCATCATTTGGATGAGAGAGACTTTGGGCACCAGATCATAATGGTATCTAAGGGCCAGAGGGCAAAGATATTCATACAAAAGCATGATAAGCTGCAGATCCAGACATCCCAGTTACAGGTGGGACTACGGAAGCATAAAAGGAACTATGATTGGGACATGTACATTATGTTAGGAGAGTTTCTTAGATAGGTCCAGAGCCTCTGACCAAGCCATGACTTTGCAGTCCTAGTATGGCATCTCCATCAAAGACATACCCGAACAAGCTGCTAAAGGAGGGCTGTTTATGGGAATTGAGATAATCCACTTTCTAATGAGTTTACCTGCTGACAAACTATTCATAGTCCTGGTATATGGTCCAAAGGAATTCGGTGGAAGCTTAATCCATATGGGGACTCTGCAAATAGATTTTGTGCTTTCCCTGATTTCTGAAAACTTAGGCTTCTATACAGGCCTAAAATCAGGAAAGGTGTGGGTCAGGTTTGGATTCTCTCACCATAACGTCTCAATTTGTAAATTAAGAAAGTAACTTTCGAAGCTGTGCAATCAGTATGAAGATGAACTCTGAATCAGGACTGGAGGAAGACTCATGAACAACTTTTGATATGCAGAAGACACCTTGTGATATGCAGATATACTCTTACTGAAGGAAAGTGTTATGTAGAGGACTTGAAGCACCTACTGATGAAATCCAAGAGCACACCTTGGATTATATCTCAACATAAAGCAAATAAAACTTCTCATAACTGGACAAATAAGACTTGTCATAATAGATTGAGGAAAATATTGACGTTATCAAGGATTTCAGCTGTTGATTTGGATCAACAACTCCTATGCAAGCAACAGTCAAATAATCAAAACATATTGCATTGGGAAGATCTGTTACACAAGACCTCTTTCACCTCTTTAAAGTGTCAAAAAGCAGAGACATCACTTTGAGGACTGTGGGTCTCACCCAACCCTTGCATTCTATATATTTTTTTTTTCTTATACATATGAAAACTTAATAATGAATAAAGAAAACCAAAGTAGAATTGATATATTTGAATGATGATGTTTCCATGAACACATTTTTCCTAAAAGCACAACCAGAATACTCCTTGGAAGCAAGGATGGCAAGGAATGCACTTTGAACATGTTGTCAAGAGGAGCCAGTCTCTGGAAAGGACATCAAATCTGGAAAAGTAGCGAGTCAGCCAAAAAAGAGGAAGCCACTCAACGGGATGGATGGATCAGATTGAGTAGACGTGGAAACAGTGCTAGAAGCTAGCTCCTCTGAACTCCTTACTCTTCATTCAATTTGTCCTCTAATAGACTAATTTCATAGGCTTATATTATGATTGCTTTCTCTGCATCTACCGTCTATGTTTCCTGAAACATCTCACTTGGGAGCGCTCTTTTCTAAAATTATTAAGGCTCAAGTTTGATAATGGAATCTCATGGACGGGCAGACCACAGGCTGTGACTGGCTAATGTTGGGGGACAAAACCTAGCTCCTTGTTTTGGGCACAGACAACTTTTTGGTGAACTCTGTAGAGTAGAAACTCTGGAGTTCTTTTGACAAAAGAAAGTAGCTGAACTAGTCCAAACTGCTGCTGGGTTCAGCAAAATCAAATAAAGACTTTTAACAATGTGTATCTTTGAGTCTTTAAAGACTCAACGTGATTAGGGAGATGTTTTCTCTGAGATCAAGCTGGAAGAATGTAGATAAACTATATCTCAAGGTCCCCCAATACGTTTTATACCAGATAACCTCAAGAAATCTTTCTTCCACGGTCAAGATACAGAAACAATGTCTGATGAAAAAGACCTTGGCCCTAATCTTATCTCAGTTTCTCTGACAAGGAAAGGCTTCACTGAAGGAGTGATTTTAAAGAAACAGCCTGGAGCCAATTCCTTCAGTCCTATCCTATTTTTATCTATGTTTGTAGTCCCCACCAAATGAAGTAACTTGGGTTCTTTCTTTTAACTCCTTAAATATGTGTCCACTAGTCATCTGTTTGGGATTTACCTGTTTTACTTCAGCAGACTCAATTTTCCCCCATTCAAATGATTCCTATATTTCCAATTATTTTACTGTAAACAAACTTGGAGGTTTTCCTCTGTGACATTGCATATGTCACAACCTGCATTCCCAAACCTTGGTGCAAACTAATACTAGACTTCACCGAGCACTGCATCCTTTCTCAAAAGTTGCCTCCTTGCCACTTCTGCTTTGCACCTTCCCTCCCAGGATCTTCCGTAAGGGTGCTCTCACAGTAAATCCCATAGAGGAATTACTTTGGCTCTAGGGTATTCCATGCAAAACAGCCCCTGACAAATGATCTCTTCCCCTGTTTCCACAACTTCCCCAGCATCCCTGGTGAGCTTGTTCCTCACCCTGCATAGACTCTCTGGCAGTTCTACCAAAACAGATAGGCCTAACACTGAAGTTCAAACATACAGATCCCACCAAGTAGGTTCTCTTGGCAAGGTGCAGAGGGCAGGGGTGTCTTTGTGAAAATGCCTCATGATTCTTGCCCCCAGATGTCAGAACTATTAATTACAGACATATCTCTGAATGCCTGGAGATATTTGCTCTATCTCTGTCACCGTTTTTCATTTTAAATCACTTAGCACTTTGTATTTGATCTTGATAACTTTCAACTCCTAAGAAAGATCTTCTCAAGTTCCAAGACCAGTCTTACTCCTAACTGTATCCCTGACATTTACAAAGAAGGTTTATCACCATCTAGACCCCATCCTTCCCAGCAATGCCTCACTGGTCTACATTGTTGCCCAATCAGTTTTGACTACTAAAAAAAATAAACCCTCAAAACTCATCTCCATTGAGTAGACTCCCAGTGACCCTACAGGACAGGGTAGAATGCCTCATCTTTCCCCCATGGAGCAGCTGGTGGTTTTAAACATCAGAACTTGAAGTTAGCAGCCCAACTTGTAACCCACTATGCAACCAGCACTCCTCTTGTTTGTTTGTTTGTTTATTAAATGTTTTATTAGGGGCTCATACAACTCTTATCACAATCCATACATACATCAATTGTGTAAAGCACATCTGTACATTCATTTCCCTCATAATTTTCAAATCATTTGCTCTCTACTTAAGACCTTGGCATCAAGTCCTCTTTTGTTTCCCCTCACTCCCTGCTTCCCCCTCTCTCATGAGCCCTCGATAATTTTTTTCTCCCCCCTCCTGCCTCTCGAGCCCTTGATAATTTATAAATTATTATTTTGTCATATCTTTCCCTGTCTGACATCTCCCTTCACCCCCTTTTCTGTTGTCCATCCCCCAGGGAGGAGGTCACATATAGATCCTTGGAATCGTTCCCTCTTTCCAACCCACTCTTCCTCTACCCGGCCAGTATCGCCACTCACACACCTGGTCCTGAAGGTATCATCCGCCCTGGATTCCCTGTGCCTCCAGCTCCTATCTGCACCAGTGTACATCCTCTGCTCTATCCAGACTTGCAAGGTAGAATTCAGATCATGATAGTCGGGGGGCAGGGGTGGGGTGGACGAGGAAGCATTTAGGAACTGGAGGAAAGCTGTATTCTTCACCGGCACTACATCGTACCCTGACTGACTCATCTCCTCCCCTAGACCTCTCTGCAAAGGGATCTCCAATGGCCGACAAATGGGCTTTGGGTCTCCACTCTGCACTTCCCCCTTCATTCACTATGGTAAGATTTTTTTGTTCTGATGATGACTTATACCTGATCCCTTCGCCACCTCGTGATCAACCAGGCTGGTGTGCTTCTTACATGTGGGCTTTTTTACTTCTTAGCTAGATGGCCACATGTTTACCTTCAAGCCTTTAAGACCTCAGAAGCTATACCTTTTGATAGCTGGGCACCACCAGCTTCCTTCGCCACATTTGCTTATGCACCCGTTTGTCCTCAGCAAACGTATCATGGAGTTGTGCACCCAATATGATTTTTTTGTTTTTGATGCCTGATAACGGATTCCTTTGGAACCTCGTGATCACACAGGCTGGTGTATGCTTCCATGTGAGCTTTGTTGCTTCTGAGCTAGATGGCCGCTTGTTTATCTTCAAGCCTTTAAGACCCCAGAAGCTATAACTTTTGATAGCCGGGCACCATCAGCTTTCTTCACCACATTTGCTTATTCACCTGCGTTTTCTTCAGTGGTTGTGTCGGGAGGGAGAGCATCATAGAATGCCAATTTAATAGAAGGAAGTATTCTTGCATTGAGGGAGTACTTGAGTGGAGGTCCAATGTCCTTCCACCACCTTAATACTAAACCTATAAATATAGGCACATAGATCTATTTCCCCATAGATATATTTATATATGTGTACATGTCTTCATCTAGAACTCTATAAATACCATTTGCCTCCCAGCTCTTTCCTCCATTTCCCTTGACTTTCCTCCTGTCCCACTATCACGCTCCGTCCCCACCTGGGTTTCAGCAATACCTCTTCATTGTATTACCCTTGCTCATGCCCTACCAGGCCTCCCACACCCTCCTCACCACCAATTTGGATCACTTGTTGTTCCCTTATCCCTCGGTTTGTTATCACCACTCCCTTACCCTCCGCCTCCCCCTATCGCACCCCTCACCCCCACCCCATCCGGAACTGTGGGTCCTGTTGTTTTTCTTCCAGATTGTTCATCCAGCCTATCTTATTTGGCAGACCTGCAGAGATAATAACATGCACAAAAACAAGACAGAGAAAAACCAAGCAACAATAAACAACAAAACAACAACACACCACTGACAAAGAACAAAACAAAACACAACAAGAAAGAAAAGCTTGTATTTAGTTCAAGGACTATTTGTTGGCCTTTAGGAGTGTTTTCCAGTCCAGTCTGTTGGGGCACCACGCCCTGGACCCAAAGTCCACTTTCAGCATTCCCTGGGGACCTCGCCGCTCCATTCCCTTGCTGTTCCACTGCACTCCCCCAGTGCTTTGCCTCGGTGTGGTGGGATCAGGTCAGGCGCAGTTCCCACACTGTGTCTCCAGTGCTGTCCCATGCAGGACCATGAGTCAGTGCGGGACGTCATGTCTCATAGTGGGGCTGGCCATGTGGTCCTCTCTGTGGACTGGCTGCTCTAATTGGGGTCATCGTCCTCAGGGCCTGGTGGGCCAAGATGTGCTCCGCTCTCTCCTCTTCTCCTTTCATCTGCTCACGTGTGCTCCGATCAGATATGTCCCTCTCCCTGAGCTGCAGATTCAATGCCGTCCTTTGAAATAAATTCTGGGAGGAGGGGCAGGCATCCACTTAGTATTTGGTACTGGGGCCAGCCCCCCAGTTCTCTCCACTGGTTCCCTGCTCCACGCCGGAATGTTGCATTCACACCTTGGGGCACTGGGTTGAAGTCTGGCAGTCCTCTTGACTAGTAAATACTCACTGCCATCAAGTCGATTCCAAGTCATAATGACCCAATGGGACCGCGTATAACTGTCCTTATGGGTTTCCTAGACTGCCGCTCTCTATGGGAGTAGAAAGTCTGGTCTTTCTCCCAGGAGCAGACAGCCAATGCTTTCTCCTATGGAAAGCTGGTGGGTTAGAACCACTGACTTTATGGTTAGTGACTCAGCACTTAACCCCTGACCTTTCCGATGAAAACCTCTTGTATTCATTCGAATTCTGGCCCAAAGGAGAGTAGAGGACTGACCTATGGGTTTCCAAGGCTGTAAGTACCTTACAAATGATTGCCTTATCTTTCCCTGCTGGATTCAAACGGCTGACTCCTCAGCTAGCGGTCAAACGTAACCACTGCCCGGCCAAGCCCTTGAATTCAGGCCAGAATATCGGCTTCAGAAGTCAACCGTGAGTTTTGCACTGGGATCGAATAAGAGTTTGTGTTTTCCTGTTAATCATACCTGCGAGGTAATTGAGGTATTTATTAGTGTTGTCAGTTTCCATTCCGTGGTCTGTCAACTCCTAAACGGTGAAGTGAACTCTCCTCGGTGCTTTGGCACCATGGTGAGTTGCAGATTGAGCTATTATGATTCATAAAGTTTTCATTGGTTGCTATTTTAGAAGCAGACCACCAGACCTGTCTTCCAAGTTCATTGTAATCTGGGGGCTCCTCTAAAACAGCACTGACAGGGGGACGGTGGCTGCACATGAAGTGCCCTCGCTAGCAATCTAAGTAATTCCTCTGAGTAAATCCAAGTGACAGCAACCCTACTGGACAGGAAGGAGCCCTGGGCGGAGGTGGCTTGGTGTTGGGCCGCTAGTCTGAAAGGTGAGCATTTGAAACCTACCAGGTGCCTCTGAGAGAACAATAAGGCTTGCTTTCCACTTCTGTGAAGATTTGTCGTCTCAGAAACCATAATATGGTGGCTATGAGTGCACTGAACTAGATGGTGGGTTTGGGTTTTGTTTTTATTGTTGTTGTTTGGTATAAGAGAGAGGTATTTCTGATGACAAAATGGTGAAGTGATCCGAAGCTATCCCACTACCTGCTCCACAGAAAAAGGTTGTGGCCGTCTGCTCCCATAACGATTTACAGCCGTGGACGCCCTATGAGGCAGTTCTACTCTGTTCTATTGGGTTACTAAGACCCAATAGGGGTTTGTTTCTGGGGTTTGTGGTTTGTTTGTTGTGGGTTATGCAATAGAGGCGGGCTGCCAGAGGGCGTCCTAGCTATGGGATCATCTTGTTTGAAACAATTCCCCAGGGCTTTTCTGCCCCAGCACAGCTTGGTGAGTTCAAACCCCACTTTTGATTAGGAGCAAGCATTTTGACGCGGGTGCCAGCAGAGCAAGGGAAGTTAAGAGGACAGAGAAATTAGTGATGACTAATGACATGAAGGAAACAATGAAAAAAGAGCTCTTTCATTCCACTGATATCTCAACATCCCAGGATGCTGAAGGGCTCCCCATATGTATCAGGTTTTCAGTTCTTAGTTTTCAAACGTGTAATTTATACAGCTGCAAAAGAAAAAAATGCACCGCATGAATATTCATGTGTGTATTTCTGTGATATTGCATCCATCAGCACAATATTACCTTTCCTCCTGGATTTAAAATGTACACCATTGCACCTCAGAATAATGAATCGAAATGAATTGGTGTCAGATAAATGGCTCTTTTATTCTTTATTAGTTTTCCTTTTGTGGTCTTATACACAGGGACACAAAGAAGTACTGCAGGTGGGGGCAGTGGTGAAGGGGTTAGCTGTTAACTGAAAGATTGGCAGCTCACACCCTCCAGCCTTCACTGGGAAAACCTGTGGTAGTCTACTTTTGCCATGTTTTTGCAGCTTTGAAAACTCTATGGGGCAGATCGACTCTTGCCTATTGATTCACTGATTATAGAATCAATGTTAGTAGTGGGTTTTGTTTGATGCTAAGAGCAGAGTTCACGGAGTTGTTTTAAAAATAGTTGTATTTTTTTAATAGAATACTTTTTCAGGTGTTATTTAAAATTTTTTTTAAAGAATCAGGTTAAATCTTCTAAGGCATTGCTGTTATCCATAAGCTACCTTTAATGTGTTCCATTCAAGTCCTCAATTCTGTGAATTATTCAGAATGACCTATTAACCACTCTCAAACTTTTGACCCAGTAAAATTCAAAATATAGATGAAAGTTTGACCTCTTTTATCAACATGTCAAAATCTCTGGGCCTCTCACCATAAATTCATTTGCTAATGCTTTTCTGTTTGCTTCTACCTAGCCTCCAATTCTCGTAGGACTCTATCCTTCACATCCTCGGTATACTATGTGTTTTGGGCTGAATTCTCTAAAGAATAAAAGCAGCGAAGCTCATAAATGTATCTTTTAAGATATTCATCTCAAAGGGCTCATATGTTTGTAGAAGTTGGAAAATTCCAAGTGCGTGGGAGAGATGTTAGGCTGGAGACTTCTCCTGACTCACATTTCATCAGAGGGTGACCAACACAAAATTGGCAGGCTATCCAGCAAGTTGGTGGCTGCAGGGATGAATGAATGCAAGGTTGGAAGATAGGATACTAGCTGCTGTCTCACAGGCTGCAGAAATTAAGGAATCCCAGGATCATTAGATAATAATATGGCAGGCTGCTGGCTCAAGTCCAAATACCCGGAGTGCCGATGAAGATGGGCCATATATGAGATCGAGTGAAAAGCAAGAGAGTTTTGCCAGAATGTCCATATTTGTACTAGAATAAGGATAAACCCAAGGAAACTTCCTTTCAATTGCCTGGCTGCTGACAGATCTCCTCAGGGGGATGAAGAAATGGCATGGGGGCCAGGTCCGTTCTCCTCCATCTCCACAAGGGGAAAGGAGACTGCAACTCTACGTCTGCCCAGGAATCGTGCCTATGAAGCAGAGGTCAGACTTGCCACCACTCCCCATCCTTCTTTATCCTATTCTGGCCCCAACTATCCCTCCATGGCAATCTACTTCTTCTCTACTAGCTTTACACGCTATGTGGCAATGGCCACACAGAACTCACAGACAATAGCCACAATGCCAGAGTTTAATAGGTCAAGCTGGGAACGTGTTCTCAGGCATGGTAACTGATCAGGATCAGAGAGCATTATAAAGATACAGGCCTCTTATCCGCAGCAGCTCCTCTTCTACGATGGGCTGTCAGGCACCTCTCTGACGCCTCTCGACCTCTGTTTGCCTCATGCAAGTGTTACAAAACTGCTTTTGTGCTGAGCAAAATGCCCCAAGGACTCCCCACTATGCAGCAAGCCTCCTCCCTGAAGGCATTCAGCCTTACTCATGCCAGGGCCTGGGAAGCCAACTGTTCTGTCTCCTGCTCTTAGCTGTAACACCTCTGCCTCATCTCATTGTCTCGCTGTGGCTCCATGCTGTGACCTCTGGTGCCTCTGGGGCTTAGATCACTTCAGGTAGTGATTTTGCACACACTACTGGTGGTTCTTTTTTCTTGGTGGCCACAGGATTCCCTTTGCTCCTGCTTCTGATGTGACTCACCCAAATGTTGTAATTCCCACCACATGACTGGTTGGGAACCTGCAAAGATGGTCACGCTAACTCAGAGATTGGTCAACACTGGTCAGTTGGTCAGTTAGCATCTTCTGCCCCCAGTTCACCTGTTCTGTCTCCCACAGCACTTGTTACTGTGGGGTACCAGCACCCCAAATCAAACAGGTCCAAGGGGCTATTGTGTATTTGATGGGTAAAATTAAAGAGGCATCAGACAAGATATGGCATGCAATTGCTCACCTCATGAACGGTCATGATCTCGGCAGCCAGATCCTCACACACACAGAGAATATATTTCCAATTACAGCTTATATACATTTGGGGGGATGTATAAGCCTCCTAATTACATCATAGCAGGAAGGGCTTGTACCATAGGCATACATGCAATAGAAGGGGGAGCTGCTAGGGGTACAAAAGTGACAAGATGGGCAGACCCTAGATTCAAGATGGCAGCCTAACGCTGCTCTTCCTTGAGTTGGCTTGACCCTGTCGTTGGGCTCTCCATCAGGGGACTAACCCACTATTTTTATCAGAAGGGAGTGGGCCCTACTTATGGTGGGACAGAAGATAGAGTCTGATTGCTCTAGATAGCTGATAACCTCAGAGAAATAACCTTTAAGCAGCTGGCCTCTAAGCGTACAGACTTTGACCATGTGTTAGCAAGCAGCGTCTTAGGCTTGGCAATATAATGTGAGGAGCAAGCTGGGGAAAACCCTTCTGTGTTCCACAGTAATCTTTTAGCCAGCTTCCATAATTCATTGCGACGGCACACATGAATATGCAGAGGAGGACTGTACTACACACAGTTTTACAGGCTGTGATCCAGGGGCCCTCAAACTTTTTAAACAGGGGGCCAGTTCACTGTCCCTTGGACCGTTGAAGGGCCGGACTATAGTTAAAAAAAAAAAACTCTGAACAAATTCCTGTGCACACTGCACATATCTGATTTTGAAGTAAAAAACAAAACGGGCAAAAACATCCAGCGGGTCAGATAAATGTCTTCGGCGGGCCACCCGCATAGTTTGGGGACCCCTGCAGAGTGTGATCTTTCAGGAGACATCTCTGGGTGGCTTTGAAACATCAACCTTCCAGGTAGTAGTCCAGCACTCAACTCTGTTTCTTTGTGCCACTCAGAGACTTCTTTGGGAGCAACAGCTACCAAAAGGAGAAATCTGAATGTATGAATATATAATGTGTGCTTAGAATAGTAATTAGCAACATAGAATGAGCTTAGAATGCTTAGGATAGTACTTAGGAACACAGTACTTAGCAATATGTGGAGCAGCAATTCCGAGGTGCTCTGGCCATATGTTATCTATAACTTCTGATTCTTAACTCTCTGGAGATAGCTGCTACCCATTTCTGAGTTTCATTTTCAACACTTTTCTACCCTTTTCTACTCATTCTGGACACTCTAATAACCTTAAAGCACATTGCCTTTACTTAATTAGGCCAGCGTTGAGTACGCTTGCTTGCACACCTGATAACTCTGAAACAGTACATGGAGCTGTTGTCAGAATGAAATGAGACCATTCACAGTAAGCAAACAATGCTAAATCAATATTAATTATCTCTCCTCCTGTGGAGGGGTGATGAAGGGCAGTGAATTATTTAAAGTGACTCTTCTATCCATAGTCTTTGTAACTCCCTCAAAATGTTATGTCCTGCTAGGTCTGGATAAGAGAAGGTGTGACTTCTTGTTAGCAGGACTTACTGTGATTGTCATCCTGCTGGGTATAAATTGGTAAAACGAAGCATTTCAGAAGCCAGAGTGCAGAGATTTCACCTCCAGCAAGAGTCAGGATTATAGCACGACTTCCAGAACACAAGATCCTTCACAGTGAGCATCTTTGCTCCAGGAAGACAACTTTGACACCAGAGAGGTGGCAGAGGGGCAGGAGCACCAGAACCAGGAGCAGAAACATGGAGCAGAGTGGTAGACACGCCACAGCTCCTGAGTAAATCGCGCCGAGTGCTCTTGGGGTTTCCAGGAGACAGCATCAATGCACTGGCAACTCATAGCAACAACCGCTCCCAGTGGTCGAAAGCTTCACATGGGCAGAAACCATGTGTTTTGTTCACTAATGTATACCTCGTTCCAAGAACAGTGGTTAACACAGAAGATGAGATAGATAGTATGATCCCCATTTTTCACATTAAAAAATTGAGGCAGGAGATTTTTTCAGCTGAGGTTGGTAAATAGTAGAGTTAGGATTCAAACATACATGTTGTGTCTGGAATCTGTGCCTTGAACCATCATCAGTTTGTCTTTCTTGAAATATATATCTCCCATTTGTTAAAAAAATAAAAAAGATTGGGTTTATGATCACCAGGTCACTGAATTTATTCCATTGAGAAAGTAATAATTCCTCCAAAGGAAACCAGGCTATTTCAAATACCCCAAACTGGGAAGCTAAATGTGTTAGTCCTGGTAGACTAGAGAAGTGATTCTCAGACTTCCTAATGCCCCAACCCTTTAATAAGCAGATCTTTATGTTGTGGTGACCCCCCAACCATAACATTATTTTTGTTGCTACTTCGTAACTGTAATTTTGCTGGTGTTATGAATCAGGCGACCCCTGTGAAAGGGACATTGGTCCCTCAAAGGGGTCATGACCTGCAGACTGAGAACCACTGGACTAGAGAAATAAATTCATGGTCATTCGTATGTATATAAGAAAGAGGTTTATAAAAGAAAAGGGAAAAAAAAGAAAGAAAAGGATTATGGCAAAGAATGTACAGATGTGCTTTATACAATTGATGTATGTATATGTATGGACTGTGATAAGAGTTGTATGAGCTCCTAATAAAACGTTTAAAAAAAAAAAAGAAAACCAGACACCTCGAAATTGGACCAATAGGTAACATCATGATAAACAGAGAAAAGGTTGAAGTTGTCACATAATTTTTATCTTGCTTGGATCCACAATCAATGCTCATGGTAGCAGCAGTCAAGAGATCAAAAGGCGAGGTGCATTAGGTAAATCGGCTGCTCAAGACCTTCTTTAAAATATTGAAGAGCAAAAAAAAACAAACAAAAAAAAATATTAAAGAGCAAGGTGGTTACTTTGAGGTCTGGGTGTGCTCAACCAAAGCTATGGTATTTTAAATTGCCTGGCATGCATACAAAGTTAGACAATGAAGGAGGAAGGTCAAAGAAGAATCAATGCCTTTGAATTTGGGTGCTGGAGAAGAATATTGAAAGTACCATGACCTGATGCCAGGGGTTTAGGTGGAGAGCAAATGTCTTGAGAAGGATGAGGGCAATGAATGTACAGATGTGCTTTACACATTTGATGTATGTATGGATTGTGATAAGAGTTGTATGAGCCCCTAATAAAATGATGAAAACAAACAAACAAAATAAAAAGAAAGAGGTTTATATACAAGAGTAATTTAATATTGAGAAAACATCCCAGTCTAGTCCAACTCAAGCCCATAAGTCTGATAGGAGTCCATTAAATCCCTCTTCTGATTGTTGCAGCCACATGCAATGATGTAGAATGCAGGGAGATCACAAGCCAGTGGATAGAAAGTCTTTGGATCCAGTGGCATTGTAAGCATCTCAGCACTGGCAGGGATCTCTACAAGCTCCAGATTCAGAGGTCTGGTTGCAGGTAGATCCATGTGGCTTCTCCAGCTCAGGGCACTAGGTACTTCCATATGTCTTGTCAGCTGCAATGTCTTCCAGGGAGTGGATAGAGAGTGTCTGTCTCCTGCCTCCAAGAAGGGATACAAGATTTCCCAGAATTCTCAGGAGAAGACCATACCCACAAAGAGGCCTCATTAGCTGTGATCCGATTGACAGACTAGACTCGACCCTTCACCTTTAATCCTCTCAAATCCCCAATTGATATCAGATTATGTAACTACCACACTAAAGAGCAACAAGTATCTTCTTAAAATAGCCTCCATGGTGGAAAAGATTATCATCTCCATTTTTCAAATAAAGAAAACTGAGGAACCAGAAGTTTATTATAATTTTTGTTTTTATAATAAAAAATAAGGTTTCAAGAAATTAATTAGTGAAACAGAGCAGCAAGGGGAGCAAAGCAATGAAGTCCCTGAGGAATTCTGAAAATAGGAATTGGGCAAGGGATGGGGGTGAGGGTGGGCAGGGCTTGGCACTGCATCAGACCTGATCAGCAAACATTCATAAGGGTCAGCAGACAGACCTGGAACTATTCATAGGCTATTTTTTGTTTTGTTTTGTGTTTCTTTTTTTCCCCTGTGTATCTTTATAAAATAGGCAGGATAAACAATCCTGAGGAGAAAAAAATGGAACAGTTCAGGGGGACAGGGAAGAGGAGGAAATGGGGAAAAAGGAGGGAGGAGCCAACAAACCCAGGGACACTGGAACAACAAGAGATCTAAAGTCGATGGCAAGGAGGGGCATAGAATGCCTGGTGGGGTTTCATCAAGTGCAATGTAGCAACAGGAAGTACAGAGAGCTCAATGCAGGTCAAACATGGTAGTGGGACAGGAGAAAAGTAAAAAAGGAAAGTAAAATAGAGGAAAGCACTAGGAGGCAAAGGACTTTTATAAAGGTATAAATACAGGCATGTACACATATTTATATATAATGATAGGGATGTAGGTCTAAGTACATATATTTATAGGTTAAGTATTAAAGGTAGCAGATAAACATTGAGCCTCTACTCAGGTATCACTCATTGCAAGAACACTTTGTTCTAATCACCATGCAATCTGGGAGGCTCACCTTCCCTGACATGATCACTGAAGTCAAAATGGGTGCATAAGCAAAGGTGGTGGAGAAAGCAGATGGTGCCTGGCTATTACAAGATAGCATGTGGGACCTTAAAGGCTTGAAGATAAACAAATGGCCATCTAGCAGGGAAACAACAGAGCCCACATGGAAGCACACCAACCCATGTGATCATGAGGTGTCAAAAGGATCAGGTATCAGAATACCCAAAACAAACAACAATTTCAATGCAAATAAGAGGGTTCAGAATGGAGACCCACAGCCCATCTATAGACAATTGGACATCCCCTCACAGGAGAGTGTGTTAGTCTGGGTAGACTAGAGAAACAAATTCATAGACACTCGTATGTATAAGAACGAGCTTTATATACAAGAGCAGTTGAATATAGAGAAAACATCCCAGCTCAGTCCAGATCAAGTCTATAAGTCTGATATTAGCCCATATGTCTGATACCAATCTATAAAGTCCTCTTCAGACTCACAAAACACATGCAATGATGCCAAATGCAGGACGATCACAGGCCAATGGGTTGGAAGTCTTCTGGACCCAGTGGCATTGTAAGCATCTCAGTGCTGACAGGGTTTTCTACGTGGCTTCTCCGGCTCCAGAGGTCTGGTTGCATCAGCATAGGTTCATGTGGCTTCTCCAGCTCCCAGGGAATAGCGCCACGTGTCTTGTCAGTAGAGAGTTGTCTCGGAGTGAGCTGAGAGGGAGAGAGCGAGGCTGCCTGCCACCTCCAAGGAGGAAATCCAGGAATTCCCAGAATTCTCCAGTGAAGGCCATGCCCACACAGGTACCTTATTGGCTATGATCTGATTGACAGAGTAGACTCCACCCCTTCACTCTTAATCCCATCAAATCCCAAATTGGCACCAGATTATGTAACTACTACAAAGAGTCACAAGGAAGGGACAAGCCAACCAGGGTGCAGTATAGCACCGACAAAACACACAACGTTCCTCTCATTCTTTAATGTTTCCTCCCCCCACCCACTATCATGACCACAGTTTCACCTTACAAATCCAGCTACACTAAAGCATGTACACTGGTGCAGATAAGAGCTCGTAATAACACAGGGAATCCAGGACAGATAAACCTCTCAGGACCAATAATGAGAGCAGGGCTACCATGAGGGTAGGAGGAAAGTTCTGGGAGAAGAGGGAGACAAAGGGAAGCAATTGCAATGATCTATCTATAACCATCCCCACTACCACCCAGAGGGACGAACACCAGAAACATGGGTGAAGGGAGAGCACAGATCATGTAAAATTTGAAAATAAAAATAATTTATAAATTATAGGGGGTTTATATGAATGGAAGGGTTGGAGAGGGAGGGAAAAAAAGAGGAGCTGATACCAAGAGCTCAAGTTCAAAGACAATGTTTTCATATGTACATATGAAACAACATATGTACAAATGTTCTTGATACAATTGATGTATGGATTGTTAAAGAGCTTTAAGGACCCCCCAGTAAAATGATTTATTAAAAAAAGAAACTAATCAGCTAGATTAAGATAACAGATTTTGTAAAAGTGATACAATGTATTATAAATTCCTTTCTCTTTTCCTATTTCTCCAATTCTCTACAGCTGATCTAGCTTCCAACTGTAAATTATTTATTTTACCTCCAGATTTTTCCATCTTTACTTCACTTCTACTAACTGTAGCATTATTTGGCGATCTGTTCTCCCCCTAATCTTGGCCACTAACTTCCCTCTAGTGAGCCCTTGTAATGCAGTGGTAATGTGTTGGGCTGCGGCCTTCACCTTCACGACTGGCAGTTTGAAATTAACAGGTAGTCTTGAAACACAGAGGGGGATCACTGAAAGTCAGCATTGATTCAAGAGCAGTGAGTTTTGCTTTGTTTTTTAACCTCCTTCTAGTCAAAACAAACCTACGTAGAATCTCTTGCCCAAAGACCTGCTCAACTTTCAATTGAAAAAAATTAATTGGTGTGCTAATTCAAGAATAGTTCATTACCCATATATCATATTTCCTATATAACATTTTCATTTTAAAACAGCTTTATGGAGACCAACTTCTTGATCCAAAAGCACTTTGATAATAGGAGATGAGAGATGAGGTACTAAAACTGATCTCTTCAAAAATATTGACTTTGGTCTTTTAGACCCTTTGAATTATTATTCTTTCTTTTAAAACACTAACTTGCCTATTAGAAATGGCCACTTCGATTGGCTCTATCTTCCTTCTTATAAACTGTGATGGGAAGCCAAATCTATTTTATGATCTCTTGTGTCAGTGAGGGAGTATTGATCTTCCAGTCAGCAGAAAAACCAACTTACAACCAGCATGCTACTTAATACTTAGAAAGGGAAACAGTGTTGGGAAGGACCGCTGAGTGAACCAACTAGCAATGCATGCCTTTTATCTCCACAGGCCAGGCATAATTCTAAGTGGTTGGTGGTTAGCCAGAATGCCCCTTAGAAGTGAGGATGGCGAGATTTCATCTCGTGTACTTTGGAACTCTCAGGAAGACTGGCCTCTGGAAAAGAACACCACGCTTGGTAGAGGGTCAGTAGGAAACAGGAAGATGCTTAAAGAGCTGGGTTGATGGAAGAGCCGCATCACACTGCATGTCTGGGCTCGAATATCACAATTGCGAGAATGGTGCCGACCCAGGCAGCGTTTGTTCTGTTTTGCATAAGGCCCCTATTCGTTGGCACTGGAGGGCACCTAGCAACGACAACAACAGTATCTATTAGCCTTCACAAAGAAGTAGAATATGCATACTGTCACTTTCACGCTACTATAAGGAAACAGAATAAATTGCTTCAGTAGGTGAGGCAATCAGAAATTGGTGTCCAGGCAACCTGTGTTCAGATCCTGTGCATCTTGGCAACCATGGCATCCTTTCCCTCCATTTAAAAAAATACCCTAACCATCATCTCCCATGACAACCACATGTGTTACACAGTATAACTGCTCCATAGGGTTTTCTTGGCTATAATCAAGACAAATCAATTGCCAGGCCTTTTCTACCATGGTACTACTGTGTGGGTTTGAACCACCAGCTTTTGGTTATCAGTTAAATACTGCTGGAATTGATTCAATGTCAACTAACAGTGGCAAATGTTATCTAGTTCTCACTCCTTCCCACCAGCATGATCCATTCCCTTATTACTGAGCATATTCATAACTACAAATCCACTGCTTTCTAATATCCTCTCTCAAGATAAGGGCTTGTTAGGAAATGGTCATTCTATAACATGCAGGCTGAGCTCTGTGTTACAAAGGAGGAGTGTTGCCTCCTGAAGGAACCCAAGGAATGTGCCTGGGTTTAGTTTTCCCTACAGCACACCTAACCTTTGAGGAAAAAAAGGAAACCACTATTATTTGTCTGGCAAAATACAGTGTCCACTCACTGCATTGGATAGGAAAAAGTCCCTACTGTACTTCCAGACAGATATGGTTTGGGCTTCGTGCTGGTGGTGATGGTGGTGGAGGTGGCTCAGAAAAGCTGGCTGTTACCGTGGCAGGAGCTGCAGAGCGATGAGCTTTTGAACATGGTAACAAGACAGTTCAAAGTTTTGAGTAAGAAAAAACTGTAGTTACAATAAATAGCAACGAAGGGCCATTTAACCTACTTTGGTTTCCCTATTGCATGAGGCCTAGTCAAACACCCCTTGCCACTCCATTCCTCTTTACCTCCTCGGACACCAGCCATTCCTCCCACACCATTCGACGTCTAGGCTGGGTTCCATTATTTCCCTCGAGGGCCAAACAGAGCGCTCAGACAATACGCCCATAGGCTACCACAAGTCGGGATCATCAAACCCTAATGATACAGACATCCGTCTTCTCAGTCAGCAGCCAAGTCTCTCTCTGCTTCTCAGCCTTCCAGTCACATGGCAGCCAAATCTCTACTCCTTAGTCTGTCAGCCCCTTGGCCTTCGCCCCCGTGCTCTGTCCCACAGTTCCCTAGTCTCAGGGCAGCTGAAGAGAAGGTGCCCCACAGCCTCGGCCCTGCTCCTCCTAATCTCCATGCCACAGTCCCCGAGGCAGCCAGTCTTGGTGGCCTCGACCACTTCTAACAGAGATGTTGAAAGGCTCTTTCAAAGGCCCAGAGGTTTCTCTCTCCGATGCTGCTTCACAGCTGGCTCATCCTTACACCTGGGGGACTGGCAATGAAAACTGACCGATCCCCTCTCTTAGTGCTACGCATGCCCTGCCTGCAAAGGCCCCATCATTTGGTGGGAGTTATGGTGGCTCAGGCTGCTGCTGGTGTTAGGTGCCATCAAGTGGGTCTGGACTCACAGCAACCCTACGTGCAACAGACCCGACCCTGCCTGCTCCTGGGCCGTCCTCCCGGCTGTTCTCCTGTGGGAGCTCCTCGGTGGAGTCCCTGTGTCGATCCATCTTCTTGAGGGCCCTCCTCGTTCCACTGCCGGCTGCTTTCCCCAGCACGATCTCCTTCTCCAGGAGGACTGTTCTCTCTGGACAATATGCCCAAATGTGAAGTGAAGTCTCACCATCCTTGCCTCTAAGGAGCATTCTGGTTTTACTTCCTCCAAGACAGGCTGCTTTGTTCTTTTGGCAGTCCATGGTGCTTTCAATGTTCTTCACCAGCACCAGACTTGGGGAGAAGAGCCATATTAGGAAAGTTCACTCCAACATAATAGCCACTTAGTTACTGGATGTCTGATTCTGCTTTGCCTACCTATAAAGCATGCCAGATGTACCAGAGGATTAATGTCCTTAGGCAGAACCTTTCATATATAAGTGACATGAGATGAGCTACATGTCGCCCAACTGTGGGATCACGGAGATGCATTTCTACACAGGCTCCAGAGAGTTTCCCAGCAAGTTCAAATGCTAACTGCCTACAAAGCAACAGACTGGATAATGGTGCCTTCCCTTCGTTGCCTCACTTCCACACCAGTAGAGTTCAAGTATCTTCTTCATCTCCCATTAAATTACTCACACTTGAAGCCTGTACTCAGGATCTTCTACTGATGAAAACTTTCTGTCCACTGTGTAAACTAGAGTTACTGAAATTTTCTATACTTCAGTTTCCACAGCCTCAAGGTGAAATTTCTACTGAATAAATAAATAAGAAGAATGAAAAAAAAAACAGCCTGAAGGTGTGCTCACTTGCTAAATTTGGGACAACTTTATCACCAAATAAATGATGACAGAAACAGATATGGCCTATTGAATAAGATAGACATCTGTGAACCCACAGTAATATTAATTAACCAACTAATTCAGTTATGAGGAGGAATAAAAAAGTACCTTACTAGCAAATGTGGAAGGAACAATGGAATTGAGGAATCACCATTCAACATCATAGTAATGAACATAAAGACCCAACACTAGGATGTATCAAAACCGAAGTGACCTGAACGCTGAAGACAAAATGGGTGCATAAGAAAATGTGGTGAAGAAAGCTGATGGTGCCCGGCTATCAAAAGATACAGCATCTGGGGTTTTAAAGGCTTGAAGATAAACAAGTGGCCATCTAACTCAGAAGCCGCAAAGCCCACATGGAAGAAGCACACCACCCTGTGTGATCAAGAGCTGTCAATGGGATCAGGTATCAGGCATCTAAGACCAAGAACACGATCATACCCAATGTGAATTGAGGGGAGGGGCATGGAGTGCAGACTCAATGCCCATCTGTAAACAATTGGACATTCCCTTACAGAGGGGTCACAGGGAAGAGAGGAGCCAGTCAGGGTGCAAGATAGCACTGATAAAACACACAACTTTCCTCTAGTTCTTTGGTGCTTCCTTCCCCCCACTATCATGACCTCAATTCTACCTTACAAATCGGAATAGACCAGAGCATGCACACTGCTACAGATAAGAGCCCTCAACACAGGGAATCCAGGATAGATAAGCCCCTCTGGGCCAACAATGAGAGTAGATACCAGGAGGTTTAGGGGAGAGTGAGGGAGAAAGGGGGAACTGAACACAAATATCGATCTATAACCCCCCACCAGGGGAACTAATAATGGAAAAGTGGGTGAAGGGCAATGGAGGACAATGTAAAATATGAAAATAATAGTCTATAACTTATCAAGGGTTTGTGAGTGAGGGCAGGCAGGGGAACAAATGGGGAGCAGATATCAGGGGCTCAAGAAGGAAGAGAATGCTTTGAAAATGATGATGGCAGTATATGTGCAAATGTGCTTGACACACTGGATGAACATATGGATTGTGATAAGAGATGTAAGAGCTCCCGATAACAGTATTAAAAAAAACTGAAGTGACCAGTGGTACACCATTAACTGGTGTAAGATACATTCATTAGGAGTCCCTTTATGGTACAAACAGGAGCCAATGTGGTTACACATTGTTCAAAACCGTCACCTACTTCTCAGGGGAAAGATGAAGCTTTCTATTCCCACAAACATTGACTGTGTTGGCAAGCCACAGGGGCAGTTCTCCCCTGTCCTCCAGGGTCGCTGAGAGTCAGCATCAATTCCATGGCAGTGAGTTTGGCTTGTATTCAAAGAGCAAGTGACCCTGATGGCGTGTGACTAAGCACTGGGGTACTGATCAAGAGGCACCTGGTTCTAACTCTGCCTCCATTACATTCACTTGCTCACTCCCTGCCAGTGAGCTGATTCTGACCCAAAGGGACCCTATAAGGCAGAGTGAAACTGCCCCTGTAGGTTCCCAAGACTGTGAATCTTTTTTTGTGTGTGTGTGTGGCATCTATTTTTATTTTTATTAGAAAACTCCATTTGGTAGTTGCTTCCTAGCCCAGTTCCGTAGCTTTCATTTCATTCACCCCCCCTCTGAGAGGGGGTGAAGGGGGGAGGGTCGGCGAGGGGGGCGGGGGTGTCAGGCAGTTTCTGAAGGGCTCCCTCCTGGGCCCCTAAGAGTTCACCTTGCCAACAGTCCCTCTCACAGCCCCTCCCTGGGGCCCCGAAGGCCCTCTGGGGTCAAGGGTGTTGCCAATGGCATTCCTGTTGTTTGGCTTCAGGATGGAACCAGTGGCACTCAGCCCCCAGCCTGCTCCTTCACTCTGGCTGAGAGCCAGCTGACCGGAGCCAGGAGGAGAGATTGCGTCTGGAGTCTGGAAAGCACCTGGATTTCTTGGGACGAGAGGGGTGTGGAAGCCTCTCAGTTCTTCTTGGTCTTGGGGGTGTCGTATTTCCTCTTGCTGGAGTACCACAGCAGCAGGGGGATGCTGATGGAGGGAAGGGTCATGACCCCGAAGGCTGCCCAGTCCAGAAAGTGGGGTGAGAATCTCCGGTCAAACTCTCGCTGGGCCAGGATGCCTCCCTGCCCAGGAGCACTGGTAAAGCCAATCACAACAGGTCCTTCCTCCTGGGCAAGGTACTTGATGGTTGCTGAGGTGAAACTGAAGTAGCCAGACTTCAGAGGGCGCAGGACCACGGTGTGGGAGACGTTGCTAGCAGGGGCAATCCGGTCCCACTTGACACTCAGCATTCCAGAGACAATGCCAAAGTCTTCTGGGGGGAAGGAATCATCCGATAATTCCACGTCCAACGCAGCACTTGAGCCGACATTATAGATGTTGTACTGCAGCGTCAGGTCTCGGCCCTCCACAGCGTATCTGTTCAACAGCGACTTGGAGGCCAAGAGCCTGGCCCCCTCTTCCGCTGCAGTGACAACCAATAGAGCCAGCGCCACAAAGGCCAGCGACTTCATCCCGAAAACCTTGCAGCAGCCACCAAGACCGGAAAGGAAGACTGTGAATCTTGATGGAAGTAGAAGGCCTCAACTTTCTTCAGTGTCGTGGCAGATGGTTTCAAACTGCTGAACGTATGATTGGCAGCCCAACACATAGAACAGCTTTACTCTGCCCTGTAGGGTCACTATGAGGTAGTACCAAGTCCACAATAAATAGTTGTGTTATCCAAAAGAAACAATTTGTGACCTGCTCTTGCTTAACTTATTCTCCATCCAATGATTCATGTGGATCTATAGGGTGTAAGGCTTTCAGTAATGGTTTCTCACCTGTAAGTAGAATACATTTCTTGGTCTGAAGTATGAATGTCGATGGTAGACTCAGAAATATTCTATGAATAATGGGAAAATGACACACAGATATAATAAACCTGTACGGAAAGTAGAAAGAGAATTTAAAAAAGAAAAGTAGGCTATAAATTGTGTGGGCTCTATCCCTTAGAATGCTTTGAATGTAGATAGAAGAATATTTCAAATAATATTTTCAATCCCTCTTTGAAAACACACAATTAAATATATGAGTCATGTTCACTGCTTCATGGTTCAATTATGCTCGCAGAATAAGAAAAGGCTCGTGTCCTGTTGAACCATAGCATTGCCTCTGCCTTTTCTCAAAATATATTTTCCATAGACCACATCTTTCACTCTCTAAAAATATTTTTTTAAAAAGGATAGACAGAACTCTGTTAAGAAAAAAATTAATGTGGTGACCATTTGGTAAAAATACCAACATGAAAATAATAGGCTTCCATTTCAGATATAATAAAATCAATTTTCTTAGACTAGCCATTTGTCCATTATAAAGGTTAGCAATAATAATAGGTTGTCAGTCCGTAGAAATAAGAAGTGATCATTCCCTTTTAACAAGTAGGCTTAGCCATACTTTCTTTCCATTGTCTCGCAGTCCCAACTACATCAAGGATCTCTCAAGTTAATAGGTTAAGTAAATTCCTGACTTAGCTTGAACAATCGAAGAATATGCAGAATAAAGTCAACTCTCAAGCTGTTCTCCAATATCATTACATTGACTGGCTGACTAACTTCACTTTGCCAGCCACTAAGACTAGAACTCACCTGGAAACCTAACTTAAGAGACATAAGGCAAAGACCATTATATTATTTTTTAATTCTTTCTTGTGACATGTGCTCAGGAAATAACTTTTAGAATTGCATAGCACATGGGTAGGAGTAAGGGGGAGGGACAGGCCGAGTTGGATGAAAAGTAGGGTGTTTACATTTTTATGGTTGAATCCCCGACACTATTGCCCTGAGATATGCTCAGTATCTTGAACTGAAATTACCGACTGAAGTCACCTTTATACGGAATAACCTATTGGCTCTTAAATAAAGACTATCGTCCATGAACACTGAGCTTCCTTTTAGGAAGCATCTTTATGAGACTGAATGGTCAACAATTACTACAAACGAAGCTGAGAAAGAAAGCAGGGAACAAGGAGACTATGCTCCTGGAAATGGAGCACGTAAGCAGAAACAGTAAAAACCTGGTCACCAGATGAAAAATATAATCAGTGTTATTGAGACATTTGTGTAAACATGGTTCAATTTTTAAAAATATTTTGTTATTTGAACTTCCACCCCATGTTCAAGAAAATGGTAACTTTTAAAAAGAAAGTGAAACAACTGTGTAGTTGAATATTCCTTTTTTGCTATACAAATAATTAAGACAATCCAGTCTTAAATGGATGCACAGAGACATTTTAGAAGAAGACAAGTGTGAGAAGCTGGCATTGTGAATTACAAGCCAGAATTTTTACTTTTTTAGGATGAGTGCTCACTTCTTGCCAGAGATGTCTGGCAGGCTTACTGTTTCCCAATGGAAAACATACTTAGATTCCATGTGCATCCCACAGCGCCTATTTCAATACTAGCTTCAAATAGAAAACACACACTGAGATTCAAAGAGACAAACTTTGCATACTATAAAGCAATTCTGGGAGAATTTAGCTCTCAATCATGACAGTATGTGATGATATGATCCCAGAAAAACAACAACAAAAATATTTTGACAGATAACCTTCAGTCAAATCTGCACAGAAAGAGGAGTCCCTAGGGGTTAGCAACAGGTGAAGTGCTAGGCTGCTAAATGGAAGACTGGAGGGTCAAGTCCATACAGAGACATCTCAGAAAGGTTTGCTGGCTATCCACCTCCTAAGAGACCGCCATCGTAAAGCCTGTGGAGCAAAGTTCTATGCTGACATTCCTGGAGTGAGAATTGACTCGGTGTTTTCTGTTTTGAAAGAAAGAAAATAGAGAACTTGAAGCACTTGCTGATGAAGATCAAGGATTGCAGTCTTCAGTGTGGATTACAACTCAATGCAAGGAAGACCCAAATCCTCACAAAGGCACCAAAGGGTAACATCACGCTAAATGGAGAAACGATTGACGTTGTCACGGATTTTACCTCGCTGCGATACGCAATCAATGCTCACGGAAGTAGCAATCAACGGAGAAAAAGACGTGTTGTATTGGGTAAATCTGCTGCACAAGACCTCCTTCGAGTGTCGGAAAACAAGGATGTTGTTTTGAAGATTAAGGTGCACTGACCCAAGCCTTGTTATTTTCAATCACAAATTATGGACATGAAGTTGGACATCGAATAAGGGAGACCGAGGAAGAATCCATGTGTTTGAATTATGGTGCTGGAGGAGAATATTGGAAGTACCAGGCACTGCCAAAAGGACAAGCAAGTCTATCTAGGAAGAAGTGTGACCAGACTGCTCCTTAGAAGAAAGGATGGCAAGACTTCACCTTACTTACCTTGGCATGTTATCAGGAGAGACCAGTCCCTGGTGAAGAACATCATGCCTGGTAAAGTCGAGTCAGTGGAAAAGAGGAAGCTCACTGTGCCAAGAAGGACTGACACAGTGGCTGCAGCAATGAGTGGCCCCAACCATAAGAACAACTGTGAGGACGCTGCAGAACCAGGGAGCGTTTCATTCCGTTGTGCACAGTGTCGCTATGCGTTGGCCCTGACTCAATAGCACCAAACAATAACAAAGACTAGGAGGTGGGGAAGGCACAAAGGATCTTAGTAAAGTGATGAGAAATATTGTAAACCAAGGTTATGACGATGGTTTCACAACTCAGAAAACTTAGTAAGCATCATTTATTTAATTGTACACTTACAATGATAGATGTTTATGACATGCAAATCACACTCACTAAAGTTGCTAAGAAACAGGAACAGGAAGCTTAAGATTAAGTCATGATAGTTCTGTGTCTGCATCGCAGGCCTGCAGAATTGTGGCTCCAGGAGGCTTCTAGGGCCGATTCTTCAAGGCAATGCTGAAAGTGTTCTTCTCTCTTTGGTACTCAGGAAACAAGCAGGAGAATTATTACTATCATAACGCAGTACTGAAATCGCATATATTTTGGATCCTTGAAAAAGCTTTGCTTATATTGAGTGTTGGGGAGTTTGGATGAGTATAACAAATCAAGAAGTAAGAAAATAGTATAATTTTGTCGAGGCAGTGTTCTTCATAGTGTTCTGTTATGCTTTTCATTCGAATAGGCTGTGTTGTGGCATTGCTGATTTCATGTCTTATTTGTTCATCTTGTTTTGCATTTTCTCTTTATTTTTCTGTATTAAAATTGCCAGTGACTTGTCGATATAATTACTACTTAAAAAGAACCAATTTATAGTCTTCGTAATTCATCCTATTTTTTTTCTGTTTCTTTTATTTCTGCTTGAGTATCATTTCTTTTCTTCTGGCAATTGTAGGCTTATTTGGCTGCTTTTTCCAATTGTTGGACATGTGGAGTTAATGCAAAAGTAGGGTAGGGCGGCATCTGCCTCTCTACAAAGTAGAAAGAGAACCAAACTCATTATCAATGCCAATTCTAATGAGCTGAAAGTCAGAATATGCCTCCACCATCCACCCTAATCTACACCCACTGCACTGGGGTTGCTTCTGACACATAGAAACGCTATATATTATTTCTGAGGCTATAAATCTTTATGAGAGCAGAAAGCTTCTTAGTTCTCCCAAGGAGTGGTTGCTGGATTTGGAGTGGTCGCTGGGCTTGAACCACTGAATTTGTGGATCCCAGTCCAGCATTCCTGGACAGCACCACCAGAGCGTCTTCAAAATAATGGCATGCACATATGCACACTTATGCTCATTGCTGATTTATTGCAATAGCAAGTAAATGGGAACAACCAAAGTATTCAACAGATAAAGGTATAACTACATTGTGGCAAATACATACAATGGGATACTACACAACCATGAAAAACAGTGATGGATCCGTGAAGCATAGAATAACATTAATGGACCCAGAAAACATAATACTAAGTGAAATAAGCCAAGCATGTGTGGA
Source organism: Tenrec ecaudatus (assembly GCF_050624435.1). NCBI lineage: Eukaryota > Metazoa > Chordata > Mammalia > Afrosoricida > Tenrecidae > Tenrec > Tenrec ecaudatus. The sequence goes on from NC_134533.1 coordinate 97,489,475, forward strand.
CACATACTCTATGATCCTTCTTTTATCAAAATAGAAGAAACGGAGAGGAGGAAGTATATATTATAGAAGTTCGGTGTTTGGGTGATGAGAAAAGTGGCTTCGAACAGGGACGTAGTGAGCACAAGTCAAAGGAAAATGAGCACTGTACAGGTGTGTGCACAGGTGAGAAGAGATAGAACTATACCGAACCAGTGCCATAAAGTCAATTCCAACTCATAGCAGCCTTGCATAGAGTTTGTGGAATTATAACTCTTTATGGGAGCAGATAACGTCGTCTTTCCCCAGCAGAGTGGCTGGTGGATTTGAGCTGCCCACCTTTCAGTTAGCAGCTCAATGTGTACTGCACTATGCCACCAGGGCTCCTTGACCACACCACAGTTACATGTACATACAAATGTGGAGGGCAAGCACATAATTGAAGACACAAATATGGACACTATACAGACATAACCAACTATTTTCCAGGATTGGTTTCCTGGATTTGAAAGCTTTGAACTATAGTCTTATGAGAAAATTCAGTCAATTGACATAGCATAGTTCACAAAAACAATGACCTAAGTCATAGTGAAATAGATTCCACTGTCTGAGGTCTTAAAAGATTGGGACTAGACATGTTCACACACACACACACACACAAATGGGTCTCTACTCATCAAGAGCAAAACACTAACTGAAAGCTCAGAGTAGACATAAGTCTATATGAACCATACTTTCATCTACCCTGAGATCATAACTAGATGGTGCGGGCTTCCAAGCGAAGGCTGACACATTGTGATAAATGTATCTATCGTCATTGGACAATTTGTTCTGAAATTAAATGGAAACAATTTGCTGTGAAAACCTCTACCAAATAATCAATAAAATTAAATAACAAGAAAGATTCCTAGGCCAGAATCAGATTTCTTGAAAAAAGCTAGCTATAGGTGGAGCCCTGGAACTTGTGTTTTTAACATATTTCTCAGGTGACTCTGATATGGACCATGATTTAGGAACGATTAGCAGAGAGAGTTGTCCACCCAAAATTACACTAATGTTTATCCCCATTCCCTGGCTTTCAAGCATCACTAAGGAACAATACCACATGGGTTGGGCCCTAATTACACCAAACTAATATTATTCAGACCCCCTGGAATCCTCAAAGTATTTTGAGCAGAGTTTATGGACTTCCAATTGAGTTTTGCCAGTGACTTCAGCTAAACCTGTTCTCAACTTTGTCTTCCTCTCACACTACTTCCTTTGCGCACAGCAGGAAATATTGCTGCCATGTTTCTAAGAAGATATAGGCCAGTGGATTTCAACTGTGACTGCTCATTAAGCTCACCTTGGGAGGTTTTAAAAAATACTGAGGACTCAGCTCCACCCATCAAGACTCTGATTTAATTGGCATGACATGGAATCTACATATCAGTATTTTTTTAAAACCTCCCCAAGTGATTCTAATGTGCAGCCAGTGGTAAGAATCACAGATCTAGGCCAATTGACACTAATTATCTCAACTTGCAACCTACTCCTCTAAGACACACTTACACACCAACTGCCCTCACACATCCTCTTCCTACTGAAAGCAGCATGTGCCTACTCAAGTCTGAGATTATCTTCACTACCTGTGCCATGCCCTTGACTCCACTCTAAGCTATGTCTTTTAACTATGATTGATGCTTTTTCCCTACTCTCTTTTCCATCTTCATAATTACTCTTATGTTTCTTTAAGCAATTTACCCACTTGGTTCAGATATGCATATGTTTCATCTATTTGATAGAAGTCCTACTACCAACAACAATAAACAGTGTACACTAAGCTAATAAGGAGCATGTAATAAGAATCCCTTGGGGGAAAAATTAATAAATCTAGAATAAAGCAAGCAGTCACCCAGTTACAAACAAGGCCCATCCTAGGTGTGTCCTTAAGGTGAATTTTGAGGTATGTCAGAAAAGGAGCTATAATTCTAAGTTAACCTTACACTAGTGCAGGAATGGGACACTGATGATACAGCAGCTTAAGCACGGGGTTGCTAACTGAAAGGTTGGCAGTTCAAACCCACCAGCTACTCACAGGGGAAAGGTGAGGTAGTCTGCTTCCATAAGATTTACTGCCTTGTAGAGCACCGATGAAACTTACAACTTCCTTCTAGTTCTTTGATGCTTCCTCACTCCCCCACTCCCACTATCATGTCCCCAATTCAACCTTATAAATGCGGCTAGACCAGAGCTTGTACACTGGTACAGATAAGAGCTAAAAACACAGGGAATCCAGGACAGATAAACCCCTTGGGACCAATAATGAGAGTAGTGGTACCAGGAGGGGAAGGGGAAGGTACCAAGTGGGGACAAAGGGGGAACCAATCACAATGATTGACCTATAACCCCCTCCCAGGAGGATGGACAACAGAAAAGTGGGTGAAAGGAGACAGCGGTCAGTGTAAGACCTGAGGGAAAAAAAGTATAAATTATCAAGGGCTCATGAGGGAGGAGGTGATACCAAGGGCTCAAGTAGAAAGAAAATATTTTGAAAATGATGATGGCAACATATATACAAATGTGCTCGACACAATGGATGGATGGATGGATGGATGGATGGAAATAAGAGCTATAAGAACCCAAATAAAATGATTTTTTTTTACATCTACTGCCTCCTAAACCGTCTAGAGCAGCTGCGCTCTGTCCTGCAGACGCACTCCGAGGGCTAATCAGCGCCATGCAGTGGCTTTGGGTCCTTTTAGTGCAAGAAAGGGTTCCCTGTGTTCTTGATGATCTCTGTACATGCAGCAAGTGACGGTGATTGCGATGGAGAATGTGCTGTAACTGGGGTTGGTTCCGCATAAGGGCAGTCACCGGAACTTCGTGTCCTTAGAAGGTGAGAGTAAAAAGTTGAAAAACACTCCCTCCAGGAAGTGGATTGACGCGGCGACTCTGACTGTGTGCTCGGCTCTCGCATCAGCTGCGAGGGTGGCACAGGACCAGGCGGCGTGTGTCTGTTGCTCATAAGGTTGGCTACAAATCGGACTCAACGCAACCACACGCAACAGCAACAAAGGTAAGTACGAGTTGTACATAAATCAGGTATTCATGTCCCGGGGTGCTGCCTGTAGGTGGCTTCTACCAACTCAGGTGTTAGATCCCAAAAACATTTTCACTGCCCAGCCTATCTTCAAGTAAAAGGTAACACAAAATCAAGGCAGCTTTGTGAAGAAGGAATCACAGACCCGGCCCCTAGTGCATTCGGGAAGGAAGGAATGAACCAAGAGTCTGACAGAAATGGACGCACCCAGGGGTGAGGGCAGCGGCAGGCCTAGGTATAAATCCTTTGGAGTGAAAGGGGATATTTGTGCAGCAGAATGTTTCTCGTCCTTAGAAGCAGGCAATGTGGTTCCCTGCCTGGTGTTAAACAGCTGAAGCTTGATGGGGACTTTCATTCCAGTTTTGTTTTCTGTCCGTGTGCGTGCATATTGCATGGAACTGGAGGTAATACATCTAAAATCCTTCTCCTCATTATTTACATTTTCGGAGAAAAAGCTCATATGGTGCAAGGATCATGAAACAAAGGAGAAAAAAACCACCTTCACAGACCAGAAGTTACTTCCAACACCATCTTTAATGGGTCTATATTTCAATTTTGCTCTATCTTCTCAAATACGTTTTATGGGGCTGTGCTATTATGTGTGAACGGTGCTATATAACTTCAGACACGGAAATACATATCTTACTATGTTTTATTTTACATAATTGAACCATCTACAAAAGCATTGTTTCAGAAATAAAGACAAATGATTTAACTTTTTAATTAAGCTTTAAAGCCCCTAATTAAATGCCTAAATTGCAAAGAACCATTTCCGTCTAAATTGTCTTTAGATTGCTGTGTGTGGATTTTCCTATTGCCTGGTGACAGCCAGAGAAAGTAACAAAGAGCTATAAATCAAATTCACACTTTGTAATTGGTACCATTAATGCGTCTTTGATTATCCAGCAAGATAAGAACCGAGAACATATAACACTCCAGGTAAAGCATGAACTCACTCATGTTGGCTGCTAATACATTCTCTCCTGCTCGAAGGTTTGGGAGACTAGTGAGCAACGTGGACCTTTATAACTAGTGGTCTGGAAAACCAATCAAGACATGACCAAATGTCTGAATAGGTCTATCTGAGCCCAGGGATGTTGTATCATGTCTGAACATGGTTTATTTTGTTTTATAATGCAAAAACTTGTAAACAATAAATAACTATCTAAAACACCTTTCTATATCTAATCTCACACTGAATAGCAATTATTTCCACTTACCTCTCCTATGATTACAACCAAGATGTGAAAGTATCAGAATCTACTTACCATAATTTACCGCTTACTACCAAGTTCATTCGAATGCACAGTGGCCCATCCTGTCCAAACAGAACTGCATTCCATAGGGTTTTCAATGACTTTGACTTGTCTGGACCAGATTGCCAAGCCTTTCTTCCACGTTGCCTTCAGGTGGATTTATCCAACAAACATTCCGTTAGTAGTCAAGCACTTGCACTACCCACCAACCTATTAAAATTGCTGTCTGTTCTTATGACTTACTCTCAGAATCTCTATTCCTTCCATTCCTCCTTCCTAGTGCCTTGCTGCTATATCATTCATGAACATTTAAAGGAGCTCAAGTTTTTCATACATTTTTGAGGAAATGGATGGGGAAACATTTCTTTCTGAATCTAACCCTCCTGTAGCACCATATCTTCTTTTGTAACAGATTCTTCTTAAACAGCAAATGAGTAACCATGGGTGCTGCATTAGTGATTCCTTAAGTATCCTTTCCAACCCAAGATGATTGAGATGAAGCAACAGAGAGATGCTATCCAGACCGCAGATATTAAACCAGGTCATCTTTCAAAAACAGAGTCCCCTACAATTGTCAACTTCTATATCTTATCATTTTACTTATTGTTAACAGTTCCAAACTCTTGCTCAGGTTAGGCAATAAAGGGGGTGATGTATCTCTTGTTGAGCTACCTACTCTTGCTTTTCTCCAATGTTTGCAGAAATAGCCTAGTAATTAAAAGTGCAGGCAGTTTTTACAGACAAACAAGCCAAGATTCAGATCCAATTTTGCCCCCTTACACGAGTTAATTAGCTTTATTTTTAACATTTGCAGAACATAAATATTAATATTCACTTTGTGAAGTTGTGACGAGAACTAAATAAAATAATATATGCAGTGTGTATAGTATGTTTCCTAGCATATGGGTATGGTGGTGCTTGGCTGCTAACCAAAAAGCTGGGAGTTAAAATTCATCCAGGGGCTCTGTGAGAGAGGTTTTATGTCAACTTGGCTGGGCCAAGATTCTCAGTAATTTGGCAGTTGAGACCTCCTCCATGATGTGGTGTAACTTAATGCAAATCGGTCCATGATGTAATCTGCTGTGAGCAGCAAAACGGTTGTAAGAGGATCCGGGCGGAATGAAAGCTCTTACTTAGATCTCAGCCCCGCTGCAACTGCCTGTTTCCTCCGGGTGTGGCCTCCTGATGATGAGCTGGGCCCATGGTCAGCAGTTGAAAATCACCAGGCGGCTCTGCAAGAGAAACACTTGGCTTACTACTCCCACACACAGTCACGGCCTCTGAAACTCAAAGGGGCTGTGCTACCCTCTCTCAGAGGGTCACTATGAGTGGGCGTCAACTGGATGGCAGTGAGTGAGTATGGGAAGACTTGCCCATCCGTTGCTGGTCCAGATGCTGCATCTGTCTTATCAACCTCCAGTACTATGGAGTTGAGCCAGCAGCACACAATCTTCTCTACAGACCATGAGCTCTATCAGCAGCCTGCCATATTGCCTGACCACCTTAGATTCATTTGCCTCTGCCTCCATCAGCCGGCGGTCCTTCTGTTGCCTAGTCCACCAGCCCCAGCGGCTACGGGAGTCGGGAGAATGCCAGGTTTGCCATCTAGCCCATAGACCAGAACCACAATGAACTTAGCTGTTTCTATACCTGTGTGAGCCACTTCCTTGAGATAAATTTACGTCTTTCTATAGACATAAGGACCACTGGTCTTGCTTCTCCGGAAACCCTGCCTAACAAAGGCTCTAAGGAAACAAACCTTGGCAGATCGTCTCCTCCTTTCAAGTTAATAATTTGGAAAAGCCTCTGGAGAAGTTGGGCTCTGTCGCATGGGATTCCCGTGTGTCAAAAATTGACTCGACTGCATTTAACAACACCACTCTATTGTTCCCCTTACAGTGTCCGTCAAACCCTCATTGAGGAATAAATGATAAACACTTATAGAGAAATTAGAGAAAGAAGTCTAACATCATCATTTTTCAATGATATCAAAGAAATACTGGCTACCATCTTCTACATGTTGTGGTTCCAATCGCTAGTATCGAGTCCATGTCCACTCATAGCGATGCTATAAAACAGGGTAGAACTGCCTCTATGGGTTCCCCAGAGGAGAAAGGCTACAATATCTCCTGAGGAGCAGCTGGTGGTTTTGAACTGCTGACCTAACAGTTAGCAGCTCAGGGCATCACCACTAGCTACTGTGAAGTCAGCACCCAGCTCATGGTGACCCACTGCATGGCATGATTACACTGCTGTGATCCATAGAGGTCTTCCTGAGCTGCTCAACAGGCTTTTCCTGTGGAGACCTGATTGACACCACAGCCGCACACAGCCCTCTACTGACAGATGGCTGATGCTTGCACTTGAGGCGCCCCGACGAGGAATAGAATCCAGTTCTACAACCTGGAAGACAAGAGTTCTACCACTGGCCCACCACTGCCCCCTATTCTTCTATGTAAGCCATTGCCATCAAGGTCATGCTGACCCGTGGTGACCTCCTGTGGGTTTCCGAAGCTGCAACTGTTTACAGGAGTAGAAAGTCCACTCTTCCTCCTGAGGAGCTGCTGCTGGTTTTGAACTACCTACCATGCAGGCCACAGCTCGATGTGTTACCACTACACCAGCAGGGCTCCATATTCTTCTATATAGTCTTTCATAATTGTCAGAGACAATTACCATGAGGTGTGGAACTGCTTGGCAAAAAGTCCCCCTACAATTTCCTATTGATTTGTAATAGCTCCGCATAGGTAGCCCTATTCTGTATTCATTTTACTTACTTGTAATGGGTATTAAAAATGCCATCATCAAAGATAAAGCCTCATCTGTTTATATACTCGCATGTTGGTTGATTTCTAGTTTTGTTTTGAATAAGAGTGTTTGAATACTCATTTAGTGTGTATATATTAAGTAAGTTCTATTTAAGAAGAAATCATCTGAATTAGAGTGACTGCATTAGCTGCTTCGTTGGGAAGTTTTTTAATTCTTTTTACTAGTTGGTTTCAGAAACTAACACAAATTCTACCAAAAGAAGCTAAGCCATGATTTATCTGGATATCAAGAACACATTTGATTCAGTACCACCCCAAACCAAATCTGCAAGGCCAGCAAATCTATTTGACTGTAAAGCACGCCAGTGACTCACACAGTCCAATGAAGGATGAAGACGGATCGTCCAGGTTTGTAGTAATGCTTCAGAAAGGAAGGAGGGAATAAGTACCGCTACAAATGACTATCAGCTTTACTTTTCCCCCCACTCTAAGCGATTCAAGAAAATAAATATTTAATGAAGAAAAAAAATGTGCACGATAAAAACCAAACTAGGAAGCTAGCAGAATTTTATTGTTAAAAAGTATAGGGTTCTAAAATCAAACCTAAAGTCAAAGCAATCAGCCCACCAGAGAATAGGGATCCCGGGTTTTCAAGCCTTTGTATCTCTTATCACTGAGACAAAATGTGCAGGTAGTCATTGCATCCTGGAAAATGGCCTTGAAAGAATCATCCGTAATCATTAGACGCAATATTTTCCATATCAGTATTCAATCTGTACTCTGATTCACCTAATATTTTCCTTTAAATAAACACAATTTTAAGATAAATTTGTTTAAAAGGAAATCGTATATTATTGTTGTAAATATAGAACACTGTCATATTAAATTACCAGCTATTTTATTCTGATCTTCATAATAGCAGACAGCTTACATTGAAAAGTTCCTTTCACAGTTGACCTAATGTTAGCTTATGTATCACAAATGTACTTGTAACAAACATGGAAAACCATAGCTATAATGCAACTCTATATATGAATCCCACACTCCGTTTTCCTCAGGACCACCTGTCCCCAGACCCACAAATCTTGTCTATCCCAGCCGTCCTGGTTAAGTACCCACAGAATTCGTCAACTTGGACCAACGAGCCACGTATCTTGGAAACCCTAGCTCCGTTCCACCCTTGGCCTCCTCAGAGCAACCTGGTGAACCAGTCCGCTCATGGAAATTCTGGATTTTCCCGCCACTTTCACACTTAGATTAAACGCACACATGGGCATACTGTTTGTGATATTTGGATTTTCCATCAATTTAGCTGTGGTAGTTATATCATCTGGTGTCAATTTGAGGGGATTATGAGTGAAGGGGTGGAATCTTGGCCTGTCAATCAAGATATAACAAATGAGGCCTCTGTGTAGGCATGACCTTCTTCTGAGAATTTTGGGAACTCCTGGATTTCCTCCTTGGAGGCTGGAGACACTTCTCTCTCCCTGCTCACTTCCTGAGATGATGTTCTACTGGAAAGACACATGGCACTACACCCTGGGTGCTGGAGAAGCCACATGGAGCTACCCTGATGCAACCAGACCTCTGAAGCTAGAGAAGCCACGTAGAGACACCCACCAGTGCTGAAAGGCTTACACTGTCACTGGATCCATAAGACTTCTAACCCACTGGCCTGTGATCCTCCTGCATTAAGCATCATTGCATGTGTTATAGATTGGTATCAGACATATGGGCTAATATCAGATTTCTGGACTGGGCTCAGATGTTTTCCCAATATTCAATTGCTCTTCTATATCAACCTCTTTCTTATTCACATATGAGTCTCTATGAATTTGTTTCTCTAGTCTACCCGGATCTAACACATTAGCACACCCAGGATTCTTAGTTTGGAAATTAGGACCTGGTAGTCATCCCTGATGTAACCTATCAAGGTTATCAACTCCATAATTGGATCTGCTATAAGTCAACAACAACAAAAACACAAAAACACACAGTTGTAAAAAGATTAGGGAGGAGTCTAACCTCTTTACTCAGGTTACAGACCTGCTGTGATTGAAAGGAAGTTACCTTGGAGATGTAGTCTACTTCTGTTTGAGCAGACTCCATGCCACCTTCTTGCTGGTCTGGATGCTGCATCTGTCTCATCACCTCCGGTTCTTTGGATTGAATAATGGCGCATCAGATTGCCTGCTAACCCTGAGAGCTGGCCATAGCCTGCTGGTCTTGGATTCATTCGACTCTACAGTCACAAACCTGCTCTGCTGACCTCTGATTCATCCACCATTGTCTCCACCAGTCTGTGGTCTTTCTGCTTCCTTGTTCCTCTTTCTGCTTCCTGGCTCACTAGTTTTGCTTCTCCAGAAAATCTAGCCTAAGGCAGCACCTGACACAGACTCGTTTTTTAAAGGTGCTAACGATAGAAGTGTAAGGAATTAGCATCCCACAGAGCAAATTTTGGCATATGGGAAGAAAAAGATGTGAGAGGAGCAAATGAATAAATTCCCTTGTTTCTACGAACAAATACAAACATCATTTTTCCTGGCAGTCATCCAGGAAAGTCACTCATGCAACCACAGAGCTGACCAGCCGAGCTTTCTGTTGGGTGGTGAAGAACGCCATGGCTGTGTACAGACGTCCTCATATTCTCTGTCCTAGGTTTGGCATCTTAAAATAATAATAAATAAAGCCTTTAACTCTTAGTTTAGTATATGCCTTCCAGAAAATTCCAATTAAGGCAAATACATTTTATACCCATACTTGAAGAAACAGGGCATTATTGTGGACACTGCATTTACTTTTGATGACTTCTAATGAGATTCAACTTATTGACCCACAAATAATTATTTCCAATTTTCATGACGCTCTCATGATTGGTATATTCTTATAATAAATTGTAGTCTGCTATAACTTAGTTGAAGAAATGGTGACTGACCCTTGACTCTGAGGTCCAGGTAGGTCTCGGAAGGGAAGTTGATGAGAGGGAGTGGTATGCTATTAACATCCACAACCTTGCTAGGGAAGCAAGATATGAAATCACTAAAGCATGATGCTAAACTGGTACCCATCTGTGTCACCTGTGTCACTGGTTGTCTGGAAAAAGATGTATGTTGAGAGGATATGTAGAGCTATGGCGATATGTAGGCAATGTACAGAGATTCTCAATAAAGTTAATTTTATCAATTGGTGAGTTTTTAATAAAATTAATTTTATTCTTGAATTCTGATATTATTCACTTCCTAATTTCTTGCTATTTGAAATGTCCTTTTACTAATTAAATAGTAAAAGTAATTAAAGAAATGAAATATTCTTTTTGACTAGATTAAAGTTCCAACTGCATGATGTTACCCCAAATGATTTTGTTTCAATTTGCAAGTTTGTGAAAGCTAAACTCTAAGAACCCTTAGGATGTAGCATAATAAAGTACATAAATGCATCTTATTTGTTGAACAAACAAATAAAATTATTAAATATAAAGTGAAAGCTGAGATGTAAATTGAGCAGCCACTCTATGGAGTCTTTTGTCCTCAATATTAATATCCCTGGCTAAGAAATTAGACTACAGGTCCTAGTCTGTGTCTTTAAAAATCTTAAGTTATTTCCCCACCTAGCTTCGCAGGCACTTATCAGTGGGAGAAGCACTGGATCAGAAGTTTCAGATTTCTGAGCAAATTCTAGCTCTGCATTGCTGCCTGTGCTGGCATCTGAGGTTTCTTTGCAAGTGCATTTAACACTTGCTAGAGTGTGAGACAACTGTCAGAGCGTGACGGTAAACTCAGTATCATACCAGTAATCATTCCATTACCACCAACCCTGCTTTCAGTCCCTCCTAGAAATGACTGAGCTGCTGCACTTCATTCTGACATATCACACTAATGGTAGAAGGAAAGAGTGCCGAGAAACGTTTTAATGATGTATTCTGTACAGTGGCACCATAGCTGCAGGGCAGTAGGAAATGATTATGGGCAACACATGAGCAAGCCAGAACTTTCTCCAAAATGAGTTACCTTGAAATCAGACGCAAAGACAGTTTCTAGAATTGATGAACATTGTGACCATCTCTAAAATCTCAACACAGTGGAAACCTGACCTCCAAGGGGGAATGCCAAGTGCTTGATTGTCCAAAATAATTGTTGGATTTCACTGTTACATATATATAACTGCAATACTTGTTGAGCAGTGGTTTTGTGTTAGATACTATTAGATACTGTTTAAGGGCTTTTCATGCATACTGTCATTTTATCTAATTGCTTATTGCCTGTCTCCCTTGCTACAATGTAACTTCCAAGGAGAAAAAGATCTAGACTGTCTTGTTCTCAACACTGAATTTTAGCTGCCTACACCAGCACCTGGCACACAAGAAGTGTGCCATCTTATTAATTAATTAATAATTAATATTAATTCAATGAAATAATGGCCCCTTTTCCTTTCTTAAATATTTCTCACTTGTGAAATGTTTCTTATATTATCCTTATTCTTAATATTCTTATTTCCTTCTCAATTTTCTTTTTTTCTATCTAATTTTGCCTTTAGCTTTTATTTTCTCCCTTTAACGATGTACTTTCTACAACTCTCTTCTCCAGAGAAGTCTTTTTCAATAAAAAAGGAATATAGTTTTTTTTAATGTGTAGCAAAAATAAAGCCTAAGATGCTAACTGTGCTAGTCTGGGTTGACTAGAGAAACAAATCCAGAGACGATCATATATCTGTAAGAAAGAACTTTATATCTAAAAGCAATTGTACATTAAGAAAACATCCCAGCCCAGTCCAGATCAAGTCCATAAATCCAGTATTATTCCATAAGTCAGTACTAGTCCATAAATTCCTCTTTAGACTCATGCAGCCATGCAATGATGCTGAATGTATCACAGGCAAGTAGGTAGAAAGTCTTGTGGCTCCAGTGGTGATGGAAGCATCTCAGTGCTGGCATGGGTCTCCATGTGTCTCCTCTACCTTCAGTGTAGCTCCATGTGGCTTGTCAACAAGAATGTCTCATGGGGAATAAGCAGAGTTTGTGCATATCTGGCCTTCGGTGAGCTATTGATCTCCTAGGAGCCTCTAAATGAGACCATCAAGCTGCGACCTGATTGACAGGCTAGACTCCACCCCTTTGCAAATTGACACCAGATTATGTAACTACCACGCCCACTCAAGTCTCACTGCCATCAAGTCAATGTTGACTCATAGTGAGATCCTATGAGCTTCTGAGACTGTTTATGGGAGTAGAAAATCCAGTCTTTCTCCCATAGACCTGCTGTTGGTTTTGAACTGCTGACCATGGCGATGGCAGCCCAACGTGTAACCATGACCCCACCAGGGCAGCTAGTAGGAAAGAAGATGTTGGGAGCCATCTCAGCCTTGCTGTCTAGCAAAGCTACAGCCTGGTGGACGAAGCTTCTGCAGAGCAGAACTTCCCAGGGAGGGTCTCCAACATCCCTCAAATATTTACTCTTGTCTAATCCATTCTTGAGAATTTTGTGTATTGTCATGTTTACTGCACCTGGAGTGGATGCGAGGGCAGTCTTGAGAAGTAACTGAGGCATTGGAGAGGCTTAGTCAGCGAGACATCTTTGGGAATTCTGAGGACGATATGTGGGAATTGAGCGAGGGAGAAACCCCAAAGTTGAGGTCAGAGGAGAAAATGTTACCCACCAAAACACCCTGGATTCCATTCAGATTAGGTAGTGGGAGCGTCTTCTTGGCTTCTCCGATATTGAGGACCTTATAGACTGCTTCCCTCAACTGACACCCCTTTACCTTGGCCAGGGGCTTACATAGGAGAGAGGATGGCTAACATTAATAGAAAACATGTCAAAGGGGAAACATTAAGTCTTTGGCAAAGAATCAGATGGTTTGGCTCCCCATGGTGCCTCAGGAGTATAAAAAATAAAAGAGACATAGGTAGACAATGGAACAGTTACCATGGGAAAGCTTGTAAAGGAAAATATTTAATTCTGAGAAGCATTTAACTCTGCTTGTAGATTAGGCTTCGAAGTAGCACATGAGGTAGTTTCATTATGTTAAATTAGTCAATCAGGAAAGAAACATTGTGAGCAAAAAAATAGGGCAGTGAGTAGGATATGAGTCTAACAAAATTTTCTGAACACCTCAATCAAGAATAGTATGTGACGTATAAGACAAACAGTACAGGGGGAAAGAACCAGGAAGAGGATAGAAAGTGATAGAAAAATGTACAAACCTTATAATGGTCTTTATCAGGTTTTAGTGGAAACAATAAGGGTGATTTTGGAGTTAATCATAAAGCATTGTTTTTATGTAGTTGTCTGCAAAACTTTATGGTATAAATAAAGCTGTTTGGAAGAACTCAGCAGAGATTGCTTCCACCAGAACATCTCTCGTGTCTATCTCATCTGTGTTCGCCGACTCTACACCTCCTCAGGTAGCCAGTTCAACCCTCCCTCCCGGAGCTGGACTCCATCAAGAACTTTTTTTTTTCTTTTCTACAAATTGATGGAAGTTGTCTCTTGAGTTCTGTTTAACTTTATCGTGTGTAATTTTCTACACTTGATCTTAAGCCACAAGGCCAAGAAATGATATTATGTGTAATTTTCTAAAGACATGTGATATTGAGCATTTTATAAGTGTATTTGCCATCTGTTTATCTACTTTGAGAAGGAATCTGCTCAGAATTTTTGCTCATCTTTTGGCTGCATTGTTTGTCTTGCTATTGTTAAATTTAAAGAGCTCTCTGTATATTTTAGACAGAGTTCTCCATCAGCCGGTGTTTTATAAATGTTTCCTCCCAATGTGTAGCTAGTCTTTTTATTCTTTCAATAGTACAGTGGTTTGTGCTTGGGATATTATAGCTAAACAATCCTTTAGAAGCCCAAGGTCAGGGAGACTTTCTCCTATGCTGCCCTCTATGAGTTCTATCATTTTGTACCTTACTTTTAGGTCTATGATCAAATTTTTAGCAGATTTTTTGAAAGCTATGATGGCTGGGTCTATATTCGCATGCTTACCTGTGAATGCCTGGAAGTTCCAGTCCTATTTACTGCAGAAAAAAAGAAAAATTGTCCTTTCTCCACCAACAACATTGTCAACAAAGTATGTTGATTAGTCCTTCTTGCTCTTTGTTCTACAGTCGTCATCCCCACCAACACAAGCACACACAAGGAATGTAGGACACAAAAGTCTCTGCTTGAATAAAAATAAGAGGAAAGGAGGTAAACCCAGGATGAAACGTGCTCTAAATTGGCCTCACCACAAATGCTCATTCTAACTGCTCAAATTGTCTGTTACTATGGGTACAAGGAACCAATGTCTTATATCAGACATCCGTGCCTGTGCAAGACTCAACTAATGATCATTACATAAACCCTTTCAAGCTGCCATTATGGGCTGCCCACTTTGTTAGATGCATCACTATTTTGTTTATAGAATTATAGAATTGCCACTATTTGGGTTTGTATTGCAGGTGTCAGATTATGTTAGGGAAGCTAAACAAATTTATAAGAAGATGCTAAAATACTCTCTAAATGAATATTTAATGTTTAAAAATTAATTTGACCTATTTTATACTTCTTTATCTTTTTATTTATTTAAACCCTTAAATTCATTATCATTAGATGAGCTGTCAGATAGTCCTAATTAAAGTTTTCTCTAACTACAGTGCAGGTAAAAATCCTTGGACTTATGTGTATCATGAAAAGAATATGGTTTACATTATAAATCTGTTCCCATTTAAGTGTACACAGCAAATATTCAGCATGATATTGAGGGTCAGGGAAGCATCTGCCATTAGACCAAGTCTGACACCTGCGTATAATTAGCTAGTGTGATTAATGAAGAAAGAGATCAAATTTCATGCAATTTTAATTTTATGCTCTGGGCTTGATGTGCAAAGGATTTGTACTGGGTAATAAAAGGATATAGACTCATTCTAAAAAAGCATGACAAATGAATTTTTTTAATGAGTTTGACTCATTAGCTAGGCGTGCATAAACCTATGTGACCTAGAG
The DNA here is from genome assembly GCF_050624435.1 of Tenrec ecaudatus. NCBI lineage: Eukaryota > Metazoa > Chordata > Mammalia > Afrosoricida > Tenrecidae > Tenrec > Tenrec ecaudatus. Next base: position 97,504,539 of record NC_134533.1, read on the forward strand.
TTTTCTGGAAGAATTTGGGGATAATCTTAATGCCTAATTACTAGTTGTGTTAAGATACTTTAACAAATTAGTTCCTTTATAAAAGGCAAACACACATAGAAATATTCATGCTGAGGTATGAGGGAAAAAGCAGCTTGGCTTCAAAAGCTAACTAATATTAACAGCAATTTTCCAGAAGGCTACACTTTTTACGTCCACAATGGACCTTTGTCGACACTCTGACAAGAATGACATGTTGGCTGAATTAACAAACCTGGGGAAGAGCGTGTGCTCCGACTCTGACATGAGTGCTATTGCAATGAAAACACGTGCAACATCGGATGCTATGTTCCACTACAACTTGCATTTCCGACGAGATGTTGCTGCTTCAACTTGATCTCAAGGCCCAATTATAACGAGCTGGCCTGACACCTCCTAGGAATAGCATGAAAGATCCGTAGCTTAAATTAAGAAGAAGGACTTGTTCCCTTTTCAATAAGATCCCAAACAGAACCCAGAATAATGGTGGAGGATGGGGAGAGATTCTGACCTGGAGTGCTGAATAATAGACCGCAGAGCATATGAGGGAGCCTGGACTCAGTAGTCATGATTCTCGGCGTGTCCCAGATCACCGTGCCTCCACATCATGGTTGTTTAGCTTCATTATTAACAAACATGCACTAAGCATCTACACTGCACCAGGTGATGAAGGAATACAGTAGGATAATTGTTGCTCATCTTCCAGGATGCCAGGAGTTGGGCCACAAAATCGAAGTGCAAACATGGACACGAACGGCCATGCGTAAGTGCTGCAGGGAAGGAACCCACTAGAGACTGCGAGAACCCAGGAGCACAAACAGAGCGATCAGCAATTAATTCCCAGACTTGGCAGAGAGAAGGTGCTGGGACAGCTTTAGGAAGAGCAGAACTTCATCGAGCCCCAATAAAGAGTTAGTCCTGCAAAATGTGCTAACTCGAGTCTGTCTAATGAAATATAGTTCCCAACTTGTGAGATCTCACGTTCTATACCTCCATTCATCCAAGGAGCAGGTTAATTGGCTTTGAGACTGTAATGGTGAGACAATCTAGAGTTTATTCTTCTTGGATACACTGCAAGGCCACTCTGACAAATTATGATACCCTGAGGTAATAATAATAGCTAACTGGCATTATTTATGTGCTTAATTAAATTCACCCACTTCATCCTCATTAGGACCTCAAATATAGAAACTATTTAAAGTTCTGTTCTAGAAGGGAGGAAATCAAGGTACTGAAAAGGTGTGTAACCTATCCAAAGTGAAATATCCACGAAAGAGCAGAGCCAGAGTTCAAACCAGGCCATATGGCACTGGGGTCCGTGTTCCAGTATGATGTCACACTACAGCCCTAGATTCTGTTGTAGTCAAAGTAGAGGGAGCTTTGGCCCAGAGATGGAATCTGTTCCTGAAGTGGGAGGGAAGCCAAAGACTACCTAGAAGCAGCAGCCACGCTAAGACCTGCTCGTAGGAAACTCTACCGGCGTCTTGAGGGGCCAGGACATGACACGGTGCTTGTGCAGTCTCCACTGCTTCAACCGAGACTTAGGAAAGGAGGATTTTGTGCTGGAAGATAAGGCCCTGAGGATGGAAGACCACAACAGTGAGCCCAAAGATACCAATAGCCATAGAGATGGTGTCGGACACACAGATGTTTCATTTTATGAGCAACAAAAGCCAACTCCATGGTACCAACAACAATACAAGTGGGGAGGCAGGAAAGAGCCTGGCCTTCCACGCTGAGAGCACCCTGAACAAAGGCAGACGAGCCGGACTGACTTTTCTCTCCTTTGGTAAAACTCTTACATTGTTCTCCAATTGGAATAACAGACATTGGTGTAAAAAATCCTGTGTGGATAACTCTTTCTTTCTTTCTTTTAAAATTATTTTATTAGGGGTTCATACAACTCTTATCATAATCCATATATACATCAATTATGTAAAGCACATTTGTACATTCATTGCCCTCATCATTCTCAAAATATTTGCTCTCCACTTAAGCCCCTGGCATCAGCTCCTCATTTTCCCCCTCCCACTCCCCTCTCCATCATGAACCCTTGATAATTTATAAATTATTATTTTGGCATATCTTGCCCTGTCAGACGTCTCCATTCACCCACTTTTCTGTTGTCCATCCCCCAGGGAGGAAGTCACATGTAGATCCTTGTAATCGGTCCCCCCCTTTCCAACCCACCCTCCCAGTACCCTCCCATTATCACGCACACCACTGGTCCTGAAGGGATCATCCATCCTGGATTCACTGTACAGTTCCTATCTGTACCAGTGTACATCCTCTGGTCTAGTCAGATTTGTAAGGTAGAATTGGAATCATGATAGTGGGGAAGGAGGAAGCATTTAGGAACTAGACTAAAGTTGTATTTTTCATCGTTGCTACATTGCACCCTGACTTGCTTGTCTCTTCCCTGATACCCTTCTGTAAGGGAATGTCCAGTGGCCTACAAATGGGCTTTGGGTCTCCACTCCGCACTCCCCAACCTCATTCACTATGATATGATTTTTTGTTCTGTTGATTCCTGATACCTAATTCCTTCGACACCTATTGATCACACAAGCTGGTGTGCTTCTTCCATGTGGGCTTTGTTGCTTCTGAGCTACATGGCCACTTGTTTACCTTCAAGCCTTTAAGACCCCAGACAGTGTTTCTTTTGATAACTGGGCACCATCAGCTTTCTTCGCCACATTTGCTTATGCACCCATTTGTCTTCAGCGATCATATCAGGGAGGTGAACACACAATGATATGAGATATTGCTCTTTGATGCCTCATAACTGATCCCTTCAGCACCTCGTGATCACGCAGATGGCTGCTTGTTTACCTTCAAGCCTTTAAGATCCCAGATGCTATATCTTTTGATAACCGGGCACCATCATCTTTCTTCACCACATTTGCTTATTCACCCACTTTGTCTTCAGTGGTTATGTAGGGAAGGTGAACATGATAGAATGCCAATTTAATAGAAGAAAGTATTCTTGCATTGAGGGAGTACTTGAGTGGAGGCCCAATGTCCTTCTGCTACTGCTACCTTAATACTAAACCTATAAATATATGCACATAGATCTATTCCCCCATCCTCATATATAAATATATTTACATATGTACATTCCTTTATTTAGACCTCTATAAATGCCCTTTGCCTCCTAGCTCTTTCCTCTATTTCCTTTGACTTTCCTCTTGCCCCACTATCATGTTCAGTGTTCATTTGGGTTTCAGTAATTCCTCTAGATTATATTACCTGTGATCATGCCTACCAGGCCTCCTACAGCCTCCTCACCACCAATTTGGATCACTTGTTGTTCCCTTGTCCCTGGGTTTGTTAACACCACTTCCTTTCCCCCCACCTTTCCCTCTCCCATGTCCCCCTGAAATTGTCAGTCCTGTTGTTTTCTCCTCCAGATTGTTCATCCAGCCTATTTTATGTAGACAGACTTGCAGATATAAAAACATGCGAAAACAAGACAGAGCAAAACCAGCAACAATGTACTACAAAACAACAACAAACCAATGACCAAAAAAACCAAAACACATCAAGAAAGAAAAGCTTGTAGTTAATTCAAGGACTGTTTAATGGCACTTAGGAGTGTTTTCCAGTCCAGTCTGTTGAAGCTCCATGCCCTAGCCCCAAATTCCACCTTCAGCATTCCCTAGGGACTTACTGCTCCTTCCCTTGCTGTTCTGTTTTGCCCCCTTAGTGCTTTGCCTCAGTGTGGCGGGATCAGATCGGACGTAATTCCCACACTATGTCTCCGTTGTTGTCCCCTGTAGGGCTATGGGTCAGTGAGAGACATCAAGTCTCATAGTGGGGCCGGCCATGTGGTCCTCTCTGTGGACTGGCTGCTCTAATCGGGAACATTGTCATCAAGGCCTGGTGGGCCAGGATGTGCTCCACTCTATCCTCCCCCTTCATCTGCTCCCAATGGCTCTGATCAGATATCGTGGACCACTCTTTCTAATGGAAATTGAAAGCTCTGATTTTTTCTTAGCACTTCAATTTGTTCAAATTCCAAAATTACTTGGAGTCCAAAGACAATGGATTATAGCAGTCATCACTAGAGAAAGGTCTGAGCATAAAAAGTATTCTAGAAAATTTCTGTTCTTCAGATGCAGACGGAAAACTAGTAACTCATTGCTATAGAGTCAATTCCAACTCGTGGCAACCACGCGTGTTTCAGGGTGGTTGCTCCACGGGGTTGTGTAGCTGGGCTGGGTCTACAGCAGATCACCAAGCACTTCTTCCGTGGTGCTTCTGGGTTGGTTCAAACCGCCATCTCTCCTAGACCAGCGCTTAAGTGCAGCCCTAGAGATTCTATAGAAATAGCAACTATCTTCTATTAGGCATTCAGTATATTTCTGACTTAGTGCTAGACACATTATGTGAATGTGCATATAGGATTCTTGTGTGGGTTATGAGAGATAGGTTCTGTCATTTTTCTACATTTTATTAAAGAAATTGTGTTCAATGTCACAGAGATGAAAGACTTGTGAGACACGATTGGGTCTATGAAAAATAGGTTGAATGGATCAAGCCCATGATCTTAACCATTACCCTATATGCAGCCACGGCCTACAAAGAGGTTCTCACCCACCTTTAAGTAGAAACTTATCAGTAGAAACCAACTTATTTATACTTCCTTTGAAAATCATATAGGGTAGAGAAAAGAACTATAGGAGCGGACTTCAAAATTATGTAGAAAAATTAATTAAAAGATAATGGACTTTTCCACCATCTATGATGCCCTTCATACACAGAAGGCGGTGACCTTAGTTGGAGACTCAGTTCTACCACTTCCTTCTTTGTGCCTCTGAGCAAACAGATCACTCCTATGAGCTCTCCCTAAAGTGGAAGGATTTGACTACGTGGTCTCTAAAGTCCCTTCTGGCTATTCAAAAACAAAACCCAACACACCCTCCTTGCCATCAAGGAGATTCTGCCTCCCAGTGACTCCAGTAGACCGGCGGGGTGGGGTGGGGAGGGATGCTATGCTTGTGGGAGCCGAGGTTGTACTTCTTTCCAAGAGTAGAAAGTGCTGTCTTTCTGTGCTGGAGCAGCTGGTGGGTTCAAACTGCTGACCTTGTGGTCAGCAGCGCAATGCGTGTGAAACACAAAGAGAGAGAAAGAGAAAAGAAATAGCTACCTATCACTGTCCCACCGTTTAAAAGCGAAAATACAAAGATCCAGGCAGGATCATTTGAAAACTTATCTCAAATAGAGTAAGATTTTTTGGTAAATATATGCAAAAATCATCTGAGGGTCAACATGACATTTTCGATATGCAGAATTATTTGCTGTGCCTTTGTGAGACTGAACATCCACCATATATTTTGCTCATAACTCCGAGGGCTAGTGACACAGTTCATTTCCTCATTTCAGAGAGATTGATTTCCTCCCTGAGAAAAGGTGCACAGGAGCTGGGGAAATGAATGTTGATGGGATCCAGAAGCATCCGTCCTCATTCTATTAAAGCATCAGCTTATGTTCCACTTAGGTCTTGCTTAGTAAATTCAGGGCTGCTGGGTCTGTAGTCTGTGACACCATGTGTGTGTGAAAAGGGGCAAGCTGTCTTTTCGTCATCCGAGAGCCAAATGCTAAGATTTCTCAAGTATCGGTTTGGATTTTACTGTGCATGATCTTAAATCTCAGGATGTGTCTCCTAGGAGCCATGCCTCCAAAAGCTCCCTGCACACCTGTGCCACCTGTCAGAGGTGTGGACAGTTAGCCAGAAGAGCAGACCCCCCAGGGTGACTCTGAGATCACGCGTGGGCTCCCTTGCCACTGGTCTCTTCAGACCTGTTTTAGGTCAGGCCTCTTTGTTTCATTTATTCGAACTCTTCGTCTGTCCAAAGCCACATTTGGATGGGGTCCCATGGAATTAAGATCTAATCAATTATTTTCCTGAGATGCACCTTAAATCTACAAGTGCTTTGTTTCTGTGCATTGCAACGTACACATGGGGATCATGCAGGCCTTTGAAATGGAGGGGACATGCAAATGAGATTATAGCAAAAAAGTTTAGGAAATTTGTATGAAGATGTATGGAACAAAACACAATAGTTATTTTAGGCTTAGAAAGCATTTTCCTATACATGTTACTATTTTTATTTTCAGGATAATTTGACAGCTAAGACAATTTGGTTCAATGTTAGGATGAGAAAACTGATACTCAAAAAAGGGGTCAAAATTCAACTTATTGTCATTGAATCAATTCTGTCTCCTAGTAACCCTGTAGGCCAGAGCAGAACTGTCCCTGTGGATTTCTGTGGCTGAAACTCTTTACAGAAGTTAAAAGCCTTGTCTTGCTCCTCTAGGCAACTGCTAATTTCTACCTGCTGACCGTGTAGTCAGCAGTCTAACTCACTATGGCTCCTGGACTCTCATAAGGCCTTCTTGCTGTGTGCAGGCCATTTGGTTCTTGTGGTTGCAGACCAAGGTATCAGGGACAGCCTTGAATAATCATAATGTATGAACTTTGCTTATGTTCAGATTCAAGATCTTCTACCCTCAAATTCTTAAGGCCCCTACTGCTGTGACTACTGCCTCTCTTACTGCCATCCAGGACAGGACAGAACTGTTCCTTTGAGTTTTGAAGACGGCCTCTGGACAGAAGTAGAAAGTCCCGTCTTTCTCCCGAGGAGCGACTGGTGGTTTAGAACTACTGATGTTGTAGTTAGTGGCCCAACGTATAACTACTACGTTACCAGGGCTTGTATAGGAACCCTGGATAGTAAAAGTGGCTTGTGTTCAACTACTGACCTAGTGGTTGGCATCTCTGATGCAAGAGCCAACCTCAAATGGAGGATACCTTTTGCACAGACAGAAAGAGGGACTTGAGGCTTTAAGTTCTTGATTGAACACATCGGAGTGGTTTTTGGTTTTTCAAGCTTAACCAAAGGCAGTTTACAAAGGCCTCACAGAGGCAGCCGCCCTCTCTCAACCAGCCCATGTTGAAGGGAATAGCTCCATCTCTAGCCCAGGTGCTTCCAAATCTTCCTCGGGCAGCTCAGGCAAAATCTCCTTACCAGGAAGCAAAACAAACTGGAAGACACTTCCCCCCACAATTTCAGAATACTCAGCAATTTTCCTCTCACCCCAGTGTCCACCCAGATCTCCCCACAACTGTAGGATCTCTGTGCTCGAGGCTCTCCGAGCAGTGATGGTCCCCGCTCAGTACAGATCCATCTGACTCTCACCCAAGTTCCGTTCCTAGGAAGCTGACACACTTTCTCCAACTACCTCTTACTTATATCCTGGCAGTAGCTTTTATGGAAACAGAGTATATTTTTGTATATTTTGGCCCCTTAACTGCTTTGATATTTAACAGGTCAGCTCAGCTGTCTGACAGGAAAAATTGGAGAGCTGGATACCGCCTAGGTTTGGTCAGGACAATGCATAAGTGGACCCAGGAGTACTTTTCAAAACCTCACTGCCATCGATGTCAACGCATAGAGCCCTAGCAAGAGAGGGTAGAACTGTCCCTGTTAGTTTCCGGGACTGTCAGCTGCTCCATGGGAGGAAGATGAGTCTGTCTGTTCAGTGAAGATGGAGGGCCCTGCCATAGGCGATGCTACGGGTCAGGATCAACTGCTAGACTTAGGCGTGAGGTTTGTCTGCTTGAGTTTTGTTGTTGTTGTTAATAGAGTTACCTATGTTGTAAATCTTTTAAAAAAATCATTTTACTAATAAAATGTAAAAAAAGAAAATGATTAGGGCAAAGAATATACAGATGTGCTTTATACAGTTGATGTATGTATATGTATGGATTGTGATAAGAGTTGTATGAGCCCCTAATAAAATGTTTTTAAAAAAATCATTTTATTGGGGGCTCATACAATTCTTATCTCAATCCATACATCCATCCATTGTGTCAAGAACATGTGTACATTTGTTGCCATCATCATTCTCAAAACATTTGCCTTCTACTTGAGCCCTTAATACTGCTGCTCATTTTCCCCTCCTGCCCCACTGCCCTCTACCTCATGAACCCTTCATCATTTATAAATTATTATTATTTTGTCATATATTAAACTGTTGGATGTCTCCCCCCACTGCCTTCTTCTCTGCTGTCCCTCCCCCAGGGAGGAGGCTATACATAGATTCTTGTAAATCAGTTCCCCCTTTCTACCCCACATTCTCTTCACCCTCCAGGCATGGCCACTCTCACCACTGGTCCTGAAGGAGTCATCTGTCCTGGATTCCCTGTGTTTCCAGTTGCTATCTGTACCTATGTACATCCTCTGGTCTAGCCAGATTTGTAAGGTAGAATTGGGATCATGATAGTGGCGGGGGCGGGAGCTTTTAAGAACTAGAGGAAAGTTATATGTTTCATTGTTGCTACCCTGCACCCTGACTGGTTCATCTGCTCCCCACAACCCTTCAGTAAGGGGTGTCCAGGTTGGCTACCAATGGGCTTTGAGTCTCTACTCTGCACTCACCCACATTTTCAATGATATGATTTTTTGTTCCTTGATGCTTGATACCTGGTCACACAGGCTGGTGTGTTTCTTCCATATAGGCTTTGTTGCTTCTGAGCTAGATGGTCACTTGTTTATCTTCCAGCCTTTAAGACCCAGATGCTGTATCTTTTGATAGCTAGACACTATCAGCTTTCTTCACCACATTTGCTTATGCAGACGTTTCTCTTCATTGATCGTATCAGGGAGGTGGGCACCCATTGATATAATCTTTAGTTCTTTGATGTCTGATGACTGGTCCCTTCTGCACCTGTGGTCAGACAGACTGGTGTGCTACATCTTTATGGAAGTAGACTGCTACATCTTACATCGGTGGAGCAGTTAGTGGATTGGAAAGGTTAACTCATTCGCAGCCTGGTGCTTACCCACTGTACTGCTGCCTTTCGTCCTCCAAGCAGCCCAATGAGAGTGCACCGGCTAGTACTCTTCATTTATGATAAGGAACTAAGGCCACACAAGTTTAAATAGTTGGTATGACATGGAAGGTATCATTGATATCAATTGCTTTGTAATATTAGTGCCCAATTATTAGTAAAGAAAGAATGACTTAGCTAAGTCTGTTCAGTGCCTTTGTAGGAAATAGGTAACGGATATAGCACAATTCATTTATAATTTTAATGTTACATTTTTATCAACATCCATCACCTTGGGAAATTATCTGAGCTGAAATGATCTATTTCAGCAAGCTAATCTGAGGAGACTGGTGATTGATTTCCTTTAAAGGTAATTTTAGGTGGCACATTGCAAAACAATCCATTTTAACCAAAAATTATTTCCCTGATATATTATGCGCATTCATCCAAAACTTGTGCAAGAGGAAGTGTTATCAGAAATCTCAAGCTTGAGTGTTGTAAGTCACAGAGGACAATTCCATTAACAGAGAGTACTCAATACAAAGAATTGTTTTGGTCTCATATTGTTTGATGGACTAAGAAAGACTGATAAATTTAAACTGGAAAGAAATTAATTTAGAAGACAAGGCAACACTACTTTCAAAGTATTTCTGCACTCAGCAGAGTACTAATATTATCATATCACTACTAGTTATTTTATAAAAGCATGATGCTGATTTTACAGAATTCCCCAAACCCTTTCCTATAAGTCTGTTTACTAGGAAATTTTGTTTTCTCTCTCCCAAAACCCAACTTCAGAGAATGCATACCTGTAACTAATAATTGAGCTGAAGTTAAGGAGCAGTATAGTATATTATTAGTTCCAAAACAGTCTGACAGGTTAGAAGAATTTATTGTCTATATTTATGTTAAACTATACATACACTCTTATCCTTAGATGAATGATGATTATATTGTAATGTTCATTTAAGGATCAAATAGTCAGAAATTGTACACTTGGAATGTAACATCTGATATAATTTTTTCCAAAATACCTTCATATTTCATGAAAACAGAGGTTTCAATACACTTTAAAATGGAATCAGTTGACTATCTGGACATCTAATAGCCATTACAAACCAATGTTTTAATTATTTAAGGGTAAATTAGTTTAACTTATATTGATTTCATTGCTTTCTTAAGACAAATAAAGTTTAAATTTAAGATAAAATATTTTCTGTGATTTATGAATCCACAAAAGCTACTGGACAGGTATAGGTTCACTTATTACCTGGAATTGCATGATGTCCTATGGTTAAAGCCTCAATGACAAGTATTTATGCTTCAAATTTCATATGCCCCTTTGGGAGTTCCCAGGTCCAGACAAATTATTGAGCTTAGAGATAGTATTCCTTGTCAGGTTTGTACTGTCCAGAAGAACTCCCATAACCTTCTAACACAGAAGAAGGTCAGCTTCTCTATCCGCAAGCTTGTTCTCTTCTGTAGATACATACACTGCATACTCGGGCATCAACCATTGCCCTAAACTGAGATGGAAGCAACCAAATGTTTCTGCTATAAGTCAACTTTCCTGCCCCATCTAGTCTCTGGCTTCCTGAATCCCTGGACAACACTCCTGTGATCTGACCCCTAGTTTTCTGGAATTGTTAAAGGATCTTCTCTGGGCTGATTGCTTCTCAGATGGGCCCTAGCCTGGGACCCTTTTGTGAGCAAACTAAAGTGGCAGCCCACATGTGGCCTTTGCTTCATCCTCGGAGCAAGTTGATGTAATCCCTCCTGTGTCTCTCCTCCTGGGAGCAGATCTGTGTCTCACACTGGCACTCCAGGGTCAAAACCCTAGACAAGTATTTTTACAGGTGATCTTTGACCAAGCTACTGTGTTTACACTCCTGATGCCTGAATGCTTGGCACTGGTTTTCCAGATCTAGCAGTCTCAGGTCTTAGTTGTTATGACCTTAGGGAAAGCGATGGTCTTGTCTAGGTTCCATTTGAGCATATACAATTTCCAGAGAGTAGTAAGAAGTCGATTGAGTGGAGTCCTTCGACCTCTAGTATGACCAAAGAACATACTAGAACAAAGGGCAGACTGATTTCCAGCTGAGAAGAAAGGGAGAGAGACCTCTAGCGGTCAAGGAGCTAACTCCTTGGAATTCCTCTTATAATCAAAGGATATCTTCCAGTTAAAAGTATTAATAGAAATGCAATGAATATTCTTTCAATGAAATGCTGATATTGCATGGTCTAGAAAACCCCTTAAGCTTGCTGAGGCTGCCACTTAGGTTCTGAATGCCATCTCAGAACCAGAACCTGTCATACCCCCTTGTCTCACCATTGCTATCAATAAAGACTTCGAGCCACCAAAAAAAGAAAACCCCTTAGATGTGTCCAAAGATTGCTGGAAATCTTCAGTGTTTTACTCCAGATCTTTGACTAAGAAACTTTACAGTTCTACAGGTTGCAGAAATTGAGTAATACAATTGGCTATTGTCCAAGGACTTTTTCTGATACAGGTAGAATTTATTTTCTCCCATAGAAAAGATGGTTTCAAACATTAAGCTTGAGTACTCACAGTATGTTGCGTTTTGTTATCTGTATTAGTGTGGTGTGTTAGGGTTGACTAGAGAAACAAATCCAGGGAGACACTCAAATGTGTTTAAGAGGGAATTTTTTTTGTGGAATTGTATATCAAAGAGCAATTGTACGTTAAGAAAATATCCCAGCCCAGTCCAGATCAAGTTCTTAAGTCCATATGGCCAATATCATATGTTCAAGCCCTTAAGTCCATATGCCCAATGGGCATGCTACTCCAAATGTCCAATGCCAGCATCTAAATCCCTCTTTAGACTCACGCAACACATGCGATGACACCCGGTACAGGAAGACCACAGGCCAGTGGGTGGAAAGTCTTGTGGATCCAATGGCAGTGGAAGCATCTCAGCACTGGCCTGGGTCTCCTCCAGCTCAAGGCTCTGGCTGCCATCACCATAGCTCCATGTGTCTTGTCAAAAGGAATGTCTCACAGGGAAGGAAGGAAAGCAGGGATAGTGTGTGTCCTACCTCCAGGGAGAAAGATAGGAGTTCCCAGAATCCTCAGGAGAAGACCATGCCCACACAGAGGCCTCATTGGCTATAACCTGATTGACAGGCTAGACTTCACTCCTTCCCAGGTTGACAGGAGATTATGTAACTACCATAGTACCTATTAGCAAATTCATTTCAGCATTCTTGATTACTTACAGAGGCCTGTCCTTCAGATTTGCTCTGAGTGAATTGGAACATCTTAATGGCTCCTTCATTAAGCAGTAAATTAAATAAAATTTCAGCATGTGTTCTTTTGTACTTGTACGAATGCACGTATTTTATTTTTTGAAGGTTGCGCTGACATAAAAGTATGATTAGAAAAATCACAGTACTATGTGGAGGAAGATAATGTCATTAAAATGGAACTGTGAATTTTATTGGATTTTTGTTATATTAAGAGATTTGTTTGGAATTGGAGCACCTATCATATAAGGGATATAGGCAGGATTCTAGTCTATTCTACTAGTTCTCTGTTACCTCCCTAATCATCTCCTACCAGTTTCATTTTTTTTTAACACTTTGAGAAACTGTAATCCAAGCAAATGTGGGAAGAGAAGGCCAGTAGTTTTTCCCACTAAACTTTATTAATATGGCCAATTTGTTTGGGTTTGGTTTTTTCACCAGCTGATTCCTAAACAAAACAAACTTGATATAAACTAGATTCGTGTTGAAATAATAATTTGGAAACAGTTAGCCAGAAAAGATGAAAATCAGTAGAGGAAAGCTGAGTAGACACGTGCGTTACAGTCCATAGAATGGCACTGGTCAGTGCACAGGGAAAGCAGGTACACAATGTCACCTTGCTACGTAAAAGAAGGCACTGCTTAGGGCCGCATGTGGGTGTAGTTAAGTATCATGTCTCCTGGCTTACTCTTAATGGAAATAGCTTCCCTTTACCAAGTCAGCCATCAGGCGGAATCATAGACAATGTAGAAATATATTCCACATTAATGATTAAGAAAACTACAGTCAGCCATATTATTCATTATTTTATTTAATACTGCACACAAGATAATTAGAGGAGCAAACAGCGAAAGGATTAAAGTGGTAAACAACTTAAGTCAACATAATGCCTAAAATACATGCTCTATCAATCCACTGCATCTGTAGTAGGCAGGCTACTCTGCACTTCATTTAATTGAATCAGCAGAGACACAAGGACCACAAATGATTATAACCCATCTTATTGCTTGCTTCAAACTTTTCAGTGGAAAACAATTCATTATTGAAAAGTGAGCACTTTTTTCCCCCTTAACTCCCATTTCAATGCAAGGCATGAACTTAATTTGTTCCGAGTTATATTTCTCTAGACTTAAACAGCATAAATCATATTTCTATATTCTGCAACCAGTCTGCCAAGTGCATCCGACTGGGAAAGACTGCAGGGGTGATGGCATGTTTCACAATGACTACAATCAACAGAAATCTGTTTTTTAAAAAGTCTTATCATGAAATAAATAAAACTCTCAAATTAGCTGGCTGCTCTTGATGATCGTACCTATTTTAAGTGTTTTTCAAGTGTTCTCCTATTGATTTATATTTCACCAAGAACTGGCTAATAAAACTACAAGACCAGTCTGAACATTTTAGCACCAAGAAATACAAACCTATGTATCTCATAAGGTGTGAGCTTTTACAAGGTTGACACTTTTATTCCCCCTGCTCTGACGTTGTCTGATCAGAACAAGGAAAGGGGAGAGAAAAGAAAAAGTAGAGTGCGGACCGCCAGTGGCAGGCACACACGGTGCCTTTGAAAAGAATTATGCTATTAGTTGGTAGTGCATAATTTACATAGTAACGTTTGAGACCAAACTGTGCTTTCACTTTCATCATCCTGTTGTGCGCCTCCCGAATAAATAAGACAGGCATATTATTCTTCCCATGATAGAGATAAAGGAACCGATTTGGGGAGAGGCCATGATATTTACTGCTAGTGAAGAAACCCGAACTTGGACTGCAGTCCTCTGCCTGCAGTATCATTTCCACTGCACCCTGCTGCGCTGGCCATCTCCCATGCCCCCTGTAGAACAGCTTTCCATTTGGGTAAATGGGAGAAACTGGGTAGCAGGTTGAACTGCACTTGGCGTTCTGATAAACGGCCTGGGCACTTAATTGGGATGTGTGCCAAGGAACAGAGTTAGTGCAGTGCATTTCCAATGGCTCTAAACAGCAGATGAATTGCACATCAATTTATTTAAATAGCAAGACTGCGAGACTATTCATGGCCATTACCAGGTGCGGATTGATGCCTGCTAGCATGGATTTCCAACTGTGAAGCCCTTTAGTCACTCCATGTGGCTTCCCCACTCCATTATGCCCGTTAAATGAATCAATCTTACCTTAATATCATTCTTAAATATTTAATGCCAGGCTACAATGCTGCCTTTTAAAATCAGTTGGTAAAATAAAAGCAAAAATTGTTCAGCAGGTTGTACCCCACCTCAGCAGCCTCCACTCTTCCCCATGATTACTCACTGGGGTGGGCTGTTTGCCCCAGGGGTGGGCCAATTAAAAGGATTTATTTGCTTGTGTAACAATCTAGGCAGAAGCAAGAGGAACAGCGGTTACAAAAGAGAGTAAGCAATTTAAGGTTTACTTTTCAGCTTGAATCTATGTTGTAATGCAGAGATTGACCCAGAAAATCGCTTCCAACACTTTATCAATGCGTGCTCCTTTATAGGCAGCGCACTGGGTGCTCGGTGGGAGAAAGTGGGATGGCCCCTTCTGCAAATGATTTTTCATCTTGTTTTCAGGAGCTGCTCTCTGTGCAAATAGTTCTATAGCTGGACTTTTAGAAAGTCAATACACTGAAGCCAAGTAATGCAAATTGCCCCCACTCTTTCTAAGAGTCAATATATGATCCCACCCCAAGATAAGGCGCTCTGTGCTAGACTTCTCCTTCCGCTAACGATCTGTCATTTGAGCACATGGTTTTCACAGCCTTTACCTCTGTATTCCAAATTACCCCAAAACAATCCCTTGAGGTGACCAGAGCATGGCCTTGGCTATCCCTTCCCTATCTTCTCTTCCTGAGTGTTCTCGTTTTACTCTTCCATCTTTTGCTTGTGTATTAATGTCAGGACAGAAAAGGGAAACCTAAATGTACAATCTGACAAAGGCCCACTTCTGTTCATAGGAGAATGTGGGAGAACATAGGAGAACGCCTCATTGTGCGCGTGCGGAACATACACATGGATCCAGAGACAGCTGGGCAAACAGATCAATGAAATAGTGCGTGCTTTAACGTCAGGAAACGAGTGCATTAGGGTTGTAGCCTCTCACCAGATGCAATCTGAGATCTGGGATTTATGATGAAGAACAAGGCATCAGAACTGGACGAAGTCTTACTGGAAGAGAAGGGGACTTGAAGCCCTTGCTGATAACGAGGAAGAATTATATACAGCTGTTACGATTCTTCGGGTGAGTAATACCTCGGTCCTCGACTGCACATGAGAAAGAATTCACGCCGAAGCCTAATTTGTGATCCAAATGGTTTTTTATAAAGGATAGAAGCGGTTTCAGGTGTTACAGTAAACAGTACACAGGCCAGAGAGAGAGAGACAGAAAGACTGAGGCCCGGCCACGTGCTGAGCTGCTGGACCTAACGGGACAGTTGGGAAAAGAAGGGGTGGTCTCTGGGTTCCAGCATTTGTAAGGCCTTCAGCTGGGAGGTATGGTCGATGGTTCTGGTTGACCCCATTGGCTGAATTAAGCCCCACCTGGCCTGGATTGGGGCCCACCCGGGTGTACTGGCTTCCTGGCTCCAGGGCCTGAATTTGCACACACCCTTTAGCCTTTGTGGCTGGCTGTGCCCACCTGATTCTCTGCAGCAACCTCCTGTAAGGGGCGCCTTGGCATGCAGAAGAACAACCCCCTATCCGGCTACCTAACAAAGCCTTCAGTGTGGTTTGTAACTCAATGCAAAGAAAACCAGAAGCCTCAGAGCAGGACCAATAAGTAACATCATGATAAATGGAGAATCATTTTAGGGATTTCATCGTGCTTGGATCCACAATCAGTGCTCATGGAACAGCTATCAAGAGATCAAAAGATGAAGTGCGTTTGGTGAATCTGACTCATAGACCTCCTTAAAATGTTGAAAAGCAAAGACGTGACTCTGAGGACTTAGGTATGGGTTTTTCTATGGCATTTTCAATCACCACTTATGCAAGTGAAAGTTGAACATTGAAGAAGGCAGACTGAAAAAGCATCAATGCATGGGAATTATGGTGCTGGCAGGGAATATTGACAGTATTACTGACTGTTAGAAAACACATCTATCTTGGAAGAAATACAGCCAGAATGCTCCTTAGAAGCAAGGATGGTGAGAATTCACCCACCTACTTTGAATATGTTCTCAAGAGAGGCCAGTCCCTGGAAAAGGCCATCATATTTGTCAGAGTAGAAGGTGAGTGAAAAAGAGGAAGCCCCTTGCTGAGGTGGGTTGACTCAGTGGCTAGAACAACGGACTCAAACATAACACTAATTGTGAGGATGGGGTGGGGCCCTACAGTTACGTTGTGCATAGGTTTCTGTGCCAGGGATGACTGATTGGCATCTACCAACAACAGATGTAAAATACTGATTCCCTGTCCTCTCCCCGCCCCGCACCCCTGCCTGCCTACTCTTGTGGAAGATGTAGCAAGGTCAGGGATTCCTGGTGGTGCAGTGTGTCAAGTGTTGGGATGCTACTGAAATGTCAGCAAACGAATCACCCAGCTGCTGGGTGGGCTGGCGGGGATGGAGAACAGAGGCAGTAATGGAGAAGGTGACACAGTTTGCTGCCATAAAGAGTCATGCATGTTAACAAGATCACAATTAAAGCTGATGCATGAAAACATGTGGGGAGCATTGATCTCCAAAGTTCTGTTTAATATCTAAGCCCCTAGGCTTTTTGTGTATTTTTTCGCATTTTAAACCGGGACTGTAAGCATTGTTGTTGGTTCTTCCAAAACCAATTGTGTCTTTAGGAGAATGCCAATGAAATGACCAGGTCTTACTCTAGGGAACTTGTGTGTACCTAGAGTCAGTGAGAGGTATTTTCTGTGGGAGAAGAGTTTGTCTGGTGTGGGAAACTGAGAATTGGGAAGAGAGTGTATGTGGACAAATTTTCTCTTTTTTTTATACTTTGGCAATAATTCCTTTAATGTCCATTTGATATTCACATTTCCATTGTTTTATTGTTTGTTTTTTTAATCATTTTGCAGGGGGCTCATACAACTCTTATCACAATCCATCCATACATCAATTGTGTAAAGCACATTTGTACATTGATTGCCCTCATCATTCTCAAAACATTTGCTCTCCATGTAAGCATCAGCTCCTCATTTTCTCCCCCTCCCTCCACTCCCCCCTCCCTCATGAACCCTCGATAATTTATAAATTATTATTTTGTCATATCTTACACTGTCAGACATCTCCCTTCGCCCACTTTTCTGTTGTGGACAAATTTTCTATGCTCATAATTAAGTCGGGGAGGTAGACTCTGGTGGAGGAAGGCCTTCACGCTCATGAGTTGGAGATGAATCCCAGTCACACTCTGCTGACTAAAAGTTGTTCCCCTCAATGTCCCTTCATAATAAGGCCAATTTAACAGTGTGGTCTAGTACACCCAGAGGCAGTCTTTAAGAGTGATCAAGGCCTATTGTCTGCCCCACCCTAAGTAAGGTCCACTCCCTTCTGATAATGATCTTAAATCGTTCTGCTGGAGAACAGCTCAGGATCACCTAAAGTCAAGCCAGCTCAGGGGTGACCAAGGTTAAGATGATATCTTAAATCTGGGGCCTGCCCATCCCATTCTATATGTGCCTTCCTGTCATGTGTGTGCCTCTAGTACCTCCCCTTCCAATTGCAGGCATGCTTCCCCTAGATGCCCTTCCGGTTACATATGTGTATGGCATGGCTTACATGCCCCGAGGTTATCTAAGCGTGTTGGAGAACATGTGCACTCTCTCTTGTTCCTGTCTTCAGAAAGGAGTGAGCACTTCAATGTGTTGTCTCTCATCCTTAAATTTTCTCTTTCAATTACACAGCCACTCCTTGGGATCCTCCATTATGGGACTTCATCCCCCACAGTCTGGAATTCTCCAGATTTAAAAAATTTCTCCTGGGAATACCATGTCTTACTAGTTTCCCAACCCACAGAGCTGTTTGGTTTTGTGTCTCCTCTTGGAGACCTAGAAGATGATATCAGAGTCACTGTCAACTACACTTGCACTGACTGCCCCCAGAACTACAGTAAAAGCAGGCCTCTGGGGACCAATTCTGATTATTCCATCCCACAGGGATCTAATAGCCAGGGAAGACTCAAATAGAATCATTCTTAAATATAAAAAAAAAATCAAGATGTCATTTCAAACAACTTCAATAAATCAAGCTGCGTGAACACAAGGGAAAGCTGACAAATGAAGTTCAAAAACTCACCGACAGGAAGAGATTGCAGATTTATTATCCAGAGGTTTGAATAAAGAAACATAACAGGGAAAATGCAATCAAACCTTCCAAATCAGGATAAAATTACTTGGATTGGCATGACAGAAAGGTCAGCATGACTTTCCAGAAAATGACATGCAGGAAAAGCAGGTAATTTGCAAAAGAATGATGATTTGATAGTGGAATTTGTTCCTTAGAAATCGTGGTTTTGCCTACTTTCCCACCAGCTCCAAGTTTAAGAATTCACCCCAAAAGAACGTGTGAGAATATCCCAGTAGGATGATTTCAATTTGTTGATTTGGCTCCCTTTTTTAGGCAGACTTTGTTCCATTTACCTACTCAGACACTGTGTGTGCCGTTCCTTTGGCCGTCTTGGTCCCCCATGGTCCCCACTCTTGAGGGCAGGCCATGCAAAATGCGCTGTTTGTTTCTGCCGACTTTCTAATTCAAAGGCCTTGCCTTTCTACCAGTTTCTAATGACCCCCTGATT
Organism: Tenrec ecaudatus; assembly: GCF_050624435.1. Taxonomy (NCBI): domain Eukaryota; kingdom Metazoa; phylum Chordata; class Mammalia; order Afrosoricida; family Tenrecidae; genus Tenrec; species Tenrec ecaudatus. The sequence continues at coordinate 97,523,396 of NC_134533.1, forward strand.
ATGATTCTGCCTGTGTGATGCCCCTTACATTTCCTTGTGACCCATTGTCTGCGGCCTGAGTTTGGAAATAGCTGGGTATCTAGACCCAGAGAGTGATTCTTTTTTCTGAGTGAGAAAGAAAGAAAAGAATTCAAAGCTTCTTTCCCCCTCTTCCATAATCATCAAGGTTCTGTGTTCTGGCATAGAACTCTAAGACAGCATTCATAAATGCGATCCGCAGCCTACACTGAAGTGACTTCCACGTTGCCTGGAGAGCTCTGTTTGTGTTTTACAAAAAGTGATAGGCACTTTCTGAAACAAAGGGCGAAGCCAGTATCCTGATGTCACAAATGAAATGATAACAATTTGTTGATCACATTGTGAATATGTTTAATGCCTTTCGGGAAGGAAATTACCTCAAAGTTGATGAGTTCTATTTGTAGACTCTCTTGACTTTGAACTTACCTTAAGGGGTAATACTAATAAATACAATTTTGTAGGTCTGACAACTGAGGCTCCTGGTTAAGCAATTGGTCATCAAAGAGGTTTGGGGCCTCTAGTGTCCTCAAGGCCTATTATCTTCTCTGACAGACCCAGACACAAGTCCAACAAGGAAAAACAATTTGGGCTAAAACACGTAGAGAGCATTTTGTTTGTGTCAGTACTGTGCTGTCAGTGGCTTCTGAACATCTACTGTGCATGTTAGCTAAACCTCTGGAAATTAATCATAGGTAAAGCTTGATCACTTTGGGGGTTCATTTGTGAATTGTGGTTAACAGACTCTGAAATGGAACCCAATAATCCCTGCCACCTGGTATTCATAGCCCTGTGCCATTCTCTCCCCTGAAGTGGGACTGGGGCCCATGACATTCTTTTAACCAATAGAATTCAACAGAGACAGTGGAACAAACTTGCATGATCTTGCTACAAAAGATTCTAACTTTTATCTTGCTAACAGATTCTGTTTATTGACCTTCTTCCTTGCTGGCTTTGATAAAATAAGCCACCATATGAAGAGGCTCACATGGCACAGAACTAAGGGCAGCTTCCAACCAACAGCCAGCAATTTGCAAAATGGAATCTTGCCAACAAACATGTTCTCCATTCAAGACTCAAATGAGCCTCCTGGTTGAAATTTTAACTACAAACTTGTGAGAAACCCTGAAGTAGAGACCTCTGCTAAACTATGTGTAGACTTGGCACGCAGGAAATGTGAATAATAAATGTATATTGTTTTAAGCAGCTAACTTTGTGGTAATTTGTTGGGCAAAACAATGAAGTTTTTTTATCTACTTTGTGATTTGTTCTGGAATCAGTTGTGTATCAATTAAAGCTGAAAGCATGAGATTAAAATAGTTAGGTTCAAGACCTTGAACACATCACTTTCTAAAGCACTTTACTGCATTATAAGCTCCTTAGAAGTAAAGCCTTTAATATTATACTTCGTTAATCCTCAAGTGCTTAGCAATGTGCTTTCTCATCACATGGCAGTTGCTTGATAAATATTTTAAAAATTAATTTTCTTTTTAACTAGACTAAAATGAATTACCAATTGAACACTCTTGGGTTGCTTTTTGTAAGATTACATTAAATACAGACACTCACATAAATTAAGAGTACAAAACTAGAGAGATTTGTCCATCAATCAAAAAGAAATTGGATCATGGTACACGACTCACATCGCAGATTATAATGCCATCATTTCAGAGACTGAGTGAACAAACGTTAGGTAGCCGGATAGGGGGCTGTTCCTCTCCTGCGTAGGGGCCTCCTACACGAAGTTGGAACCCAATAATGGCTAAAGGGCATGTGCCAATTCAGGCCCTTGAGCCAGGTGGGCGGTACATGTAGGTGGGCGGTTCACCTGGGTCGGCTCAAACTAGGCCAGGTGGGCTTAATCCAGCCAGTAGGATAAGCCAGTCCACGTCTCCCAGCCACGGGCCCCAAAGGGCTGGAACCTGGAGACCACCTCCCTCGTTTCCAGCTGTTCTTGCGAGGTTTCGCTGGACTGGGCCTCAGGTCACCACATGTGGGGGGTGTAGTCGTGTATTTAGTTCACTATAAGACCTGGAACTTCTTCTCTGCTTTACAAAAACCCACGTGGATCACAAACCAGGCTTTGGCGTGAATTCTTTCTCCTGTGAAGCCAAGGACCGAGGCATTTCCCACCTGAGAAACCTAACACCTGAGAAACTAACCAATAGGGTGTATCACTGATTTGGGGAGAAAGAGGCGAAATGTTCCATACAAAAGATTTAGTAGGTTCTTTTTACAGACTCATTTGACATATTTGTGTGTCACGGACAAGGACTGATAAGATACACAGGAAACTGCTGACACGTGTTAATAGGGGTGGAGACAAGTTGAGGAAGGAGAGAGGTTTTAGCTTTCAGCTGTACCAAATTAAAAATACTCATTCATTTAATGCTCCTATATTATCATGAAGCAGCCATGATGGTGCTGTGGGTTGCATGTTGAACTGCTAACCACGAAGTTGGTGGTTCAAAGCTACCTGTTAGTCCTGGGGAGAAAGAAGAGATTGACAGCCTTGGAAACCCTAAGGAACAGCTCTATTCTGTCCTATAAGGTCACTATGAGTCAGAGTTGGATCAATCAAAGTGGGTTTGATTTTATATTCTCCTTGTAATTTTTGAAACATAGTAAACACTACATTTTAAAACCCAAAGCTTGGTTCTTCCCTTCTTTTAAGTCCCTTCCAATGGTCCATTCCCTCTTAGCTTGGATGGAATTCTTAGAAAGAAATGAGGAGGAATTTCATATTGTAAGATATGATATATAAACTTGGAATATGTTAGACCTCAGTTATGTACAAAGTTTTTTAAGAATATTTTTGGAAATTGAAAAATGGGCATATAATTGTCATAAATGTTTTATAATGGCTATTTTAAAATAAACTATATGCATTCTTGTTTTAAATAACCTTTGTTAAAGGTTAAGTGCAGTAGACTTGACGCAGTGGAAACCTCCTAGCAACCAAATAAGAACTGATTGCAATGAGTGGGAACTTACCATTCTCTGGGAAAACAAAAAGGTGTTTCTCTTTAGACATGCACATTACATGCAGTGCATTTTGATGCACTGTCAGTCACGTCAAGACATAAAATTGTTCACAGAAAAGTTTTAATAAAAAGACAGGGGTTTGAGCATATGACCCAGGTGTTTCCAGTTTCAATTCTATGCTCCCTCAATCCTACAATTCCTTTGGCACCGTGCTATGTTTAAAATGTAGACCACGACTCCCTGGAGAGATGCCTGTGCTTTGGGCACGGAGAAGCTGTCTCCCCAGCTTTCAGTGGCTCCTAGTTCTCAGTCTGCAGTGCTCCCTACTGATACTCCGAAGCTTTCAGATTTTTAATATAATTAAATAGAGGGATAAAATGTGAAGATTTTCCAGTTATATAAAAAATTTAGTCTTTTCTCCGTGGAAATAATTATCTTCATGACAGTAGCATAAAGCAACATCTTTTATGCAACAGTTAAATCAAATATCTATTGCAAATCATCTGACTTACCCATATGCATGAACTTCATGAAATGTAAACTACCCAAGACAGTTTTTCAAAGTAAAAACTGTAAAAGAGATTTTTCACTTGTCTTTGAAAATGGAGAAATGATGGCAGAATAAATCTGAGAGTAGCCTCTTCACTGGCACAAATATGGTACATATGATTTGGTCCTAAAAAGTAAGAGTTAATATAACTCTTTAAAACTATTGCCACTAAAATGAAGGGGGGCTGTAATGAAAACCTTTCTGCTAGTAGATTTGAAATAAATACATATATTATTACCCATGTTATTTGCAGCTAAAGAAATAATTAAGATCTGGGAAAGAGAATAAAATCTAAGTTAATACGATTGCTATGTTATATTTTCAACTAGATAGGAATGCCCAAGAAAGTACACCTAAATTTAGACATAGAAAGCTTTCATTGAAAAATATTACGTCGATGGGATATAGACTATCTAAGCATTCCTGGAGAAACTGAACTAGAGTGATATATGTATATATACACATGTGTACACAGATGTACACAAATCTGATTCAGTATAGATACTCTTTTTTAAGAGAGAGAGAGCTTTATTTCCAGGAATTGACTCCCATGACTGTGGGGGCTGATACAACCAAAATCCATAGGTTAGATAGCAGGCTAAAGAATCTTGGAAGCTTTATCTCAAGATCCACCGGGCGAGACAACAGAAAGAACGAAGAGTGAAGACCCAAAGTTGTGCCGAAATACATGTTTAAGGTATTGAAGTAAAACCACCATATGGTAACCTCCTTTTTGACTGAGTGATTGATTATAATGTATTAGATGGCATTATGGAATATGGTTACATTACATTACAGAGGAACAATAAGAGTAGTATTTGGGCAAACCAAGAAGATGGTCAAAGTCAGAGGGCTTTCTTTACCGGACTTTGACACCTATTATACAACTATAGTGGTCAAAACAGCACGGTAGCGGTATAATGACAGTTATTTGAACCAATGGTAAAGAACGGAAAACTCTGAAATAAAATCATCAGCATACAAACAACTGATCTTTGATAAGGGCCCAAAAATATTAAGTGGGAAGTGGATGCCTTCTTCAACAAGTGTTGCTGGGGGGGGGAAATGGATATCTACCTGCAGAAGAATTAAGCAAGACCCTTACCTTACTCTATGCACAAGAATAAACTCAAGGTGGATCAGAGACCTCGAGATAAAACCCTAAACTGTTAGGGCCATCATTGAGGGAATTGGGACAAACTTGAGAACTTTGGTGCAGGGAATACATAGACTATCAGAAATAGGGAAGGACACACACACACAGAGGAGGCACAAATTGGCAAGTGGGATATACTGAAGATAAAACACCTGTGTACATTGAAATAATTCACTAAGAGAGTAATATGAGAGTCCACTGACTGGGAAAACATCTTTAGCAATGACACATCAGACAGAGGCCTTATTACTAAAATCTACAATACTCTGCTAGCTTCCAAAAAGAAAAAAACTAATAGCCCATTGAGGAGGTGGGCAAAGGACCTGAACAGAAGTTTCACAAGGGCAGAAATCTGAATGACCAATCAACATATGAGAAAATGTTCCCTATCATTAGCCATAAGGGAAATGCAAATTAAAACAACTATGAGATACCACCTAACACCCTCTAAGATAGCCCAATCCAAAAAGTCAGAAAGCAACAAGTGTTGGAGGGCCCGTGGGGAGACAGGACCTGTAGATATGTGCAGCCACTATGGAAATTAATTTGGTGATACCTAAGACAAATGGGAATCAAGCTACAATATACACAGCAGTCCCCCTACTGGGCACATACCAAGAAGAGGTAAGAAACAGACCACAGGCAGACAACGGCACTCCAATGTTCATTGCAGTGTAGTTCACAATAGCAAAGATTTGGAAACAACTTAAATTTCCAACAACAGACGAATGGATTAAAAAACTTTGATGGATACAGTGGAGTACTATGCATCCCTTAAACACATGAAGCACATTGTCCCATTGGAATAGTTGGAGAAAATTATGTGAAGCAAAGTAAGCCAAGCACCAAAGGACAAGTGCAACATGCGTCCACTGGGGTAAGCTTAAAAAGTACAATTGGCACAGGGGAAAAGCTACTAAATGTATAAATTCCCAGGACAAGGTCCAGGCACTCTGGCAGGGGTCAGACCCAACCCAAGGATACATACAGAAGTCAACTAAAAAGGAGGGGAGAGAGAGAGAGAGAGAGAGAAGAGAAGAGAAGAGAAGAGAAGAGAAGAGAAGAGAAGAGAAGAGAAGAGAAGAGGAGAGGACATGGGTATTGGGGATACGGGCTAACCCACCCCAGGAAAGGGAGAGAGGGACCAGACCTCCACCTGGCACCAAGCGTTGAAGGCATCATACCAACATGAAGCAGGGAGTTCTGTGGGGCCGGCCAAATCCCAGCTATGAGGATCTCCTCCCTAGAAGAATGCACTACAGAAGACAGCACTGAAGATGCAGCCCGGGGAGAGGGCAATTCTGCTCAGAGCAAAGGGGAGCAAAATAAGAGAAAAGGAGAGAGAGAGAGAGAGAACCACACCCTGGCCCACCAAGCCCCAAGGATGACATTCCTGCTCGGAGCAGTCAATGCACAGAGATGACTGTAGGGCCAGCCCCACCATGAGACATGGCATCCCCTCTGTGAACCGGAGCACTACAGGGGACAGTACTGAAGACACAGGGCTGGAATCATGCCTGGTTTAACACAAACCAGGAGTGCAACAGAGCAGCAAGGAGAGCAAGTAATGAATACCCGAAGGTATCCCAAAAATAGACTTTGAGGGCAGGGCTTGGCATATCATCAGACTAGATCGGAAAACATTCATAAGGGCCAACAGACAGAACTGGAACTATTTATATGCTTTTCTTTTTCTTTCTCATGTCTATCTAAATAAGATAGGCAGGATAAGCAATCCTGAGGCACAAACAACAGACTGATGGTTCCTGAGCATGGGTGTGTGTGGAGTGGGGGGAGGGGAGGACAGGAGAGAGGTAGAAAAGGAGGAAAGGAAAGGGGCAGCAAACAAACCCAGGAACAAGGGAACAACAGTGACCTAAAATCGATGGCATGGGAGGCATAGAATGCCTGGTGGAGTTTGATCAAGTGCAATGTAGCCAAGAGGAATTACTGAGAGCTGAATGGTTGAACATGATAGTGGGACAGAGGAAAGTAAAAGAACTTGGAGGCAAAAGACATTTATAGAGGTATAAATACAGGCATGTACATATGTAAATAAATTTGTATATAACGATAGGGATATAGGTCTATGTGCATATATTTATATGTTAAGCATTAAGTATACCAGACAGACATTGGGCCTCTACTCAAGTCCTCCCTCAATGCAAGAACACTTAGTTCTAATAACATGGCATTCTGTGATGCTTACTTCCGAACACGATTGTTGAAAAAAATCACTGAAGACAAAATGGGTGCATAAGCAAATGTATGAAGAAAGCTGATGGTGCCCGCCTATTAAGAGATACAGCATCTGGAGTCTTAAAGGTTTAAAGATAAGCAAGCAGTCATCTAGCTGGGAACACTCACGTTGAAGAAGTACATCAGTCTGTGTGATCATGATCAGGTGTCATGTATCAGGCATTGGAAGACATCAAATGGATGCAACCGAGGGGGGCTGGATTGGAGACTCAAAGCCCATCTGTAGACAATTGGACATCCCCTCACAGAGGGTCACAAGGAAGGAATGAGCCAGCCAGGGTGCAGTATAGCACCAAAATAACACACAACATTCCTTTAGTTCTTTAATGCTTCCCTCCTCTCCCCATTATCATGACTCCAGTTCTACCTTACAAATCCAGCCAGACCTGGCATGTACACTGGTTCAGATAAGAGCTCTCAACACACAGAACCCAGGACAGATAAGCCCCTCTGGAACAGTAATGGGGGTATTGATACCATGAAGGTAAAAGAGGGAGAAAAGGGGAACCGAACACAATGATGAATAACATCACACACACACACACCTAGGATAAGGAATAACAGAAATGTGGGTGAAGGGAGGCAGTGGATGGTATAAGATACGAAAATAATACCAGCTCGTGGATCATCAGTGGCCCAGCTCAGCCCATGCAGCAAGCAGAACAGTGGAGAACACATTCCTGGTCCAGAAGGTTTCCTTCCTCATATCTAGCCTAGCTCCCGAACCCAGTGGATCAGCGACCCAGTTCTGGGAGCTCCCCAGCTCATGTGAACCACACCACATTGACCCCAATGGGGCCACCACCCGCCCATCGGCCCCCCCTACAGCCCTATCACTGCACCAGGAGCTATCCACCAGTCAAACTGAGCTCCCCGCCGAGGGGTCATGAGGGTGGGAAGGTTGGGAAGGAAGGGAAAAAAGGAGGAGTTGCTGCCAAGGGCTCAAGTAGAAAGAAAATGTTTTTGAAAGGATGATTACACATATGTACAAATGTGCTTGATCCAATGGATGTGTGGGTTGCTATAAGAGCTGTAACATTGAGAATGATGATGGCAACAAATGTACAAATGTGCTTGACACAATGGATGAATGTATGGAGTGTGATAAGAGTTGTATAAGCCCCCAATAAAATGAGTTTAAGAAAAAGAGCTGTAACAGCTCCCAATAAAATGATTTATTAAATTTTTTTAAAAAGATACCTTTCAGAGTTCATGTAGAAAAATATTATGTGGACACTGATTGTGGTAGCAATTGTCAAGTCTATTTGACGTGATTGAAATATGAAATGATGTGGTATGAGATCTGTATGGAATTAAACATAGTGTCATTCTCCAGGGATTGGTCTTTCCTGACAATATAGCCAAAGCTTATCAGATGAAGTCACACCATCCTTGCATCTAAGAAGCATTCTGGCTATACTTCCAAAACAGATTGGTTTGTCCTTTTAGCCACCCATCGTCCTTTCAATCTTCTTCTCCATCACCACAATTCAAATGCATCAATTCTTCTGCTCTCCTGGATTCCGTGTCTGACTTTCACACGGTGATTCAAAAGACCATTGCTTGGATTAGGTGCACCCTGGGCCTCAAAGTAGCATCCTTGCTTTTCAGTAGTCTAAAGAGGTCTTGGACAGCAGATGGAACCAGTGCAATGAGTCCTTTGCTCTCTTGACTGCTGCTTCCATGAGCACTGATTGTGGATCCAAGCAAGACAAAATCCTTGACACCGCCAGCCTTGTCTCCGTTGATCATGATGTTATCTATTGGTTCCGTTGTGAGGATGTTGATCTTCTTCACACTGAGCTGTAATACATACTGAAGGCAGCAATCCTTGATCTTCATCAGCAAGTACTTCAAGTCCTCCCATTTTCAGCCAGCAAGGTTGTGTTATCTGCGTATTTCAGGTTGCTAACGCTCCTTCCTCCAGTCCTGATGCTACATTCCTCTTCATCTAAGCCAATCTCTGCTGATTGACTCAGCATACAGATTGAACAAGTACACACCTTTCCTGACGTCAAACCATGCACTATTCCCTTACTCCGTTTCCATAACTGCCTCTTGCTCCATGTGCAAGTTCCGCATGAGTGCAATGAGAAGGCCTCAGCCTCTGGGGAACAGGAGCCAGGCTGTCACTCTGCGTCACCATTCTATAGTCCCGGAACTGCCCCTTGGTTCTGTCTCATGGATTCCTTGCCAGAACCTCTGATCTCAGCCCGTCTCCTGTCACATAGTCTGTGTGCCGCCATCTCTGGTATCGCTTGTCTCAGTCTCAGCCTCTGCCACTTCAGACGTAGAGTTCGGACATGCTGTTCTTCCGACGGTCCCGCGATTTCAGTCAGTGTCCAAGATGGTGCTCATCTGCAGAGAAACAGCTTTGATGGAAAATAAAAACAGCTTTGATGGTTAATTAAAGTCAGGAATATAATATCAAGTTAGAATAATACCATGCCAGTATCTACAAAGATATTATTTTAAAATATTTTGATCATGATATAAAAAATATAGACTTTAAGCTCACAGAAATAATTAAATGCCCTTTGTTTTTAGAATCGTGTACAAAAAGTCTTTATGTTGTTTTTGTGCATTGAAAGAAAAAGGAAAAATATTTATTATCAACGAGTCTCATTTTGGCATAATCCCTGAAACATCACTTGACAAGATCTGTTTAGAAGATGATATCTAACCCCAGGAATAAAATAACCTCATCTGGTATTTTTTTCAGTTGACTTTGGTTCATATTGCAATAATTTGTTCACATATAAGTCATCTTTATTTTAAAGTTAGGTGAAAGAGCCTGAATTGTTAAACACTTAGATTTAAATTATAATGCAGTGATGGATGCTCTTATGAATAAAATTGTAAATGTCCTGGGAAATGTTCCTGGCCTGGAATCCTGAAATGTAAGAGCCTAATTGTAATAGGTTTTGAATTTCCCCGCCCTACCAACCGCTACTATTGCTTGAACCAAGTATTAAACTCTACTCATGCAAACTTCTGTCTCTCAAAGGTTGATGGAAATAGGAAGATTTACATGTTGACATCAGAGCATTTTTAAACAATAAGAAGACCTTAGAGACTAATTGATTTAACTTCCTCTCTTTACAAATGGGTAAACTGAGAAATTCATCTGACAACAGATGTGACATATTCTAGCTTGGAGATAAATGTGACCAGAACAGTCAGATGAGCTGTACAAGGCTGCAAGGCTATTATGTCAGGAGTCTATGATTCCAGTTAATATATAATCCTAAAACAAATTCTCAAGCATGATACCACATTCTGCATTTCATAAAAGTCCTCAGAAGCAAATATATATCTTAACATGCAATTCTGATGCAAGAATAGAAAATCTGCAGAAAGAAAAAAAAATGAAATGTCTTTAGAGAGTTGTCTTCAGAAGGCACTATTTATGATAGCCGGAAGATGAAAATAATCAGCTCTAAAATAACATGGCCATCGAGTCAATTCCAACTCTTAGCAAACCTACCGGACAGGGTTGAACTGCCCTTGTGGGTTCTGAGCCTAAGTCTTTGCGGAGCAGAAAGTCTCATCTTTCTCCATCAGAGGGTGTTGTTTTGAACCACTGATCTTGCAGTTAACAGCCCAACTGAGGAACTCACAATTTCACCAGGACTCGAAGTACTTATCATTGAACGAATTAATAAGTGAAATGAATAAGTGATACAGACAATATAATACTATTCGGCATTAAAGAAAAGTGAGCTCCAGAAACTTTGGAGGGCTTTCCGTGAAGCAAAATAAGTCACACACACTTTCACACAAATATTAGACGTACTTACTTTTCTGAAATAACATGAATAGGTAAATATATGGAAATTAGTGTTCATGAGTGGATAATAGGGGTGGAGGGAGAAGGGAAGAAAGGGAGAAGCGTTCCTTAGTTAGCAGTCACTTTTCGCTTATAGAAATAGGAACAACGGCAACAGATAGGAGTAAAGTGTACACAACATGACTGACATAATTGCTGTGTGTAGGGAAAAGGGCAAATGCTAAGTTTCAACAATAATAACAAATGGGGTGGTACAAACTGATGTTCTCACTCATTTTCCATTTTGTTTGATTTAATTCAAAATGTGTTCCTTCATTTAACTGTCTCTTGGGATTTGGGCTTAACCTCTGCATCCTAAATGATTCTCTTGGATCTACTGCAAGTTTGACTAGCACCATTTAAAATCATGAACCCTAACGGGATGAAAAATCATCTGTCCCCTTTACTCCCACGGTGACTAGGCTGGAACTGCTCAAGTGGAGCACTATGCTACACAAGTGAAATCCCCAAAGCCATTCTGTAACTTGTGGACATAGCATATTCGATTTCTGACATGTCATTGATTACCATAAGCCACAGATAATATGAACAGACATTACTCATTTCTTTGTACTCATTTTTGTCAAGGAAATGCTGCTTGAAAAAAATAAAACAAAATGCTTTTCCCATTCTTACACCGCTCCCTTCCTCATTCCCTTTTTGACCCCTGCATGGTATTCAGAAGTCCTGGTAGCATGGTGGTTTACTCAGTGGGCAGCCACCTGCAAAGTCAGCCATTGAAGCCTGTCAACTGCAAGTTAGGACTCTCAGTCCTATAAAGACTCACCGTTTCAGAAAGTCAAAGAGCAGTTCTGCTCTGTTCTACAAAGTCCCTGTGAGTCAGAATTGACTCAGTAGCAGTGGATTTGGTTTGGGTTACAGCAGGGTTTACAGCTAGTCACGAAGTGATAGGTGTTGCTCATTCAGAGACGTCTTGGATGACTTGGTACTTTACTTCTAGACAATCGGTCTGTGGAAACCCCGTGGAGACACAGCTCTGGCATGCGAGTGTGTGGGTCACCAAGAGTCATGGATGACATCACAGCCCCCCTGGATTTTGTTTGTTTCTCCTGCATTTGCTTAAAGTAACGCTGCCCCCGCGAAGATGCTCCAGTGACCATTCACTTGCGCTGCACTTCATTTCAGGTTAATAGGCTCAGAAGAGGTCACGAGATTCATTATTCTTGCTATTATCTGCGTGGGTCTGAGAGGAAAAGCAGAAATAGATACGAACTCTAGAGACCGAAATATCTTTCACATTGTTAACTCTCTGTAGTAGCTATGAAATTGAGCACGATCATAGCAAATTCTTTTGAAAAATAGGTGGTAGTCAGAAGTGTATTTTAGCTTCTTGTTAATTCTTTACTACCTATTTATGTGTTCTCCCTAATGTAATTAGGAAAAGAGACTATCTGTTTCTAAAAGTTTACAATATAATGGTTGAAGAATGACAGGAATTGAGATCACTGATCAAAAACCATTAGCACCTAAGTAAGCACTGAACATTGATTGGCAGTAAGTACAGTGACAGGCTTGAAACTTGATAGAACAAGGCACAGACTAACCACAGGCAGTCATGCAAGGCTTGATTTTGAGGAAAGTGTAATTAAAAATTTAGCTTACCAGCCTAGCATTCGTAATGTCAAAGAGTCAAAATGTCATCTTTTCCTGCTAGAATTTCTTTTCGTATGGGAGATGGACATACACTAGCAACTTACTGCAGCCTATTGTATTTGCATGTAAATATTAGCTTAATTCGAAGTAGTCTCCCTTTTTTAGCAAATTTAAGTGAGAAATGAGACCAGCCCTTTAAGAACACATATGTTTGTGAGATCTTCTGAGTGGCAGCTGTAAATAAACTAATTTTATTTTTAGTAAGCTTATATATATACATTTTAAAAGTATACTGCACAGTAAAGGAAACAAAACATCCTGTCTCATTTATGCTGAAATTAGAAAATTGAAAAATACAGCAAGGTATATGTGTGTATATATGCATATATATACATATGTATATACATGTGTATAAATGCATATATGTGTGTGTGTATATATATTAGAAAACATATCCTTTCCAATTTATTTTTGTTTTTCTTACTCTTGGGGACTTGACTTTGTAACTTCAAGCCAGAGCTCCTTCTTAGCACCTATCGCCGAAACCGTCTGCAATGCAGTGGGCGTAGTGCGTGTGCCCGTGTGCGCATGAATCAAGTGCTCTTCCCTCAGATCATCCACCATGTGATCACCTCAGCCACAGCACGCTCCAAGAGACTCACTTGTTGTTGTGATTCTTGTTTGTTCATGGAAGATGTTTGAGAGAAAAAAAGAGAAAGGCTTCATGACATAAATAATCCAGAATTTTAGGATTGAGATGGGAGAGGTCACCCAACATAGCAATAATTTACACCCTTTGTTTTTCCCACTATTAAAGGGAGGAAAAGGTGATGCACGTCTATAAACTTTTGAAGCTCTTACTTTTAGAGACATTTGCGATGCATTCTTTGCCCACACTTTTCCAAAGGCCCTTCTCCTTTACTGTCTACTTACATATTTATAGCTGTTCATGTCTGTTTTCATTTCCTCTTTAGTCAGGCAGCCCTGATCTACTACTACTGAACTTGCCCCTGGCTTTGCCAAGAACATGCCCATATGGTCTTAAAGAGGGATTCAGCTGCCTAGTTTTATTGTCTCGCTCTCCACTCTTCTTCCAACTCTGACATGTCTTCCAGATCCTGCTCCGATCCTGTTTCACTACATTGTTCAGGACCCTGCTTCTTCCTCTTGCATTTTGCCCAAAAAAGCGTCTCTCTTCCTGGACTTGCTTACTACTGAAAACTCCTCAAAAGGTTTCTGATCTTGGGTTATTGCTGTCTGGTGCCTCCCACACCAACATCCTTAATGCGTACTAGACTATGTACAGTGAGCACGGAACTGACTCTGACTCACGTGTGTCAGAGTGGAGTGATGCGCCACAGGGTGGTCAGTGACTGCTTTCTCGGAAGTAGACCAGGAGAACTTTCTTCTAAGGCACTTCTGGGTGGCCTCAAACCTCCGGCCTTTTGGTTAGCAGCTGAGTTTTCAACATCGAGGGAAACCATAGATTTTAGATTCCTTGCATTTCTTCAAATTCTTGCTTCACTACCCCCACCCCTTTGTCTTTGAGAAATGCAAGTTCTGGATAACATTTACTAAATGAATGAAATAACAGGCTTCTCATTTTTAATTAATTAATTTTTTTGCTACATCAAGACTTTTTTGAACTGATACTTCATTTTTAATGTTTTTCCATGCTGTTTTATGTGTTTTTGCTAATGTGTATGTGTTCGTAACCTCATCCTGACTCTCAGTTTAACAGGATGGTCCCCATTTTAAAAACCAAAGGAAGTATAGTGTTGTACTCCCGTGAACAGTTACAGGCTGGGAAAGCCAGGGGGTCATTCTGAGTCAGCAATGACTGAATAGCACTCAGTGTATGCATATTGTTTAAGAGGTAGTTGTTGTTGTTTAAATAATAAGCACCAAAGGTGACTCTCTGGCTTACATGGAAGACACAGTTGATTGAAATGATTCTGCAGTATCTCATAGTGTAAAGGGAGAGCTGAGCAATCGAGACTCAATAAATGAAGAAACCAAGGTGGCTGAAAGAATTGCAGAGTCTATGAGCGTTCCTTCAATCATCGTGTTTCGGGACACAGAGAATAATGATTCATTCAACAACTAGAGTTTCTGCGGTCCGAATGGCTGAGCACTGACTACTAGTCAACCAGAGGCTTCTAGGAAGACAAGACTGGACATCTACCTCCCAAATGACAGCTTTGGAAACCCTATGGGGTAGCTCTACTACAAGCACATGGATCAACTTGAGTCAGAATTGACAGGATGGCAACTAGCAATGAGAGCATCATTCATTGATGGGAAAAAATTACATATCTATAAAATGGTTAGGAGAAAAACTGAAAATAAAAATATACACTATGATCTCAATCTTCACAAAGAAATAAGGCATAGTGCTATCATAGTGTGTGTCCTTGAAAACAATGAGGCCCTTCGTTATATTTGTTTCTCTATGTTTTCTCAAATGAGTAGGTATTACTTATGAAACTTTGGAAGTATGACATATTTTAATCTGTTGCAGAATTGAGATTATGCTTTGGACTGCTAACTACAAGGTCAGCTGTTCGAAACCACCAGCCCACTCTGCAGGAGGCAGATGAGGCTTTCTATTCCATAAAAAGTTACAGTCTTGGAAATTCACAGGGCAGTTCTACCCTGTAGAGCAGGTGGCCCATGGGCCACATGTGGCCTGCCAAGGACGTTGATGTGGCCTGCTGGGTGCTTTTGCCCCATTTTGTTGTTTTACTTCAAAATAAGATATGTGCAGCGTGCATAGGAATTTGTTCATACTTTTGTTTTTAAACTATAGTCCGGCCCTCCAACAGGCCTGAGGGATGGCGAACGAGTCCCTGTTTAACAAGGTTGCGGACGCCTGCTCTAGAGGGTCACTGAGTCACAGTCAATTCCATGACAGTGTGTTTGGTGTTTTGGGTTTGACCTTTTTGAGCACATTATTCATCATAACCAGCCCTAGATTTGAATTGCTTTATGACTAGTGGTCTAATAGTCTCTTAGAAAGGAAAACGTCTTATGCTCCTCTGAAAGATTTCATGTCTTCCCAGCTTTTGCATTATCTGGGATTTGATGAAGCTTCACGACTCCGAGGAAGGAGTCCTTGGGTGATGCAAATGGAGTTCAAGTACTCAGTCACGATCAGCGCAGTTCAAGTCCATCCAGACACACCTCAGAACCTAAATCTGAACAATCAACCATTGAAAACCCCGTACAATGCAGTATTGCTCTGACACACACGAGTGGCCGTGGTTCCCTCAGCCTCCATGGCAACTGGATTTTGGTATTATTCTTGTCTGACCCCCAGGGAAAGACTAGTATCATTTCTCTGCTGCCCTTTCCCGCTGCAGAAAGAACCGTCTCCCTCGGAATTCTATTTTCCTCTGCTTCGCTATTATTTCTCTGCTTGTCCTGCTGGAAATTGGTTCTAGAGAACTCCATCCTGTCTCAAACATGCTTCAGCTGGATCTTGAGGATGGTGGGTAATATGGCCTTTCATGGGACAGAAAGGGAATTATGACTGCTTCCGTGGGGAAATAAAATTTTACAGTGAGTAATATTTGTTTTAGAAGAGAATAAAGAAGATACAGCACCACGAGTTGTCTGTAACTCAAACAGGATGCCTGAAGGAAGGTCGTCTTAATCCTTACTAAGAGAAAAGAGCGACATGCCAATGGTGTGTGCACCATGGGGTCATTGGTTAAAAAGATACCTATTTATATTGCTTTCTCTAATTTGGGCAATCATAAATAATTTTTGATATTTTGCTGAGCCGGATTTCCTGTTATTTTTTTTCTCAAGTGAACCTGGGCTACGACTGCAATTTTAGCACTGAAAAGTCTGATCCCTGCAGGTGGCTGCCATATTGGCAGGAAGAGAGTGCATACACACGGACACCCTGCTGTATTTCTCCAATTAACCCGCCAAGATGTCCGTGTGGGAGCAGTCGCCACATAGAACAAGAGCAGGTGCAGCCTACCTTGGCCTGGCTCTGCTCTCAGCCCTTGGTTCCCTACAGGGCACGCAGCTGCCTGCCACTCACTGGCCAGGTAGAATCCCGACAAAGTTGGGAGGAAAAACCCCAAGAAGGCCTACCCTCTTACTGTGCCATGGCCACAGTTGGGGGGGTGGTTTGGGATATGGTTCATAAACTCCTTTCCCCATACTAGACCCACGTCTGATCGCTCACTGAAGTTCATTGTGAGCACTTAAACACACACACACACACACACACACACACACACACACACACACACACATACTCACATATACGAGCTTCAAAACGTTCTTGGAAAAGATCCATTATCTTTTGATTCCATTTTACACAAACTCTTTGAAGCCCCTTTGCTGGTATGTGTGTATCTTTTAATTTATTCTCATCCGGGTCGTGCTTAGTGTTCATGAACTTTAGAGTGTGTTCTCACTCCTATGCGAGAGACGACCATGAGAACCAATGGCTAAAGACATAAAACCCTCTCTTCCCTCCAGTTGAGGAGGTAAGAAGTAGCGTGCTCTTCTGATGACCAGAATGTTCGAGGTGCAAATACACCCAGCATTGTCTTAGAAGAAAAGCCTGCTGATCTACTTCCCCCAAAATCAGCCATTGGACACCTGTGAAGCACAGTTCTACTCGGCCACACCGCAGGACTGTGCTCTGCTTTCCCCTAAGGGTAAATGGAATGGTAGTGGCTGGGGACAAGAAAGGACAATGTGGCTGCCTGTCCAATTCTTTACATACGTCTTTAGCTATGCCATTAATATTGATTTTTTAAGACACTGCCCCAGCAATGGTGCGCCTCAGAAGCGATGCCCCTAGAAGTGTGATTACAGTCTCTCATTTTGGGAAAAAATCTGGAAGTGAGCAGTAAGATCCCACTTAGGTAACAAGGCGGACTTGGCATGGCATAAAGATTGCGCCACCACTCACCGAAAGGTTGACGCTGAAATCCACCCACAGGGGCCTCCGAGGACCAGCCTGCTGCTCTGCTTGCAGACAGTCCCAGAGCCTTGGCCACCCTCGGGAGCAGATCTGCTTGACACACGGATTTGTCCTGAGTCCAACCCACTGCACAGCCATCAACAACAACATACAAAGAAACACTGATACCTTTATCTCGATGAACTAAAATATTGAATAATGACTGCCTTTTGGTTTATGTTGTTTTGTTCTTAAATGTACCCACATTTCCCCAGGCATTTTAAGCATTAAAAAATCAAACCAAATCTCTGAAAATGAAATGAATACCAAGCATGTTTACAACAGTCCACAGATACAATGCTTTGGTCAGTAGAGACTGGGGACTTCAGCGCTCACGCGGGACATCTACTATGTATCTGTTGATCTCTCTTTGTCCATAAGATGGAAGCATGACCAAAATTGAAGACTCACGGTAACAAGCCAATGGAGTAGTGGACACACAACCCCAGTCTCCAAAATTGGAGACAAGTAGAGCTCGTTGGTGCCCAGGTACCGCTGTCAATGCTCTGGAAGGGATCACTTTAGAAGGTGCTGGATAGAATGGAAGAAAAAATGGGAACTCAAAATCATTAAAACAAATATTTTTAATTTTTGAAATACAAGGTTTCCTTGCTAAATCAGGACTTATGAGAACCCTTGAAGCTATGGCCCTTGGATACCTTTCAGGTCTGGAACTGAATTCGTCCCCTTGGTTCAGTGTTCAGCCAAACAGCAGACAGTTCTGTGAGTGGACAATAACACCAGTGAAGTGCACACACCCAGAAGAATCAACCGCCTGAGAACCAAAGGACAGCATCTAACCAAGCACAAAATCCCAGTGGTTTAGGCATGGAAACAGGAAGCACAGAGGGGAAGTGGGATCCGTGATTTCACATTCTATAAGGGTATCATTGAGATGAAACACAATATATATGAATTGTTGAATGGAAAAGTGATCTTCTCTGTAAAATTTTGCCTAATTAACAATAAGGAGTTTATTAAAAAATCACTTGGGGATCTCTAAGAATCACTTGAGGGTCTTGTTAAAATGTAAATTTTGATTCAGTATCTCTGGAGCAGAATTGCAAATTCACAGGAGGGAGATGAACTGCTTCAAAGGCCTGGTAGAAATTGCTAAATTGGGGTGTGTTTTGTTGTGTATTTTATTAACAACAAAAGAAAAAGAAATAAGAAAAGAGTGGAGTGGGGAATAAGCCTGCTATTAATTAAACACTAATTATTAATAATCAACCATATTGAATATAGCTCGGTCTTCATGTTCCTTAGCAAGCAGCCCTTATCTCGGGTAGTATCTGTACGAAGGCCTGTGGGGGTAGGGAGAAGGACAGACAGAATGACCCTTTGCCATGCTCTCATGTAATCATTTTGCTTTACTTCATTTTTTTCTTTATTTTTCCTCCCAACAGTTTGATTGGTGAGTAACTTCCTTATCATATTATTCAATAGCTCAATCATGCAGGCATGTCTAATAGAATTGTACAATAAGCTCCACATCAATTTTAGAGCATCCCTTTCCCCACAGTTAAATCACCTATAAGATGATTTATGCAATCATAATCCATTACACTGCTCACTCCACCCTCCCATCTTCATTAATTACTCCCCAAACCCTCTTTCCCTCCCTATCTCCCTCCCCCTCTCCCGTGTTCCCTCTGTCCCCTTGTATCCATTATTAACATTATGCATCCACTCCTCCTGTGCTTCAGAGTGGGGAGACCCAACAGAAAACAAAAACAAAACTGTACTAAGGTAGTAAGGGTAAAAACATAATGGTATACAGTCAAAAATCCTAATAATGCATAAGAATGAAAAGACCACCACAAGAATAAAAAAGCCAGGGAAGAAATTTCTGTCATGGAACCAGTAAGAAATACTTGCACCCCAAACAAATTCAAGTCGTGCCTATAGGGTAGTCAACTGGCCAAGTGTCCAGTTGGATCAAGCATAATCAGCATTACAACGGTCTCTGCCTGAGAGTAAGGCTGATTGATAGAGACTCTTGCCTGTGGCTAGAGTGGATCTACCAGTGGCTCAGTGTGTCCAGATGCTCTGCAGATGAGTCTGGGCCTCCTCCCATTCTCCATAGCCCTCCACAGCTGGGGTTCATAATTTTTGCTCTGATGCTTTTCTTCTCACTGTACTTGAGTTTTGTAATTGTCCTCTTTGGATAACACAAGCTGGTGTGCTTCTTCCATGGGGACTTAATTGGCTTCTCATTTAGATGGCTGCTTGTTGAATACAAGCCTTTAAGACCCGAGTCACTATTCCAGTTGATAGCCAGGCACCATTTGCTTGATTCACCACACTTTGCTGTAGCGCCCTTATCTTCAGTGATCTCTTCATGGAGTGAGTGTAGAGCAGGGCCATGACGAAAGAACTGGTTGTGCTTAAATAGGAGCTAGGATTTAGTGTGAGCCCCAAACCCATTCCTGGATCTATGCATTTATTTATATTTTGCTTAACTACTTTGCTATAATTTGAGAATCAATTCATGTGTCATACCATTATTCAATCATGTCAAACCTAATGGTACAATTTCTTGCCTACTCATATGTTTTCCAAAACATCCTTTTCCTTCCTGAACGTCTTGACACCATCTCCCTCTTGTCTCTCCCGCCCCTTAATAGCTCCCTTCCCCCAAACCCTTGTTACATTTTCTTTCCCTGTAGGCTCAACATCCCTGGGTTTTACTTTCTGAAAAAATAATAAAACAACACAGCTTCGAGAGGGTGAGCCCCAGTGGTGACACCTCTGAGATACACTCTAATGTAAATGAGCATAAGCAGGATAGAAGAGAGTGGTATCACAGGGTTGCCGGGATAATACGTGTCTTAATACGGGACACCAGGCACAGATGTACCAAGACCTGGTTTCATTTTGCCATTTCCCTGGGATTCCATAGGGAGAAAGATGAGGTTCCCTCCTTCCCTAAAATTACAGTCTCACTTTGGGGCCAGGGCGTGGTGCCCCAACAGACTGGACTGGAAAACACTTCTAAAGGCCAACAAACAATCCTTGAACTAACTACAAGCTTTTCTTTCTTGTTGTGTTTGTTTTGTTTTTTGTCATTGGTTTGTTGTTGTTTTGTTGTATATTGATGCTTGGTTTTGCACTGTCTTGTTTTTGTGCATTTTATTATCTCTGCAGGTCTATATAAATAAGATAGGCTGGATAAACAATCTAGAGGAGAAAACAATGGGACCAACAGTTCTGGGGGACATGGGAGAGGGGGATGTGGGGGTTAAGGAAGTGGTGTTAACAAACCCAGGGACAAGGGAACAACAAGTGATCCAAATTGGTGGTGAGGAGGGTGTAGAAGGCCTGGTAGGTTGTGATCAAGGGTAATGTAACAAAGAGGAATTGCTGAAACCCTGGTGGGGACTGAGCATGATAGTGGGACAGGAGGAAAGTCAAGGGAAATAGAGGAAAGAGCTGGGAGGCAAAGGGCATTTATAGAGGTGTAGATAAAGATATGTACATATGCAAATTTATTTATATGTGAGGATGGGAAAATAGATCTCTGTGAATATATTTATAGGTTTAGCATTAAGGTAGCAGAAGGACACTGGGCCTCCACTCATGTATTCCGACATTCTATGATGCTCACCTTCTTGACTCAGCCGCTGAAGACAAAGCGGGTGAATAAGCAAATGTGGTAAAGAAAGCTGATGGTGCCTGGCTATCAAAAGATATAGCATCTGGGGTCTTAAAGGCTTGAAGGTAAACAAGCGGTCACCTAGCTCAGAAGCAACAAAGCCCACATGGAAGAAGCACACCAGCCTGTGCGATCACGAGGTGTCGAAGGGATCAGGTATCAGGCATCATCAGAACAAAACAATCTTACCATAGTGAATGGGGGCGGGGGGGGGGAGTGTGGAATGGAGACCCAAAACCCATTTGTAGGCTACTGGACATCCCCGTACAGAAGGGTCTCAGGGAGGAGACAAGCCAGTCAGCGTGTGATATAGCAACGATGAAAAATACAACTTTCCTCTAGTTCTTTAATGCTTCCTCAGCCCCCACCTCACTATCATGATCCCAATTCTACAATGCAAGTCTGGCTAGACCAGAGGATGTACACTTGTACAGATTGGAACTGTAATACAGGGAATCCAGGGTGGATGATCCCTTCAGGACCAGTGGTGTGAGTGATACTGGGAGGGTAGAGGGAGAGTGGGTTGGAAAGAGGGAACCAATTACAAGGATCTACATGTGACCTCCTCCCTGGGGGGGGCAACGGAAAAGTGGGTGAAGGGAAACGTCGGACAGGACAAAATATGATAAAATAATAATTTATAAATTACCAAGATTCATGTAGGAGGGGGAGCAGGGAGGGAGGGGGAAAATGAGGAGCTAATGCCAGGGGCTTAAGTGGAGAGCAAATGTTTTGAGAATGATGAGGTAATGAATGTGCAAATGTGCTTTACACAATTGATGTATGTGTGGATTATGATAAGAGTTGTATAAGCCCCTAATAAAAAAAATTTTTTTAATGTAGTCTCAGAAACCCGCATGGGGTAGTTCTACCCTGTGCTATCTGGTGGCTAAGTGTTGGCATCGACTTGAAGGCAGTGAGCTTGGTCTGGTTTGGTTTGGGGGCTTCAGTAGCCTTTGCTACTAAAAGCAAAGCCCCTGTTTCTTTTCATTTCTCTCTTCTAAAGCGGCCACTTCTAATCACCAACCCCCTTTGCTAAGTACTCATTACCTTCGGATGTTTTCCCACAGTTCCATGCCGCTAAAATGTGATGCTTGGGCCTGTTTGGGTTTTTACCTCTCCATATCCCTGTAGGGGGCACCATCCTTCCCTAACCGTGCAGAACCCCTGCTCTGTGCTGGCGCCGAGGGTGTGTTGCCTGGCAGCGAGCGGCCAGCGAAATGAAGGGGAAATATGCTTTCCTGCTGGATCGAGAAATTTGATTGTCAGTACTAGAGTGGAAGGTGAAGAACGACACCACCAATGGAGCCTGCACTTCCTGAAACTCCCGCTTGAGACCACATACCATAGACAACTCACCTGGAAAAAGCTAAACCCGAAAGGTCTCCATCCTCTTTGTATAAAAGATGTCTTTTCACACTTTTCAGGGTAGAGAAACCATGACTGGCATTGACGACCATTTGGTCTTCTAATTTCTCTTGAGTGGAATAAGGCGTTTTAGATTTCTACTGATACGCCCTCCCCTCTGAAGCACAGCAGGTTGTATCTGGCTAAGCGTGGTGGTCGGACAGACGACCGTCCACCCAGAGTCCGCTAACGGAGGCTGGCCTGCACAGGTGTGCCCTCGGGCTGGGGGATTTCCCCCCACTTGTGTCATCTCTGCACTGCCCTAGTCTCTCTCCGCTTCCAACATTCCCAGGCTCTGGGTCACTTCGGCCACCGCCGTGTGACCTCAGACGCCCATTTTCTAGCTCTCCTCACTCTCTCCCTCTTCTTTCCCATGTCCCCGGGCATTCTGTGTACGTAAGTCAGCTGCTGCCCCTTATGCCCCTTGAGGTCCTCGCCGCACGCCCTCTGCCTCCTTCCTGTCCAGCTAGTTCTGCTTGAGTCCAGGAGCAAACAAACGTTCGTGCTTGCTTGGAGCCTAACTTTGTGATTGAGACCTTCCCCCCCCCCCCCCAGAGAAACAAATAAACAAAAGTTTTAACGTAATCAACTTTTCTTAGAGCAGAACACACAGAAGAAATAGTAGCTCTGGTTCCTTCCAAATAGTGCCTCTGAAAGGCATCCAACGTTCATGTATTGGACAAAAGAAGTAGGACACAAACTAACCTATGGTCATCCAGGTTGCCAGGTGAGGAGGCCTACAAGCACTCTCCTACGCTTCCTGCATATTCAGTTTTATTTAACCCAGGATAAGATTTTAATAGAATCCAGGAGGCCACAGGAGCAGAGGCAAATATTCCTGGCTTGTTTGCTTCTCATGGCTGACTTTGCCATGAGGCTGCCGGTCAATCTGATCAGCAAAAGGAATACAGCCTCTACCTTTTCACACTAAAAAAATGCACCGCGTGCATTTTCGTTTAAGAAATAATCAGAAACCAAAGATTCCGTCAGAGAACTGGAAAGGCACATTCACACAAAAGCACATATGTGCCCATTAGCATTATTCATCATGGGTGAACAGTGGAAACAGCCCAAAGGCCATCAACTAATGAGTGGATAAGTAAACTGATGAATAAGTTTAACCTGATAATGGCATATTGCTGGGGAATAAAAAGGAAGGAAGTACTGAAACCTGCTACAATGTGGAAGGCTTTTGAAAGCATTATGCTAAGAGTAAGAAATCACTCACAAAAGGCTAAAGGTTGTATGATTTCATTTATGTAGCACGTCTACAACAGGCAAACCCATAGAGACAAAATGTAGATGAATGGCTGCCAGGGGCTGGCAAGGAAGGAACTGGGAGTGACTTTTTCTAGTGAGTTTGAATGAGGCTTCTTTGTGAAGTGATGAACGATCTGAAATTAGATCATGATGGTGGCTATACAATCTATAGATAAACTAGAAAACCCTGAAAGATATGTGTTTTAAAACAACAGATTCTCTGTTTACTGAGCCAAAGTTCAGTCCACACTTTACTGGAATTAGAGAGAGAATGCAAAGTTGAAGCTTGCGTGTCCCTGGAGAACATCTCCATGCCAGTAGCCTACAGCTCTGCTGGGCACGCCTGTCTCCGAGTGAATAAACTTATACCAGAGGGGCTTTGAGTTTGAACTGGTTCTCATGTCAGATCACAAATGTAGTGAAACCCAACTGTACTCTTCAGGCTTCATCTCTCGTAGGAAAGGCTACCTCTTCAGGATTCAGTTTTTTCTCTTCTCACCAAAAGAGCACCGAACCTGGCCTCTCTCTGCATCTTTCCGAGGTACTTGAGGGAAGCGAAGGAGGAAGGCTGTCCTGGAGGTATAATAAATGGTAGTGATTCATTAAGGGCAAGAAGGGAACTGTGATTAATGAAGGATCGATTAGCACACAAGAGAATGACATTACATTAATAGAGCACCTCTAAAGTCACACCACTAAATATAGATATCCATAGTTTGTCACAAAGAACAAGTGCAGGACACAACAGTAGGTACAGTGTGATCTCATGTTTGGAGAGAGAGAGACCTATCTTGCTAACCCTAAGTAGTGCCATGGTGAATTAATTTCCTCTTTTCCACTTACCTGTGTTCAACTTTTTTTTTTCTGAATTGGGCATCCACTTCTTATGTAATTTTTAAGAATTCAACCATTAAAATGGTACCACTAATCCAACACTTCTCCAGCATTTGTAATGGTTGCAAATAAAATAATCTGATCATTAGAGAATAATCTAAGACATTGTCGACCTCAGACGTGGGCCACAAACTTCCCTAGACACTTAAAGAAATGAGAGGAACCAGAGCTGGGAGGGGAGGGATAGACTGGAAAGTAACCAGGGCGTGTGTCCTTCCAGAGATGGAATTCCTCTGAGAAGTCGGTGCTCTACATCAGACGTGGTGCCTGACTCCTGACGAGATTGTCTGCTAGAAGCTCTTTGATTCATTCATTTCTTTAGTTATACAATCTATTTTCTTAACTTTTCACTGTGTATGGAGTGAAGATTTCCAGAGAAGATCAGTTTTTTATTCAACAATTTGTACACATTTTGTTTCATCTCATGGATTACAACCCCCACAACATAGTAAGACCCCTCCCATGTCCTCCCATTCCCCCTCCTTCCTAGCCTTATTGCAGTCTGTCCTTGGATTGATGCTGCCCTTTTCATGGGAAATGGTTGGTGATTCTAAGGAGTGTGACCCTCCCAGTGGTGTCTGCTGGAAATTGACCCACAGGGACATGTTCTGTTTCAGACCTGAAGGCTCACTAAGAAGCATCTCATCTCCAGAGTTCTGTCGATTATGCAACCAGTAAGCATGGTTGGTTTTAAGATTTTTAATTGATTCCATGTTTTCCTCTCACGACATTCGACCCAGGACTTTCTGTTGTATCACCTTTCAGAGCAGTGAGTAGGCATAGCCAGGCACCATCTAGTTCTTCTGGTCTCAGGGTCTTGACCATTTACAAGGACAAAAGTGCCATATCAGACCTTGCCCTGCCTTTAAAAAGCCCCAAGCAGAATTTGCTCACATTTCCTGTTACAGCAAAACATAACTGTTCTGATGCTCCATGGGCCGATCTCGTCTTGCTAATTTATTTAAGGGTGCCATTCCTTCACCACAACTTTCTTCTATAAGGCGAGATCAAGATAGGCTATTACAAATAAGTGAACCAGGTGTAGACACAGGGCATGAAGTAAAAGAAAATCCTTCATCATGTCCTAGGCATCCCCAGTTCCTCAGCCACACTTTGCTTTCTCTAAGTAGAGAAACAAATATTCACATTAATAAGCAAAAAAGGGGGGAGGGGACCTTTGAATGATAGTATTTACCTGCTTGCGTGAGACCACAATTCCCCCTAATAACTTCTTCAAAGATAGGGCTAATCTTGTATTTACAAAGGATCACATCTCTTTATGTTCTTCCTTTCTCTTGCTCCACAGCCATCGACCCTTGGGCACCTCCGTATGGGGTCTCTCACCACACCATCACTGCAACTATCACTGGCGTCTTCAGAGCTAACTCTAGGTCATTGGAGATGTGTGTTTGGACCAAGTTTGTATACATTTGATTTTTAAAGCTATTCTGAGGGAGATTTGATGTTAGAGGGATTGCATAGTTAGTCTACTTGTAAACTGAAGAGTTATTTCTTGTAAGGCAAAAATACTCCAACCCCATCCCCAATTGGTAAATTTACTCCCATTGAAATGTATAGGGAGTCTGCTGAAAGGGAGGTTCACCCAGGGCTGAAACAGCAAAAGAGCAATTACAGGGAGCTCTGTAAACTTGCGCATGCATTAGGACATGCTGAGGGGATGGAGAATTGAAATGAGCGATTTGGGTGATGCTATTCAAATGTGTCCCTTCAGAACATTATCCACATCTGCCAAGGAATCGCTTTAGTGCCTGGGTTTAGTATTTATGCTCTTTATCGGCCTGCAGGAGAAACCGGTGAAAACTAAAAATGGGAAGGGTCAATTATTCATCTCTCTCCCTCCCACTCCTTTATATAACACTAAAATATATAACCCCCAAATGACATTTCCCCACATAGGCTTATCTCGTAGACGTCCAGCAACTTATACCAACTTGTTTCGGCATTCAGGGCATTCCTCTCTCCTTATTCCTCTGGAAAATAATGTAGATGCTAAAAAGGAGGTGTGAACAGCATGTCTGCCCTGCTCTGGCTTCACACAAGCAGGAGCAGAATCAAACTCAGTATCGGCTGCAGGCCAGTCCCTATGGAGCATGGCCAGACACACCTCCACTCTTCAATGGTTGCCAATTCTGACACCTGTTGTCCCTCCCATGGCACTCTCTACATCATTGCAATGGCTGTACAGAGCTTACTGACAATACTCTCCCTTATAAGGTTTATTCAGGAAGTAAGCAGGGTACA
Organism: Tenrec ecaudatus; assembly: GCF_050624435.1. NCBI lineage: Eukaryota > Metazoa > Chordata > Mammalia > Afrosoricida > Tenrecidae > Tenrec > Tenrec ecaudatus. Next base: position 97,550,272 of record NC_134533.1, read on the forward strand.
ATTCAGGAATATAAATCCTCAGGATACAGTTCTTCTCATCAGGAACACCTCACTGTTCTTGGCCTCTCAGCCATGAGGTTCTTAACCCCTGCTTTCCTTAGACAAGTGTTTCAATACTTCTTTAGGGCTTCTGGTAAATGTTCAAAGGGTACCCCATTACACAAATAGCCTCAGATCACAGGTATTTAGCTCTGGCTCTGTGAGTCGGCAAAGCTAGTCCCCCAAAGTACATGCTTGGATGCTCCCCACACTGCAAGCAATCCTCCACTGTATGCAATCTGTGAGCCAGGCATCCCACTGCAGTGTTTCCTGTTCTAACAGTTGACTCTGCTGCTGCTGCTCCTCTGCCAGTTCTCTGCCACTGCAACTCTGATTCCCCAATCAAGGCGTTTCGGTGGGCTGGCATCTCAGGACACAAAGGCTGCACTTTATTCGTGGCTATTCTGTTTAGAAGGTAGGGAGATCGCCTCTGTGCTCCTGAGGTGGCTCATTTTATATCCTGCAGAATGGCAAACATGACCAATCCTCAAATTGGGATCCCAGATGGTTATCATCACAAGCATCCCTGCTAACAATAACTTTGAAGGGAATCATATACTCCTATCACCATCTTCCCCCACCTTCTCTTATATAGACCCATCAGGGTCAGAGGAAATGCACCCAATGTGCATTCTCCCACCCAGCCTTGAGGTGTCAGTTATGAAGACTACATCTGGAAGAGCCACAGATCCCTTTCTCTGAAAAATAATAAAAATACACTTCTAGGCTAAAAGCTTAAATCTTCTAGAACATGGGGATGCTTTGACATAATAATGACATTCAAGGTCCCCCTCAGAACTCCCCACCATGGAGTCAATGCTGCCTCATTGCAGCCCCCTTTGGGTTCCCAACATGGTAACTGTTTACAGAGGTGAAAGTCCAGTCTTTCTCCCAAGGAACTGCTGGTGGTTTTGAACTGCTGGCCATGTGCATCAAAGCCCACTACAAAACTACTACATCGCCAGGGCCCCTAAGATACTATTATCCATAGAAGAACGTATCCCATTAACTTCTTAGTGTGTTAGACAACCCTATGAAGACTGATATGAATTTAAATGTGAATTAATTACATATACATGTGCCTATCAATTATTAAAAATGACTAAAAACTAACAACATTTTAAAATGAATAGCATGGGATCCATGTCTAACCTCCTCTGAGGGAAGGAGACTATAACCACATCATCCCAAGACCGATTGCCCCAAGGCAAAGGTCAAGCATGCCTCCAAGCTCCAATATTCTTTACCCTAGTCTGACATAATTGTCCCTTGCATTGAGTTCTATTTCCTTACTGAATCCTGTGATCTGTTGAAACAGCCACACAGAACTCAGACAATACCATGATTATGGGAGTTTATTTGGGAAGTAAACAGGTTAGCTAGTCAAGATCAGAAAACATAAAGGATACATTTCTGTTGTTCACAGCAGAGCCTCTTCTCTGACATGCCCCTCTCTAATCCTCAGCCTCTCGGGCATGCAGCTCCTTGACTTCTACTCTGTTAGTGAGATCCTGCTCTTTCTGTACTGAGAAATGCTTAAAGGGCACCCCAATCTGCAAACCAGCTTCCTGGGCACGGAAGCTTTACTCCTTCCATGGGATAGGAAGCTCCCCACTCTGTCTCATGGTCTCAGCACAGCTCATCTGTTCTCTCACATGATCTCAGTGCTGCAGCCTCTGCTGCATCTGCTGCTGCCACCACTGCACGTGGGGATCTCACACGAGCTACACTGGGGGCTCTTCTTTCTTGGTGGCCCTGGGGTTCTTTCTTCCTGCTTCTCATTTTGTACCCAGTTGAATGGCAACACTAACAAATATATGAGTTACATTCTTCTACACTTGCATCCTCCCTCCCAGTCACTTCATGGGAGTTACAAAAAATGATGAAAATATTAGCCAAAAAACATGGCTCCAGGACTGATGGAATACCAACGAAATGTTTCAGCAAGCTGATGAAGCACTCCCTTGTCTATGCCAGGAAATGTGGAAGAAAGCCTCCTAGCCAGCTAACTGGAAGAGATCCACATTTATGCTCATTCCACAGAAACGTGACCCAACAGAATGCTCAACATATATAGAACAATATAATTGATATTGCACATAAGTAAAATTTGCTGATGATGATCCAACAATGGTTGCAGCAGTACATTGACAGGGACCTGCCAGAAGTTCGGGCTGGATTCAGAAGACGACGTGCAACAAGGGATATCACTGCTGATGTCACATGGATCTTGGCTCAAAGCAAAACACCAGAAAGATGTTTACTTGTGTTTTATTGAGTGTGCAAAGGCATTCGACTGTGTGGATCCTAACAATCTCTGGATAATCTGGACAAGAGTGGTAATTCCAGAACACTTGATTATGCTCATGTGTTACCTGTGCATGACTCAAGAGGCAACTGTCCAAAAAGAATAAGGGACTGCTACATGGTTTAACATCAGGAAAGGTGTGTGTCAGAGTCACATGCTCTCTGCATCCTTGTTCTGTATGCTGAGCACCATCAGTGAACCTGGCTTATATGAAGAAGAATGTGGCATCCAGAGAGCTTATTAACGACCTGCAATATGCAGATGACACAATCTTTCTTGCTGAAAGTGAGGAGGAATTACAGTGTTTGCTGATGAAGATCAAGGACTGCAGCCTTCAGTATGGATTACAACTCAAGGTCAAAGAGACCAAATCACAACTGGACCAAAGGTAACGTGATTATAAATGGAGAAGAGCTTGGAGTTTTCAAGGTTTTTTATCTTACTTGGATCCCCAATAATGTTCATGGAAGCAGCTGTCACAAAGAGATCAAAAGACGTGTTGCATGGGCTAAATCTGCCGCACAGACCTTGTCCGAGAATTGAAAAGCAAGGATGCTACTGTGAGGACTAAGAGGAGCCCGACTCAAGCCACCGTATTCCCCATGGCCTCATATGCGCGTGAAAGTGGCACATTGGGAATAGAAGACCAAAGAAGAATCGATGCTTCTGGATTGTGGTGCTGGAGAATATTGAAAGTGCAGTGGACTGCTCAAAAAACAAGCCCATCTGTCTTGGAGGAAGTATGACCGGAGTGCTCCTTAGAGGCAAAGATGGCAAGACTTCGTCTCAGGACTTTGGACATAGTGTCAGGAGAGACCAGTCCCTGGAGAAGGACATCATTCCTGATAATGTGGAGGGGCGATGAAAAGAGCAAGGCCCTCACGAGATGGCTTGATACTGTGGCTGCCACAGTGGTTTCAGGCACAGGGACACTGGTAAGGACGGCATAGAACCTCACAGTGTCTGCTTCTGCTGTACATAGGATCACTAGGGTGGGAACCGACTCAATGACACCTAGCAACAACTATAGCCCGAAGTGCCACACCAGGCAATCGCACTACAACTTTCATCACACCCACCGTTCTTTCTTGGGTGTCATGGCATTCTTCCTGATTGCTTCCGAGATGTCATACTTTATACCCGGGAGAACAGCAAACCCAGCCATTCCTCTCATATTACAGCCCTCTACGGTCTATCTTCACACTCCTACCCAGTTATTTGGTGGACTTCACAAGTGCTAGGGGTAGACAAGTTATGACAACTAATTCCACATCACTGCAAGAGGATTTCAAAAATTCACAAAATCAGGAGGATTTTTTAAATCCATTGAAAAATAATGACATTTTCTCACCAACTTCTGGAAATCCCCTCGTAAGTTTTATCAACATTGCAGATTTGCTATGGATCATGTAAAAGACTTAACACAATTATAGATCTAAAGTTATCCAGAGCCAACTAGAAGGGTGGTCAAATCCCAGCAGGTGATGCTAGCTGCTTCAGAAGTGACTCCTGATCCTGACAACTAAGTATAAAAATGTAGCTGTCTCTCAGTCCTGGTCACACACCATGGCCAGTGTGTTGGATTCTGTGGTTGTAGCTGTCATGCCAAACCACCACACTGAGGGTCTCATCTCCTTTAGGGTTCTCTACTTTACCACGCATTTACCTGCACTAGAGTTTGATCTCTCCTGATATTTTTCTCTCGACGATACAAAAATGCTCTGTTTTGAGCTATAGATTTTAATTGGTAATGTAAATATGTAAAAAAATAAGTGAAAGGTTTTCATTGGTTAATTTTCAGAAGTTAATTTGAATACTGTGTATTCCATCTGATCAGGTCCACGTGCATTCTCACTGTTTATGTTGTTTTAAAAAATGTATTTCCAATCACTAGCTTATTGCTCTTGCAAAATTACATCATGCAATCTCAAGCATCATTTCATCACCAAAGCCATATTTTCCTATTTTCCCTTCTTCCTTGCTTCCAATATTCCCATTCTAATTACCACTAACTATCAAGGTACCATGATTTTAAGTTTCATCCATTTCAGTCTGAAGAGGATGGTTAAAATCTCTCATTTCTTCATCTTTGGCATTCATAGTTGAGGTGTGTAAATTTGAGTGATAGTCATATTAACTGGTCTTCCTTGTAGGTATATGGATACCATCCTAACACTGACAGTATTCCACTTCAGGATGGATCACGGGATGTCCTTTTTTACAATGAAGGGGATGTCATTTCTCTTCAACTTATTATTGTCAGCATAGAAAGCCATATCATTGTCTGATTCAAAATGCCCAATACAAGTTCATTTTAGCTCATTAATGCCTTGGAGATATATATATATATATATCTTAAAGTTTTCTGTTTTGTTTTGAACTTCCAATTTTCCTACATTTCTATCTCATTCAATAAAGAAACTTGTGTTTTCATTGTGCCTATGAAAGTTCAAGTTGAACTAGAATAAAGGTTGTGGGGAGAGGGGAGTATAGTGGTCATGGTGGGGCATAAAAGGGAGATGATGTCAGAGTCCATGTAGAAAAAGAGCTTTTGGAAACTGACTGTGGTTGTGATCATACATTCTGCTTCATGTGATTGAAATTTGGAATGATATGATATATTTTACATCCCAACTAATAATAATAATAAAGAAAAACATGAAGTTGTTCCTGGGCGAAATTCCAAGTTCATGTCATCTGCACTGTTCAAATATATCTTTGGGTCAAAGGACACCATGTGAAGTACAACTTGACCTAAATATTTGTTACAACACAAACTACTTTAAATAAAGCCAATATGCACATCCTGTCTCAGGCTAGCTAGCACAACATGAAAATATCCTGATTTGGGGGCGACAGGCAGAGTGAAGAGTGGCATATGGTGTAGGTTCTGTATCTCAAAAACTAGAGTTGATAGGGCAAAACTGGTGCCGTTTTTGGCATCAACAGAACAAGGCTGATATATGAGGTGCCCAAATGTGTGTTGGCCAGTATCATACTCCAACAAGGAAAATAGTTTTAATGTGATTTGATTTTGTTTATGCCAAGCATTAAAGAAACAAATAAAGCAACAAGGAAAGAAAATTCAAGTTGAAGCTGAAGAAAATTAAAGACAGTCCATGAGAACCAAAGCACAACCTTAAGTGTATCCCATCTGAATGTGGACACCATTTCAAGAATAGATTTCTCTCAGTGAACAGTAATGATCCAAGATCAGCGCCTTTGGGGAGGATCCATGACACATGGAGAAAGCTAGGAAAAGAAGAAATTTTTTTTAAAGACCAGAATGGATGTCAGGTGAGACTTTGGAATTTGATCCTTGGCACAGAGTAGCTAAAGCAAATGGAAGATGTAATAAAACAAAAGAGCAGAACAGAAATTTCCAAAGAGCAGCACAAGAAGACAAAGTATTGGAATGGATTGTACAACGATCCGGAGTTAAGGACCTCAAAGGGAAAAAATATGATTGACATTTCTCAAGTTGAAAACACTGAAGACAAAATCTGAGGCTTGAGTTGTAACGTTGAAGGATTCTATGGGTAAAACAAAGGTCCTAGTAACACTGTGGGTTGACAATGGGCTGCTAACTATAAGGTCAGGAGTTCAAGCACGCCAGTTGTCCCAAGAAAGACAAATGAGACTGTCTGTTTCCATTAATAATTACAGACTTAAAAATAATAATAAATTTTTTTTTTAAGATTTACAGATTTGAAAATCCTAAGGAGCAGTTCTACTCTGTACTGCTAAGAGTCAGAATCAACTTTCTGACAATGGATTTAGATTTGGTTTTAGGGTAAAATTAACAACACAGAAGGCATCCAATTGAAAGAATACAGAAAGTCACTGTACCAAAAAGAAATGTAAGCAATATGATCACATATGTATTTGAAGGAAAAAGTCCAAACTGCACCGAAAGCATTGACAAAAAACAAGGCTTCCAAAGCTGGGGCTATACCAATTAGGATATTTCAACAGACGCAATGCTGAACAAATTCACTCATGTGTCAGAAGAGATTTTCAAAATATCTATGTGGCTAATGGACTAGAAGCTATCCATATCTGTGCCATTTCCAAAAGAGGAGTATCCAAAAAGAATATGTAAATTATTGAACAATTAATATCAAACACAAGTAAAATTTTGCACAAGATCACTGAAAAACACTTGCAGCACTACAGTGGCAAGAAAATACAAGCAATTCAAATCAGATTCAGAAGAGGCCGTGGAACAAGGGAGTCACTACTGGTGTCAGGTGGATGCCAGAGTGTGGACCATGAGGAACTATGGAGACCCTGGAAAAGAACGGGGATTACCGACACTTGACTGCGCTCCTGAGGAGCCCGTGCAATGACTAAGAGGTAGGCTTTCGTACAGAACAAGAGGATGCTACCTGGCTTAAGATCTAGGCTGTACTCTTTCATCATATTTATCCAATCTGTACGCTAAGAAACAATCAAGCAAATTGGACTATAGACTCATAGACTGAGAGAAGCTTGGCTCATGATGGAATGAGGACTCATTCACCACTCATTAACAATATATGCAAATGATGGAACTTTAATTTTTGAAAGTGAAAGCCACTTGAAGCACTTAATGATGAGTGAAGATTGAAGATGGTAGCCTTCGATGTGGATTTCACCTCGACAGGAAGAAAAGTCCTCACAACTGGCCTAACAAGCAGCACTGTGAGAAACAGAGAAGGTTCGTGATTGTCAAGGATCTTATTTTCCTCGGATCTACAGCCAATTCCTTGGAAGCAGCAGCCAAGGAATCAAATGATGCTTCCGATTGGACGTACCTGCTACACACGAGCTCTTCAAAGTGTTCAAGAGAAAAAGTGTCCATCTGAGAACTAAGCTTTGCCTGATCCAAGTCATATTTGCCATCATCTCATATGCATGGGAGAGCTGGACACAAAAACCAAAGAAGACTTCAGAAGAATTGATGCACTTGACTTACGGTCCTGAAGAATACTGAGCATGTGTGGACTGCCAGAAGACAAACAAATGTGTCTTGGAAGGACAGGCAATGTTCCTCCGAAGAAGGATGGTAAGGCTTGTCTCGGGTACTTCAGACATGTTGCCAAGAAGAAGAGCTGGTTGCTAGAGAAGGACAGCAGGCTAGACAAGGTGAAGGCCAGTGGATATGAGCAAGACCACCAGTGAGATGGACTGAAGCAGTGGCTGCAACCGCGGGCTCAAACATGACGCCAGGGAGACTGGTTCAGGACTGGGCTGTTTTGTTCTGTTGTCAGTATGAGTTGAAACCAATTCTGTGGCTCCTAATGACAACAATATTGTTGTACTGTAAAGGAGGTTTGTGGTTTTGATTGTTGTATGAAAGTGTATATGATACTGACAAACTGACGCTGCTTGGGAATAAAGATATTATACGGGCAAGATGAGAAACTAAGCTAAAAGTCATTCCTAAGCTCTTCAAGACCAGTGGACTAATTTCCAATTAGACCCTGTATTTGAATGACTACTAAACCCAACCCAACCAATCCCCTTGCTGCTGGGTCTATGCTAAGCCATAGTGACCCTATAGGACAAGTACATTTGCTCGTCTTGTTTCCAAGGTTGTATTTCATTCCAAAAATGACCTGCCACCTCTTTCTTCCATGGAATGGCTGGTGGGTTCAAAGCTCTTAGCTTAACCATGTGCCACGAGGGCTTGTCACACAAACGCTCTAAAAACCTAACTCACCTCGGTTGTGTCGATTCCGACTCATGGTGCCTTGATCCGACAGGGTAGAAGTGCTCCTGTGGCGTTTAGAGACTGGCCCTCTACAGGAGTGGCACGGCTCGTCTTTCCCCTTCGCAGTGGGTGGTGGTTCCGAACTACTGACCTTTGGGTTAGCAACACACTCTATAACCACTCTGCTCTCAAGGATCCTATATGAAGGCAACAGGAGGGAAATATGTTTCTTATAAGCGTGTAACTGACAAGTTCTGCTACCAAGATGCTAGTTAGCATACATATCCTACCAGTCCACAAGTCTTTTCTGAGGCCCCTTTCCACTAGGAATCCAGTCAAAAAAGAAGTAAAGTTTCAATTTTCCTCTACATCCTGGGATACTGAATTTTCAAGGCTGATTTTGATTTTGGCTTTGAGTGGATGACAGCCTCCACGTCTCCTTAGAAAAGGATTCATGTCTCCCACTCTTTCCACTCAGCCACACACCTGCGTGCTCCCCGCGGGATGTATTTCCGCTACCCTCACAGAGCACAAGTCTGCCTCACTTTCAGTCAGTACACTGGCCAGTCTGCCTTCTGGTCTAGAATCTGCCTGGAGAAAATCTATGGGACTATGAGTTTGCTCTGGTTGGTTAATTTGTCTCCACAAGTTTCTGATTGAGCACTGGTTTTGTCCAGTTCTTTCCAAGTCTATTAAAGATAGAAGGTAAACTGTGTGCTTTCCCCTGAAGCCTGTGCTTTCTGAGCGGTTGGCTTTTCCTCCCAGGTTTAGAGGAGACTCTGATTGGTGCCATCTCCTCATGTAGTCAGCAGCTAACCCTGCCATGGCATCTGAGAAGAAAATCCTACAGAGCAACTTCCCAGAAAGCAGCCACTGAAAATGAGCGCGGTGCTATTCTGACCCACGTGGGCCCATGCTGCGTTGGAATCAAGTCAAAGGCAACGGATTACTGATTCACCTCTGAAACCCTGACAACTGTTCTCCTCTCAGTCGTGATGCCGGGCCCTCTCTGATGCTCTTCGTACAGATGTTCTGTTGGCTTTGTGCAGGTGTTGCGGATGACCTGTGACGGTTACACCAATTCTTATATCAGGGGCAAAGAGAGACCAAGATCATGTAGGAAGGAGGCCGGGTGCTGGTGGGGGGTGGGGGGCTGTGAGTAGTGGATGACATTCTGGCTACCAGAGGTAAGGCTAATAGTTTAAACCCACCAGCTTTCTGGAGCAGCCCCACTGGGCCCCAGGATCACTACGAGTCAGCATGTACTTGAGAGTGGTGTTTCGTTTAGTTTGGATTACCCAAGGGAGCAGAGTGCAAGTTGACCCACAAAATCTGCTTCCCTGAGCAACAGGTCAAAGGGTGTTTTGTTGACAAGGTTTGGGAAGTGGATCTTCTGGAGAAATCCAGTTTGAGCTAGGCCTTGGTTGTCAGATGGGAGGTGTGTTCACATGCTACTGCAGGTAATTTGAGCAAGTTCTGTCCCTCCAATGGATGTGGGTTGAGTTCTCACATCCAAAGGAGCGGGGCTGGTGTCCGACCAGGCAGCTTGCCATGAACTTGTACCTAGACTCACTTTGAGTAGGAACCACCACGGTCGCCCCTAACCCCAAAGGCTCCCAGTCGAGGTTTGTGGATTTGTCTGTTTATCCAGAATTGTAACTGCACTGCAAGGCTGAAACAAAGGAGGGCAACGTGCACGAAGTCCGAGCATCTCACAACATCGGTTCCCGCGACGTCTTCTCACTCTTAGGCGGTTTGTTTGTTCTCCCCCCTCCGTTCTTCTGTTTGGTGATCCCGCTTGATTCCTATGATGTATGGACTCAGCACTTCCTCAGCTGGAAGGATGATCCTTTTCGCTCTTCCCGATTATTCGACATATTGGGTGTAACTTTGGGGGGGGGGTGCAAGCAATAAATGGTTCTTTCTAGTGTACGAAAAAAAGGAGATTATTTTAGTAGGTTACAAGGTACTCCTCAGAAATAGAAAAAGTGTTCAACAACTCATGCAGGTAAAGAACACGGGCTGCTCGGGGATTCTGACAGCAAGGTGTCGATGTGTCTATTCAATCTCTACCCCGTGAGCACTGAGTGGCAGTAAAGACTTCTCCATAATGGTCTCTGTTAAGGCGAAAAAAATCCAAAATGTGCTGCAGGAACCCCTGCAAGTTAAACAAGTTATTGTAAATACCTACAATGAAATACAGTGTGACCATTTCAAATGACATTTATGAAAACAGTAAAAACATGGTAAAATACGGAGTGAAAACACAATTTACCGAATGCATTGCAATTGTGGACCATTTAATAGCTGTGAACGCATATGCACGAGGTGCAAAACTGTGTAGAATAAGCTATCGTCTGTGCTAAAAGTGGAGAAAGAATACATATTTCTATTTGCTTGGTTATACATAAAAATATCTCTGGAAGGGTACATAAAAATTAATAGAAGTAGTCATCTGTTGGGGATGGGATGAACCTGGAGAGATGAGATTCAGAGATGGACAAGAGAATTCCATAAAATGCTTTTGAGATGTATATGTTATGCCATGTGAATGTGTTGCTTTTTCAAAATATTAAATACTCATATGTGTGGTATGTGTAGTGTGTGTGCTGGCACAGTGGGGCTTCAAACAGACTGTGGGAAAATTCCATTTAGCTCTTAATTCAATTGTTCCACAAACTTTTTGAAGCCACCCATCTATGGGAACCTGGCAAACACCATACCAAGATGATAGAGGAGTTGTCCTGGTGCATTCACAAATGTGTATTTTCTTCTTTCTATAGTTGTCATCCAAATTTTCTCTTATGAATACATGTTCCTCTTGAACATTAAAAAAAATGCAGTCAAGCATTTCTGTCCAGTTGTTTCTTTCTAAACTAATTCCTTGCCACACAAGCGAGAGTCCATAAAAATCTAAGAAAGGAGAAGAAAGCGATCACTTCTGACGTTCCAGATAAATTGTCGACAGCTGTGCCAAGGCTTTTTGCTGTTTTCCCCTTGGGAGAACCAAAGCAGAGCATGAGGAAGGAATCCAAGCAGAGTATGAATGCTTCAAGAAGGCTCTTTCATGCGGAGCTTAACACGCTGTCTCTCAAACTTCAGTCTGTGGGGTAGTCATCTGGGAGCCTCGTTAAGATGCAGACGTCGGTTCACAAAGGGATCCCACATTTCAGACAAGTTCCTGGGCGCTGCTGCTCCCCAAACCGCAGTCTTGAGAAGCGAGAGAGTAAAGCCGCGTGTCGTTGAAACGTCCTAGTCCCCATCAGCATGAGAGTGGCCCAAAGGCCTGTCCATCCTACAGAAATGGGTGGCAATGTTGTTGTTGTTGTTTGGTACTTAGTCACCCACAAATAAAAATTGAGATACATCCAACAACAGCAAAAATATTGTTTTGTTTGTTTGTTTGGGGGTGGGGTTGGTGCTTGAAAACTCCCCCTAGCCCTTGGGAAAACCTGACTAATTTGGATAAGCAGTTCAGGTGTTCCGCGGTTCACCTCTCCACCAACCCCACTGGGCCTTTGAAGTAGCTGGGCTGAGGAAGGTAAGCCTGGTTCTGAGGGCGCTGGGGAGTCCTGCTCTTCCATGGTACCTGCCCGTGAATGAGGCCCCTTGACTCCTCCCCCAGCACCATCACATAGCAGCTGCATGACTTAGGTCAGGTCATTCAACATCCTAGTGCTCTGGTTCCTCCCTTGTAAAGTGTGGCTGATGAGCTAGCCATGAGAAGATCCTGGTTCTGACATCTGGGACTGATTCCAGCCTGATCTAGCAAGCTGCAGATGTCTTCCATGGGAAGCTATTGAAAGCATTAAAAAAGAGAGATTAATATATAGCAGAAGTAACGGAAGGGGATAAGAAATCCCACAGTTTGCCTAACAATAGGCCAAATGATGTTTAACTATGTACAGCTGCCATACTTCAGGCAAACTTCAGTTACTGTCACCAGAAGAGAGTCGGTCTAGGAAACAGGGCCAGGCCTCTGTTTACTCTTCAGAGACTTGAGTTTAGCAAACACAACTTTAATTAGAGGCCATATGGAGTATCAGTTATCGCAACTGTTTAAATTTGTGCACATATGCTTAAATTTTATTATTTGAGAATTCTATCTCTGGGAACCAAACTCAGGTCTTTCATACGTGAAGGGCCGTGACCAAAGAGTAACATGTGATTCTAATCAGAATTTCCCTCTCGGGCGAAAATAGTAATTACTGGGAGGATCTCTTCTGTTTCAAGTGCTTTACATTCATTGTCCCACTTTACCCTCCCAAGAACCCCAATGAGATAGAGATTTCTATCCCCATTTTATAGAGAATGGAGCAGGATCGGTGAGGTTAATTAACTTGGCAGAGGTTATCCAGGTGGCTCAGCTGGCTTTTGACCTCTGTAGGACTTCGTGGTTCTTAACCTCAGACTTACTTAAAGCAGAAATAAAGAACAGGCATGAGCACTCCGGTGGTGGTTCGGCACTAAGAGATCACTCATTCCACACGCTTCCTTTAACCAACACTCACACAGGGAAGTGGGTAAATTCAATCAGGGACCACCCACAAATGTAGCACCTACTAAGGGAGTGGCCTACCATACACTTTTAGGATAGTTTTCTAGGAGGGAATTAATTCAACTACTACCCTTCCATGGATTTTTACGTCATCAGCTTTATACCTTCCTTTGGATGTATGTAATTAAGATGTCAATGTATATCTAAATAATCCTATAGTTGCTGTACATCTAGATACATCTAAATATCAAATATTGGATATCTATGAATTTATGTGTTTTACATGTGCACGTAAGTTCATAAATAGGTGCTTTCATGTGGGCCTTTAAATTTTTTTAAATTTTTAATAAGGTCACAGAGAGGTGCATCTGTAACAATGTTTCATCAGTATCATAGTGACATCTTGTGGGGAAAGTATTTTTGAGTTTTGCATTTGTTTATTTTTATGTGTTTCAATTGATTTTTTTTTCTATTCACAACATAAAAACTATCATCAGAACCTGAATTATCCCGGTATCAGTGTGTGTGTGTGTGTGTGTGTGTGTGTGTGTGTGTGTGTGTGTGTGTGTTCTTTTATATATATAGTTTAATACTATGGGGTATTTTTTAAAGGATGCCACATTAACTTTGACAGACTCAAACAAAGTTGGTTTTGTCCTGTCTGACAAGCTAGAACTGCACCAGAAGTGTTGGCTACAGGAATATAGTTTAGTTCCATACAAATCTGAATAACAGTTTCATATCAATTTCTTATGAAATGTTGGAAAAAGAATAACAATTCTGAATCACAAATATGCTATGTTTGATAGGGCAATGAAGAAGTTATCTTGATAGCAAGACTACAGAAGGTTTAAACGAGCATTTTTTAAAATCATTTTATTGGGGGCTCTTACAACTCATCACAATCTGTACAGACATCCATTGTGTCAAGCCCATTTGTACATTTGTTGCCCTCATCATTCTCAAAAGCATTTCTTGCTACTTGAGCCCTTGGTATCAGCTCCTTATTTTCCCCTCTCCCTCCGCTTCCCACCCATCCTCCCTCACGAACCCTTGATACTTTAAAAAATTGTCATTATTTTGTCATGTCTTACGCTGTCTGATGCCTCCCTTCACCCACTTTCTGTTGTCCATCCCCCAGGGGGGGGTTATATGTAGATCCTTGTGACAGGTTCCCCCTTTCTCCCCCACCTTCCCTCCACTGTCCTAGTATCACTACTTTCACCACTGGTCCTGAAGGGATCATCCTCCCTAGATTCCCTGTGTTTGCAGTTCCTATCTGTGCCAGTGTACTTCCTCTGGTCTAGCCAGACTTGTAAGGTAGAATTGGGATCATGACAGTGGGGTGGGAGGTGGGAAGCATTAAAGAACTAGAGGAAAGTTGTATATATGTGTCATCTGCGCTATACTGCACCCTGACTGGCTCGTCTCCTCCCCGCAGCCCTTCTGTAAGTGGATGTCCAGTTGCCTACAGATGGGCTTTGGGTCCCCACTCCACACTCCCCCTCATTCACTATGATATGATTTTTTATTCTTTGATGCCTGATACCTAATCCTAAAGACACCTCATGATCACACAGACTGGTGTGCTTCTTCCATTTGGGCTTTGTTGCTTCTCAGCTAGATGGCTGCTTGTTTATCTTCAAGCTTTTAAGACCCCAGATCCTATATCTTTTGATAGCCGGGCACCATAGCTTTCTTCACCACATTTGCTTATGCATCCGCTTTGTCTTCAGTGATCGGGTCGGGAAGGTGAGCATCACGGAAGAGCATATTTCTTAAAAAACAATCATCACTGCTTTGATTTTATAATTTTAATGAAGCATGTTCTCTGGCAATGAGTTTTATGTATTTTAATTTGAAAATACATGTGTACTCGTCACTTGGGGGCCTGTTAAAAACTCATATTCCCCCAGGATAGTTTTAACAGAACTCAAAATTAAGACTTATTAGTAGGAGTCGATTTATTGAATATAAAGTAAGTAAAAAATTGAGGGATTTTCCCCTTTGTCCCTAGGGGCCAGGGGGTGGGGTGGGTGGCCAGTCAGCTTGATCAATTGGCTTGAGCATGTTGGTTAGTGCCTTTGAGGGTTGACCTTATTCACACAAGAATCGGTTTACTTCTCAGGAAATAGCATGACATCATGGGAGAACAACTCCCAGTGAAATGAAGCAAAAACCTGAATCTGAAATTCATTTTTCTTTTCTATTTCTGTTTCCTTATCTAGTCTTTAGGCTGAGGCCACAGATAGTTGCGTGTTTGTGTTGTGATGTTGGTGTGGCCTCTTCTAATCATTTTATCATGAGACATTTTCAAAGGATGTTACATTAACTTAAGAAGAACCAAGCAAATATGCCATCACCATTTCCCCATTGCATTTATTCTGATGAGAAGGTGAAAACAGACGTGGTTACTGATAGAGATGAAGGCGTTTTATTTTCTCTTCTGAATCGTCACCACTCGACTGCAGGGAGTATCGTTTACTTAGGAGACCTGGTTGCTATAATCGGGGACCGCTAACTCCGAGGTCATCGGTTCGACACCACCAACAGCTCCTCAGGAGGAAGCTGTTTTCCAAAAGACTTCCCTCCGGTGTCCTAGGTTTGCTTTATGGAGCGCTGGTTGTGTAGTAGTTACACTTTGGGCTGCGATCCTCACAGTCGGCAGTTCAAGACCAGCAGCAGCTCCGGGGGAGAAAGACCAGGTGTTGTGCAGTTACAGTCAGTCTCAGAAACCCACGGGGGTCACTACGTGTCTGTCAGCAGTGTCACAGGGAGTGATGTTTGCTTCCGGTTTTATTATTTACCTTCGGTTTACTACCACTAGAGGGCATCCGAGGACTGAGCTAAGTACAATGGGACAGTGTAAAATAGGTTTCTAGTAAAATAGCACTAACGCAGCTTCCATCAAAATGCTAATTATATTTTGTGGCATAGATATTAAAAAACAATTGATGATAGTTTTATAATGAAGTTAGTAAGTATGCATACCCTTCCTACCGAAATGTTAAATTAAAACGCTTCCTTTTCTTTTCAATACAATGCAACAGCTAATTCTGTAATTAGAGTTAAATTTGCAAATGCCAAGAATAATAATGGCAATTATGCATCAAATTGCATTTGCAACTGTACCTGCCTACATTTTAAAGGTTGGTATGCAATTACAAACAAATTGTTAAGTATCTGAAAGAGAAGGCAAAATTAACCAAGCAAAACCATAGTCCTAGTTATTATCCAGCCTGAGCGTGTAATAATTTTGAGCACATGCCAATAAGCATGTAGGAAACACCTACGGTATGTCAAACAAGACCGCTAGTGGTGTGGTGGGTTATGCGTTGGACTGCTATAACCACAAAATCAGCAGTTCGAAACCACCTGCCACTCCACTAGAGAAAAGTTGAGGCCTTCTATACCTAGAAACAGTTAGTGTCGGAAAGCCAAAGGGGAAGCTCTTCCCTGTCCTATAGGGTCACTATGAGTCGGAATCCACTCGATGGCAGTAGGTTTCTTTTGTAGGATATCAAACACTACTGGTGCTATGAATTCACTGTGTAGTTCCAGTTGACTAAGGGAGATGGACAACTAGACACACAGACAAAGAAAGAGATGCATCCTCAGTGCTCTGAAGGGATTTGTCCAAGTCTGCAGAACAAGAGGTGGGCATCGGTCTATGAAAGGCACGGCCCGCTCTCCAGTGGGTGTTGCTCTCTGGTGGTTGCCTGACCGGGGCTGTGCAAACTGAAGGGGAAGTGCTGACACAAACGGGCTTTCAATTCCTGCTCCACCCTCTTACTAACTCTCTGACTTAGGGCAAGTCATTCACTTCTGTGAGCTTTGATTTCTTCTCGATAAAGCAGTATCAGTAATATAGCCTACCATATCTGGTTGCTATAAGAGAAGATGCCCCTAATGCCTTCCATGGCATCACTGACACATAGCATGTTCTAGCTGTCATTATTGCCATTGTTGTACTTTTACAGCTGAGCAAAGAAACCTAGAACAGATGCCATTGGCCCAGGTTGGAGGTAACAAAATAGCACAGGCGGATTTTGTTTGGTGTTTTCATCTAACTATTTATTTATGTATTAACAGTTTTATTGACACACTATTCATGTACCATACACCTCAATGGCTAAAATACATTTTAAAGATTTGTGTAATTACAAGCACAATCAGATTTAGAGGATGCTCTTCATGTTTGTACCCGTTAGAATTAGCTCCTCATTGCCCACCAACCATCCCTGCCAGAACCTTAAGGGACTATTAACCTATTTACTGTCTCTAAAGCTTCACCTATCCTGGATTTCATATAAAAAAATCATTTTTAAAAGCCTCACCACCAACAAAATAAAACAGAAAAACTTTAATCCAAGAGAAAACAGAAGGTAGTAGAAACTAGAACAAATTGAAACTGGATCAAAAGGGAAACAAATGACGATATGTTACATTTTAACCTAACTGGATCAGCAGTCATATATTTGCCAAGGCATTCTGCCCAGTAGTCTGAGGGAATTCAATGGAGCCACGGTCCTTGTCGAGACTGTGCAAAGGGAGTTGGGGCTGTCCCTGTCACTCGTGGCCTTCTGCAAGCCGGACAGAGGCACTTACTGCAATGGGAGAATGGAAGATAAGATCTGGCAGAGGAAAAGATGCCGATGCCGGTCGCCTTGCAAAAGAGAAGGAGAGGTGATTGCCCCACATGTTGTCACCCATTTCCTAGTCCCTCTTCGGGCTTTCCTTTTGTCCTTCCTTGCTCTCTGTTTATTTATTGTCGATGCTGTTACAGAGTCCTAGGATGGGGTGGAATAATACTTTTCCTCTTTTGAACATGGCATTAACATTAATATGTGTTCATTCTTGGATGAGTAATGCATGAATTTTTAGCATATCAGACCTCAGTCTTTATTTCCCCTAAGAGTGCATTTATTTAGATGGCTGTGCTGGATCCGATTCACAAATCACATTGTGGTTTTTCTTAATCTCCTTTCTCATTAAATTTGCTCAGAGCTGGAAAGGCAACTGCGAAACCAAAACCAGATGAGGATAACGAAACCCTAATCACTAACAATCATTTAGATCACATTGTATCAGCGTTCCAACCATGACGAACACATACTTTGATAGAAGACTCATCGATCAGGCGAGTCTACACTCTCTAGCACCGTGGATGCTTGTGTCCTGACAAACAATGAAATAATCCAGCAAATTGAGGTGGGAAGCTTTCACCTCTTTTCTTCCAAGTTTGAAAATGTTCTAATTCAGTCTTATGTGTCCCCTGCCTATACAAACCAAAGGAGGTTTTTCTAGAATGTTCCTGGGGTAAAATAACCTACTGGGAAATGTGACCCTCTTTTGAACCCAGCTGACATAACTGAGCTATTTGAAGGCAGCTGCAAGGAATGCTGGCTTCCTGTGCTTCCGCCTGCATGAGGGTAGGTACAGACCATCTTTGAAGTGGAAACCAATGAAGACATCAAATGATCAAATTGAAGACACCAAATGAAGACATCTTCCCTAACTCCACAGTGACTCGGTCCCCTCCCTTTGTTTCAGATTAGAGACACAGCTTCCTGTCACTCGTTATCAAATACAGCTAGCTGATCAGCTGATCCGTTTTCAGCGGATCTATGCGCCTAACTGCTGTAACGGCTTCTTTGGTGAAATACACTCAGAAAGAGATCGGGCAGGGGCGGTGGGGTGGTAAGAAAGAAGAGAGTGTTGTTTGATGATTTATTCTGTTGTTTATTTTCCCCTGTAAATACAAATGCAGTTCAGACAACGTCTCTCTCATTGTCTAAGCTAGCTGTCCACAGGCAGCCTTACTTTAGTAGTGACGTCGGGGATTTGGTTTGGGCAGGAGTTGGGCACAGCCGCTCCGGCTGAGATGGGCTGCAGAGCCAGCCAAGGCTCTGACCCTGACCTTCACTGAGCTGAGCGACTGCATGGCAACGCCACCCCGACCCAGCAGGCTTTCTGCGCCTTCCCAGGAGGGTGGGAGGTGCACAGGATGAGTGGCTTTGTGCCATCTTCCTCCAAAAACCAAATCTAAAAGCTGCCAGCACGTTGACTCCGAATCTCTTACAACCTCGAGGGGCTGAAACAGACTCCAGGGCGATGGGTTTGTTTGAGCAGAGTCTGGCCCTGACCAAAGCACGGGAAGCAGGCGCTATGACCTCCAGGCTTTTCATTGGCTGGTTTCCGTTAAGAACTTGTCAGACTGGTTACTGACGGTATCTGATTGTCAGTGTTCCTTTGGTTACTGACAGTATCTGATCGTTTCCCTGTGATCAGCAGTGTCCAGCTTCAGACACGTGGGACTGAGTGCTTTACAATTGTAACTGAAGAAAAGCTTCTTTCTAAGCCTTTCTAGTTGGCTGGGATCTAAGAGTAAATAGCGTTTAATTTTCTGTGTATAATGATCCTACTTTTACTCTGACAGCCACTTCTTTTACTCTTCACCCACTACTCATTGGTCCACCCCACGCTCAAATTCTGGCCTTGTTCCCTAATTCATTAACATGACATGTCTTTCTGGAAGTGTTGGCCGTCACGCATGACTGAATGCCTTCTCTGCCTGTGCCAAGCAAGACCTTCAGCATGGCACGGAGGCAGAGATTGTGCAGGTCCTAGCACTGATTGACATTCTAGACTGAATGCCTGTTTTGTATTACTGCTAGGGACGTAATTTGAGAGCCCCAAATTGGCAATTATTAGGAGCCATGGTACTGTAGTGGTTACACATTGGGCTGCTAAGCACAAGGTCAGCAGTTCGAAACCATCATCCATTCCACAGGACACAGATGGGGCTTTTCCCTCCCCTAATGAGTTACAGTCTCAGAAACCGACAGAGGCAGTCCTTGACTCTAATGGCAGTGAGTTTGGCGTTCGTAGAAGGTGAGATATGTTGGAGGGAGAGGGAAATTATGCGCACACACGTTTGTGCCTGTAGACATTTTTCTAGGGCAAGGGCCCGTTATTGGTGTGTGCTGTGAAGTCAGTTCCGGCTCTTGGAGAAATGCCTCATGAACTTTGCCAGGCTGTAACTTTTTGTAAAATCATTTTATTAGGGACTCTTAGAGCTCTTATAACAATCCATGCATCCATTGTGTCAAGCATATTTGTTCATACGTTGCCATCATCCTTTTCAAAACATTTTCTTTCTACTTGAGCC
The DNA here is from genome assembly GCF_050624435.1 of Tenrec ecaudatus. NCBI lineage: Eukaryota > Metazoa > Chordata > Mammalia > Afrosoricida > Tenrecidae > Tenrec > Tenrec ecaudatus. The sequence goes on from NC_134533.1 coordinate 97,569,983, forward strand.
CTTTGTATCAGCTCGTCATTTTCCCCTCCCTCTCCCACCCGCTCTTCATGAACCCTTGATAAATGATGAATCGTTGTTATTTTCATGTCCTAGGCTGTGGTTGCTGAGAGTAGACAGCCAGGTCTTTTCTTCCTTCGAGCCACTGGTGGGCTCTAACTGCGGGCATTTGGCTAGCAGCTGAGCATTTAGCCCTTGCCCCAACCAGGGCGCCTATTCTTTCCGCAGCATGTGGGGGAAGGATACCGCAAAGCGCAGGATGCATGCCCTGCGGTGGAGAGTGCACGGCAGAGACCAGGGTAACAAAGAGCAAGGGACGGGGCAGAGTCCACGAGGAGATGGAATGGAGTGCCCTGATGTTATTATTTAGTAAAGCTACTATTTCGGCACTGAGTATCAGAACGAATACGAAGCCTACTTCTTTCCCTGTATTTTCTTCCATCACTGTTTGCAGGACACACTATTTATAAATAAAACTAAGAAAAGCATCCGATGAATGCACATTCAACACGAGTTTTTCCTTATATGTACGCACCGTGGCTGTTACAAAATGAGTCCCAGAGCGTGGTATAGCATCACAATTTTGAATCATCCGGAATCACATTATTTCATTAATCTAGCCGACTAGGAGGGAAGGAGTGATACAGTTAGAATAACTCTAATCCCTTGAGAGGAAAGGTTGAATCGGGGCCTGCCTCTGTTCTGAGCATGTTTTTCTGAGTTCCATTGCGGCTGGTGTAGTTGGATGGTAACATGTCTTTTCTCCTGTGCCAATAGTGTTGTTTTACTTGGACTGATCTGGAGGCAAACAATCCAGGCTGGATGTGCACTCAGATCTTTCCCAACATTACGTGGTGCTCCAGACTGACCTGCTGAGCCATGCAGAAGTGCCCAGAATACTTCCTTCCTTGAACGTGAAAATGAGACAACCCAAAAGCAGAACTACTTCTCTGTCCTACTCCTTAGCTGCACTTTGAAAGATTGTCACTTAGGACCCCCCCCCCCCATGGCAGAAAAGACCTGCTGACCCACTCCCATAAAGACTCTAACCTGGGAAGCCCTGTGGGGCATACTGACTCATGGTGAGCCTATAGGACAGAATCGAACTGCCCCCAAACTGTCGCCTTTATGCAAGCAGACGGTCCCATCTTCCTGCCTCGGAGCGGCGGCTTGGTTCCAATAGCTGGCCTTTTGATTAGCAACCAAGCACTCAACCAGTGCGTCCCCTGAGTGCCTCGTAGAAGCCCTCACATGCCACTCAAAACCCAAAACCCTCTTCTCGGCCCTTGATGCCTGCCTTGTGTGTCCTCTCCCCTGCTTTCCCTCGTGAGAACCTTTGAAAGACAGCCGGATTGTTCCCCAGAGGTGGGAAGGGAGAGGCTGTCTCATATACTATGAGCAGGTTATAAGGACGAGCCAGTCCCCGCATGAGGACTTCATGCTTGGTCAGGGAAAAGGAGGAAGAACCTCACAAAGGTGGCTTGTCACGGAGGTTGCAACTAGGAGCCAAGCACAGTGAAGGGACAGTGTTGGGTTGGCTTCTGCGGAGAGCAGCTGTGAGTGGGAACGGATTCGCCGCCACGTGACAACAGCAACCATAATATCCCGTCGTCGTAGGCTGTGAGGTTAGCAACACTTAGAACAACCTCACGGGCACAAGGTTCTAAAACGGAAACAAAAAGATGTTGCCAATTCTCTGGCTTGATGAACCGGTAAGAAGTCAACTTTCAGGATGAAGGGAAGGGAATGGGACGGAGTGAGGACTCTGGGACAGCTTCGTTCACTACTTCAAAAGACTCGCGGGGGCATCCGTTGCTTTAATACAATCACATGATGACTTAATAGTAAATTAATCAGAAACATATGGATTAAAGTTTCCTTGAAGGACCCTTGAGTTCCCAAGTAAGGAAAAAGGCATTTGGCAAAATCCTATGAGCCTTTGCCAAACCTAAAGTTTTTGAAAAATAATTGGAGAAAGTTTGCCAAACCCAAATGCCACTGGGCTCACCCGGGCCACACAGATCTGAGAAGGAGCAGAGTGAATGCAGCTACTCCGTCTTCAAAGTGGGCCTGGGCAGCGTGATGGGAGCCAGCCTGTCTCATTTGGAACTGCCAAGGAGGCCTCCTTACCTTTATAGCAAGAAATCCTTGACTCAGTGCTGGGTCCTTTAGTGCACACCCCTGCTCTGCTTTCTAAACGCCCCGCTCAGAACTTTATAAACTGTTCTGTGACAGTTTTCACTCAGTGAAACTGCTCTGAGTCATCAGCAGAAGACATCACAAGCAAATACCTTCAGGAAAAATGTGCTTTTAAATAAACTTTACTAAAAATGCACATCCAGCCCAGCTTTTTAGCCTCCAGATCAGTCCTCCTGGTGAAGCCTTGACCACCCTGCGTGGACATTCCTCTTCTAGATTTTCCTAGTCTTCACAGACTGCCATGCTGCCCACCAAGATGCCAGGACCATTTGCTTTTATTCAAATCATTTCTGAACTAAAATTACATTTTCGAATGAAGTGGAATCCCCAGGGGCTCAAATCATGCCAAGATTGAGCCCATCCACAAACCTCTGCGAATCCAGCAGCAGTGTATGGGTGTGTGGGTGGTGCAGACAGGCATTTCGCCCTGCTGGTGAACACTGTTGGCCATTAACCCCAGTTGTGCTGCAGTCCCGTGGAAGGTGCTTTCCCCTCCCAATAGAGAGTCTAAATGTCTGTGGCAAATGCTATCCATTTGCAAAATGACACTTCCCACCTGACACAGAGAATCCATACAATGTTTCTTGGAGACCCACTGACGATTCCAGACCTAGACAAACTTCATGCAGGCTTGTTGGTTTTTTTTAAGCTTCAAAAGATAATCTTTTTTTTAAATTTCATATCAGCTATGTTTTATTATTAGGAGTCATATTAAGCAGTTGTAATGTAACATTTCTCTGCCGAGTTCTATGAAATTGTACTTTTATGCAAATTGTGCTATTAATAGAAAGCTAAATTTTGCAAGCTGATTCTTTCTTTTTTTTTTTTGAAAGAAAAAGGATTTTTATTAGCATTGTTACAGGCAATGCGTTACATGTGAACCGACCCTTTAAGTGTACAACCCCAACCAAGCCGAAAGCAGAGCAATCAGTAGAGTGAAATCTATATTGTACACAAGTGCAGAAATAGGATCACCCTGAACCTCCAACAGAAGACCAAAATCACTTTACAAAAAAAGCAAATAAAAACAACACCCCCTCCCCCCCTACAAGCTGATTCTTTCATCTGATCTCTTTTCTTTTAAAAAAATCATTTTATTGGGACTCATACAACTCTTATCAAAATCCACACATACATCAATTGTGTAAAGCACACTTATACATTCATTGCCCTCATCATTCTCAAGACATTTGCTCTCCACTTAAGCCCCTGACATCAGCTCCTCCTTTTTTCCCCTCCTTCCCCGCTCCCCCTCCCTCATGAACACTTGATAAATTATAAATTATTATTTTGTCATATCTTGCACTGTCCAACATTTCCCTTCACCCACTTCTTTGTTGTCCATCCCCCAGGGAGGAGGTTATATGTAGATCCCTGTAATCGGTTCCCCCTTTCCAACCCACCCTCCTTCCACTCTCCTGGTATCACCACTCACACCACTGGTCCTGAAGTTATCATCCACCATGGATTCCCTGTTTCCAGTTCCTATCTGTACCAGCATACATCCTCTGGTCTAGCCAGATTTGTAAGGTAGAATTGGGACCATGATAGTGGAGGGGCATGGGCGGGGAAGGGGGAAGGAAGCATTTAGCAACTAGAGGAAAGTTGTATGTTTCATCGTTGCTACATCGCACCCTGACTGGCTCATCTCCTCCACGAGACCCTTCTGTAAGGGGATATCCAGTGACCTACAAATGGGCTTTGGGTCTCCACTCCGCACTCCCCTCTTCATTCACAATGATATGATCTCTGTTCTGAGGATGCCTGATACCTGATCCCTTCCGCACCTTGGGTTGATGTGCTTCTTCCATGTGGGCTTTGTTGCTTTTGAGTTAAATGGCTGCTTGTTTATCTTCAAGCCTTTAAGACACCAGACGCTATCCCTTTTGATAGCCGGGCAACATCAGCTTTCTTTGCCACATTTGATTATGTAACCATTTGTCTTCAGCACTCATATCAGGGAGGTGAGTACACAATGATATGATTTTTTTGTCCTCTAATGCTTGATACCTGAACTCTTTGGCACCTCATGATCATGCAGGCTGGTGTGCTTCTTCCATGTGGGTTTTGTTGCTTCTGTGCCAGATAGCTGCTTGTTTACCTTCAAAACTTTAAGACCCCAGATGTATATCTTTTGATAGCCGGGCACCCTCAGCTTTCTTCGCCACACTTGCTTATTCACCTGCTTCGTCTTTGGCAATTGTGTCGGGAAGGTGAGCATTATAGAATGCCAGTTTAATAGAACAAAGCTTTCTTGCATTAAGGGAGTACTTGAGTGGAGGCCCAATGTGTGGGATACAGAAGGATTTCTCCCAAGTTGTGTCCCCCAAACATATGCCAGACAGCTGCTTGGGAATGACTATACTTGGAGGTCATCAGAAGTAGATCAGGGGTTATTCCCCCGAGAGCTATCAGCCTTCTAGAGCAAGTAGGCACCACTGTTTATCCCACAACAAATAGGGCACACTCCCTTCTGATAAGGATAGTAGTTGTCTGTTTCCTTGTAGGAGACCCCAGAGAGGTCAAACCCACCCAAGGATGACTAAGGCTAGGCTGCCATCTTGAATCTAGGGTCCACCCATCTTGTCACATGTGTATCCCCAATCCCTCCTCTTCCTATTATAGCACAGCCCCTTCCTGGGATGTATGTCCTCACCTGTAATTAGGGGGCTTGCTCATCCCCAGAGAATATAAAAAGCCTGGGCTAGCATTAAAGATCTCTCTCTCTCCCACCACGTGGACCATCAAGTGAGGCAGAGATGAGCATGCTACCATGAATTGTGTCTGACTCCATTTGTTTCAATACTTCATTTCTATCTCTCATGCTCTCTATAACTTTACTATGATCTTTACTTATTATCACTGTACAATTGCACCTACCGGACCCGTAATGTTGTGTTAGGGGCTGACTTTCCCTGACACCAATATCCATCTGCTACCTTAATAATAAACCTATAAATATATACACATAGATCTATTTTGCCATCCTCATATATAAACATATTTATTTAGACCTCTATAAATGCCCTTTGCCTCCTAGCTCTTTCCTCTATTTCATTTGACTTTCCTCTTGTCCCACTATCATGCTCAGTCTTCATTTGGATTTCAGTAATTCCTCTTAATTACATAACCTTGATCGCACCCTACCAGGCCTCCTACACCCTCCTCACCACTGATTTGGATCACTTGCTGTTCCCTTGTCCCTGGGTTTGTTAACACCACTACCTTTCCCCCTACCTTCCCCTCTCCCATGTTCCCCCGGAACTGTTGGGCCCATTATTTTCTTGTCCAGATTGTTCATCCAGCCTATCTTATTTAGACACACCTATGTAGTCTTCTTATTCTAAGGCAAAAGAAGTTTGTGTTCTTTGTAATCATCTTACATTTTACTCAGTTTCAATTTTTCAATTAAATTTATGAGTTTTTATGAGGTACTTGATGTTATCATGATTCAAATACTTACTAGCTAATGAAATTTTGGTGTGGAACCTAAGACATGTTGATTATAATATTATTTTCAGTTCTAGATTTAACATTTTTGGGTTGTTTAAACATTTTATTAGGGACTCATACAACTCTTATCACAATCCATACATACATCAATTGTATAAAGCACATCTGTATAATTTTTTTAATTTTGTATAGTTCTTAAATTAATTTCATTTCAAGTAATCACTTCTTCTCCAAATTCAGGATTTTTAAGAACCTCTGTTCAAGAAAGGAGCCTATTTCATAAGCTCTTTATTGTTCATGGGATGAAGTCTTATAGAGCAGGTCAGTTTCCCACTCAATGATTCATGCACATTTTGTTTCATGTCATGGATTGCAATCCCAGCAATGTAACATCGCTTATCCCACTACCTCCCTGTTTCCTGTTTCCATCCTGCTTTCTTTTCTAATACTTCTGAACTTTTCCTTTAGGTAAATGCTGCCTTTTGTATCTCAAGTGGTTGATTATTCTAAGATATGTGTTCCTTACTTGTGCTATTCCTTCTTATAGGCCAAAGATGAGCCTGCTCCTGCGGTAAAGCGTTACAGTCTCAGAAATCCACAGGGCAGTTCTATGTCCTATTGCATCATTGTCAGTTGGTATCAACTTGATGATAATGATAAGAAGTGATTATTTGACTAAAAATTGAGCTATGAATTTTCTACCTGAAGGGTGGCTAAGGGCCATATTCCTAAAACTTAAAGAAGCTTCTTTCTATTTGCTTTAAACTCAGTTGTAAAATGACTGTTCATCACCTTAAACTCGTGCCCCAAAGGCTTCCAGGAGTGATTTGCTGTTTAGAAGTTAGCTTGCTATAAGAATGGTCACATGTATGTTGTCCAATCTTGTGTTTCAAAAATTAGCTGTAGTCGTTGGATATGAATAGGATGGAATCCTTGGGGGTGTGGCCTTTGTATAAAAGTGAGGAACTCTGGGAACTGTTTTCTCTCTCTCTCTCTCTCTCCAGCTATACATTCCCACTTGCTGGGACTCTGCTGCTAACCCTGAGAGCTTTTGGCATCCTGCCACATTTCCACCAACGTTGGATCCATGTGACTGAACCCATCAGCCTGTAATCTTCTGCTTCACTTTTCTGCAGCATCAGCCTGCAGTTATGTGAGTCAAAAGAGGGATTTATGGACTAACATCAGGCTTATGGGCTTGAGTTCAACTGGGCTGGGATGCCTTCTTGATATATAATTACGCCTTCATACAAAGCTTTTTCTTATACATAGATGAGTATCCTGGATTTGTGTCTCTAGAAAACCAGCCTGATACCCTAATGTTGCTGGAGATATGATCTCAAGGGTAATTGCTTCAGTACCACAGATTCTGCCAGATAGTAGAAATAAAGGAGAGGTGGCAATATCCTCATCTGTCTGCCTTGACAGGGATCATTTGATTGCATGGGAGATGGGACTATTCAAATTAGTTCAAATATAAAAAGAGCAATTGGAAGGATCCAGGGGAGTCCCACAAGACCCACATAGAGAAAACAGAGTTGGACCGCGGGAAGAAAAACCAATAAGCTCTTCCTGCGGTGCCTCTACCCCTCTCTGAGCAGGCAAAGAATCCCTTGTCCTATTTTTTTCTGGCTGCTCCATCTCCCTTTTTTATCTCCACAAACTAGCTTTTTCACACTGGCTTATCATAGCTAATTATAAGCACAAGCCATGACATTACGTGAATACCATCAGAACTCCACTTCCCAGAGGCATTCATGGAAAAGACAAAAGAGGACATAAGTGAAAAGATCCTGACTGACGGCAGATCCCTCACTTGGGATGTGTAGGCTCATCCCCCTGTAGGGTAGTGTGATCCTGTGGGGCTGTGTCTGTAGGACTGAGAGCACCACACTCAGAGGGTCAGTGCAGTCACGTTTCTTTACTTCACAAGTTTTATTAAGAAAAATCTGAGATTCCATTTCTGTTTGGCAGGTGTATTATTTATCTCTTGTTACATAACAAGCTAACCCCCAAACTTGGCAAGTTTTAAAAACCAACAGAACTATAAACAATTATTTCACAGTTTCTGTGGATCCAAATTTGGGAAAGGCTTATCTGGATGCTTTGGGCTCAAGATGTCTTAAGAGATTACAGCCAGAGCTGCCGTCATCTAAAGGCAGATCTGCTTCTCTGTGGCTCATTTATGTGACTGTGGTAAGAGGCCTCACTTCTCTGATGGGAGCTAGAAGGCAGGCTCAGGTCCTTCCCTCTTGGGCCTCTTTATCGAACCACTTGGGTCTCCTAGTGAAGAGAGAGAGTTGGGAGGAAGTTGCAATGCCTATTATAATGTAGTCCCACATGTCACGCTTATTCATTAGAACTCCACATCCAAACTGAGGGGAATTGGTCTTTACCTTTTGAAGAAAGAAAACAAATTAAATGAAAACTAAAGTCACTGCCATTAAATTGATGCTGACTCACGAGCAACCCTGTAGGACAGGGTAGAGCTGCCTGTGTGGGTTTACAAACCTATAACTGTTTGTGGGAGTAGAAAGCCCTGTCTTCCTCCCACAGAGCATCTGGTGGTTTCAAAGTCCTGCACTTTGGGTTAGCAACCGAATTGACAGACACATTTTAAAATAGATTTTTATCATCTTGTGCCTGCTCAGTTCCCTGTATGATACGGAATCTCAAATAGGATTATGTAATAGGATTATCAGCAGGAGGTTCTGTGAAGGTCTACTTTCAAACTGGAAAGAAAGCTGGAGACCCCCCTACTGCAGTGGCCACCTTTGCCCCTGGGCTTTGAAAAACCATGCGAGCCTGGACCATGCTGAGCACCAGCTCAGGTCCCCGGGTTCTGCAGTGCCCTCTGCTCAGAGTGGAAGCTGCAGTCATCATCCGAACTTGCAGCCCCTGGGACAATGAGATGCCTGTTGAATTTCTGCAGCCAAAAAAGAATGCATTCCACTCTTATTGAAGGGTCTTCCTCCTCTTGTCCCTTAGATAAATCGACTTACCTTCTTTAAAAGAGCCAGAAGGTGTGCATGAGGAAGCTTTGCTTCTGGGGATTTGAAGAGGAGCCCAGGTGACTCAATGATTAAGCACTCAGCTGCTACCTGAAAGGCCAGCCCTGTGAACCTAAAACTGCTAACCCAGGAAAGCAAGGGGGAAGCAAGAGCAAAAACCCTGCAATCTGTTCCCATGACGCTTACAGGCGAGCACCTGCCGTGGGATAGTACACGCTGTCTGTCGCACAGCGTGGCGATGTGTTCGACTCAATTCAGTGGCGTGTAACAACAACGGGAGGCTGACTTACAGCTGTCCCATGAGAGAAAGATGAGGCTTTCTACTCCCGTCAAAAGTGACAGACATGAAAAAAAGAATAATTTCTAAATTATCAAGGGGACATGGAGGAGGGAGGGAGTGAAATGAAGAGCTTATACCAAGGGCTCAAGTAAAAAGAAAATGTTTTGGAAAAGGTGATGACAACATATATACGGATGTGTTCGACACAATGGATAGATGTATGGCTTGTGATGAGAGCTGTAAGAGCCCCCAGTAAAATAAAATAAAGTTCTTTCTTATACACACACACACACACACACACACACACACAAAGAAAAGAAATGTTAAAGATATAGTTTTGTTTTCCATAGCCCTTCTTCTCCATGATGCAGGCAGACATGCCCCCCTCTAGTCCTTGGCCTCATCACCAGCAGCACCTTGACTTCTGTCCTGCCCAGGAAAGGGCCACCAGACCCCTGTGGGCGGTACTGACCCCTGCCTAAATGGTGCATCACTCTGCAAGGCCGCCTCTTGTCTGAAAGAACTCATTTACTCTTTCGGTAGGCCTCGAACCTCACACTCACTCCCATGGTCTTTGCTGCCACGGAGCAAGGCTCTCAGAGATGCTCCATAATGACTCGTTAGTCTTTTTTTTGTCTTTTTCTTATCAGGGGCTCTTACAGCTCTTATTACAATCCATACATATATCCATTGTGTCAAACACATCTGTACATATGTTGTCATCATCTTTTTCAAAACATTTTCTCTCTGTTTTAGCCCTTAGTATCAGCTCCTCATTTTTCCCTCCCTCCACCACCCTCCCTCCCCTGTGTCCCTCTGATGGCTGCTTGTGACATTCTGTTCCTGTTTCTGAGATGTCGCAGTTACCACGGAATGTCAAAATGGACCAATTCCTTCCCATTAGTCTTATCCACCCTGTTTGCACGCTCCGACATGCATGAAGTCATTTGGTGGGGATTACAAAAGACAATGCATAGAAAAACCATGCCAGATAACTTTGCTTCATCAGCACAGTGCCAGAGAGTTCAGAAAGATGTCACCAGGGAACATTTTCTAAAGTGTCCTGAAGAAAAACTAGGAATTTGCACACGCACACACACAAACACACACACACACACACACAAGTTCAGATATGCCTAGGTAGCAGAAACAACACGTAGACAGGAGGTGGAATAAAAACAGGGAGTATCTAGCCAGACCTGCAAAGTAGTTGAGCAGAACTGAGGCAAGCGTACGTGAAATGTGTGTATGGAAGTGTCAAGTGAGGAGCCCATGGGAAAGCGAGTCTCGAGGTTGGCTCTTCTGAACCCTCTAAAGCAACATCTGCCTCGGCTCTGCCCACATCGTCCAGATCCTCGCCACACGCTCCATAATCCAGTTACAGAAACCCCTGCAACCGCATCCCTACCTTCCAGCCTTCCAGGAGAGTGGCTCAGGGGAGCATGGTGGAGCCAGCTCGGGGCTGTCTGAGATTAGCAAAGAGAAGCACATCATTTGTAACAGCTCCCCTGACAGTGTTTGACAAAGGTTTGTTGAAAAGAGTTATTGGCGTGCTTGCTTGCGTATAATCTTTCATCCCTGGATAGAAAGATATTTACAAATGATGTCTGGAAACATAGAATTGGATATTTTTGACTCTCCCTAAAATACTTGCTCTATTTTCAACAACCCCTCCTCCCCCTGCCTTTCTCCTTGGCGACCGTGTGTCTCCCTGCAGACACCCGTGCCACAACCCAGCCGCTGGCTCTCCCTTTAACTGCAGTCGGCTTTCTCAACAGACACGGGCCCTCCGTTCTGGCACTTCACCAAACAAGAGCTTCAGAACCGGGTCATAATCTCTCCTGATGAACTCCAAGCTTGATTTTTAGTGTAAAAGGTATTTTTTTGATTGAGCAATTATTTCATGTCATTACAGTTATTAGATGTATTAGAGACAATACTTGGTAAAAATCATCCCTCTATCAGGTTAGGGCAAAATCATTCCCAGTGACAGATTGGCTGGAGCCCTCGATACAAATGGAATGAAGGAGAGCTTAGCATGACCATCTTTGAGGGGCCAATAGACCTGAGTTGAGTAGTGAAATAGGAGCGCCTGACGTCCTCACGGTATGTCCATCAGTGTCTAGAGGTCAGTTGTTTGTTGGAACCAAGTCTAGATTATAAAGAAAAGCTCTTGGGTTTGTCCCTATCCTCATTGAAGATTGCCCATAATTTGGTTTTGATCGCCTCTTGTTACTTTTTACGTTATGTAGCACATTCCTTCACTGGTAGCATCTCTTAGAATTCTCTCAGTTGCTGTCACCGAGTCAATGCTGACTCCTACTAACCACATGGGACAGGCCAGAACTGCCCCTGTCGGTTTCTGGCAGTTGGAAATCCTCATCTTTCTCCTTCGGAGTGGTTGGTGGTTTCAAACTGCTCACCTGGTGTTGAGTAGGCCAACTAACCCATTGCGCCACGAGGGTCTCTCAATTATCTAGTGGCCACCAAGTCTAGAGGCCTTGTCATTGTTTTCTAGGATTGGGCCTCTCGAAACCTGGCCAGGCTGGATCTGGGCAGCACCCTTTGGTCCATCATTTTATCCTCAGAGTTGTCCCATCAATGTTTTCTCAGTTGCTTAAGCCAGAAACGTCACTCTTTACAGCCCTCAGATCCCCCATATGTACTGATCTTAACATCTTTGAATCTCTCAGATTCTTCCATTCTATCCTCATTATTTCTCACTTCAATGATTGCAGCAGACTTTTAATTGCACTCTTTGCTTCTTGTCTTGGCTGCGCTACAATCCATTATCTTAAAGACTGCTGTCATTATTTGTGGAATATCTATGTACACATGTACTCATGCTACATGCCTTCAGTACATCCTTTACAGATTCTGCATCGGCTTCGGGAACTCTGAGAAGGGCATGTCAGAAACGGCAGAGCAGACTTGCACATTCTAGCTAGTGACACCTTCAGTTCGGATCAGCAAAAGTGATCCTCACCGTCCCTTGTTTTCTATACTATGCTACATGTCTGAAATCACAGTTCTCAGGGAGAGCCAAGCGCCTCTACACCCGCAAGTCTTTACATGTCCCATTTTCTCTGCCGAATAGCTCACTCCAATTTCTTTCAGCTGGGTGACTCATTCACACCTATTTCATAACAACCAATTCAGGTATTGCTTCCTTTGCAGGAACCTACTTGATCCCCGCCCCACTGTATCACAGAACCTCAAAGGGGATGAGCGAGTCCTATATGCCCTCGAGAGCTCACTAATTATCCTCATCCTAATAATTTCAATTGTGGTCATCTATAGAGATTGTTACTCAAGGGTATAAGTAATTGCTAAGGATACCAACTAATTTGAAAAGAGCTTTTGTGAGTGTTAATCTTGAAATAATGGTCTGAGTTTGTTACTAACGCATTTCAAACACTAAGTCGAAGCTCTTTCGAGGAGATACCAGGATGTATCCATTCCCGTGATGATGTTTTTGGGGAAAGTAAAGAAGACAAAAATCGAAACTTCACTATGAAAGGAGGGCATCTTTAATGATGCTTCATGCTGGGTGAGCTATTTGGATCTACTGTGTCTTTCTAGGACATTTTATGCACATATGTAAAGTGCTAGGGTTCTTGCAGCAGATGCCCCCTTCAAACTTAGCATCTAAGTCCTGACCACACTGAATCAAGCTGATGTCATTTATATGTATATGCTCATTCCTTGCTGAGTCAGCTGACATCAGTGCTTCTTATCGGACGGTCCAGAAAATGAGCTAGATCATTCGGATGTGATCTTCTGTTCTTTGATGGCCTCAAATAGAATGTTATTTCTGCATCCCCCTCTCCCTAGTATAGCAGTGAACCTTTAGAGAAGAGGTAATCAATAACTGGTGGGTAGTGGGTCCAAGTACCACTTGAAGAGGAAAATGTATTTTGACTGCTCATTATGCACGGGGCGGGCTGGGGCGGGGTGGGGCAAACGGTAAGGTGAGAAAGAAAGTGGCTTTGAAGCTTCCTCCCTGAATTATCACGAGGGGTTGACATCAATTGAAACTTCGCTGGAAGCATAGTTTTAGGAATTTGAATGATGAGTTTTTATTTCAGTAGGATGCAGTATTTTTAGTAGCAGTGGGTTACTCAGGTAGAGGTGTCAGAGATATTTATTTAAGTGATATTTTCCAAGAAATGATATGAAGATTGATGAGACCTATAAAGGCAGAAATATAAAAGAACACAAACATTTGCAATAGTGAAATGTCTGTGTGGAGGTGTGTCAAAAGCTTTGCGACTAGTGTTCTATTCCTACCACAGGGCTTCGTCCAGATAAAATGTGCCAAAGCATGTTTCTATACTCGGAGAACGGCTGCAGACAACTTCTCGCAGTCATAGACTTGTTTTAGTCCCATTAGGGTGTATTCAAAATAAAAGGCCCTAAATGTAACATCTGATTTGATCCCCCTTTTGAGCCATTTAAAAGTTATATCAGTTTTAAACAAAGTGAAGAGGAAATACGGAGATTCAGCCCCTAGCGAACCCCACCCCCACCCCCTGCCACCCCCGAGCACAGGCCAGGGACGCGCGTGGCCTTGCTGTCAGACAGAGTCCATTGGGAAGTGGATTATGGCGGCTGAGGTCAGGTTAAAATCTAACAGTTTATCATTTGCTCTCTCTTTTGGACCATTTTAAAGTGGTTCTAGCTTTTAATATTTTCTATTTTCCTTTCAACTGGGGTTTTGATTTTGTTCATGTTGTTATTGTTGTTGGCTGTGTGACTCCTTGCTCTTTGTTTCTGGGTGTCTCTCCGTAGATGAAATCCAGGGTGGGTGCATCTATAGAGACGGTCACTGGATTCGTGTGTCCTCCGGGCTATGGCAGGGAAGGCCGGGAGGAAATGGGGAATGAATAACAAGGAATTCAAGAAAGAAGTTGTTCTAAAGTTGATCGTAGTAACAATTGTACAACTCCTCTTGATATGACGGCACTTAGAGAATTGTATGATATTTGGATTATGTCTCAATACATTTTTTTTTGTTTTAAAAAAGGTAAAAATACATAAATAAATCAAAAGGTCCAAACAAAACAATGGTTTCTTCACACTTCCTGCTCTCAATAACTTACTCTACAGCCATGGTAGTCAAAGGGCCTGGCAGTGGTTCAGTGTCAGACACACCGAACAGTGGAATGGAAGTGAGAATCCTAGAAGGAAACCTGCCTACCTATGGGTAGGTTGTCTTTGACCAAAGGCCAAATCATCATATGAGGAAGAAAACATCATTTTATAGTGCTAACAAAATTGGATATTCACTTGGATGTCCAAAATAAGATCCATATCTCTTGCCATGCACAAAAATTACCTCTAGATGATTCAAATAGGGAATTATGAAACCTAAAACTATAACACACATAAAAGTTTTAACATAATGGCAGATTCAGGGGCCCTCGGATATGGTATAAATACAATTTGAACGATATCTGAAAACTCACCAACAATCAGAGAGTTAACAAAGTGACTGAGATCTGCGAAACAATCAAACATCAATGTGAATTAAATGACTTCATCGCTGTTACAGCTCTTTAAGAATTTGTCTAGTGGGTTTTCTGGTTCTTTCCAGAAAACCCCTTTAAAAAAACAACAATTTTTTTAAAGTTTCATTAAAAAGAGTAAAGAGAGAAACTTCAGTCAGAGAAATTTTTTAGGAATGACATATTCATAATCTCTAAAATTTATAGAAAGTTAGGGTAGTTCTTCTCTGTCCTATAATGTGACAATGAATTAGAATTGACTTAATGAGAGTGCATTTGGCAACATCAAAGAGGAAACAGGAGTCCTTAAAAGCAACAACAATAAAATTTATAGAAATTTCAATATATCCACAACAACAAAAAATAAGCAAGCCAATTTTTCAAGTGGACAATGTAGTATGAGATCACCCATACAAAGCATCAAGAAAAGGTTAACACAGAGAAAGAATTAGTCTTCGAAGGTTACCAGGGTTGGGAGGGGCACATAAGTCACTAACGAGAGGGCAGACACAGATTACCTTGGATGCAGGGAAAGACAATATATAATAAGGGAGGTCAACCCAAAATAATCAAGACAATGGAAGGGCACACAAGAGTTAAAGGCAACAAAGGTAAATACTAGTTGAACATACCTAATCCTGCAATAACAGAAATAACAATAATATACAGGTGAAGAAATAGATACTCAAGTTGAAAATGGATTTTTAGGTGAATAGAACTACACCCACAAATATAGATTTATAGAAGATAGTTTCACACCTATATTTACATGTGCTGTAAATATATCCATGAGTCTATGAGGGAGCTTCACATTCTCTTCTGAAGAGAGATCCAAATTACATCCTTTCTCCGAAGGAGCATTCTGAATGTACCTCCTCCAAGCCAGATTTATGTGCTCTGGCAGTTCATGATATTTCCAATATTCTCCAACAACACTGTAATTCAATGTATCAATTGTTTTCTGGTCTTCCTTTCACCTGTATGTGAGGTGATTGAAAATAGCGTGCTTTGAGTCAGGTGTACCTTAGTCTTCAAAGTGATACTGTTGTTTCTTAGCATTTAAAATAAGTCTTGCGCAATAATGGATTTCTTGACTTCTGCTTCCATGAGTTTTGACTGGGATCCAAGTTCAATAAAAACCTGAGAGCATCAATCTCTCAATTTATCATGACATTGCTTATTGGTCCAGTTGTGAGGACCTTTTCTTTTTAACATTCAATTGTAATTCATGCTGAAGGCTGCAGTCATTCATCTTTACAAACAAATGCTTCAAGTCTTCTTCATTTTTGGCAAGCAAGTTTGAGTTATCTGCATACTGTTTTCCAGGAATTTTTTTTGGAAGGACTGTGGTACAAAGAGCAAAGCTATGGCAACTTCTTTGCAATTAACCAAACTCTCTGAGAGAATGAGCTGCTAACCCTCAAGACTCAGGACCATAGTCGTGTGGACCATCGAGATCAATCGGCATACTATAGTCCACCAACACAATAGTCTACATTTTATTGGAAGAATCATAAGAAGGATCCTTAAAAGCTTGCCAGTCTTGAAGTTAAACAAGTGGCCATCTAGCAGGGAAGCAACAAAGCCAACATGGAAGAAACACAGCAGCCTAGGTGATCATGACTTATTGATGGGAATAGGTATCAGAAATTCAAAAACAAGCAGTCAAATTGATATGAAGAAGCATAGACAAAGTGGAGACCCTAAACCCACCTGTAAGACAATTGGACAGTCCCTCCCAGAAGGGATGAAATATCCAGGGTGCAGTAGAGCACTGATGAAGCACATACCAGTAACTATCCTCTAGTTCCTTAATACTTTCTTCTCCTACTATTATGGTCTTGGTTTTACCTCATTCATCTTGTGAGACTTGTGTATGTCCATTTGTATAATTAAAATAGTTGAATGCATGAAATTCAAGATAGATAAACCCTGCAGAAATAGTCATGGGAGTAGTGATTGGCTGAGGGTGCTGGAGGAGATTGGTGAATTGGGGGTAGGGAGGGAGAACAGACAGCCCTGATGAGTGTATAACCCCACTCGAGGGGAACAAATAAAATAATTATAGGTGAAGGGATACATTGGATGGTGTAAATAGGGCAAAGTCATAATATAATAATATAATAAAATAAATATAAAGGGTTCCTAGGGGGTAGGGTGGGGAGGGAGGGGATAAAAGGGAACTGCTATCAAAGAATCCAAGAAGAAAGAAAAGGTTTGAAAATGATGGTGGCAGCAATTTTAAAATTATGCTTGATCTTAATTGAATGATGGATTGCTATAATATCCATAAGAGCTCCCCATAAAATGATTAAATAAAGAAAAGAAAATACATACTGAAATGAAAAATTCATTATATAATTTAAATAAATTTTAATTTAAAAAAATGCTTGCTAGAGACTATCTAAGGTGCAACTCTTGTTCTTTTCCTACCCAAAGCACTGTGGAGAATTGTTTTTTAAATGGGAACAATTCGTCCAAAGACTAAGAGAACACTCAGCCTCCACAACCCTAACACCAGAAGTGCTCAACATGCCCGACTCCCGCAGCAACCTGCTCTGAAAGGTGTCACCACAGGGCGTTTCAGCAAAACTACAGACAGACCCATAAAGTGAGCGGTAAAATCATAGAAGCGTGCATTCTGAAAATGACTACAGAGATTAAAAGGGTAGCATTTGCCCAGGGATAAAGCTTGGAAGGCAGGAAGGGTCAGGCAAGAAGGGCAAGTGGAAGCAGTACACGTGAGGAGGATGGGGGTGGGGAGCACTGTGACATATGGGGGGGATGTGTTCAGGTCATAAATCAAGATATTGAAGGAC
Organism: Tenrec ecaudatus; assembly: GCF_050624435.1. Lineage (NCBI taxonomy): Eukaryota > Metazoa > Chordata > Mammalia > Afrosoricida > Tenrecidae > Tenrec > Tenrec ecaudatus. The sequence continues at coordinate 97,587,249 of NC_134533.1, forward strand.
AGTTGAATGGAAAATCTATTTGCTCTGGAAATTTTCACCCAAGTCACAATACATTTTTCAAAAATAGTGACTTTCTAGAGAATCTTCTCAGCCAGTTAAATTCAAGGCAGAGAGATTAGCTTAGAAGGTTGTGGTCACATTGGTGAGGGAAGGTGGGAATACAGTCAAAAGGGATTACCTTGATAGATTTTCTCAATGTACAAAGAACAGTAATAGGAGTGTATTGTGAAAATTTTAAAGAAAATTGGAAACAGCATTGGTAGGAAAGAGGCTAAGTAAAGAATGCCAACAATTTTTCCCCATGAGGACAAGTATTTGAGGGTAGTAAGGCTGTCCTGAGAAGTGTATTGGGAAACCTTACCCCTTCCACCCTACCGTCCTGATCGTTTCCTTTCCGTCTTCTCTTTATTTCCCAAACTAAAATAATATGGTAAGGAATGTGATGTGAGAACTTTGGAAATATCAAAAGTACAGTTCCAGGTGAGGTAAATTAAATTACACAGAATTTTCCTGGAAAGCGTTAGAGATGGACGCCTTGCTATCAGAAGTACGTAGACATTGGTGGAGGGTATGTCTAGAAACAATAGCTTTGCATTTTTATATGTTTGTTTCTTCTATAGCAATATTTTGACTTACCCTTTTACGTATATAAATTATACATACACAGCTCATACTACTGTTAGGCCTTAAATGATTTTAAAAGACCCTGCAGACTGGGAGAAATTTTGAGCAATGACATATCTGACAAGGGTCTAATTTCTAAAATTTATAGAAAGCTTTACTACATCATCAACAAAAAGATAAGTAATCCACTTTCCTAAATAGGAAAAAGATATGAAGAGACGTTCAAGCAGCTAGCAACCACAGAAAGACATGCTTGCCGTCAGTAGCCACTACCACTGCCATTGAGTCAATTCCGACTCCCAGTCACCCCATCAGACAGAGTAGGACTGCACCGTTGTGCTTCTGAGGCGGTAAATATTTGTGGAAATAAGCACCCTCATCTTTCTCTCAAAGGATGGTTGGTAGACTATTAACTCATTGCACCATTAGAGAGATGCAGACCAAAACTACAATGTCAATACCCTGACCATATTAGTATGAAAATTTTTTTTAAGGTGGGAAAAGATGCCTTTCAGCAGAGGTGCTTTCTCCATCTGTTTGATGACATATGAATCTGTCATCATTGCTTTTGCTCATGCCAGAGTATCTGATCCTTAGCCTGGGAACTGTGTGTTGTGAGCATTTTCCTTTATGCCTGTTCTGCTGTTTGAACTTACCTCAAAGGATTCGTGATGTACTTGATCTTGTGTCCTTGGCCAGCTTCACTCAGCATAATATCCTTCCATGAGATGAGATGTTTCATCTTTTGTCACTATTTTTTTAGGAATGCATAGTATTCCATTGTGTGTATATACCAGCATTTCTTAATCCCATTAGTCTATAGATAGAAATTTGGGCTATTTCCAATTCTTTTCAATTATGAAATACACAGTGACAAAGAGTGGAGAGTAGATGTCTGGTCATGGTTTATTTCTTATTTCTTCTGGGTAAGTGCCCAAGTAGTGGAATTGCTGGGTCAGATGGTAACTCAATTTCCATCTGTTTCAGGTATCACCAAATTGCTTTCCACAGTGGCTGTACATACCTACAAAACCACCAGCAGTGAATGAGAGTCCTTATCTCACCATACCCCTCCATTTGTAGCTTCCTGTTTTTTTGAGTTGGGCTATCTTTGTGGGTGTTGGGTGGTATCTCATAGTTATTTTTACTTGCATTTCCCCCGAGGCCTAGAAATTGGGAACGCTTTCTCATATGTTTATTGGCCATTTGGGTTTCCTCCTTTGTGAATTTGCTGTTCAAGTCTTTTGCCCACCTCCTCAGTAGGCTGTTCATTTTTTCTTGCTGTAAGCTTGCACAATTTTGTGCGTTTTAGTAATAAGCCCTTTGTCTGATGTCATTACTAAATATCTTTTCCCAGTCAGTCAGTGGGCTCTCTTACTACTCTCTTGATGAAGTCTTTAGATTTACACAAGTGTTTTATCTTTATGGTTGTTGTGTTTATCTACAAGATAGGCAGTGCTACAGAGAAAACTACAGAACTGACCGCTTCTGGAGGGCATGGGATAGGAGGAAGCAGGGGGCAGGGCAGCAGGGAGGAGAGCAGTGAGCCAATAAAGACAGATATAGAAGAATAGTAAGGTCCTAAAATGGATGGCAAGGAGGATGTAGCTTTTCTGGTCATGTCTGATCAATAGAATTGTGTCTGAGAGGTGAATTATGGATGAACTCTTAGACAAATCATAGCACTGATTCAGATGAACTGCATTTGGACTGACGACTCAATGAAACAGGAAAAAATAATGTGATAGATCAACAGTCTAGGAAAAACCCATGTTTACTTAAATCCTTTTGGAAGTGTCAAGAGAACATACAAACATACAAAAGGGAAGCATACAGCTTCTTGCATCGCTTTCTTGTGATTAAAACCCCCAGACACTTCTAGAAGTCCCCTAATTAGAGTCGGCAATTCTCTGTTCTCACAAAACGTCAGTCATCAAATCCTTGACATCACTGAGAGCACAGGGTGTGCAATGATAATATTCTAGATGTTCTACTTCATCACCGTGAATAGATTACATGCAACCAAGCCTAATATTAAAACACGCAGGCTGAAAGAATAATAATAAAACACACAAGCTAGCTCCAAATTTCTCCAAACAATGCACAGTGCAATTGAGGACAAACACTAACCAATTTTATAATATAGACAGTCACACTTCCAAGTAAATTCACAATTCAGAAACACCATTCACAAAAAAAGCTAATATAATCCTGCCTTCCATTCCTATAGTGGAATTCTATGGAACTATAAAGAAGAGCAAGGAAGGTATGTATGTTAACACTAAAAAGAAGGAAGAGGAGAAGTGGCCAAAGAAAGGAGGGAGGAAGGCAGGAAAATGAAATTCTGTATGTTCCTAATATTTTATCTAAAAGTCATAAATGACAATAGGGACAGATTACCCAGGAAGCAAAAGGCAAATACGTTGTGTATCAATGGAACATGGGCATCCACTGTTCAAAGCAGAGACCTAGAGATGCCAAGCAGACACGATACAAGGCCAAGCGAGTGCCACCATGGGAAGGAACTCACATGACACCGAATCTAATTGATGCTAACCAGAGTGCCAGGGGAAGGTACTAAAGTAGGATCTGCCTCCAAAGTTAAGCAACCGTGCGTGTAGCGATTCTCAACCAAGTCAATTTAATTTCTAATTGGTGCATTCTCGTTCATTGAAAACCCTTTCCTCCACAGGCATTTTGGGAGTACACTATTTCTTCCTCGTAAAGAAGGAAAGGGATGAGGTGTCAAGCTTAACTCTTGCTAAATTCACCCTGTATACAACTGGACCCAACACGAGTAGTTACTGGGCAACGTGGGGTGTGTTAACAGGTAATAGGCTCCTTATGCATTTTGAGAGCACCTTCGTTCACTCTTACATCTGCTGTTCCAGCAACTGGAACCGGGAAGTCTAACAACGCCTTTAGCCCTAAGCAAACTCAAGGGGATGCTCTTGCGCTCTTCCTGGTAAGCAACCAATGGGAACTCCAGTCCCACGTGACTCCAAAAAGTGAGAGAAGGACAATGAGTCTGCCATTGCAATTAATTCCGTCAAGTGACTTTTTAACTGTATAGCCTTTCTGTGCAGTTTGCCTTGAGGTTTGTGAACAATGTTTATGAATTTAACTTTAACATAAATTTTACATACACGCAGATGCAGTCTAACCTACACTTTAATACGGTTGTTGTTAGGTACCATGGAGTGGTTCTGAGCCACCAAGACCCTATGCACAGCAGAAGGAAACACAGCTGGCCCTGCGCCGCCCTCACAACTACGCTGATACTTGAGCTCAGGGTTTGGAGCTGCTGTGTCAGTGCGCCTCACTGCGGGTCTTCCGCTTGTATGCTGTCCCTCCTCTATACCAAGCATGATGTCCTTCCCCAGGGAATGATCTGCCCTCACAAATAATAGATATTTAATATTTATCTAACATGAAAAGATATAATTATGTCATAAGTGAATTTCATTTTTTTAATTGTCTGTTGAGTGGGACACCGTGCTTGATGTTACTTTATATACACTAATAAATGAAGTATGGGTACATTAAAAGAACACAAAACAATATTTATTTATCATGCAAATTAGGTTTCTGCAAGATGAGTGTGTTTTTTAAAAATCCATCTTCCAAGAAAGCAGCAAAAAGTGTTGATCAGAATTTTACATTTACATTTTATCAGAGATTTATAAGTCTTCATATAAGGAAATTGAGCACTTCCTCCAAGAAATAAATCAAATGAATATTCAGTTTCACAAAAATTACATTTGTGGAAATGTGGTTTATTTATCATTTCCATCAGACTGATTTTGTGTTGAGAAATTAATTGATATTGTTATGGCTTGCAAAACAAACTTGCTCATTGAAGTGGTGCTGCTATTACATCAAATATGTACATATATCTGAATACAGGAGTAGAACAATTCCACAAAGATATAAAATGTACAATTTCTAAAGTATGTATTTTCACTTTAGATCTAATAAAATAAACCTCACATTCAAATCTCCTCTCTCTCCCCCTCCCTCACTCTGTCCTTCCCTCCCTGCCTCTCCTCTCCTCTGTCACCTACTCTCTCTCTCTTAGACCACATTTGTGATGCATCTCCTCATCCACAAAGCAAATCTAAATGCATCTTCAGGTTGAGCTCATCCTTGTATGTGTATTATAATTTTCATAACTGCTCTAGTCCTCATCAATGAATGGTGAAGGCACATCATCAAGGGATGGAAATTGAGTGAGCAAGTTTTTAAGTATTATTTCAGGATGAAAAACATTCATGGGAAAAAAAAGATATATGTGTGTGTATGTATGTGTATATATGTGTGTGTATATATATGTGTGTGTATATATATGTGTGTGTATATATATATATATATATATACCATATTAAATGAAGGGGGGAAGTGCAGAGTGGAGACCCAAGGTCCAAGTGTCGGCCAATGGAGACCCCTCATAGAGGGGTTTAGGAGAGGAGATGGGTTAATTAGGGTGCGAGGTAGTACTGATGAAGAACACAGCTTTCCCCCAGATCCTGGATGCTTCCTCCCCCCAACTACCATGATCCGAATTCTACCTTGCAGGGCTGGATAGGGCAGAGGCTGTACACTGGTACATATGAGGGCTGGAGACTCAGGGAATCTAGGGTGGATGATACCTTCAAGACCAAGGGTGTGAGGGGCGATGCTGGGAGAGTGGAGGGTGAGTGGGTTGGAAAGGGGGAACTGATTACAAGGATCCACATGTGACCTCTTCCCTGGGAGAGGGACAGCAGAGAAGGGGGGGAAGGGAGACTCCGGATAGGGCAAGATATGACAAAATAACGATGTATAAATTACCAAGGGCACATGAGGGAGGGGGGAGAGGGGAGGTAGGGGAAAAAAAAAGAAGAGCTGATGCCAAGGGCTTAAGTGGAGAGCAAATGCTTTGAGAATGATTGGGGCAGGGAATGTATGGATGTGCTTTATACAATTGATGTATGTATATGTATGGATTGTGATAAGAGTTCTATGAGACCCTAATAAAATGTAAAAAAAGAAAAGAGGAGAAAAAAATGATTAGGGCAAAGAATGTACAGATGTGCTTTATACAATTGATGTATGTATATGTATGGACTGTGATAAGAGTTGTATGAGCCCCTAATAAATTGTTTTTAAAAAAAAGAAAAACATTCATGGAGATCTGTGAAACACACAACACCAAACATCCTATGACAAACTAATAAAATTGGGTTTGTATGCTTATAAATGCTGCTTCTTTTGATTACTTCAGATCTGAAGAACAAAGTTACATCTTACAAATCTGTTATGTTTAAGGTTTGGGGTTTGGGGTTTGGTTGTTTGTATTTTTCACTTTGTAATTTTTCATGTAAATTTCTACTATAATGTCCAAATTCAAATGTAAAGTTTCTTTGGTGAGCTTTACTAATGTTAATTAGTAAGGGACTAGCCAGCCAGGGTGCAGTATAGCACTGATGAAGCACTTGACATTCCCTAGTTCTTTAATGCTCCCCACTATCGTGACCCCAGTTCTATTTTATAAATCTGGCTAGATTGGAGCATGTACACTGGTGCAGATGTGAGCTCTTGACACACAGAATCCAGGACAGATAAACCCCTCAGAACCAATAATGAGAGTAGCGATACCATGAGGGTAAAGAGAAGCGGGGAAAGGGGGAGAAAGGAGGAACAGAAAACAATGATAAAACCACCCTCCCTCCAGGGAGACAAACAACAGAAATGTGGGTGAAGGGAGACACCAGATGGTGTGAAATATGAAAATAAGAATAATTTTAAATTTATCAAGGGTTCACAAGGGTGGAAGGGTGGGGGAGGGAGGGGAAAATGCGGAGCTAATACTAAGGATTCAAATAGAAAGAAAATGTTTTGGAAATAATGACAGCAACTTATATACAAATGCATATGATACAACATATATGGATTGTTTTAAGAGCTGTAAGTGCCCTCAATAAAATGATTTATTAAAAATTTTTAAGCATACTTTTTTTTGGGGGGGGAGGATGTTTGAAGGATATATTCTAAACATTTAGATGCAGGGCAGGAGAGACTCTTGCCTTGCAGTCCACCAATACTAACGGTTGGCCCAGACAGAATTGCAAGTTTAGGGAAATTAGTAAACCCTCTGACATGGAAAGCAAACTCATGTTTACATTTTGGAATAGTGATGAAGGTATAGGCTTTGGAATTCATCAGGCCTCCTGGATTCCCCCATTGAACGAGCTGTGTAACATTATAGAACCCTCTTTTCGTTCCAGTCTCTTCATCTGCACAATGAAACATCCTACCTCATAGAGTTCTACTGTGTGGCCATCAAAGAGATAACATACGCCAAGTGCCTCTCAGCCACACCAACATTTACCTATTACATGTGCATTATAATTTCTATTTGATTGGTATCTTTACATACTACCTCTCCCTTTCTCTCATTCTTTAGTCTTACTTTTTCTGTCCATCACACACACACACACACAGACACACACAGACACACACACACAGACACACACACACACAGACACACACACAGACCACACACACAGACACACACAGACACACACACAGACACACACAGACACACACACAGACACACACACACACAGACACACACACACAGACACACACACACAGACACACACAGACACACACACAGACACACACACACAGACACACACAGACACACACACACAGACACACACACAGACACACAGAGACACACACACACACAGACACACACACACAATCTGGAGGAAGATGTACCAGGAGACTAACAATAGAGTCATTTGGGGGGCAGTGAGATTGCAACACTTGATGTTTGTTTTGCTTTGTTTGTTTACGGTTTTTCCCAGTGATGTTTTCTATGATAAATTATTTCAATAGTTTTCCAAAGTTGTGTATTTATTCAAATGAAAATCAGCACACAGAGAGTCTATTAAAGTCATTGAGATGTGGGGTTATGAGTGTTTGAACTGAGGCCATGGCAATGGGAATGGAAAATAAGAGCAAAATGTGAGGGACACGTTGCTTAGAAATAAGTGAGTGATTGTGAAGGGAAGAACCAAGGATGATTCCAAGCGTGGTGGGAAAACTAAGTTGAGTAAGTGGGAACTGATTGGAGAGGGTTGGGCATGCTGGGTTTGGTTCTGATTTTACTGGTTTGATTGGATGGCAGAGAACCAAGAGGAAATGTCTAAGAGATGATGTGGTAGAGCATCAGAAGTGGTGTCAGAGTGGAGAAATGGACTTACAAGTCTCCAAAGAAATATTTACAAAGAATACCAAGGGAGAAGGGAAAGTAACATTGAACTTTGAAGAGTGTCTGTATTTATAGAAAGAAGAAAAAAATCAATGCAGCACAAAGAAAGAGTAGCTAAAGTAGACATTTCCAAATCAATTTTGTGTTCAAACAATGGAATGGATTTTTAAAAATAGCAATGAATGTGCAAAGAAAATATAGGCTTTTATAATTTATTTCTTATAAGCTTATACTTTGGGAAAGATAGAAATAGAAAGAGTAATAACCTTAATTCGTTATTATAACCTTATCTGAGTCTCTTCCAATAGATGTTCTTTCATTCACAAGTATCTTCAAATGGTCCACTGTAGTGTTGACAATCATTTGTTCCTCATTCAATTATTCCACAAAGCAGGATCTGTATTTCTGTTACTTATGAGATCTGCAAACGCAACAATTTCAGGTTCTCAAATAGTTTTACTTTGTACACATCTATTAACTTATTTTTAGTACAGCAAGGAATAAATGCAGAATTTGGAACAAATTCTATTATATATGTATTGCTATTAGTAACTTAAACATTAGTGGCACTAGGACAATGTTCAGTGAAAGAATTATTTCTTTTTATTTTTAATCATTTTATTGGGGACTCTTACAGCTCTTATCACAATCCATACATACTTCCATTGTGTCAAGTACACTTATATGTTGCCATCATCATTTTCAAACATTTTCTTTCTACTTGAGTCTTTGGTATCAGCTCATTCCCCCCACCCTCCCTACTTCATGAACTCTTGATAATTTATAAATTATCATTATTTCATGTCTTACACTGATTGCTGCTTCACTTCACCCACTTTTCTGGTGTCTGCCCCCCAGGAAGGAGTTAGATATAGATTGTTGCGATCAGTTCTCCCTATATCAAATGCTTTTTCTGCACATATTGATATTATCATGTGGTTCTTATCCATTTTCTTCTCAATATAATGGATGGTGTTGATGGACTTTCAGATATTGAACTATCCCTGCATCCCTGGAATGAATCCCACCTGGCCTTGATGGATGATTTATTTAATATACTTTTGTATTCTATTGGCCAATATTTTGTTGAGGATTTTTGCATCAATGTTCATTATAGATTATCAGTCTGTAGTTTTCCATTCTTGTGGGATCATTACCCGGTTTGTGTATCAGTGCTATACTAACTTTGTCGAATGAGCTTTGGAGTTTACCGTCTTTTACTGTGTTTTGGGTAGTTTGTGTAGGCTCAGTGCCAGCTCTTCCCTATATTCTTGGTAAAATTCTGCTGTGAGGTTGCCTGGCCGGGTCGTTTTTTTCATTGCTAGCTCTTTGATAACCATATGTATTTCTTCTATTGCTATGGGTCTATTGAGGTTCTTCACTTCTATCACAGATATTCTAAGGAGGATCGTTTTTCCAAGTATTTGTCCATGTTATCCAGATTGTTAGATTCATTGGAAAAATATTTGCATAGTAGTTTGTTATTATCCTTTTAACCTCAGTAGGATCTGTTGTGTTTTCCCCTGACTCATCCCTCATCCTGGGTATGGATGTTTGCGCCTTCCTGTCCTGGGTTAGGTTTGCCAGCAGTCTGTCAAGTTTCTGAATCCTTTCAAAGAATCAGCTTTTGCTACATTGATTTTGTGTTATTCTCTTGCCTTCCCTCTCATGTAGCTCAGCTTTGATTTTTATTATTTCCTTTTTTTTTTTGCTATTGGAGAAATTGTTCTGTTGACTCTGCTCTAGTTGCTGAAAATTTTGTGATAATGTTTCAGTCATGAGTCTCTCTTCCTTTTTCATATGCGCGTTAATTGCTGCAAACAACCTCTGGTAACTGCTTTTGCTGTGTCCCATAAGTTTTGGTACGCTGTGTTCGCATTTCCGTTAGTTTCTCTTTTTGAAAATCATTTTATTGGGAGCTCTTACAGATGTTATAACAATCAATAATTCAGTTAGATCAAGCATAATTGTACAATTACTATCAATACCAATTTCTTTCCTTTTAAATCATTTTATTGGGGGCTTGTAAAATTCTTTTTTTTCATATATATTTTTTTATTTTAACAATTTATTGGGGCTGATACAATTCTTTTCACAGTTCATACATATACATACATCAATTGGCTTGTAAAATTCTTAACACAATCCACACATCGATTGAATCAGGCATATTGGCACATATATTGCCATCATTCTTTTCTGGACATTTCCTTTCTATTGAGCCCTTGGTATCAGCTCCGCGTTTTTCCCCTTCTCCCTCGCCCCTCCCCTCATAACCCCCTGATAGACTGTGCATGATTATTATTTTCATCTCTCACACAGACCGCTGTCTCCCTTCCCCCATGTTTTCGGTTATTCTTCCCCTGTTGAGGGGCATGTGATTATGTGTCAATCATTGCAATTGGTTTCCCCCTTTCTCCCTTCCGCTCCTCCTCTCCCCTCTGACTTCGTGGTGTCGCTATTCCCACTCCTCTTCCTGGATTTTGTGTGCCGTGAGCTCCCATCTCTTATCTATACCTGTGGACATGCTCCAGTGTAGTCTGAATTGGGAAGCAGCACTAGGGGCATGGTAGTTGGGGGTGAGGAAGCCTCAAGGACCCAGAGGACTATAGTGTGTTTCAAAGATGATTTACTCCACCCTGGTGACTCATCCCTTCCTGTGGCCCCTCGGTAGGGGGATTGTTCCACTGCTCCAAACCTTCCTAATTTCCTCTCTAATTAGGGCTAGTATAAGGTGACCAGACTCCGGCTTTTGGCAGGACAGTCCCGATTTTTAACAATTTATCCCAAGTCCCGCGGCGTTTTAAAAAAGCCCTGATTTTTGGAAAGAATGCAGGACAAGCTAGGGACCGGCAGGAGAATGCGAAGGGAATATACATAATACATAATGCATTTCAAACAGCTACTGATTTGTTGCCCATAGATGTGGAAAATATTGTTATTAAAATATATTCTTATTTCTGTATATACACTGTGCACGTTGAAATGCTTAAAGAATTTTGTGAAACTTCAGAAGTCGAATATCAGAAATTACTTGGATACAGTAAAATGCGCTGGTTAGCTCTTTTGCCAGCTGTCGAAAGAATTTTGAAAATATACGATCCTTTGAAATCCTACTTTCTATCACAGGATAAATGTCCTAGAAGTTTAGAAGAGATTTTTGAAAAAGAATCTTTAAAAATTTGGCTAGAGTTTGTACACAATCAAGCAGCCCTTTTTAAAAATGCTATAAAACTTATTGAGGGTGACAAAATTTCAGTAATCGAAGTAGCAAATGAAGTTAATAATTTAAAATTTCAGCATCAAGAGTGGTTAAAAAATAATTTTCTTCCATTAACTATCCGTAATAGTATAAATCAGCTAGAAGAACAAGGTACAATAATCGTGCAGATATCATGGATCACATTTAAAAGTTCTATAGTAACTGCATAGATTATTTAGAAGAGTGGACGGTACATTACAATGACATTGAACATTTTCATTGGGTTACATTAAAACAAGAAATTAATTGGAATGATGTGCAAAAATCGTTCGATCATATTACTCAAAATTTCCCATATAGTAATATTTCCAAAAATGATCTTTTTAATGAGGTATCATTTAAAAAATATATCTTGGTAAGGAAAAGGTTAAATCATGGGTGAACATGAGCAAAAATCACCATAGAGAACAATGGTTAGAAATATTTCATCATTTTGAAACAAGCCATGTTCCATACAATAATGCATTAAAAATTGTGGAATACACGCTGTCCTTACCAGGAACTAATACTGTGACTGAATGCGTATTTTCTGAGGTAAATAAAGTGTGGACATCAGAAAAATCACAAGTAAGTGTTGAGACTTTGAAAGTCATTTTGTGTGAAATATAATTTAACAAATTCTTGTGAAAATTTTCATAACCTTTTAAACAACGACAGCGATATACTAAAAAATTTCACTCAAATGAGAACTATGCCAAAGAATAAAATAATACTATACATAAATTTTAATGTATTATATTTGTAAATGGACCTTATGTTGAAATTTAAACATATATATTACAATACTATTTTGCATTCTATTAAAATTTTTGTTGCTCCATATAGACCACATTTTTAATCAAGAACCCCACCCCCCACCCCATCCCCGCCCCAGTCAATGGTGTCCCACTTACCAATGTTAAAATCCAGTCACCTTAGGCTAATACCCACTCATTTTACAGAAGATCATTATTCATCTTCCAATTATTTGTCCTTGCTTTTTGTTTGGGTTTTTTTTTTTTAATTGTACTTTTGCTTATCTCCAGCTTTATGGCTTGGTGGTCTGAGAGGGATGTCTGAGTGATCTCTATGCGTTTGAATTTACTCAGGCTGGACGTGTGATCCAGAAGGTGCTCTTTTTATGAATAAGAGCCATGTGTACTTGAAAAGGAGGTGAATATTTTTTCTTTTTGCATGTGGGTGGAGAGCTCTATAAATGTCTACCAGGTTAAGTTACCTAAATGTAGTATTTAGCTCTGTCGCTTCCTTGTCACTCCTTTCCTGGTGGCCTATCTTTCTCTGATAGTGGTGTAGTAAAGTCACCTACAATGATTTTTGAGTCTGTGTTTTCATTTCTTGAAGAATTTGTTTGATAAATTTTGCAGTTCTCTCATTAGGTTCATATCTACTTATTATGCTCTCCAGCTCTCATCTACTGATCCTGTTAGTGATCCTAATGATAATGATCATTCTGATCGCTTGTAATGATTTACACCTTGAAATGGACTTTGTCTGTATTAGGATTACAACTCCTGACTTTTTTGTTGTTGTTGCTTGTTGCCATTTGCTTGATATATTTTTCACCAGCCTCTTACTCTTAGCATATCTTTGTCTGCACGCTAAGGGCTGTCTCTTGCAGGCAACAGCTTGTTAGGTTATGTTTTCTGAGCCACTCTGCAAGTCTTTTTTAAGGGGTAAATTCAGACCGTTGAGTTCTGAATTCTGCAGAGTCCTTACGACCAATTGTGGATTCATTGTTGTCATCCATACCTTTTGTGCTGGGTGTTTTCCTGTCTCCACACATAACATTAGGCTGAGTATATGTGGTGTTGGTAGTGAGGGTGGGGCTCTTCACTCTTGCCATATTTTCACCTTTGAGGCAGTGTTATCTTGGTAAGTGTATTGGGCACCTTGACTTCCAGGTATGTTATGTGGTGGTCTCCTATTTGTACTTGGTGAATGTTGATCATCTGACCACTGACCAGGACTTTTTGCAAAATTTGGTATCTTAACATATTCTTTGAGTTTTCCCTTATCCTGGAAGACTCTTACCTCTCTGTTTATCTTGATAGACAGTGTGGAGGGATAGAGGACTCTTGGATTGGCATTTTTTTCTTTCCAGTTTCAGAAGATGTCATTCCACTCTCTCCTCCTCTTAATGGTCTCTGCTGATACGTCTGAATATATTCTTTGCTGAGGACCATTGTATGTGACTGCCTTTTTTTCTCTAGCTTCTCTTATAACTTTTTCCTTTTCCTCAAAGTTGGACAATTTAACTATTGTGTGCCTTGGTGATTTCTTCTGGGTTTTCGTCTAATTGGTGTCCTCTCTGCTTCCTGCATGATCAATTCTCATTCATTAACGTGGGAAGCTTTCTTCCAGGAATTCACTCACTACTTTAGCCGTGGACTTCTTCATTGTGTCTTGTTCCTGTATTTTGTTATTTGAATTTTGTTTCTCTTCATAGCATCTGTCATTGATCTCAGGTTTTCTCTCACCTCGTTATCTTGTTTGACTGTCTCTCTCATTTGTTAAATTCTGCCTGGTTGTCCTCGAGATGACTGGTATGATTCTTCACCTCTTCTAGTTTGTTGGTGAGGTCTGTTATATTGTATTTTGTATCTGTTACCTCACCCTTTAACTCTTGTATTTCTCTTTATTATGTGGACTTCCTTCCATTGATTGTGGACTTTTATGTCCTCAATCATATTATAATTCTGCATTGTTTCCCTCATATTCTGTACAACTCCAAGAAGAATTCTGAGGATTTCTTTTTGTGTCCGATCAATGTCTGCTTCTTCTTTGAGTGTCATTAGCTTTAGGACTACCTCTGATATTGAATTTTATTTCTCTTGTTTTCTTGTCGAGGGTGTTGAGATAGGTTGCTGTTTGCATGTCGGTTTGGTGGCACTTGGTGCCATATTCCCAAAAGACATGAGACCCTTGAGCTTTCTCTCTATGTAGTTAGTAAGAGTGTTTGTGGCGTGTGCCTCTGCACTACTGTGTTTAAGTATCAGGCTTATATATAAAGGAGTTGCCATGGCATTTTGGTAGCTGGCAGCAGAGGGGATGCTCAGAAGATGGCCTGCAACCAGCAACTGTGAGTATGCTTCTGGACTAGATCAAGAAGTGCCTACAGTGTGTCCGAGGGCCTGGTCTGGGTTGACTGGTACACCACTCGGTGAGGTTGCCCTGTGGAGGAGACATGAATCTAGACCAGAAGCTGCAGGTTTGCAGAGATGCCATGGGTAATCTCTGGGGTCTATTGCTGCCTGGTGGAGTCTTCAGAGCCAGAGCAATGGTACAGAAAAGTCTTGGTGTTGCGGATGGGCCCTCAGAGAAGCTATGGCATTAACATGTGTAGGCCCTGGGGGCAGAAACAACCCCGTAGAGAAGCTGCAGGCACAGTTACTGGTGGGGGCGAGGGTACATTGGGGCTGGAGTTGGCCCAGTAGAGAAGGGCCCCGCACAGGCTAAAGGGTCATGGTTGAACTCCGTGTAGCTATTCAAGTGTCCTGTTCACAGCTTTGGAGCCCTGCACAGATGGCTGGCAGTCTCCAGCCACAGTGGCATGGGGCATTGTTATGTACGTGAAACCCGGGCACCTGAGCTATGTGTGGGTGACAGGGGTAGAGGTGGGTTCCAGTCGCAGCAGGTACAGCCATGGGCTGGTGGTGTGTGAAGGATCACTCACTGTAGGGCTTTCCTCGGGCGTATTTCAGAAGGGATCTAGCTGCAGCTGCTGGAGCAGCAGGCTGGCAGCAGGAGGGTACCATGTGTGGCCACAGGGTGCCATATGGAGAGAAAGGGGCTGTTTGTGGTGGTGAGTGTTGTGGGTGAACATCAGGCAGAGCCTAGGGCCTCCAGAGCATGGCTAGCTTGGGGTTCAATTTGACTCCCTGGGCTAGGGAGTACTCTGGGTTGCTACAGGAATTAATTCTTGTCCATGAATCCTATACTCGGTCTCCTCTGGTTAATTTGTGGATCACCCTGAAGCTTTCGATGCACACTTTTTACCTGGGCACCACCTTGCTGGAAGGCCTGACATGCTTTCTTTGGACTCTTGTCTCCATCTCATATTATGAAATGTTTCACATGCATGTTTGTGGTATATCTTATTCAGCCTAAAGGGCTGGACTCTGTTCACATTCCCCTTGGGTCACCCAGTCCTGGGTGGCACATGTTGGCATATACTTATATTAGAAGACAGACTAAGAGAAATTATTATAAGCTGCATACAAGACTATATTAATTTAACATTATTAAGAAGTGGCAGGATAGTTTTATGAAAAGTCCTTTAAGCTAGTGACCTCCACAATATTCTCATATTAGAAGGGAGACTAAGAGAAGTTGTTTAAGGCTGCAAACAATGGTGTCTAAAATTAGGATTATTGAAAACTGGCAGGATAGTTTCATGAAAGAAAGGCATAAAACTTATTAGAGTTAGTGACTTCCATGATTTAAAAAGAAAGAGAACCCCCTTAATGAAGGGTTGTGGGGAGGAGATAAACCAGTCGGGGTGCATGGTAGCAACGATGACACATGTAACTTTTCTCTAGTTCTTGAATGCTTCCTCCCCACACTATCATTATCCCAAATCTACCTTGCAAATCTGGCTGAACCAGAGCATGTACATTGGTACAGTTAGCTGCTGGAAACACAGGGAAGCCAGGGCAGATGACCTCTTCGGGACCAGTGGTAAGAGTGGTGATGCCTAAAGTGTGGAGGGAATGTGGGGTAAAAAGGGGGAACCAACTAAAAAAATCTACGTATAGCCTCATCCATGGGGGATGGACAGCAGAGCAGAGGGCGGAGGGAGACGTCAGACAGTGTAACACATGACAAAATAATAATAATTTATGAATTATGAAGGATTCATGAGGGAGGGGGGAGGGAAGGGGGAAATTAGCAGCAGATATTAAGGGCTCAAGTAGAAAGCAAATGTTTTGAGAATGATGATGGCAACAAATGTACATGTGTGCTTGACACAATGGATGTATGTATGGAGTGTGATAAGAATTGTATGAGCCCATAATAAAATGATTTTTTAAAAAAGAAAGAATGATGGCGACATATGTAAAAATGATCTTGATACAACTGATGTATGGGTACAAGAACTGTAAGAGCCCTCCATAAAATGTTTAAGAGAAGAAAAGAGAATAAATGTGTGATGTGTCCACAGAAGCAAAAGGGTGTATGGTTATGGGGCTGAGTGAGAGGATAGATTGTATAGTGAGGAAGCTTGTAGAGATTTCGTGAGACAAGGACCACTGCTATGCCTGTAAATAATGATAATTATTGAGTTTCTTGAAGTCACAAGATTGATTCGGTCCATATTTTAGGGAACCAACTTTAGTACTGGAATTGGAGACGAATTAGTTTGTTGATCAGTGACAAAAAGGAATAGTCCTTCAAATTTCCTGCCTCTAATATTTGCCATCAGAGCACAGAGTTTTTCATGAATTGTAGAAAAACAAATGGTGTAATCAATGTTAGATTATAGGTCTATCATCATATAGCGCTCTCCCTAAGCCAAATTAAAAAGCAATGCAACACCAAGGACTCAAGCAGAAAGCAAATGTTTTGAGAATGATGATGGCAACAAATGTGCAAATATGCTTGACACAATGGATGGATGGATGGATGGATTGTGATAAGCATTGTATGAGCCCCTGATAAAAATGAGTTTAAATAAATAAATAATTTTTTAAGTAATGCGACAAATTCATAGAAAGATTTATTAAACAAAAATATAAAAAATTTAAAACCATTGTGTATTAAAATTTCCATCTTTCTAATCCTTCCCCCAAAGAATTCTTCACTTTTCAGGATGTCCTATATCAAAGTGGCGATTTGGGCATCCTTGGCCAGTGCAGATTGTGCTCATTTTCAATGTTCTTTGAGTTTAGAGGAACCAAAGAAAGTCTGAAGGGGTCATATCAGTGCTGTGGGGTGGATATGGTTGGGGTTCAGAATTATATTCTTCTTATTCTTATTATTATTAAATACTTTTATTTGGGGCTCTTACAGCTCTTATCACAATCCATACATTCATCCATGTGTCAAACACATTTGTACATATGCTGCCATCATCATTTTCAAAGAATTTTCTTTCTACTTGAGCCCTTGATATCAGCTCATTTCCCTGCCCTCCCCGAACCCTCATGAACCCATGATAAGTTATAGATTATTATTTTCATGTCTTACATTGTCCTCTGCCACCCTTCCCCCACTTTTCTGTTGTTCATCCCCCTGGGAGGGATTTACACATTGATTGATTGCCCTCTTCTCCTCCCACCTTCCCCTTATCCTCCTGGTATCTCTATTTTCATTGTTGGCCCTAAAAGGCTTATCTATTCTGGATTCCCTGTGATCTTATCGTTAACAGTGTACATGTTCTGGTCTAGTCTGATTTGTAAGGTAGAATTGAGGTCATGATAGTGGGGGGAGGGTATGCATTAAAGAATTAGGAAAGTTCTGTGTTTCATTGGTGCTACACTGCACTCTGACTGGCTCATCTCTTCCTTGTGACCCTTCTGTGAGGGGATGGCCAATTGTCTACAGATGGACTTTGGGTCCCCACTCCTCATCCCCTCTCCATTCATATTGGTATGATTTTGTTCTGAGTCTTAGATGCCTGATACCTTAGTTTGCATATATTATATTCCAAGTTTAAAGATTTGAGGAGCTCTGTAAAATATATTTTATTAGCAGATGGCAAATCTTAAAATATATGATCTTTGTCTAGGTAGAACTGAGTTTCACTTGCAGGTCTGACATCAAATCCATTTCAAGACATATTATGGTGATGCTGTAGGGTGGCACGATAAGACATACAGTCAGTTCTTATACCCTGAATGCTACAGTGTTTGGGATCATAGAGGAAACACTGGATTTTCTTACAGGTAGGGAAGTACAGGCAGAACTGAATACTAGAATGTGGAACTGGTGGTGTCGCTGCTGCCTTGGGAGTCA
This sequence comes from Tenrec ecaudatus, assembly GCF_050624435.1. NCBI lineage: Eukaryota > Metazoa > Chordata > Mammalia > Afrosoricida > Tenrecidae > Tenrec > Tenrec ecaudatus. The sequence goes on from NC_134533.1 coordinate 97,605,350, forward strand.
GTATTGGGATTTTTCTACTTACATGAGTTTAGAGACAATATGGCTTAGTATTTACATTATATTTACAATTTGGATGAACAAACCTTTTCCAGCAAATTTAAAGTTAGGAAAGACTCTCCCAAGCAAACAGGGTGATGGTAAGTGCAGTCATCCTCATTTTGACAAACAGGTCAGTACTTGCAACATTCCAAAATTTTTCAATTCAGTCATGTCGATCTCTTAACAGCTGTCATTTGGGAACGCAAACTACCTGCTCATCAACTGTAGTGCAATTGGTGCAGAACGTCGTGTTCCTTGTTTGATGCCCCAGTTTACTGGTTTCCTTCAGGTTCTGGGTCCTCTTCTTGATCTGATATGTATCCTGCAGGGCCGGGGACACCATCCAGCATCACTCTAAACTCATGACGCGCTTACAGGTTTGTCTGGTTGTTTAAGTGCTGTGTATGTGTGGTGTCTGAATACGGTGTCCTGAAAGTACCAGCAGTCTTCATCCTGGAAGTGCAATTTGGTGTCACTACCAACTCCCAGTTAACTGTGGCTTCTTCGGAATTAATGATCAGGTATCTGTATGAATGAGGGATTCTGTGTCATATTAGCCGCGATTGATCTGCAGAGTTTCTGTTACTACTGGGTAAATTTGTAGTTATGAAAACAATTGCCTTTGTTGAGGTCCTTCTTTTTTTTCCTATATCAGCTCCTTTAATTATCTCCTCTTCTTTAATAGAAAGATTTACGTGGAATTTAATTTGGAGATCTGAAGAATATTGTTCCATGTGCACACATGTAGAAATATTAAAATATCTAGTGATAATACACTAACAGCAGGGTCTAGAGCAGAAGGTCAATAAAAAAGAAGACCCTCAACAAAATTGATTAACAGTTGGCTACAATGGGCTCAAACAAAACAAAGATTATGAAGAAGATACAGGACCAGACAATGTATTGTTATGATTGTAAATAAGGTCACTAAGAGTTGGGACTTACTCAATGGCACTAGTGGCAATGATTATACTATCTTAATTTAGGCGTAGTTGTGGATTTTCCAAAGTGCATATTATCTATAAGGAACCCTATAATTATAGTCTTTTCTATGAATTGCATTATTTCCTGGGCTACCTGTAATAGCCCCTTTGAGGTCTCCTGGGTAAGATTAAATCATTGATCTAATTTTGGTATCTTGGTCACAACACAGAGCTGTGGGTCAGTAGTAGTCATTACTGGCCATTGACTGGGCATTTCTAGAGTATTTTCAGATATTTCATATAAATGATCTGAACTTTTAAAAAGGAACGTCTGTTGGGTCTTGGTCTTATCTATTGACTTTGTGGAATGGAAGGCAGAGCTGAATGGCTATTCTCCTCCTTCAAACACTATTCTTATGCTTGATGACCTAAGCAACTCTGTTTCCTTTCTTTTGTGCCCTGCTTGTCTCACTGTGCTTCCTCCCAACCCCTTCCTCATGCTTCTCTGGCCTGCAGGGTTGTCATGCTTCCTGACTGCTCACAAAGGAAGACTATAAAGCACAAGGGAAGTAGTCAAGAGACCTGCTTTTTCTTATCATCTTAACTCTGCCACTATTGACAGAAGTCTGAGCAAGCTGGAGAAGCTTTCTTAGCCTCAGTTTCCTCCATCTGTACCATGGGGCACAGGGACTAGCTGACCCCCAAGGTACTCCTCTTCAACTCTAACATTTGCGACTCAAATGTGGAATATAATTATTATAATAATAGTATTGAGAGAGATAATTAAAGGAAAGTCGTCCCAACACAGTGTTTTTCTTGTGGGTGGTAATTCTGCTTTGACATCATGAAAACTAAAAAACACTCCTAGTGAATACGTTTTTCTTTTTACAATTTAATGAAACTGAGGTTTCCCCAACCTTCAAGAACTGTTTGTAAACAGATTTATTTATTACTTTTTTTCCCATCACCATGTTCCAACGGTATTCAGATCCAAGGTTGCACTGCCCGATAATTATATGTCCTGACATTTCTCATGGAAAGGTATTCCGAACTTATTCTGGGCTCTAGGGGGTCTCCAGTGACCGAGGTCCCCTGAATGAGGTCCCTCGCAGATTTGACACCAGACTCTATTAGGCATCAAATAATGTAAGAATCAAGTACCATCATCCAAACATCATAAATTAAGAAATTTATGGCCCACAAAATAACAACCAAAAAACCCTTGAAGTCAAAGACCTGAGTTCCAGGTCCAGTTTCAGCAATAGCTTATAAACGCCAACTTAGGGCCATTGCGTCAATTCTGACTCATAGTCATCCTATCAGACAGAACAGAACTGCCCTTGTGGGTTTCTGAGAGGGCAAATCTTTAAGGGAGTAGAAAAACTCATCCTTCTCCCACAGAATGGCTGGTGGGTTCAAATGGATGACCTTTTATATTGCTGCCGACTGCAGTCACTTCAGCGCCGGCGCTCCTATATGTATAACCGCTACACCACCTAAATACAATTGACGCTTGACTCAAACATTCAACTTACAGATGTTGCGTTTGTTCTCCCAGAAAATATTCTTAAAGCACGTGTGATGTCATTGCTAGCCAAGAAATCAAGTAGTAGCTGTATTCATGAGATACAAAAGTACTTTAGAAAATGTGTTAAAAATCAATAGGATAAATGTGTGGTCAAGATAATTATATTTGATAAAGACAACTTATGGTTTAGGATTATCAGGCTTGAGTGATTATCAGAACTCATTTGAGAGGAAGAAAACCAAAACTCACTGCCATCCAGTCAATTCTGACTCATGGTGGCCCTACTGCACCTGTTGGTTTCTGAGACTGTAATTCTTTACAGGACTAGAAAATCTCACTTATGTCTCACAGTGGCTGGTGGTTTTGAACTGCTAACCTTATGTTTAGCAGCCCAATGGGTTGCACACTACACCACCAGGGCTCCTCTTTGAGAAAGAAAAGAGAGTCACAATGGGTATTGCATTAGAATACATTGATCTTAAGGTGTGAGCAAAAATTCTTGTGAAGATGCCTAACAGGGCTTTGAAGAAAGATGTGAATATACAAGCTTGGGTCATCTGTATAGAAATTCTCATGGAAGCCTCGTTAGTATATGAGATCTTCAAAAGAGAGTGTGGATCACATCTTTTCAGATTTCAATGTGAATCAGCATATTGTGGAACTGTTGACCCAGGTCTCAGGGTCCTGATTCAATGGATTTAGGATTCGGGCCTGTGAATCTATACATGAGATTTAGTCAAGAAGTGTTGGAGAACACTAGAAACCTTTATTCAACAACAATATCCGCCCCCCCAATGTGAAGCTGTTTCTTGACATAGCTTCTGCATACATCTATACACTTCTGTAAGTGGTGTTTCCATCTCTCTAATCCTTTCCCAAAGAATTGTGCACTCTTCCATTTACACCATGTCAAAATGACAGCGCTGACATCCTCCAGGGACTCCTGTGTCTTTTCTGTTTCTTTGAGTTTGGGGGTGGGGAAGAAGTCTGAAGGAGCCAAATCAGGGTCCTAGGGCAGTTGGAGTGAGTTTACCAATGGCATTCTTTAAGGATTGCCCTTGATAACCTCAAAGAATGAGCATGTGCATTGTCATGATAGGAAAAAGTAATTCCTCTAGAGCGCTTGGTAGCAACCAGGTACCACTGAGTTCTGGTCTCACAGAGTTGGGGGCTGGGTTTAGCATAATCCACTTGTTCTTTAACGAATTGTTTTCATGTGTTTTTAATTTTCTTTGCTATGGATAGGCAGATAGCTGCCTATCTCTATTCACAAACTGTCTTTGTGAAATATGTTATGTCAACTTACTTAGTTTTCTCTCCGCATAGAGTTCCCAAGGCTGTAATACTTTTGTGGGTTTTAAAAAATTATTTTATTGGAAGCTCATGCAGCTCTTATCACAATCCATACATACATCCATTGTGTTACACACATTTGTACATTTATTGCCTTCATCATTCTCAAAATATTTTCTTTCTACTTGAGCCCTAGGTATCTGCTCCAAATTCCCCAACTCCGTCCCTCACCCCACGAACCCTTGATAGTTTATTACATTTTTTTCATGCCTTACACCATCCGATGTCTCCCTTCACCAACTTTTCTGTTGTTCATCCCCCAGGGGTGGGGTTATATGTAGATCGGTCCCTTTTTCTCCCCACCTTCCCCTTATCCTCCTGGTATCACTACTCTCATTATTGGTCCTGAGGGGTTTCTCTGTCCTGGATTCCCTGTGTTTTCAGCTCTTATCTGTACCAATGTACATCCTCTGGTCTAGCCAGATTTTTAAGGTAGATTTAGAATCATGATAAGCGGGGGAGGATTAAAGTACTATAGGAAAGTCATTTGTTTCCTCATTGCTATACTACACTCTGACTGGCTCATCCCCTCCCCACGACTCTTCTGTAAGGGGATGTCCACTTGCCTACAGATGGGCTTTCGGTCTCCATTCCACACTCCCCTCATTCACAATGACATGATTTTTTGTTCTTTGATGCCTGATACCTGATCCTAGCGACACCTGTGCTCACAAAAGCTGGTGTGCTTCTTCCACTTGGGCTTTGTTGCTTCTCAGCTAGATGGTAACTTATTTTTCTTCAAGCCTTTAAGACCCCAGACACTATATCCTTTGATAGCCAGGCACCATTAGCTTTTTTCACTACATCTGCTTTGTCTTCTGCGATCGTGTTGGGAAGGTGAGCATCATGGAATGCCAGTTTAATAGAACAAAGTGCTATTGCATTGAAGGAGTACTTGAGTAGAAGCCCAATGTCCATCTGCTGCCTAAATATTAAACCTATAAATATATGCACATAGATCTATTCCTCAATGTCATATATAAATATATTTACATATATACATGGGTGTATTTAGAACTCTATAAATACTCTTTGCCTCCTAGTTCTTTCCTCTATTTCCTTTTACTTTCCTCTTGTCCCACTCTCATGCTCAGCCTTCATTTGGTTTCAGTAATACCTCTAGTATACATTGCCCTTAATCAAGCCCTACCAGGCCTCCTACACCCTCCTTTCCACTGATTTTTTGATCACTTGTTGTTCCCTTGTCCCTGGGTTTGTTAATACTCACTTCCTTTCCCCCGCCTCCCCTTGCCCATGCCCATCCCACCCCCAGAACTATCGATCCTCTTGTTTTCCCATCCAGGTTGGTTATCCCACCTATCTTTTCTAGATAGACCTGCAGAGATAATAATATGCACAAAAACAAGACAGTGCAAAACAAATCAACAAAAGAAAACAAAACAACAATAAAAAACCTATGACATACAAAAGAACAGCCTGTAAATCCTTCCAGGTCTGTTTGTTGAACTTTAGGAGTGTTTTCTGGTTGAGTTTGATGGGGTGCCATGTCCTGGCCCCAAAATCTATTTTTAGTATTCCCTGAGAAATTTGTTACTCTGTTTCCCTTGCTGTTCTGTTACATACCCTTAGTGTTTCACCTCGTTGTGGTGGAGTCAGATTGGCACAGTACCTGCCCTGTGTTTCCAGTGTTGTCCCCAGTAGCTCTATGGATCAGTGAGAGATGTCGTGTCTCATAGTGGGGCCGGCCATATGGTCCCCTCTGTGCTTTGGCTGCTCTGAGCAGGAATATCATCCTCAGGTTTTGTGGGCCAGGATGTGTTCCACTCTCACTTCCTCCCCCTTCATTTGCTCCTGTGTGCTCTGATCAGAAATACTCCTTTCCCTGAGCTGTAGCTTTAATGCTGTCCTATGAAGTGAATTCTTCTGTGTAGAGGGAGGCTGTTCTCGTAGTCGGATTGGAGCGAGCCCATCAGACCTCTCTATTGATTCCAAATTTCATGTCATTATGTTGCATTCATGTCTTGGAGCACCGGATTGAAGTTTGGTCCCTCTTTCCCTGTGGAGATATAAGCAAAACCCTGCTCTTGAGTGGGTTAGTTCCCTGTTCCCCCACAACCCATGCCTTTTTTTTCTTCCCCTCCCTCCTTTTTACCTGGCTACCATATGTAACCCTGGATTTGGTGTGGCCCCTGCCATATTACCTAGACCTCACCCCAGCAACATTTTTATATAGTAGCTTTTCCCCTACACCCCTTTTGCATTTTTAAGCTTATCTCTGTGGACTCATATTGTCACTTGTCCTTTTGTGCTTGGCTTACTTCACTTAGCATAATTTCCTCCAGTTCTTCCCATGTGGCTATATACTTCATGCATTCATCACTGCTTTTTAGGGATATATAGTACTCCATTGTATGTATGTACCACAGTTTTTAAATCCATTCATCTGTTAATGGAAATTTGGGTTGTTTCCAAATCCCAGAACTTGTGAACTGTGCCGTGATGAACATTGGGGCACAGATGTCTGGCCGTGGTTTGCTTCTTGCCTCCTTCTGGGTATATGCTCATTAAAGGAATTGCTGGGTTGTATGGTAGCTCAATTTCCATCAGTTTTAGATATCACCAAATCGAGTTCCATAGTGGCTGTACATACCTACAGGTCCAGCAGCAGTGGCTGTGGTGGACCACAGCCCCTCCAACACTTGTTGCATTTTGATCTTTTGAATTGGGCCATCTCTGAGGGTGTTAAGTGGTATATCATTTTTGCTTGAATTTTCATTTCTCTTACGGCTAATGATTGGGAATATTTTTTCATATGTTATTGGTCACTCAAATTTCTGCCCTTGTGGAACTTCTTTCAGGTCCTTTGTCCACCTACTCATTGGGCAATTAGTTTTTTTCTTTTTGGAAGCTAGCAGAGTATTGTAGATTTTAACAATAAGGCCTTTGTCTGATGTGTCATTGCGAAAGAAGTTTTCCCAGTACGTGGGCTCTCTTATTACTCTCTTGGTGAATTCTTTGGTTGTACACAGGTGTTTTAACTTGAGTATATCCCACTTGTCAATTGGTGCCTCCTCTGTGTTTGTGTCCTTCCATATTTCTGATAGCCTATGTATTCCCTGTGACAAATTTCTCAGGTTGGTCCCAATTCCCTAATTGATGGACCTAATACTTTGGGGTTTTACCTCAGGGTCTGTGATCTACCTTGAGTTTGTTCTTGTGCATGGAGTGAGATAAGGGTCTTGCTTCATTTTTCTGCAGGTGAATATCCATTTTTCCAGCACCACTTGTTGAAGAGGGCATCTGCTTCCCATTCGATATTTTGGGGTCTTTATCAAAGATCAGTTGTCTGTATGCTGATTATTTTATTTCTGGGTTTTCAGTTCTTTTCCATTGGTCTGGGTATCTGTCATTATGCCAATAACATGAGGTTTGACCACTGTGGCTGTATAATATGTGCTAAAGTCAGGTACAGCAACCCCTCCCATTGTGTCCTTCTTCTTGAGGAGTTCTCTGCTAATTCTCGGCTTCTTCCCTCTCCATATGAAGCTGGTAATCAGTTTTCCATTCCTTTGAGGAAAGATGAAGGTAATTGTATTGGGATTGCATTAAACTTATATAGTGTCTTTGGCAGAACTGACATCTTGACTATATTGAGTTTTCCAATCCACGAGCATGGGCTGTTCTTCAATTTGTTGAAGTCACTCTTGGTTTCTTGTATTAGTGTTCTGTGCTTTTCTTCATATAGATCCTTAGTTCTTTTAGTCAGGTGTATCCCTAGATATTTCCATTTGTGCTTGGCTATTGTAAAGGGTACCACCTTTTTGGTCTCCTCTTCTGTGGTCTTATCTGATGTGTATAGCAGTCTGATGGACTTCTGTTTGTTGATCTTGTATCTTGCCACTCTGCCAACTCCTCTATTGCTTCCAGTACTCCCCTTGTGGAGCTTTTGGGATTTTCCATATATAAAGCCACATGATCTGCAAATATTTATAGTTTCACCTCTTCCTTCCCCAGACAAATATATATTTTCTTTGCCTTATGCTGTTGGCAAAACCTTCAGTATGATGTTAAGTAAGAGTGGGGACAAGGGGAATCTTTTTCTGGTCCCCTTTTTAAATGGGATGTGTTCATCTTTTCTCCATTGACTACCATGTTGGCTGTTGGTATTTCATATATAGCTTGTATTGTCTTGAGGAATTTTCCTTCCATCCTATCTTCTCCAGTGTCTTAAACAGGTATTGGTGTTGCATGTTGTTGAATGCTTTTTCCACATCTATTGATATTATCATGTGATTCTTATAGTTTTTCATGTCATTGTGGTGAATGATACTAATGGTCTTTCATATGTTGAACCATCCCTGTCTCCCTGGTTGAATCCCACTTGGTCATGGTGAATTATTTGTTTTATCATACTTTTATATTATATTGGCCAATATTTTGTTAAGGATTTTCTATCAGTGTTCATTAAAGATATTGCCCTATAGTTCTCAATTCTTGTGGGATCCTTGCCCGGTTTCAGTATCAGGGTTATACTAGCTTCATAGAAGGAGTTCAGGAGTTTGCCACCTTTTTCTGTGTTCTGGAAGAGTTTGTATAAGATTGGTGTCAGTTCTTCCCTGAATGCTTGGTAGAATTCTCCTGTGAAGCCATCTGGCCCAGAGGAATTTTTGTTGGTAATCCCATGATAACCTATTTCTTCCATTGATATGGGTCTGTTCAGTTTCTTGATGTCCACTGGAGATATTCCTGGGAGGGATTGTTGTTCCAAGAATTTGTCCATGGCTTTCAAGTTGTTAAATTCATTGGAGTACAGTGCTTTGTAGTACTGTGTAATTATCTTTTTTATTTCATTAAGGTCTGTTGTAATGTCTTCTCTTTCATTCTTCATTCTTGCTATTATAATTTGTTCCCTCCTTTCTTTGGTTAGGTTTGCCAGTAGTATGTCAATTCTGTTTATCCTTTCAAGTAATCAGCTGTCAGCAGCATTAATTTTTTCCATATATTTCTTGTTTTTTCTCTCCTGAATCTCAGCCCTGATTTTTATTATTTCTTTTCTTTTACTATTAGTAGGATTTTCCTGCTGATTCTGCTCTAGTTGTTGTAAACTTTGTGCCAACTTACCAATCATGAGTCTCTCTTCCTTTTTCAGGTGTGCATCTATTGCTATGAAACTTCTGATAACTGCCTTTCCTGCATCCCGTGAGTTTTGGTAAGTCGTGTTCTCATTCTCATTGGTTTCTAGAATTTTCCTAATATCATTTCTGATCTGTGCCAGTACGCACTCCTTTGCAGTAGAGTGTCATTCATCCTGAAATTGTTTGCTCTTGTTTTCTTCCTCTTCCTTTTGTTGACTTCCAGCCTCATGGCACAGTGGTCAGAGAGAGAGGTCTGTATGATATCAATGCTCTTAAAGTTAGGTGGATTCGCCAATGCTCTTAAAGTTAGGTGGATTCGCCTAGCATATGATCTATCTGTGAATATGTGCAATGCTTGCTGAAAAGAATGTGAATATATTTGTATTTGGGTGAAAAGCTCTGTAAATATCTATCAGGCCGAATTGCTTAATTGTGGTATTTAGATCTCTAGCCTCTTTGTTTAGTTTCTTTCCCTGTGATCTATCTTTCTCGAAGAGTGGTGTATTGAAGTCTCCCCCTATAATTATTGAGGCTGTGATTTCTTTTTTCATCTTTTGACGTGTTCGGTTGATGTATTCAGTGGGTCTCTCATTCGGGGAATATATTTTTACAATGCTTAGTGGTTCTTTATCTCCTGTTGCCTTGAGTACTACATAGTGTCCCTCCTTATCTCTTTTTATGGTTTGCACTTTGAGGTCAATTTTATCTGAGATTAGGATTGCAAGCCCTGCTTTTTTTGAATTGCTGTTTGCTTGGTATGCCTTTCTCTAGCCTTTGATCTTCAGCCTATTTTTGTCTGTAGCCTTGAGATATGTCTCCTGTAGGCAGCAAATTGATGGGTTGTGTTTTCTAAGCCAGTCTGTGAGCCTCAGTCTTTTAATACCTGATTTCAGTCCATTGATATTGAGGGTTATATCTCCTTCTGTGGACTCTGTGCTGTCATCTTATACCTTTTGTGTTGGGTGTTTTCCTACCTTCCTTTCTTATTAGTGTGCTGTGCACACGTGTGTGTGTGTGTATAATTCTTGACTTCTTTCCATCCTTAGGCCAATGCAATCTTGAGGGTCATTTTCTCTTTGTTGCCCTTAGGGTGAGATTGTTCTATGTGGCAGTATCGTATTTCTGCTTGGTGAGTGCTGTTCTTCTGCCCATACTGGGTTGGTTAGGATCTTTTTTAGGCCTGGGTTTCCTTTAATGTATTCTTTGAGTTTTTCCTTTTCTGGGAAGACTTACTTCTCCATCTGTCTTGATAGGTAATTTGGCTGGATAGAGTGTTCTTTGGTTTGTGTTATTTTCCCTCAAATTTTGGAATATGTTACTCCACTTTCTCCTTTTCTCTATAATTTCTGCTGATAGATCTGAGTATATTCTTATTTGGGTATCTTTGTACTTTTTATGTTATACTTTTTACTTTTCCCTAGATGCTCTTGTGATTTTCTCCTTTTCCTCAAAGTTGGATAGTTTAACTATTATATGCCTTGGTAAATTCTGGGGTTTCAGTCTAACTGGTATTCGTATTACCCCTTGAATGGTTTCCTGGTTTTCATTCATTAAGCTGGGAAGTTTTCCTCCAAGAATTCTCTCACCATTTTTGCAGTTGGCTTCTTTGTTTTGTCTTCCTCCAGAAATCCAATTATTCTGATGTTGTTCCTCTTCATAGCATCAGACATAGCTCTTAAGTTTTCTTCAACTTCTCTGATGATCTTATTAGATTTTTGTTCTCGTTTGTTAAAGTCTGCTTGGTTGTTCTCTAGGTAACTGGTGCCGTTCTGTCACCTCTAGTTAGTTGGTGAATTCCGCGAGTCTCTTACTGGTGTTTGGAAGCGCTCATATTTCCCTTTGGTGTATGGTCTCTTCTATCATTTCATCCTTTTTCTGTATTCTTTCTCTCATATACTGTATAACCCCAAGCAGCATTATGAGAATTTCTTTCTGTGGCAGATCAATGTATGCTTCTTCTATGCATATTGTTATACTCAGGACATCTTCTGATATTGCCTTTTGTTTATTCTGTTTTTTGGTTTATTTTTCTCATTGAGGTCATTGGGGCTGATTACTGTTTGCATTGCATTGTTTTAGAGGAGCTCTGTGTCATTTTCCAGAGAGTTGAAAAGCACCCAACTCTCTCTGGAAGACTAGTAACAATGCTTCTTCAAACTGCCTGCAACTAATTGTACTATGGAATTATCCTACCTCTTTGTCCTCCTGTGTCTTCACTCTTTCCCTAGTGAACGAGTATTGTGTTATTTGGAGGGCAATTTGACTGGTCCTCTCAGGTTACACGGTTTGGGTGGTTGTAGACTTGTAAGGATGGTGCTACACTGGGTGATCTCACAAGAAGTTGTGATGATGTGGCCCATGGTAGTTTGTGGCACCACAGAGGGTGTGCGTGGGTGCCTGCTGCAATGGGGGTGCCATATAAGGCAGGTGGGTTCGCCTGTTTTGTTGTAGAGCATCACAAATGGTGTGCAGTAATGTCCTGGTCACCTAGATTGCTGCGGATGTTGGATAGAGGTACCCGCAGCACCATGGAGTATTGGCGAGTGTTAGCCCCAAGGTTGTAATCTTTTGTTGTTGTTTTTATCATTTTATTGGGGCTCATACAACTCATCACAATCCACACATACATCAATTGTGTAAAGCACACTTATACATTCATTAACTTCATCATTCTCAAAACTCTTGCTTTCCGCTTGAGCTCCTGGAATCAGTTCCTCATTTTCCTGCCCCCCTTCTCAGCTCCCCACTCCCTCGTGAAACCTTGATAATTTATAAATTATTATTTTATCATATCTTACACTGCCTGGTGTCTCCCTTCACCCACTTTGTTGCCCATCCCCCAGGGAAGAGGTTATATTTAGATCCTTGTAATCGGTTCCCCCTTTCTACCCCGCCTTCCCTCCTAGTATCACCACTCTCACCACTGATCCTGAGGGGTTCATCTGTCCTGGATTCCCTGTGTTTCCAGTTCCCATCTGCACTGCTGTGCATCCTCTGGTCTAACCAGGTTTGCATGGTAGAATTGGGATCATGATAGTTTTGGGGGGGGGGAAGCATTTAAGAGATAGAAGAAGGTTGTGAATTTCATTAATGCTATACTGCACCCTGAGTGACTCATCTCCTCCCTACTACCCCTCTGCAAGGGATGCCCAGTTGTCTATAGATGGGCATTTGGTCCCCATCACTTGCTCCCCTCATTCATGATATGATTTCCACCCCCCCTTTGGTGCTTGATACCTGGTCCCTTTGACCCTTTGTGATCACACATGCTGGTGTGCTGCTTCCATGTGGGCTTTGTTACTCCTGGGCTAGATGGCCACTTGTTTACATTCAAGCCTTTAAGACCCCAGACACTATATCTCTTGATAGTCGGGCACCATCAGCCTTCTTCACCACACTTACTTATGCACACATCCGTCTTCAGCATTTATATGGGGAAGGTGATCCCACAATGATAGTTTTTGTTCTTTGGTGTCTGCTACATGATCCCTTCATCACCTCGTGTCATGCAGGCTGGTGTGCTTCTCCCCTGTGGGCTTTGTTGCTTCTGAGATAAATGGCTGCTTGATTTCCTTCAAGCCTTTAAGACCCCATATGCTATATCTTTTAATCACTGGGCACCATCAGTTTTGTTCACCATGTTTGCTCATGAACCCATTTGTCTTCAGCGATCATGTCAGGAAGGTGGGTATCATGGAATGACCATTTAGCTGAGCATAGTACTGTTGTGTAAGGGAATGCATGTGAGGAGGCCCAACGTCCACCTGCTGCCCTACTACTAAACCTATAAATATATGCACATAGATCTACTTGCCCCACAATCATAAATACATTTACATATATACATGTCTGTATTTAGACCTCTATCTATGCCCTTTGCCTCCTACTCCTTTCCTCTATTTCCTTATTCTTTCCTCCTATCCCACTACCATGTTTAGCCATCATTTGTTTTCAGTAATTCCTCTTGGTTATATTGTCCTTGGTCACTCCCTACCAGACCTCCCATCCCCTCCCTCCACTGGTTTTGAACCACTTGTTGTTCCCTTGTCTCTGCATTGGCCAACACCTCCTCCCTTCTCCTACCTCTGACATTCTCATGTCCCCCCGGGACCATTGGTCCCATTGTTTCCTTCTCACATTTTTTATCCAGCCTATCTTATCTAGATACATCTGCAAAGATAATAATATGCGCATAAAATTGCAGATGGCCTCGACAGCACCAACCAAAGTGACACATAAGAACATGGCAACGATGGCTGCAACACCAACAAACTAACAAACAAAAATCCACTGACATAAAAAATCTAAAAGAAGAGAAAAAGAAAGAAAAGCCTGTTAATAAGTTCAAAGTCTGTTTGACATTTTGGAGTGTTTTCCAGATGAATCAGTTGGGGTGCCACACCCTGGCCCCAAAGTTCATCCTTGATACTCCCTTGGGACCTTGCTCTGCTTCCCCCACTGCTTTCTTGCACACCCCCAGTGTTTTGCCTCAGTGTTGTGGGGTCAGCTTGGTCACACATCCCACACTGTGTCTCCAGTGATGTCCCATGTAGAGCCATGGGTCAGTGTAGGATATCGCATCTCGCAGTGAGGCCAGCCATATGGTCCTCTCTGTGCATTGGCTGCTCCGATCTGGGCTATCATCTTCTGAGCTTGGTGGGCCATGTTGTGCTCCACTACCTCCCTCCCTCTTCATTTGCTTCAGCTTCCTTCTGGGTATGGTAGGTCAGTTCCTTTCCCTCACTGGATGATCTATTTTCATTTTCTGTGGCACTCCCTTCCATGGTGGGGGTTGGGCTGATTCTGGTTGGAGCCTGGCGTGTGGTCCAGAATTTTTACGGATTCCTCCGCGTGTTTTGTTGTCCTCCTGGTTTGGCGTTTCATGGTGGGGTCTGTATGCACATTACAATTCTGTGGGGACACAACAAATACTCTCTCTCTGGGTAGATAAGTGCCCTGTTCCCACCATGTCATCAACTCAGTTTCTTCCCACCCTGATTCTCCCTCCTCCTGTCCCCTTTCCCCTTCTTTATGCTGGGCTCTCATGCACCTCCCTGGGTGTGGTCTGCCCTCCCTCCGACTATCTATGCTTCCACCCGTTTTTGCAAGTTAGGTGTCTGTTTTTCTATTCCTGCTCTGCTGATTATACTTACCTCAGGGGACTCATGGTATACCTGTCCTTTTGAGATTGCCTGACCTTGCTTAACATGATTCCTTCCAGCTCTTCCCAGGAAACGACGTGTTTCATGTGACCGTCTGTGATTTTCAGTGCTGCATAGTACTCCTATGTGTGTATGTGCCAGAATTTACTAATCCACTCATCTATCGATGGAAACTTAGGCTATTTCCAAGTCTTTGCGATTGTGAATTGTGCCGCAATAAACATTGGAGTGCAGATGATTGGTCTCCATTAACTATGATGTTGGCCATTGGCCTTTCATAGATAGCTTGTATCAGCTTGAGGAACTTACCTTCAAATCCTATCTTCATGAGTGACTTAATTAGGACTTGGTGTTGGATGTTGTCAAATGCTTTTTCTGCATCTATGGATATTATTATATGGTTTTTACCCCTTTTCTTCTCAATGTGATGTATAATATTTATGGTATTTTGGATGGTAAACCATCCCTGCATCCCTGGGATGAATCCTACCTGCTTGTGGTGGATGATATGTTTTATATACTTTTGTATTCTATTGGCCAATATTTTGTTAAGGATTTTTGTATCTACGTTCATTAGATATATTGGTCTGTAATTCTCTATACCTGTAGGGCCTTTGCCTTGTTTGGGTATCAAAGTTATGCTGGCTTCATAGAATGAGTTTGGGAGTTTGCCATCCTCTTCTATGCTATGGGATACTTTGGTTGTAATCTTTAAGAGAGCAGATTGTCAAATCTTTCTCGCTTGGAGCGACTGGTGGGTTCAACCAACCACTGTTTAGGTTGGCAGCTGAGCAATTAGCATTTCGTTACCAGAACTCCTTGGCATGTGCATTATGCCCTAAACTTTTCTGTTGCACACCTTTATGACCTGTGATATATCGGTAGCATTGCCATAGGACTGGCCTCTATACATAGAAAATCAATTTTGTAAACTACACATAAATACTGAAGTACTTGATTTCCAATTTCTTTACCAATATAATTTTTTAAGCTAATAAATATGATAAATCGTTAGTTAAGTTTTCCATCTGTTAAAGAAACATATCTTAAAACAATACTTAGCCGATGTATATGAGAGAGTTCAAGAGTGATATTTCAGACAAAGTGAAATATCATGCTATACTTATGAATTTTTTTTTCAAAGCTAGGTATTTAATTTTTGTTTTCAAAACAATCTCATCACCTTCAAAGTACTCTCTATTACTCTTAATACAGTTGTCAAATCTGCCATTCCATTCTTGGAAACATTTTTCAAACTCATCTGTTTGGATGGCTGACAGCACCTCTCTCATTTTTTTCTTCACCTCTTCTACGTAGTCATATCACTGTCCTTTCATGTCCCTCTGCATTCATGGAAACAAAAAGAAGTTTCACAGAATGAGGTCAGGTGAGGAAGGTGTGTGGTGCAAGAGAGGCATGATGGTTTTTTGCTGAAAACTGGTGCACTGAGATGACTGCATGAGCAGGTGCATTGTCGTGGTGGCAAAATCAGTTCCCAGCCTGCCAAAAATCAAGCCCTTTTTTGTTGCATACTGTTTTGTAATTTTTTCAGCACCTCTAAATAGAAAGCTTGATTAACAGTCTGACCTGGTGGATTGAATTCCAAATGCACTATGAGTCAACATTTCTGTCCATTTGGGAAGTTGACAGGCATTCAAAATGAAGTTTGTCATCAATCGATAGTTCACCTTTTTTAAAACAAGAAAATCACTCGTATAATTGAGTTTTTCCCATAGCACTGTCCTTGTAAGCTGTGTTCAGCAGCAAAAGAGTTTCTGCAGCATTTTTCCTTATCAGGAAACAAAATTTCACAGTCACACGCTGTTCTTTTAAATCTTTCATCACCAAAAATGATGTTTTAGTAAAGGGGCTTTTAAGAAAAAATTCCCAGTGACCAGAGAGAACCTTTCCAAGTGATACCACTGGGTGCACTAACTCAGATCAAGTTGCTGGATGCTTGCCTGGGAGAAAAATGAGTACGAAAGTACCCCTCATAAATTTTATGAAAAGATTGAATTTACATCAGTACAAGAAGTAATAAGATATAGTAATTTCTACTCTCTGTCAGTGATAGCACATTAATAGTTAACAATCTGGCACAATGGGAGTATTTATACCATAGAAATTGTCGTATGGTATAAAATCAGGACTTTTTTTGAGTGCAGGGTGTACTGTTATCAGTATGCCACTTTTTACATGTCTTATAGAAGTGGTCGACAGGGAGTCTTCTTATTGCCTTCTGGATTCTCTAATCTCCTCAGAAATATTCTTGCTGCCTGGTCACCCATCAGCTACTAAAAGCCATTGAGGAGGCTTATAGCCGATGAATTTGGGGACTGATTTTCCCTGGCTGACTCAGTCTCACTTCACTGACAAGTGGTGAAGATAACTCGGACACTCCACCCTGTTTTCAGTGTGACCTTGTACTGGAGAGTTCAACTATTTTCTTTTCCTCCCATGGGTCTTGTAAAAATTCTCAGCTCTTTATTGCTACTTGAGAACTCCAAAGGACTCGAAATTGATGACTTATACTCTGTGTTCATCCATTCTACACTGCCACGTTTCCCGCTAAGCACATGCAGCCTGGTACAGTCAATTTTGCAAAGAGTTATGCTCTAAAAGTGGTGCAAAGGACCTTTTGCTTTTGACGTTCTTCATCATCTGCTTAGCAAGCCTTCGCCATGAGATTTCAGGGGTAAAGGCATTACAAATATCTGGCCATTTGTTCCACTTCCCCTGTTTCTCGTCTTTCCACACTTCCCCATCCAGAAGGATAGGGTTTTCATTCTTTCCTGGGGCAAAGAATGCCTCTCTTTGTGTTGTTATGTCTGTTGTGTGGATTTCTCCTCCAAGGCCCCTTATGACAGAGTAGAATAGCCCCCAAAGGTTTCCTATACTGCAATCTTTTAAAAATAGGTTTATGGGCATATGATCCACATAGCCTACAATTTGACATTGCAATCATCACCGCAGCAATGTCATAACATTTTCTTTTTTCTTGTACTCTTTGTGGTTAGCTCCCCATTTCCCACAAACCTCTCCTGCCATGCTCTTAGGTAATTATTAATTTAGTGACTGATATATGTTTAGTTATCCTGGATTTCATATACAGAAAAACATACAAACAAGAAACAAGCTAAAAACAACAACAACAAAGATGAAGCAAAACCAACAAAAGTATCAATTGCAAAGAAATCAGAAAATATTTTTAAAAAAACAACAGAAAAACCTTAAAACGGGTCCAAACCAGCCTGTGTGATATGCAATGTGAAGAGGAGGGGTGGGGTGTGGAGTGGAGATCCAGTGTCCATCTGTAAACAATTGAACATCCCCTCACAGAGGGGCACATGGAAGAGAGAAGCAAGTCCGGGTACAGTATAGCACCAACGAAACACACAACTTTCCTATTGTTCTTTGGTGCTTCCTTTCCCCCACTATCATGACCTCAATTCTACCTCACAATTCGGATTAGACCAGAGCATACACACTGCTACAGATAAGAGCCTGAAACACAGGGAATCCAGGATAGATAAACCCCTCAGGACCAACAATGAGAGTAGTAACACCAGGATGATTAGGGGAGGTTGGGGGAAGAAAGGGAGAATTGATTATGAGGATCAAGCTAGAACCCTCTCCTAGGGGGACAAATAACAGAAAAGTTGGTGAGGGGCAACAGAGGGCGATGTAAGATATGGAAATAATAATCTATAACTTATTGGGGATATTCGTGAAGGAGTGAGGGCAGGGGAGGGGAGGGGAACAAATGGGGAGCTGATATCGGGCTCAAGTGGGAAGAGAATGCTTTGAAAATGATGATGGCGGCATATGTGCAAATGTGCTTGACACACAGGATGAATGTATGGATTGTGATAAGAGATGTAAGAGCCCTTGATAAAAGTATTTAATAATAATAATAATAATAGACATCCAAACTCAAAAAAGTGGGGGGTGCCCAAGGGAGATCAAATCATAAAGTGTCACATAAGTACATAATTGAATTTACCCTGTTCTCTGATAGCAAAGCCATTCACATCTCTGGAGGAGATTCACTAGACAGGCTTAATCCATGTGGGGACCCTGCAAATGCATTCTGGGCTTCCACTGCTGTCCATAGCCTATTGAGAACTAGGGTTTTTCCTCCCCAAATTTGGATTGTTTTTAATAATCCTTGGATCACTTAGGCTGCTGTGCTTCTTCCATGTAAACTTAGTTGATGACTCACTTAATTAACTGCTGGGTAGATTATAATCACCAATATTTCCTTTCTCTACTCATGAAATACAGTAATCTTGACTTTCAACCCAGCCTTCTGTTCAAGATCATCTCCTTTGTAGGGGCAAAAGTGAAATATTTGCAGTCAACATTGAATATTGTCTTATTGCCTTCTGCGTTCCCTAATTACTTCACAGTTCCCTTCTATAGGTATCTACCTGAAAAGGTAGAGTTAAAAAATAAATGATATTACAGATACGGATATATATATATAGGCATATTTAAATACCTAGGATTTAAAAATTAACTACTAAACAAGATTAAATAAAATTTTTTTAAATGATGATCAAATGTATAAACAAAATATTTGCCATTTCAATTACTTGTATGTGTGCAATTCAGTGGCATGATTTAAGTTTCCTGTGCGTGACTATCACCATTATGTATTTCCAAAGTTTTCATCACTCTTTTTTTTTAAATCATTTTATTGGGGCTCATACAACTCTTATCACAATCCATACATACATCAGTTGTGTAAAGGACATTTGTACCTTTGTTACTCTCATAATTGTCTAAACATTTGCTCTCCACTTAAGCCCTTGGCATCAGCTTCTCATTTTACCCCCTGCCTTCCCACTCCCAGCTCCCTCTTGAACCCTTGATGATTTATAAATTATTGTTTTGTCATATCTTACACTGTCTCCCTTCACCCACTTTTCTGTTGTGCATCCCCCCAGGGAGGAGGTTATATGTAGATCCCTGTAACTGGTTCCCCCTTTCTACCCCACCCTCCTTCCATCCTCCAGTATCACCACTCTCAGCACTGGTCTTGAAGAGATCATCTGTCCTGGATTCCCTGTGTTTCCAGGTCCTAACTGTACCAGAATAAATCCTCTGTCTAGCCAGATTTGTAAGGTAGAATTGGGATCATGATAGTAGTGGGGGAGGAAGCACGTAGGAACTAGAGGAAAGTTGTATGTTTCATTGTTGCTACATCACACCCTGACAAGCTTGTCTCCTCCCCAAGACCCTTCCATAAGGGGATGTCCAGTTGCCTACAGATGAGCTTTGGGTCCCCACTCCACACTCCCCCTCAGTAACAATGATATGATTTTTTGGTTCTTTGATGCCTGGTATCTGATCCCATCGACACCTCATGGTCACACAGGCTGGTGTGCTTCTTCCATGTGGGCTTTGTTGCTTCTGAGCTAGATGGCTGCTTATTTATCTTCAAGCCTTTAGGACCCAGATGCTATATCTTTTGATAGCTGGGCACTATCAGTTTTCTTCAACACATTTGCTTATGTACCCACTTTGCCTTCAGCGATCGTGTTGGGAAAGTGAGCATCATGGAATGCCAGTTTAATAGAACAAAATATTCTTGCATTGAGGAAATATTCAGTGGAGGCCTAATGTCCATCTGCTTCCTTAATACTAAACCTATAAATATGTGCACATAGATCTATTTCCCCATCATCACATATAAATATATTTACATATTTAAATGTCTTTATTTAGACCTCTATAAATCTCCTTTGCCTCCTAGTTCTTTCCTCTATTTCCTTTTACTTTCCTCTTGTCCCACTATCATGTTCAGCCTTCATTTGGGTTTCAGTAATTCCTCTAGGTTACATTACCCTTGATCATACCCTACCAGGTCTCCTACACCCTCCTCACCACCAATTTGGATCACTTGTTCCCTTGTCCCTGGATTTGTTAACACCACTACCTTTCTCCCCACCTGCCCCTCTCCCATGTCCCCCTGGAACTGTTGGTCCCATTGTTTTCTCCTCCAGAATGTTCATCCAGCCTATCTTATTTAGACAGACCTATGGAGATAATAACATGTGCAAAAACAAGACAGAGAAAAACAAAACAACAAAAGAAAACAGAACATCATCCACAACAATAACAAAGAGCTAATGAGAAAAACAACAACAAGTAAAAAGAAAGGACTGTAGTTAGTTAAAGGACTGTTTGTTGGTCTATAGGAGTGTTTTCTGGTTGAGTCTTATGGGGTGCCATACCCTGGCCCCAAAGTCTATCTTTGGTATTCCCTGGGGACTTCGTTGCTCTGCTCCCCTTGCTGCTCTATTGCACAACCTTAGTATTTTGCCTCGGTGTGGTGGCATCAGATCTGGCGCAATTCCCACACTGTGTCTCCAGTGTTGTCCGCTGTAGGACTATAGGTCAGTGAGGGATGTCATGTCTTATAGTGGGGCTGACCATATTGTCTTCTCTGTGGATTGGCTGCTTTGAGCGGGAATCTCTTCATCAAGAGTTGGTGGGCCAGGAAGTGCTCCACTCTCTCTTCCTCCCCCTTCAGTTGCTCCCGTGTGCTCTGATCAGACATATCCCTCTCCGAGATGCAGCTTCAGTGAAGTCCTCTGAAGTAAATTCTTCTCGGGGGAAGGGCAGGTGTCCACGTAGTTGGGATTGAGGCCGGGCCCACAGAGACCTTCTGACTTCTTCCCTACTCCATGCCAGCATGTTGTATTTACATCTTGGAGCACTGGGTTAAAGTCTGGTCGCTCTTTCCCGGTGGAGATATAAATAATATCCTCCCCTTTGGTGGGTTAGTACCCAGTTCCCCCACTACTCATTTCTTTTTTTTCTTCCCCACCCCCTCCTTTTTAGCTGGCTACCATATGTATCCCTGGATTTGGTCTGGCCCCTGCCATACTACCTGGTCCTTGCCCCAGGAATGTTTGTATACAGTAGCTTTTTTCCTATGCCCCTTTTGCATTTTTTAAAGCTTCCCACAGCAGACTCATGTTGTCCTTGTCCTTTTGTGCTTGGCTCACGTCGCTTAGCATGATTTCCTTCAGTTCTTCCCATGTGCTGATGTGCTTCACACGTCCATCACTGCTTTTCGGCACTCTGAACGGAACTCGGCTACCCTTAAGCAGCACCTCGTCATTTCCCCCTTCCATTTTCCCTTGGAAACCACCAGAAAATTTTGTTCTCAATGCTCATAAACATAGTTCTTTAACGGTGGAACTTTTATGGCTGTCAATATGCTCATGCACATTAGGAATTCCCATGAGACTGATTTAGTATAAAGCATTGTCTCACACTTATTTGATGAGAGAAATACTGTTTTAAGTATATTGTAAATAATGTTCCATGGAAGAACTCTTGGAAGTACTGAGTTACGCAGGAAAACAAAAGAACATGTAATTTAAGAAAGAGAAGGGCTGAGAATTTTCTAGAGACAATAATAGCTTAGTCTCCATTTCCTCCCTGTCTCACAAACCAGAATTATTTCTATTAGAAAGGATAAATGATCATTGATTAAACAGATCACCAAAGTGTATATATTCCACTTATTAGAATTTTAAGGATTTTAGTCACTGTATTTTTAATGTATACAATTTATTAAGTTATCTATTATAACATTGTCACATCACAGTTTGAATATGCTAATGGAATTTAAAATATTTAGTTTAATCTGTTTGAGCAATTTATACAACAGGAAAGTCTGAAAGAAACCAGCTCAATAAAGATTATCTACTTTCCAGATTACCTTGCAGAAGCCAGGACCATAGCTTTCATTCAGCTCTCTGATGTTCTCACTTATTTTGACGGTCATCTGCAACCCAGGAGGCCCTAGAAAAGAAGGTGTTAGGTTGCCTGTAGGCATCTTTTCTTTTAGTCAGTGGAGCTATACTAGCATCCATCTAGCACTCAAGATAATATAAATTCACTCAAAAGTGATCGAACATCGGAGGAGTGGAGGTTTTATACAGTTGGTTATTTGGTAGTGTGGCAGCATGGTCACAACAGGATGTCTCAAAGTCAAAACTTGGATTGAGCTTTCCCTGAAGCCTTATCCTTGCAAATCCACTCGGTCTCCCCCATCACTGCACGTAGAAGCATCAGCTTCAGAGTGCTTATTTTCCTGCCTTTCAACCCTGCTGGATATGTCAGATGGGCCTGATGGGTGGGTGCAGCCAACTCTCAGCCAGACAAAGAGTTGCCATGGAAAAACCATTCTGGCTATCAGCCCAAACTCACCCAAAAAGGAGCATTTTATGCAGCACTGCAGAGTCTAACAAGGACAAAGGAAAACAGAATAAGCATCTTTTAGTATGCAAGATCTTCCTACACAAAAATATATATCTTTTTTTCCTTAGAAAAGCTGTTTTGTTCTTTTACTGGTAGGCACTTTAAAAAGTCAAAACAATATCTCTAACTGTAATTTTGATGCAAACATCAGCCATCTGGGAAACACTGGCCTTCTCTAGTAATTCAGCAGCATAATTTTTATAGAGAATATATAAATACAATATGTACTATATGCATTATGTATACCATAAAACACTTGTAAGTATATGCATAAACATGCACATATTATGTTAATGTTTCTAGGAGGAGCCCTGGTGGCATAGTGGTTTCATGGTAGGCTGCTAACTGCAAGGTCAGTGGTTTGAAGTCACTTGGCCCTCCATGGCAGAGAGCTGAGGCTTTCCACTCCTCCTGTAAAGAGTCACAGTCACTGAAACCCACAGGGCGGCTCGACTCCATCCTGCGCAGTCACCTTGAGTGGGAATCGACTTGATGGTGGTGAATTTGAGGGGTTATTTTTTTGTTGTTTTGTTTTTAGTTCTCTAAAGTTTACAACTGTCTAATGCCTTATTAGTCGTTTTTAAAAATCATCAATGAAGAAGCTTGTCTACCCAGAATATACAGAGCACCTAGGGATGGTTGTTGCCAATTGAAAAGGCAATCCAATCATATATCATGTCATGTATGCACTATTATTTTAAAATATGGCTATGCTATGAAGGCAATGAAGTGAAAGGTTAAATTTATTTGAAAGTATTACTGATGTCATAGTTTTGAACCTATTTATATCTTTTACATTAAAATTCCCAAAGCATTACAATGTAAAAAATCCATAAAACATTTTATGAGGAGAGGTTTTACATAATGGTAAAATTAAAAATGATTTCAATTATTTTTTTTTAAGTTTCCTAAGGTGAGTGTGTGTTAATTTGATCATAAGTCACTTTGGTTTTAACGCTAAAAGTTCAAAAACCAGTCCCATGGGTGTTGGTAATACCTAGGGTCGTTTGGAGTGAAGATGTTTCAAGCAGATGACCCACCTAGAAAATAAATGATCAGGCTTTCAGGAGCAGGTCAGGCTTGAAAGGAAATTTTAAGGCAGTCAAACTAGAGAACAAGAAACATTCAGCAGCTAGGGAAGCGAGGAGAGAGCATTTACAGAACATTGACTAGCAGGAACAAAGGTAAGGACTTAGAGTTCTGTGTGTGGTCCAAGGGCTCACTGTGGATGCGGGCAGCTCAGGAGCACACATGCTCCTGTAAAAGGATAATGGCATTCCTAGAAAGGCAGTGACATATATGAAGGGACTTCAAAAAGTTCGTGGGACAATTCTATTTTTCCATGAAATTTTCAAAGCCCCTTTTCTCTATGAATTAGCTATTCAACAAGAAAGAAAGCAGCTCTAGATGAGAAATAGTTTCTCATATGTGAGAGGCCAGGCTACCAATGACCCGTCTGCAAGGTTGCTTTCATCAAATATTTACAGGAAATTCCAGGTCGCCCTGGGGTTAAATTATAGGACATCTTGTTCTGTTTAAGGACTTTCGAGGACTTGCTCCACACTCCTCCATCCCTTCAAATCCTCGGGGCGCCTCTCTCTACTCACCTCAGGCACTGTATCACAACGGCTTCTGGATTCCTCCCAGGACGCTCCCTTTTCTGGTTTCATCCATCCGGACAGTGCACCTCCAAGAACTCTCTGAGCACTGTGGGAAGCAGAGCACTGCACCAGGAAGCTGTTTCAAGCAGGTGGCTCAACCTGGAAAACAGCTCAGAAGAGGAAGAGGATGTTGCTGCGTCTCAGACAATATACTGGCAGCAGATACCCTGAGAGAAAGCCACCTTTTCATCTGTGGTGGAGGCACGAGAGGGAGCACAAGGCTCGGATGAACCATCCCTAGAAGTTCTTGCCAGAGATCTCCACCAAAGCCCCAGTTAGCACAGTCAGCCAGTATACATTCCACATTTCCCTTCTTCTTTCACTCACGCATGCGCAACTTGCACATTTATTGAGATTTTAAGCGTCACTCCCCAGAAAATGCATCACTAGCTAGAGGACATGCTTCATCATGGCTTCATTTCTGTTTGTTTGTTTGTTTGCTTGCTTAGGCATCGTTATTTCCCCATAATGGGAGTCTTAAAAATGGACCAATTTACTTGTGAACTTCTATCACTTAGGCCCCAAGATCACATCTCCATTGGGATACAGAAAGGATATGACAAGCAATAAAATGTAACATGATCTTAAGCAGATCCACCACATAGAAAGAGAGCGGTTACGCACTGTGTGAGTCACAAGCATTGTGCACATCACAGTCGCTGTGGCAGTTGTTAAAACACAGACAACCTGGAAGAAAATTCCCTGGGGGAATTTTCGACAAGAGGCAGATGAACATCTTAATGAACCACCAAAAATCTAGGAGGAAGTAAAACAAAACAAAAAGCAAACAATACAGTTCTTAGTGGAAGAGAACAATTTTAGTTATCTATCTATTTATTTATTTGTTTGTTTATTTTGAGGCAATGCTGTGCACACGATAAGTCCTCAGGCACTTGTTAAGGAAACCAAACGAACCATACACGTGAGGCTTTTCCTTACATGGGTATAAAGGGATTCATGTGCAACCAAGGGGAATGAAACAAGATAGGCCCTAACTGATTGAAATGAATAATGTTGCAAGGAATATGCATGAAAAGGGAACTTGCAATGACAAACTCAAGCTGCACTTCATGGCCCTGACATTTGTGACTCAGATTCACACTTACTACACTACTTTTGAGGAGTCCTGGTCATGCAGTGGTTACACACTGGGCTGTGATTCGCATGGTTGGCAGTTCGAACTCACCAGCAGCAACTTTGGAGAAAGAGTAGGCTTTCTACTCCTTTTAACAGTTACAGCCTTGGAAATCCACGGGGGGTCACTATGAGTGGGCATTGACCCAATGGCAGTGAGTACAGTACTTTTCCATCCATCACTTCACTCTGTCCTCCCCAAAACACGGAGACAAGATTGGCAGATTCTAACATTCTTTTGTGTAAGAGAAAAAAATCAAGGTTCAAGGTCTCAAATCTAGAAGGTCTGTGCATCCCTCACCACTACTACCACACCCCAGTTATTGCCTATGGAGCCCTGGTGGTGCAGTGGTAACACATTGGGCTGCTAACCACAAGGTTAGCACTTCAAACCCACCACCCAAAACTCGGGAGAAAGATGAGGCTTTCTACTCCTGTAAAAACTTACAGTCGCAGAAACCCAGAGAGGCAGTTCCACTCCATCTTATAGGGTTGCTATGAATCAACACTGCCTTGATAGTAGTGAGTTTGAGCTTGCGTGTTTGACTGATTGCCCATGTCAGTCCAATACCAGTCAACTACTTCCTCCGGGGCCCAACCTTCAACATGGTCTGGTCGGTGCTTTATTTTTTCTCTCCCAATTTAGCCCAAGCTCTCCATTTTACACATTGGACCTGGGGCCAGAGGCAAGAGGGTGATGGGAGGACACAATGTATTTTGTTTTATTTGTTTTGTATTGGCTTGGCTTTACTCCAGATTGCCCTATCATAACTTAGGGAGGTCTAGCTGAGAGCCATTTTTAAACTTCAGTGCCATGACCCACAAAGGAAGACAGAAAGCACGAGGAAACTGATGGGTGATTAAGCTATAAGCCTAATTACAGCATACAAGAGGTCTGGTGGCCGTGTCCTTGATTCCAAGGACTGTCCTTATCTTTGGGGATTCATTCCAGGGAATGGGCTACAGCAGCGGCCATCTCAGCAGAGCAACTCAAGCACCGGGGTTTAAGAGATGAGTCTGTTGGAAACAGGACTGTAGGCAAAGGCAGCAGCTGGGGATACACAGATTGGGGATACACCGATTAGGAATTCACAGATTAGGGGATACACAGACTAGGAAAAGGACTATTCAGACTTTGGCCTCTTCCCAGGACCCCAGGCAGATTGATTGATAACAAGGACAGTGTTGCAGTAGGGGCAACAATTCTTGGTAAACAAGAAAGTAAGTCAACACAGTTGGCACCTGCAGCTCATTGTCACCAGAGAAAAATGAGGCTGGTAGTTTAACAACAGAATTCAAGTTCCAACATGAAGAAGAGTCACCAAGGACACAGGAAAAAAGGAACACTAGACCCTGTACTGAGAGGATGAAGCTTGTGAAGTAAGCCAAATATTAACAGCCAAACCTTCATTTGCCATTACAGGAAACAATTAGGTATTTTTTAAAAAGGAAAAAAATCTAAAATTAGCAATATAAACATTTTGAAATATAGAGATGCAGACCAAAATACACAGAAAAGAGTAAACGTCGTTACCTCTGGGGAGTGGAACTGGTATCTTCTTTGATAGAGGCTGCTGATTTTTTATTGAAAGCCTGTAGATATTTTTTTAAATACATATCCAAGTAGTACATATTTCTTTTCCAAATAATAATAAGACAATATCAAGGGATATAGACTTTGGTGGTTTGCACAGTTGAAGCACAAAGATATTAAGGAAATAAATCAAGGTATAAAATGTGTCAAGTTCAAGATTCAAACTCAAAGGATGAGAGTCCACACATGGAATCATAATTCATTGCTTCTTTCTACTAAGAACAACCTTGCTTGCTGAAATTGAGAACGATCCTGTTGTTTTCTCCTCCAGATTGTTCATCCAGCCTATTAGACAGACCTGCAGAGAAAATAACATGCACAAAAACAAGACAGAGCACAACTGAGCAGCAATATACAACAAAACAACAACAACAACAAACCAATGACAAAAAACAAATCACAACAAGAAAGAAAAGCTTGTAGTTAGTTCAAGGACTGTTTGTGGGCCTTTAGGAGGGTTTTCCCGGCCAGTCTGCTGGGCCACCACTCCCTGGCCCCAAAGTCCACCTTCAGCATTCCCTAAGGGCCTCACCGCGATCTTCCCTTGATGTTCAGTTGCACTCGCTTAGTATTTTGCCTCCATGTGGCGGGAACAGATCGGGCAAAATTCCATTGTTTTCTCCTCCAGATTGTTCATCCCATAGCCCTACAGGGGGCAACACCAGTTCCAGAGAACATGGGAGAGGGGGAGGTAGGGGGGAAAGGTAGTGGTGTTAACAAATCCAGGGAAAAGAGAACAAGTGATCCAAATCGGTGGTGAGAAAGGTGTAGGACACTTGGTAGGGTGTGATTAAGGGTAATATAACCAAGAGGAATTACTGAAACCCAAATAAAGACTGAGCATGATAAGGGGACAAGAGGAAAGTCAAAGGAAATAGAGGAAAGAGCTAGGAGGCAAAGGGCATTTATAGAGGTCTAAATAAAAACATGTACATATGTAAATATATTTATATATGATGATGGGGAAATAGATCTATGTGCACATGTTTATAGGTTTAGTATTAAGGTAGCAGAAGGACATTGGGCCTCCACTCAAGTACTCCCTCAATGCAAGAATACTTTGCTATATCAAACTAGCATTCTTTTTTTTTATATTCTTTTTATCAGGGGAGAGTGCAAACTGGCATTCTATGATGCTCACCTTCCCTACACAATCGCTGAAGACAAAGAGGGTGCATAAGCAAATGTGGTGAAGAAAGCTGATGGTGCCTGGCTATCAAAAGAGATAGGATCTGGGGTCTTAAAGGCTTGAAGGTAAACAAGGGGCCATCTAACTCAGAAGCAACAAAGCCCACATGGAAGAAGCACACCAGCCTGTGAGATCACAAGGTGTCGAAGGGATCAGGTATCAGGTATCATGAGAACAAAAAAATCATATCATTGTGAATAAGGGGGGTAGCGCGCAGTGGAGAGCCAAAGCCCATTTGTAGGCCACTGGACATCCCCTAACAGAAGGGTCTTGGGGAAGAGACGAGCCAGTCAGGAGGCAATGTAGCAACAATGAAACATACAACTTTCCTCTAGTTCCTAAATGCTACCTCTCCCACCACTATCAAGACCCCAGTCCTACAAATCTGGCTAGACCAGAAGATATACACTGGTACAGATAGGAACTGGAAACACAGGGAATCTAGGGTTGATGATCCCTTCAGACCAGTGGTGTGAGTGGTGATACTGTGAGGGTAGAGGGAGGGTGGGTTGGAAAGGGGGAACTGATTAAAAGGATATACTTATAACTTCCTCCCTGGGGGAGGCACAATAGAAAAGTTGGTGAAGAGATACGTTGGACAGGGCAAGATATGACAAAATAATAATTTATAAATTATCAAGTGTTCATGAGGGAGGGGGAGCAAGGAAGGAAGGGAAAAATGAGGAGCTGATGCCAGGGGCTTAGGTGGAGAACAAATGTTTTGAGAATGATGAGGGCAATGAATGTAGAAATGTGCTTTACACAATTGATGTATGTATGGATTGTGATTAGAGCTCCTAATAAAATTATTTTTTTTAAAAAAGAAAATACAACACTGGAAGACTAGTAGGATGAAGCAATCTACTAGTTTCTAATTCCCAAAGTTTTCTTTAATATATTAGTGATTGGTCCAAGTTCTAAAAAAAAGAAAGAAAGTGAAAACAATTTGAAACATTTGTTTGTAAAGATCAAGGATTAATGCCTTCCATATGGATTATAAGTCTTTGTCAAGGAGATAAAAATCCTCACACTTGAATCAATAGGTAACACCAAGATAAATAGAGAAACGTTTGAAATATCTGAGATGTTGTTTTGTTGGGACCACAATCAGTGTTCATGGAAGCAGCAGTTCAAGACATCAAAGAATGTATTGCATTGGGTAAATCTGCCACCCAAGTCCTCATTAGAGTATTCAAAAGCAAGGGTGTTCCTTTGGGGGCTAAGGTGCCCCTGGCCCAAGCCATGGCATTTTTCATTGCCTCATCTGCAGTAAAAGTTGAACATTGAATAAGAAAGACGTCAGAAGAATCAATGCATTTGAATTGTAGTGCTTGCTAAAAAAAAATACTGAAAGTACCATGGACTGACAAAAGAGTAAGCAGGTCTGTCTTGGAAGAAGCATGGCCATAGTCCTCCTTAGAGACCAGGATGCGGAAACTTTGTATCCCATACTTTGGACATGTGGCCAGGAAAGACCACTTCTTGGAGGAGGACATCACCCATGGTAAAGTAAAGGGACAGCCAAAAAGAGGACAGCCCTCCATGAGATGGAATGACAGCGGCCGCAACCATGGGCTCAAGCGCAGAAACAGCAGTCGTGGGAACGGTACTGGGCTGGGCAGTGGCTCCCATGCTGTGGTGCAAAGGTTCACACCTAACAACAACAGTAAGAACAGTATGAGATCCAAACCTGAGAAATCTTAGAGAGGCTGGAGCAGCAAGCGC
Organism: Tenrec ecaudatus; assembly: GCF_050624435.1. Classification (NCBI taxonomy): domain Eukaryota; kingdom Metazoa; phylum Chordata; class Mammalia; order Afrosoricida; family Tenrecidae; genus Tenrec; species Tenrec ecaudatus. The sequence goes on from NC_134533.1 coordinate 97,635,034, forward strand.
ATGATGACTAATAGAGGAAGACGGAGTTCTAAAAGAGAATTATAGTTCCGTTGCGGGATTTTTATCATGTGTAGGTACCTTGGCTATGTGCTTGGGTTTCTTCCCTAGAGACTGTAGAAAATGAAAGTGTCACCAGGCTGGGTTGCTATTTCATGTAGAAGAGGGGAAGGACTCTTCTCACCAACTGAGATCAGACGGGGATTTGCATGGTAGAGGGGAATGATTACTGGACTGGACATTGAAAGGCTCTGAGCTGCTTCTGCTTGGGGTACAAACTCAGTGGCTTTGGGCTCTTAGCTTTCACCTGCAGTTTCCTCATATACACACAAGACTTTGAGCGCAAGGATCTCTGAAATCCCATCAGGTTCCCTGTTGGGCTTGCCTCCTATCTGCCTGGATCAGGACTTCATCCCTCCGCTCCTGCCAGCTGAGTACCCCAGGCTGGCGACCTCCCACTCCTAGCTCTGTCGTATCCAGCTGTGGCACCATCTGGTCTTTTCCGATGTCCTGGTAATCCAAGGATGCGTTTTCACATGTGAGGCCTCTCTGATAATGCTTCATCCCAAAGATACATCATTACTTTAAAAAAAATTATACATGCATTCTCCCAAGATAGAATTTTTCTGATCTTCTGTCTCCATTTTCTCTTTTACAGTATGTATGATATTAGTAAGAAATATACACAAGGGGATATAAAAATGAGACATAAGCAATAAATAAATAAAAATTGTGTTTATCTTTCCAGACTTTAAGTACTGTATTAACTATGTCTCTTTTAATTTCAAATTGCAATTAATAGGAAATGTGTTTAAACTCCTTTGTTAATTATAAGCAGTTGCTTCTGAGAAGCAACAAGCATATAAAAAGATAAAAAAAAGATAGATTAAATATGTTTTAACTCTTCAATAAGAGTGTTCCCAAAGAGAACAGACCAAATTTTGGTCTCAGAAATGAATGCTTTATTTTATTCTATATTCATTCTAGCCTTATAAATTCCAACCATGTTGCAGTAATTATGTGGGACTATCGTGTACTGCTTCCAAGAAATGCAAAGTACAATGTAGATAGCAGCTCATTAGCCTTTACCATGACCTCATGTAGTGCACATAATCAAGTCTTCGCCTCCCCTTTTTAGATGTGCGTTTCAAAGTGAAAAGTCACTAAACCTGTTTGTTCCTCTCCTAACATTTTAAGAGACTGGTGGTCACAAAAGAATTAAAAACTCATTCTTTCTATTGTCATCTCCCTGTTATTAACAAAACCCACGAGTTCTTATCATCTCTTTGGGGGGGAGGGGAATAAATTCATAAGAACTGTGGAGCAAGAAACAAATAGCAAAAACATTCCAACTTTATTGCTATCTCATAAGCAAGGTCTATATCAGTCAGACATTCCTAGGTTCTTAGATGAGAGGTGTTAAATAAACTTGTTGAGTTGAACCTGGAAAATGTGTTTATAAGCAGTCCCTAGGTTAAAAGCATTCAATTTGCATACAACCTGTAGTTATGACGCAACTGTAAAAATTCACTTCCACGGAGTTGATTCTAAGTCATTGAGATCCTAAAGGCCAGAGTACCATGGCTCCTTAGGGTTTCTGAGACTGTACATCTGTGCAGAAACAGATAGCCTCATCTTTCTGCCAAGAGGTAGCTGGTGGGTTTGAACTGGGTTAGCAGTCCACTTACGCTTAATCCACTATGTCATAAGGGCTCCTAAACCTCCGTGTAAAGTGTTCAATAACATTTTCTGGATCATTACATGAGCAAGAGTTCTAAGAACAATACACATTTCTGAATCTTTCTACCTTGGGAGTTCTAATTCGCTCCCCTCGGGCTGCAATCCCTTGCGATAGGGCAGGAGAAAGGAGAGTGACTTCTACAAAGCACCGGGCCTTGCAACACAGAGCAAACAAATGCCAAGTATTCAGGGGAGGCTAGTCCATCAGTGGGAGACTGGAATTCAAACCCAGCCCAAGTTCTCTCCCCACTCCTGGGCAAGTCACATCTCGCTGTGTTGAATCTGAAGTCCAGGAAATGAATGCCCGGCCTTGGGCAGGTCTACAACCTTGTGCGCATGGCCAGGAAGTCACTGCGGTACAACAGCGGGTCCACCGGCCCCAGGTCCAGGCGGCCCAGAGCCACTGGCTCTGGACTATACAGCTCCGCCAGCACCAGTGTCTCAGATGTACTCCAGATCCCTGCAGTGAGCAGCCAGCCACCTCCTCCTGCATCTGGCAGGCCCTGCGTGACATACAAGGAAAGACTCCTAAAAACAAAGGGGGCTGGGGTGCCACTCTGCGAGGCACCTCAAAACATAATGATCGATTCTGCATTGTCTCGGTGTCTCTGGAGGTGTTTCTTGAATAATTTTTGTTTTGTTTTGTTTTTGCAGAGGAAAAAACACACTATACACTCTATGTGTATGAAGACAAATATTTGAGTAGCCAATCAGACCTGTCACAATTCAAGCACAAATGTCATTTAAAACAGATTTAGGAACTCCCCGTCCAGGGACCGCCTGTATTTACAAACACTGTACACAATCCCGAGTGCACTCTGGGAAGCAGGCTCCTGCCTCTTTGCAGGGCTTTCTGCAGAGCCTGTCTGCTCTTGTTTTCCTGTTCTCCCAACATGTGACCCAAGCTCGGAGAAGCTGGTTTGTTTATGCTGTGAGGCAGCCTCCGTTTTCCAACTGCAAGGCTGCGCTGCTCTCCCTCCGTGTGAATCAGAGATTGTTCCACTGCCACTGCCACCCACCCCCCGCCCCCGCCAAGTCTCCTGACTAGAGCATTTGCTTGTGCATTTTCGTAGCCTTCCTATTTTGTCTTCTTACATTTTATGTAAAAGCTTCTTGTTGCTTTTCAACCTCAGTCTTGCTTTCAAGAAGTTACCCCTCTTCTCACCGGCCATTCAGCAGAGAGATGAAGTCCCTGGACAGCCCCCTAAATGTTGTTGCTCTTCTGGCCCCTCTCCACCACCCCAACAAAATGCAAAAGGCAACTTTATAAAGTTCCTGAAGGGAGGACATCTGAATGATCTCGCTCCCGTTTTTACACCCAGAAGCCCTCCCACAGTGCAAGCAGTAACTTATGTTTAAATAGTTTAATTAGTCCATAGACTGAGTCTGAGGGCTTTGGTCTAATCTGATGAGAAAACTCACAATTAACATCACAATATAGATTTAAACTGCCCTTGATAGTGTACTCATCCCTTTATTATTCCTTTCTTTTGTATGTGATGGGGGCCCTGGGTGACTTAACTGGGTTGTGCTGGACGAATAACACAAAGATCAGTGGTTGAACCCACCCAGTCAAGGATACTTTTGAAGAAAGTCCGGGTGGGCTACTTTTCTAAGATTGCAGCTATGGCAAACCCACTGCGGAGTGTGGTTGTGTGGTTCTCTGACATACAGGAGGCCAACACGCATCAGAATGGACTCCTGGGTAAACGCTTTAGAGATGTGTTTTCTAGTGATGAATCGTTTTTGGGGCTTCATTGTTGTAAATAAACTTGCTTACATTAAGACACAAAAGTATGCAAGGGTCATTCACTAAACCAGTCTGCCAACAATTAAATGCTCACAATTCCCTTGATATTAAAGAGTATGGGGTTATCTATATCCACATTATAAAGACATATTTTACACAATTAAAATTTTCTAAATTGTGAATTTTGGTGCCTACATTTAAGGCTGAATTGTTTACTTTTCTCCTTACAAGAAATGCGGTTTTATAATATAAATATATATTATAAAATTTGGCTGTCAGTATTTTAAATTAGTATGTATGAATTTTCTCATGCTACCCGATGAATATTTCTTTCTCAGCCATAAAGTAGCCAGAAATCGTAGCCCTTAATTAAGCTCTCCTTTGTTGCTGTTGCTACTCCTATTCCTCTTTCTTTTCCCACCCGCCTAGGAGTACATTCCCTAGGACGGGCCATGGGTGCAATTGCTGTGATGTTTGAGCCCATTGCTGCAGCCGCTGCGCACTCCATCTCCTCCCAGGTCTTCTTCCTGTTCAGTGTCGTGACACTCTATTTTACCACCTTGAATGTCCTTGTCTAGGGCGTGGTCTTTACTGATAACGTGCCCGAAGAAATAGAAGAATGTTTTCATTATACTTCTTCCAAGACAGACGTCTGTTCTTCTGGCAGTCTAGGGTACTTTGGATATTTTCTGCCAACGCCATCACACAAAGGCATCTATTTTTCTTCAGTCTTCCTTTGTCATTGTCCAGCTTTGGCTTGGGTGACATCGTTGCTCACTAGCACCTTAAGTTAACCCTGTGCAGCAGATTTACTGAAGACATTGTTTGATTTCTTGATTGCTGGTTCCATGAGCACTGAGTGTGGATTCAAGTAAAATGAAATCTTTGCCATCTTTAATATTTTCTCTCTTTATTGTGTTTTTATTGGTTTACTTGAGAGGACTTTTGCTTTCCTTATATTGAGTTCAATTCACACTGAAGGCTCTCTGCTTTGATCTGCATTTGGGTTTCAAGTCCTCTTTGCACCAAGCAAGGTTGTGTCTTCTGCATAGCCAGGTGTTTAAGGTGCCTCCCTCTAATCCTGATGCCACATTCTTCTTCATGGGATCCAGTTTCTCTGCTTATTTACTCACCACAGAGATTGAATAAGTGTGATGAGAGAACACTCCTGGTAGACATCTATCCTGTTTTTAAACCAAGCAGTACTCCCCTGTGTTTGTTCAAAGGATGGCCTCTTAGTCTCTGTGCAGGTTCTGCATGAGCCCAACGAAGTGTTCTGGAATTCCCATTCTGCGCATGTTACCCATAGTTCCACACAGTTGAATGGTTTTGCAAAGTCGACAAAACACAAGCAAACATTCTTCTGCTTTCAGCCAAGATCCACTGATGTCGGCAATGATATCTCTTTTTCCACATTCTCTTCCAAAGCCCACTTGAATGTCCCTTGTGGATATACTCCTGCAACCATTCTTACAGTATTGTCAGCAAAACTTTCCCTGTGTATGATATTTATGATATTGTTCAATAATTTCTATATTCCATCAGACCACCTTTCCTTGGATGAGCATGAATATAGATCTCTTCCAGTTGGTGATCCAGCTAGCTGCCTTTAACTTCCTGGAGTGGAGTAGGCACATGAGTGCTTCCAGTTCTGCATCCATTTGTTGAAACATTCCAGTTGGCATTCCATCCATTCCCGGAGCCTTGTTTTTCAGTTAAAGTCTTCAGTGAAGCTTGGATGTCTTCCTCAATACCATCAGTTCTTGATGGCATGCTACTTCTTGAAATGGTTGAATGTCAACCAATTCTATTTCGTACCGTGACTAAGTGTATCTTCCTTCAATTTTCTTTTGATATTTCTTGGATCTTTCAATATTTTGCTCATGGTTTTAGGGGCCATTAAGTCCGTTATGCCTCATACAACAGAACAAGATTGAACCTAGTCCTGCACCATCCTCACAATTGGTGTTATGTTTGAGACCATTGCTGCAGCCACGGTGTCAATCTGTCTCAGTGAGGCTTCCCCCATTTTAGCTCGGCTCTATCTAACATGATGTCCTTTCCAGCGACTGGTTCCTGCTGATAATATGTCCAAAGTACACGCAATGACGTTTTCCCATCTTCAATTGTAACTAGCATTCTGATTTCCTGTAAGACATAGTTAATTGTTTTTTAATATTGCAACTCAAGATTTTAATTTTTTTCCAGCCTTTAAAGCTTGATAAATGTTGAGACTGTATTTCCCATTCAGTTTTCCAAAATCAAGTATTTATACATGTCATACTAATATTTTAGTTTGTCATCTTAAGCTGTCATTTGAAATTTTCTGTTGAGCTCTTTTACTTCATCACTTCTGATACCCACTTTGGTCTTTTCTCTATGTTCTGTCTTTTTAATAATATTCTGTTTTCTTGATGTCCTCTCACAGCGTCCACTGTGCCAATTTGTTCCCGAGAAGGTCTCTAAATTCAGGTGAGATAAGTTCAAGGTCGTATTTTGGCTCTCACGGATCTGCTTTGATATCTTTTGCTTTTCACTTTTCCAGAGAATTAACAAAATGGTGAGAATACTACAGCTAAAGTAATGGAGCATCTTACTCTAACCTATTACGAACATAAAACTGCTGTCAAAACATACAGACTACTATACTTTTAAAGAGCATCATTCTTTTTTAAAGTTCTTTTTAGATGTCCTAGTTACCCCATGCTGCTGTAATGCAAATGTTAGATATAAGCAGGTGACTTTAAAGAACAGAAAGCTATTTCCTCACAGTTAGCGAGGCTAAAAGTCCAAAGCAGGTTTTTGGATCCCGTCCTTGTCTAGGTTGCTTCTCTTTCCCTCCCGCTTTTGGCTGGTAGCTGAGTGATTAACCACTGTGCCCCAGGGCTCATTTCCACAATGAGTTATGGGTTAGAATTCTCATCTATTGATTGGGGACCATTCAACCTATAATAGCTTGAATGGTGCCCAATATAATATTGTCCAATTTGTTACAGAAAAATACACAAGTAATTAAATATACAAGTATGGAAAGAATGAGTATATTTTTTAAAAGGTGAAAATCACATGTCATTCACCAAATAAATATGCATGGCCAACACATACAGAGAAGAAGTGCGCTCTTACTAGTGTTCAAAGGTGTGTGGTCACGAGTTAGTTTTCCTCTTTCTAGGTGAAGTGCTCCCAAAGAAGTTTTAAAAAAAATGTATATGCTTGATTGAGATGAAATCCACTCTTTTATTAAGGGTACAGTTCAGTGGCTTTCAGTATATCCACAGGTTGATGCCACCATCACCACTGTCTAATTTTAGAACATGTCCCTTGCCCTACAAGGTAACCATGTCTCCTTTAGCAGCCACTGTCCATAGTTCCCCTTGCAGTATGTTCGAGGCAACCACGAAGCTACTTTCTGTCTCTATGGATTTGACTGTAGGTCTTTTCATATAAATGGAAACTTTCAAGATGTAGTTTGTAGTGCCTGACTCTTTCTCAGTCCTTTCATGTTGTACCTATCAGACCTTCATGCCATGTTATTCCTCTAATGAACTAGTGACAAACTTTAGGTGAAATTGAGCTGATGGCTCCTTCTATAACTATTACTCACTGTCATTGAATCACTTCCAACTCACAGTGACCCTATCAAAAGGTGTGGAACTGCATCTGTGGGTTTCTGAGGCTGTATGTTTTCAAAGGAGTAGAAAGGCTCATCTTCTCCAATGGAGTGAGTAGAGGTTTCCAACTGTTGACCATCATGTTAGCAGCTCAACCTGTAATGTATTATACCACCAGGGCTCATTCTATAGTTATTAGTAGATTATTACTATAATCACCTCTCATAGGCTATTTTTTATGAATGATTGCTATGAATATAACATTATGTTGAGCATTGGACACAAAGACACTGTGGTAGTTATGTAATCTGGTGTCAATTTGAGGATTAAGAGTGAAGGGGTGGAGTTTATCCAGTCAATAAGGTCATAGCCAATGAGGCCTCTGTGTAGGCATGGCCTTCTCCTGAGGATTATGGGAACTCTGGTTTTCCTCCTTGGTGGTGGGAGATACTCTCTTTGCTCACTCCCTGTGAGACATCCCTGTGGAGAAGACACATGGAAAGAAGCTGATGGAGCCAGACCTCTGGAGCCAGAGAAGCCACATGGAGACCCCTGCCAGCACTGAGGTGCTTAAAATGTCACTAGATCCAGACTTCCCACCCACTGGCCTGTGATCATCCTGCATTCAACATCCTTAACATGTGTTTCATGAGTCTGAAGAGGACTTTATAGATTGTTATTGGACAGATGGGCTAATATCAGACTATGGACTTGATTTGAGCTGGGCTGGAATGTTTTGTCAATATTCAATTACTTTTCTATATAAAACTCTTTCTTATACATGTATGAATGTCTACTACGAATTTGTTTCTCTAGTCAGCCCAGACTAACACAGACACAAAGGGAATTCTGCTCCTAAAGAGTGTCTTACTTCGTGGAGGGTTAGACAAACAAATCTAAACGTTCCTCTGTAGAAACTCCCTTGAAAGAAAGGTACAGAGGAATCACTGTGAGGCGCACGTTCTGAGTATCTGTTCAAACATGGTGGATTACTAGGAAGATCTAGGTGTGCAGAGGTACGTCTCTCCTGAGGATATTAGAAATGCATATTATAAATTGGAACTGAAGTGGCAGTTTGATAAAAGTCCTGAGAATAAGGAAGAAGCCGAGAGGAAATTCAAACAAGTAGATGAGGCACGAGGTGTCATCAGATGCTGAAAAAATGGGACATAGATGACAAATACAGCAAAAGGGGATTGAACAGTGGGAGTAGAGGTAGAAGTCAAGTCATGTTGATATAAGTGATTTTTTTCTCTTCTGTAACCCAGATGATGTCTTCAGCGAATTTTGTAGTAGCAGGAATCTATTTTCATTTGACTTCTCTGAAGATCCATTAGAGGAATTTTTTGAGAATCACAAAAGGTCCATGTGGAAGCTGAAGCCGTGGCACAGGACCATTTTCCTAGGAAGTGTGAAACAGGGCAGAGAGCCATCATTTGGATGAAGGAGACTGTCAGCATGAGCACTTAATGGTGTCAAAGATTCACAGGCACTCGACCACTGAATTGGATATGGAGAGCAAAGGAAGCTGTCACAAAATTATGTCTGCCAGCAGCTCAATATATCACAGTTTCAGGGGGATGGGGTGGGGAGGATACAGAATGGGGAAATGGACCTTGATTGGAATATGCAGGAGTACAGATCAAAAACTTAAAAGACCGGTCAGAGTCCTCTGACCATCGTAATCAGGATGTGACTCATGACCAAAGATAACCCTCTCACTGCCATCAAGACAATTCCAGTTCACAGCGAGTCTACAGGATAGACTGTACCTCTTTATGGGAGTAGAAAGCTTCATCTGTCTCCTGAGGAAAGAGTGGTCGTTCGGAACTTCCGACCAACATGTAACCCCTTCTGCCACCAGGGTTCCTGCAACCCTAGTGCCCCAACTTCTATCGAGGGTATTCCTAGACAAGTCCCTAATGGTTAGCCTGCCTACATCTGGGAGAGTTAGGGGAGCAGTGCCAATGCACTTTTCTGGAGGGCAAAGTTCTTCATATTTTGGGTTAAAGGTCAGAAATAATTCAATGAAGACTGAATCTAAGTAGAGACTCAAAAATTGATTTAGGAATGGCTCTGCAAACCATAGTCTCCAGCACCAGGGCTCAGTAAAACAGCTCTGGTACAGAGGAGGAACCCAGGGAATATGATGCTTGAGCTGAAACTGGAAAAAAGAGTCAGCCAGAAAGGCAATATGATGAGAGTGAGGAGAGCCTCTAGCAAAGAGAATCGCGTATGTAGAACATGAAAAACCAGTAGTGCTGGATGAAATACAGGGAGAGACGGCAGATGGAGTTAAGACCTTTTTGGAAAGTAAAGTCCACACGAGAAAGTGACGCATTAGATGTATAAACAAAACACTGCCATTGAGTCATTCCTGACTCATAAAATCCCTCTAGGACAAGGTCAAACTGCCCCTATGGGTTTTAAATAGAGGGAGAAATAAAACAACTTGACAATGACTCAAGGCCTGGCAGACACCTTGACCAAATGATCAAAACTAACATCTTCAAAAATAAACTAACCAATGCTCAAAATCAAATGCACCATCATGGAATCATTTCTGACTCATGGCAATTAAAGACAAGGGTAGAACTGCTGCTTTGGGATTCTGAGACCATAAATCTCTACTGGAGTAGAAAAACTCATCTTTCTCTGGTGGAGTGGTTGGCTAGTGGTTTTGAACTGCTGACCTGGAGGTCAACTTTCCAATAGTAACTCACTGTGCCACCCGCACTAGGAAAAACTCAACATCATTTCAGAGACTTTCCTGATAAAGGTCTCTAACCAAAATCAGTTCAAGAGGAAATGTCAAACAAACTCATGGTAAAGGAGAAGCTATTATTTTAAAAATCACCCAACCAATGGGATTCTTGTTGGCAGTATATGGTGGTGCTGGTTTGTGTGTGTGTGTGTGTGTGTGTGTGTGTGTGTGTGTGTGTGTATTTTCAAATGAAAGCACTAGTCAAGGTTTTGGCTGGCTTCCAGGCAGACTTTCTGTTGATTTTGACATGGGTCATTTCTAAGGAGCCCTGATGTCAAAAGCTCACATATCCAGCTGATTGATGGCTCAAACCCAGTCCCTGGATTAGAAAAGACCCTACAACGTAATGGTTCCAACCCAAAGGACAAATAACAATGGGCATAATAAATATATTGATAACAAAAGGCAATAATGAGTTTTTAAAGGAGCTATACTATCTACATCAAAATCAACTTACCACAGAGTCATCCAAATAGAGCCTGTCTTAAATCAAAGGCTGCATGCATTAACTGAATAGCTCCTATGAAATTGCAGGCATCATAGATAATATTTTTAATATTAGAATGGGGGTAGAAAGTTAGACGTAAGGTTTTTAACAGTGTGATTCACAACTACCAAAGTAAGGTTCAAGATTAAGTAATAACATATGGACAAAGGTGGGAGGTTCCTGGTTTAGGGAAATGTTTCCCTAAGTGGACAATCCTGTCCCCAAGGAGCACTGGAGCAATCCAGGAGGCTGCAAGAGCACATGCCTGCACCTTACCTAGCACTGTGGCGGTAGCGCAAGAGGTTCTCATTACCAAAGGAGTACTGGACTTTTTATTTTTTTCTGAATAAAGAGCTGGTAGGCCAAATAAGTTTGGGAATCTATGGTTTAGTAAAAATAATATTAACTGGGAATCAAGATACTTGAGATCTAGTTCACCTTAGCCACTGTCCTGATTCGCCCAGGTCAGTTTACTTCTCTGATTCTCAAATGAAAGGTGGTAAGTTACATGATTTGTGAGTTTCCTTCCAGATATCTCTAAATATCTATAATGATCTCTATTATATTTAATTATGGATACTAGCATCCTATTCATTATATGTAAATATATATGAATAGTTACATATATTGTAAATGTATATTTAGTTAGATAATTTCAAGACTTTTATAGTCCCTTAAAACCTAGGTATTTTATGACTTTTGTGAGTTATTTTCAGATTAACTGAAAATACTTTTACCCCTGAAAAGAAAGAGTTGATTCAACAAATGAACCAAAGCATTTACTTTAGCTGACTGTATGATTCATCCTACTGTACACTTAGCAGTTACAGTAAATCTCATTAAATCATAGTAAACTATACTTAGAATTAATCCTCTTTAACCAATGGAAGGTAAGTTTAATTTCTTTTTATTCACAGAAGTAAAAAAAATTACCATTGCCAAATGATCAGAAATTAGACTATTATAAAGAAAATTTAAATCATCTATATTTTTGCTGCTGGAAATTAGATCTCTCAAGATTTTAATCCTTGGTCTTGAAGATACTTGAAACAAAAGTATACCTAATTATATATATAATGTATATGGTACATGTAAAATGACATGTAGTTTGTACACACAATGGAAATTTAAAAGTTCATGGAAAAATGTAATTGAGAGACAAGGAGATTTTTCCAGGAATTTTTAAAAGGCCAGTCATGTGTGTGTGTGTGTGTGTGTATGTGTGTGTGTGTGTGTATGTGTCTATCTTGAAGAACTTGCTGATGGAGATCAATGAACAAGGCCTTTAGTACAGATTACATCTCAAGGTAAAGAAAAACAAACTCCTCACAGCTAGACAAGTAGGTAACATCATGACAAGTGGAGAAAAGACACAAGTTGTCAAGGATTACTGTCATCACTAATATGTTTATGGTGGTATAATATTCTATGAACAATCAGTGGTCATAGAATCAGTAGTGAAGATAACAAAAGATCCATTGCTTAGCAAAACCCATTGCACATGACCTTTTTCAAGTGTTGAAAAGCAAGGATGTTACATTGAAGACTAAGATATATTTGACCATGGTATTTTCAATTGCCTCCTTAAAATGTATGTAAAAGTTGGACGTTGCATAAGGAAGACTGTAGAAGAATTGATGCGCTTAAATTATGGTGCTGGTTAAGGATATTGGACGTATCATGACCTACCAAAAGGACAAACAAATCAGTCTTAGAAGAGGTGCAGGCAGAATGCTCCTTAGAAACAAGGATGATGAGACTTCATCTCAAGTAACATTGGCAATGTTATCAGGAGCGACCAATCCCTGGAGGACATTACGTTTGGTAAAGAAGGGGGGCAGTGAAAAAGAAGCAGAGCCTAGATGTGACAATTGGCACAGTGGCTGCAACAATGGTCCCAAAACAGGAATTTGAGGATGGTGCCCGACTGGGCAGTTTGTTTGTTTCTTCAGTTGCATGTAGGACACTATGTCTCAGAACAGAACTAACTTCAAGGCACCTAACAACATCAACACATGCACACATATACACATGTATATGTGGGTGTGTCCACAAGCATGCATAACTAATATGCTTATTGCAGCATGATGCTGTTTTTGTTGGCATTGAGCTGCTTCAGACTCATGCCAACCCAATGAAAGCAGAGTAGCACAGCTCCATAGAGTTTTACAAGGTCAGGACATTCCCGAAGCAGACCACCCATCTGTCTGCTGAGGCACCTCTGAGTGCTTCCACCTGTTAACATTTCAGCTAAGAGTCGAACACTAGACTGTTTGCACCACCTAGGGTCTCCTTTGAAGACTCATAATAGTAAAGAAAATGAAAACGATTTGATCTCTGTGGGATTTGTTAAATAAATCACATGACCTTATACAATGGACTGCTCATTTTGATATTGGTAAGAGTATTGGACATTTGTTTGCATTTACACTTTACCTAAATCAACTAGGGAGGATAATTAAATTAATTGTGATGTCAACTCAGGCCATGTTTTATTTCGGTTCCACTTCCCATTGGCAAGAAATTTCGCATTGCCTTTAAGGTCCAAGAGATAGCTATCCTATTGCTTCTCACGCTCCCCTCTCCAGATATACACCAAAAGGTGTACCCACCTTGTGGATTTCTGACAAGTACAGAATCAAAGCAAGAAAACAAAAACTATAGTAGCTATTTCAACAAAGAAATTTTGCTTAAATGAATTGATTAGACAATTCCTGAGAACAAAAAGGGCGGGGCAAAGAAGGTGCTGAAAGAATATAAATGGGTCTTCCGGGAAGATGGCAACAGAGTGACACATAGAAGAGGGACTCCACTGAATTCAGCCTAGGAGAGTTGCTTTGAGGGAAATTCAACACAGATGGAATGCATGAGGAACACCATAAAGATAAATAGGCACAGACCCATGGGGTTTTGAGGGACTAGGGGCTTTTGGCTTCCCTCAGTGGAAGCTGGCTGCAGCTTGACCTTGGCCCCACCACGCCAGTCTCTGCAGAGCTGGGACCATTTGGAGCCCGTGGGGGAGGGGGGTGGTACCAACAAAGCCACAGTTTGCCCCCGCCTGCATCAGGGTAGGGACTGGACCCTTGCAGCTCCACAGGCAGGGATAGGGGTTCAGCTACATTGTTCCTTTTGTTTCCATCTCTTATCTATATTCCTGCACAGTCTAAGTGGTCTTACTTTAAAATTTTTTTCCTCCTCTTTGTCTCTTTCCTGATCTCTCACCTTCACTGCTGACTTACAGACCACTCCCCTTAGCCTAGGGCATTTATGCCTGCACCACACCCAGCGAGGTGAGCTCCACCCTGTGTAACTAACCCAAGGCTAGGGAAACACTTGCTTTCCCTACAGGGGATACTCTGCCAAACTTCTTACCTGGGAATTCCTGTCTGTGTACCTGGGGGCATAAGGCAGCTCAGTCAACACTCGGCAACATTCCAAACTGTTGCAGAAACCTCTGCCCAACCTCTGCAACACCAAAGCAGGCAACCGACTAGCCTTCTGGGGCACTCCCCTGAGAGGGAAGGCACAGAAGGATAAAGTGATAGGTTAATTCCATAGTGAAATTAGCTGTAGGCAGTACGAAGAAGCATTCCTACAAGTCTCCCAGAGAAAGCCAGTGCTCTTCAACTCCCTGGAAAATGGCACCTGACTTCTCTAAAACAACACAAATAGCCATCAACCCCAATGACCTCAACGAAAAAACAGGAGAAACAAAAGGCAATGGCAGATGTCCCAAACATAACAACATGCATAGAGGAAGCAGACATTGAGCTGCCAGAGAAAGAAATTTTCAGAAAGCTGGCTTGGAGTCATACAGGATATCAGGGAAACATACAGAAAAATGATGGAATGATAGAGGAGATAAAGGCCATACATCAAAGGGAAATACAGGAGCTTAGGGAAGACATAACAAAAACCAGTAGTAGACTCACGGACCTCTAGAATAGACTGGAGGAAGCAGAGAACTGCATGGGTGACTTGGAGGACAGCAAAGCAGACTAGCAAATGTGAACAAAAATCTAATAAAATCATCAGAGAAGCTGAAGAAAATCTAAGAGCTATGTCTGATGTTATGAAGCAGAACATTAGAATTATTGGCTTACCAGAGGAAGACACAACAAAGAAATCATCTGCAACAATAGTGAGAGAATTCTTGGAGGAAAACTTCCCCACCCTAATGAATGAAAACCAGGCTACCATTCAGGAGAATGAAAGAAGATCAGCTAGACTGAGTCCCAAGAAGCAATCACCAAATCACAGAATAGTTAAACTATCCAACTTTAAGGAAAAGGAGAAAATCGTGAGAGCAGCTAGGGAAAAACAAGCAATCACATATAAAATTTCCCAAATAAGGATATGCTCAGACCTATCAGAAGAAAATATGAAGAAAAGGAGAGAGTGGAGTAACATATTCAAAAAATTGAAGGAAACAATGCAAACCCAAGAATACTCTACCCAGCCAAATTATCAATCAAGATAGATGGAGAAGTAAGAGTCTTCCCAGGCAAGGAAAAACTCAAAAAATATGTTAGAAGAAACCCAGCCCTACAAAAGATCTTTGCTGATCCAATATGGACAGAAGAACAACACTCACCAATCATAAATAAGAGACTGCCGTACAGAACAACCTCACCCAGAGGGCAACAAAGAGAAAACAGGTATAAGATGACATCACAGAGTCCACTGATGGAGATAATAAGCGTAAATATCAATGCCCTGAACTCAGGCATTAAAAGACTGAGACTAGCAGACTGACTTGGAACACACAACCCATCAATCTGCTGTCTACAGGAGACACATCTCAAGGCTACAGCCAAAAATAGGCTGAGAATCAAAGGCTGGAGAAAGTCATACCAAGCAAACAACAATTCAAAAAAAGAAGAGGTTGCAATCCTAATTTCAGATAAAATTAACCTCAAAGTGCAAACCATAAAAAGAGATAGGGAGGGACACTATATAATGCTTAAGGGAATGGTACACAAAGAACAACAAAGCATTGTAAACATGTATTCCCCAAAGGAGACACCTGCTGAATGCGTCAACAAAACACTACAAAAGATCAAAAAAGAAATCACAGCCTCAACAATTATAGTGGGTGACTTCAACACACCGCTCTCTTAGAAATATAGATCACAGGGAAAGAAACTCAACAAGGAGTCTAGAGATCTCCACACTACAATTGGACAATTTGACATGATAGATATTTACAGAGCTTTTCATCCAAATAAAAAAAAATCACATCCTCCACAAGCCCATATGGCATATATTCAAAGATAGACCACATGCTTGGGCATAAGGCAAATCTACATAAATTTAAGCACATTGCTATCATACAGAGCTCTTTCTCTGACCACTGTGCCATAAGGCTGGAAATCAACAAAAGGAAGACGAAGAAAAAAAGAGCAAACAATTGGAGGATGAATAACTACTACAAAAGGAGTGCTACTGGCACAGATCAGAGAAGAAATTTGGAAATTTGTAGAAACCAGAGAATGAGCACACGACGTACCAAAACTTATGGGACACAGCAAAGGCAGTTATCAAGGGAGTTTCATAGCTATACATGCACACCTGAGAAAGGAAGAGAGACAAAAATTTACAACAACTAGAGCAGAGTCAGCAGGACAATCCTACTAATAGCAAAATAAAAGAAATTATAAAAATCAGGGCTGAGATTCAGAAGAGGAAAAATAAGAAAACTATGGAAAAAATTAATGCTGCTAAAAGTTGATTCTTTCAAAGGATAAACAGAATCAACAGATCACTTGCAAACCTAATCAAAGAAAGGAGGGAACAAATTTCAATAGCAAGAATAAGGGATGAAAGAGGGGACATTACAACAGACTCTACTGAAATCAAAAGGATAATTATACAGTATTACGAAGGATTGTACTCCAATGAATTCAACAACTTGGAAGACATGGACAAATTCTTGGAACAACAATCCCTCCCTAGACTATCCTCAGTGGACTCAAGAATCTCAAAGGACCCATATCAATAGAGGAAATAGGCACGGTTATCAAGGGATTGCCAACAAAAAAATCCTATGAAACAGATGGCTTCACTGGAGAATTCTAACAAGCATTTAGGGAAGAACTAACACCAATCCTACAGAAACTCTTCCAGAACTTAAAAAAAGGAGGCAAACTTCCAAACTCCATCTATGAAGCTAGTATAACTCTAATACCCAAACCTGTAAAGGATCCCACAAGAACCGAGAACTAGAGACCAATATTCCTAATGAACATCGATGCAAAAATCCTTAACAAAATATTAGCCAACAGAATACAAAATTATATAAAACAAATAATTCACCATGACCAAGTGGGATTCATACCAGGGATGCAGAGATGGTTCAACATATGAAAGACCATTAGTATCATTTGCCACATTGACATGAAAAATTATAAGAACCAAAAAAATGTTTTTAAATAAGTAAAAAATGAAAAAAAGAAAAACTATAAGAACCACATGATAATATCAATAGATGCAGAAAAACTATTCGACAATATGCAACACCAATTCCTATTTAAGACACTTGAGGAGAAAGGAATGGAAGGAAAATTCCTCAAGACAATACAAGCCATATATGAAAAACCAACAGCCAACGTGGTAGTCAATGGGGAAAAGACAAACACAATCCTACTGATAAAGGGGACCAGACAAGAATACCCCTTGTCCTCACTCTTATTAAATATCATGCTGGAGGTTTTAGCTAACAGCATAAGGCAAAGAAGAGACATCAAAGGTAATCATCTGGGGAAGGAAGAGGTGAAACTATCGTTATTTGCAGATGATATGATTTTATATATGGAAAATCCCAAAAGTTCCACAAGGGGAGCACTGGAAGCAATAAAGGAGTTTGGCAGAGTGGCAGGATACAAGATCAACAAACAGAAGTCCATTGGACTTTTGTACACATTGAATAAGACTACAAAAGAGGAGATTAAAAAGGAGGTTCCCCTAAACAATAGCCAAATACAAATATCTAGGGATATACCTGACAAAAAGAACAAAAGATCTATGCAGGGTAAACTACAGAACACTATTACAAGAAACCAAGAGCGACCTCAACAAATGGAAGGATATCCCATGCTCATGGATTAGAAGACTCAATATAGTCAAGATGTCAGTTCTGCCAAAGGCACTATTTAAGTTTAATGCAATCCCAATACAAGTACCCACACCTTTCTTCAAAGAAATGGAAAAATGATTACCAGCTTCATATGGAAGAAGTCCAGAATTAGCAGAGAACTCCTCAAGAGAAGGACACAGTGGGAGGTCTTGCTTTACCTGACTTTAGCACATACTATACAGTCACAGTTATCAAAACCACATGGTATTGGTACAATAACAGATACACAGGCCAATGGAAAAGAACTGAAAACACAGAAATAAAATCATCAGCATACAGACAACTGATATTTGATAAGGGCCCCCAAAATATCGAATGGGAAGCAGATGCCCTCTTAAACAAGTGGTGCTGGAAAAAATGGATCTTTACCTGCAGAAAAATTAAGCAAGAGCCTATCTCACTCCATGCACAAGAATAAACTCAAGGTGGATCACAGACCTTGAAGTTAAATCCCAAACTATTAGGGCCATCAATGAGGGAATTGGGACCAACTTGAGAACTTTGGCACAGAGAATACATAGATTATCAGAAATAGGGAAAGACACAAACACAGAGGAGGCACAAATTGACAAATGGGATATATTGAAGATAAAACATTTGAATTCACCAAGAGAGTAATAAGCGAGTCCACGGACTGGGAAAACATCTTTAGCAATGACACATCAGACAAAGGCCTTATTATTAAAATCTACAATACTATGCTAGCATCCAAAAAGAAAAAAACTCATTGCAAACTGAGGAGGTGGGCAAAAGACCTGAACAGAAGTTTTACAGGGGTAGAAATACAAATGGTCAATAAACATATGAGAAAATGTTACCGATCTTTAGCCATAAGGGAAATGCAAATTCAAACAACAATGAGGTACCACCTAACACCCGCAAAGGAAGCCCAATTCAAAAAATCAGAAAGCAACATGCCAATGTTGAGTAGGGAACCAGTGGAGAGGTCTGGGGGTCAGCCCCAATCCCAACTACTAAGTGGACACCTGCCCCTCCTCCCAGAAGAATTTATTTCAAAAGACAGCATTGAATCTGCAGCTCTGGGTGAGGGACATATCTGATAGGAGCATAGAGATGCGGATGAAGGGGGAGGAGGAGAGTGGAGCACATCCTGGCCCACCAGGCCTTGAGAAAGATGACCCCAATTAGAGCAGCCAGTCCACAGAGGGTACCACATGGCAAGCCCCACTATGAGACATTATGCCCCTCACTGACCCACAGCTCCACAGAGGACAACAAGGTGGGAATTGCACCCGATCTGATCCCTCCACACTGACGCAAAACACTAAGGGGGTGCAACAGAACAGCAAGGGAATGGAGCAACGAGATCCCCAGGGAATGCTGATGGTGGACTTTGGAGCCAGGGCTCAGTGCCCCAATAGACTGGACTGGAAAATACTCCTTAATACCAACAAACCATCCTTGAACTGACTACAAGCTTTTCTTTCTTCTTGTGTTTTTTTTGTTTTTATTGTCATTGTTTTGTTGTATATTGTTGCTTAGTTTTGCTCTGTCTTGTTTTTATGCATGTTATCATCTCTGCAGGTCTGTCTAAATAAAATACGCTGGATGAACAATCTGGAGGGACTCACAGTTCCGGGTGAACATGGGAGAGGGGGAGGTGGGGAAAAGGAAGTGGTGTTAACAAATCCAGGGACAAGGAAACAACAAGTGATACAAATTGGTGGTGAGGATGGTCTGGTAGGGCATAATCAAGGGTAATGTAACAAAGAGGAATTGCTGAAACCCTGGTGGGGACTGAGCATGATAGTGGGACAGGAGGAAAGTCTAGGGAAATAGAGGAAAGAGCTGGGAGGCAAAGGGTATTTATAGATGTCTAGATAAAGACATGTATATATGCATATATATTTATATATTAGGATGGGGAAATAGAACTATGTGCATATATTTATAGGTTTAGTATTAAGGTAGCAGAAGGACATTGGGCTTCCACTCAAGTACTCCCTCAATGCAAGAATATTGCCTTCCATTAAATTGGCATTCTATGCTGCTCACCTTCCCGACACAACTGCTGAAGACAAAACGGGTGAATACGCAAAGGTGGGGAAGAAAACTGATGGTGCCCGGCTATCAAAAGATAAAGCATCTGGGGTCTTAAAGGCTTGAAGGTAAACAAGCAGCCATCTAGCTCAGAAGCAACAAAGCCCATATGGAAGAAGCACACCAGCCTGTGTGATCACAAGGTTCCGAAAAGATCAGTTATCAGGCATCAAAGAACAAAAAAGAATATCATTGTGTGCTCACCACACCCCCTTGCCCCCGATACAATCGCACCAGACAAATAGGTGCATAAGCAAATGTGGCGAAGAAAGCTGATGGTGCTTGGCTATCAAAAGATATAACTTCTGGGGTGTTAAAGGCTTGAAGGTAAACAAGCGGCCATCTAACTCAGAAGCAACAAAGCCCACGTGGAAGAAGCACACCAGCCTGTGCGATCACAAGGTGCCGAAGGGATCAGGAATCAGGCATCATCAGAACAAAAAATCTTACCTTAGTGAATGAGGGGGTTAGTGGGGAGTGGAGACCCAAAGCCCATTTGTAAGCCACTGGAGATCCCCTTGCAGAGGAGTCTCCGGGAGGAGACGAGCCAGACAGGGTGCGATGTAGCAACGATGAAAAATACAACTTTCCTCTAGTTCCTAAGTGCTTCCTCCTCCCCCCACTATCATGATCCCAGACCTTACAAGTCTGGCTAGACCAGGGGATGTACTCTGGTACAGATAGGAACCAGAAACACAGGGAATCCAGGGCAGATGATCCCTTTAGGACCAGTGGTGTGAGTGGCGATACAGGAAAGGGGGACCCAATTACAAGGATATACATGTGACCTCCTCCGTGGGGGATGGACAACAGAAAAGTAGATGCAGGGAGATATCGGACAGGACAAGATATGACTAAATAATAATTTTTAAATTATCAAGGGTTTATGTGGGAGGGGAAGCAGGGAGGGAGGGGAAAAAGGAGGACCTGATGCCAGGGGCTTAAGTGGAGAGCAAATGTTTTGAGAATGATGAGGGCAATGAATGTACAAATGTGCTTTACACAATTGATGTATATATGGATTGTGATAAGAGCTGTGTTAACCCTAATAAAAAGATTTTTTCCAAAAGAATATAAGCAACCATTGTTGGCAGTCCTAGTGCCTCAATGGTATGGAATACAGAGATAAAAATGTTGAGAATATGAGTTCTGAAGCTGTGACCCAAGGCTCCGGAGAGCTGTGTGTTAGGTGTAGGAAGGGCTGCCCAGCTGGCGACAGGTGCTGCAGGAGCCAAAGAGGATCCCTGAGGGGAACTGACTCTGATCTCTGTGGAAGGAGCCCAACGTATCGCTCTAAACGGTCACAATGAGGCCGATTCTAGAAGCACCTTAACAACACTAGGGATTGGTGCTGTCACGGAGCTAAGGTAGGAAAAAGCGGTTTCCGCTTCTCCTCCTCAGCACCTCCAAATACTCGAGCCCCATAGCACAGTTTCGACTAGGAAATGAGTAAGCTAAGGCTACAGAGCTCAACTCTCGCAGCAACAGAATGGGAGCAGATAGATGTTGAGCTTAATCATTGGCAAAGAGGGAAAGCCCCTGGCTGGAATGGATTGGATTGGATGCCTTTAAAATATGCAGTGTACATCATTACCTCTATGGCTATGGTTATAATCCCAGTTGGCAGTGGATTGTATTTGTAATGTGAAGGAAGTCGGATCAATGTACCATGAATTTTGATTGAAATTCTCTTGAGCTATTGGAGAACTGAAAAAGTGAATGGAGGACTCTGGGGTAACATAGAGAGAGCCATGCTTGCAAGCCCTATCACCTCACCATCTCCAGGACACAGGGAGAGTCAGCAAGGGAACAAAGCAGAGAGTAAAGAGAGGGATGGGATAAAAGGCAAACCAAGACATTAGGGGATCTCTAAGAAACAGAAGCAGACACAGAAGAAACAAGAATCTTCTTAAAAAGCCATTGAAGAGAGAAAGTTTTTCCTTATGTGTCCAGCCATCCGCTTGTGGTAACTCCGGTTTAGCAGCTCTAGATGAGTAAGACACTGACCTCTGCTGTGAGAGCTCCTCCACAACGTATTACGTAGAAAGCAAGGTGAGATAAAGCACACTGTGCAAGAGCGAGGTCTATGAAATTAGACACTAAACCTGAACCCCAATTCTTGTTCATAGACGACTGTTTGACTTCTTTGTATCTCAGATTTTTAATCTATACAACTGAAATACAGCATTAATCATTCCTATGTCATCGGACTTTTATGTGGTTTAAATGGGATTGCATATGTGAAGCTCTGAGCTATTCTTGTGGGCGGAGATAACGTAGACCAATAATTAAGTGCGTGTACAACCAGACTGCCTGGATCTCATATCTAGCTGTGTCTCACAGAAAGTCTCTTTGCTTTTTCTTTCCTATGATAATTGCACCAACGGGAAGCCACTAAATTTTAACTAGACACAGCAAGACAGATTGGTGAGAAGATATAAATTCTTAAAACAAGACGAAAGGGATTTCTTTGCCCATGTACCGATGAGAAAACTGAGATATGGTGAGAGTGGTAGAACCAGTGTTGAATCATCTAGGATCCTCAATCAATCTTATCATCATCAAACACACTATGTATATTTTACCCCTCTTACTCATTAGGATATGCTTCATGGAAACAAGTGTTTTCAAATGTTATTACACCTATATTCCCATCCCTTTGAACAGAATCTGGTGTAATACCCAAAAGCAAGCTCACTGCCCTCAAGTCAGTTTCCACTCATAAGGACCCTTTGGACAGAGCAGAGCTGCTTGTGAGCATTTCAAAGACTGTCACTCTTTACCAGAGAAGAAAGCCTGCCATCTGCTCGCCGAACAGCTGGTGGCTTCAAAATGCTGACTTTGGGGTTGCGGCCCAATGCATAACCACTCGCCTCCCGGGCTCCTTGATGCATAATGGGCACTCAAAAATTATTTCTTGAATGAAAGAAGAGGAGCTGAACCAAGCTCGGGCCCCATTGTTATCCCCGTTTATAATGGGCACCGTTTTGAGAGATAGTACAGGTATAATTTTGTCTGTATTCCATAGAGAAACCAATGTTAAATATAAATTGCTATAGTCATAAACCTGGGAGAGTCTAGGCTTTAGACCGTTGCTGTTGTGAGATGCCATCCAGTACGTTCTGACTCACAGTGACCCTGTGCGCCATGGCATGAGACAGAGCCTGGTCCTGCACCATCCTCTCAATTGTTCTTTTGTTTGAGCCCATTGTTGAAGCCACTGTGTCAATCTATCTTGTTGAGAGCCTTCTGCTTTTTTGCTGAACCTCCACTTTACCAAGCATGATGTCCTTCATCAGAGGCCGGCCGGTCTTTCCTGAGAACTCTAATGAGCACTCTTGCTGGACTTCTTCCAAGACAGATCTGTTTGTTCTTTGGAAGTCCATGGTACTTTCAAAATTCTTACTCAACACCATAGTTTAAGTGTATCAATTTTCCCTTGATCTTCCTTACTCAATGTAAACCTTTCACACACATAAGAGGCCATTGAAAATACCATGGCTTGGATGAGGCAAATCTTGCTCCTCAAAGTTACTTCCTTGCTTGTCAATCTTTTAAAGAGGTCTTGTGGAGCACATTTACCCAATGCAATGTATTGCTTCATCTCCTGACTGCTGCTTCCCTGAGCATTGAGTGTGGATACAAGCAAGACAAAAGCCTTTACAGCTTCAATCATTCATTCATTTATTATGATGTTTTCTGGTCCACTTGTGAGGATTTTAGTTTTCTTTACATTTAGTTGCAATCCATTCTGAAGGCTACTATCCTTGATCTTCATCAGCAAATGCTTCAAGTCCTCCTTACTTTCGGCAAGCAAGGTTGTTTATAAGCCTTCTGCATATTCCATGTTGTTTATAAGCCTTCCTCCAACCCTGATGCCATATTCTTCTTCAAACGATCCAGCTTCTCTGATGATCTGCTTAATGTGCAGATTGAATGAGTATGATGACAGGATATGACCCAGACACACACCTTCCTGATCTTAAACCATGAGGCATTCCCTTGTTCTGTTTACACAACTGCCTCTTGATCCATGCATGGGTTCTAAAGGAGTACAATTAAGCATTCTAGAGTTCCCATTCTTCTCAAGGATATCTATAGTTTGCTATGATCCACACTGGTGAATGCCTTTGCATAGTCAACGAAACACAAGTAAACATCTTTCTGGCATCCTCTACTTTCAACCAAGATCCATCTGACATCAACAATAATATCCCTTATTCCACATCCTCTTCTGAATCCAGCCGGAACCTCTGGTAACTCCCTGTACTCATTGTACTGCTGCAACTGTTGTTGGATGATCTTCAACAAAATTTTACTTGAATGTTATTAATTATAGTGTGTTATAATTTGTATATCCCTAGATTTCTAATATATGTATCTTTTCCATTGTAACATTCTATACTTTATGTTTGGGAAGAAAGGCATAAGAAAGAATAAGAGGAAGCCTGAAAAGAAAGAGTTAGACACATGATAAGATCTTTGTGAGATCAATGCACCCTGCACTAGAGTTTGTGGGCTGGCCTGCTATAAGGAATGTTCTAGCACAAAGATACAAGGTGTACTAGTATTGTGGTTACAGCAGACAAGCTATGTGAACATGGCTTTCTTTTGGTCATCTAGGATTTGTTTGTTTGTTTGTTTGGGTCAGGATGTAGTTTCAACAACCTTAAATCAAAATTACTTAGTTAAATTTATTTCTGGTTTCTTCTAGAAATCATGACTAGGAACTTTATTTGAAAACCATAGGGACCTCATGAAGAGACTGTGGAAGCTATGGGTGCTATAACAAGTGTGATAAAGAAATCAGATGGGTGCCTGGCTATCAGAAAGAATAGTGTCTGGGGCCTTAAAGCTTTATCTTAAAAGAAACAGTTTCATAAACGAGGTGTCAGTTAAGTCTATATGGAAGAAACACACCAGCCTGTGTAATCCAAGGATTTTAAATAATAAAACTCAAGACCAGAGGAGAGAATGGTCTTAGAGTATGCTGAGCACTGAGCACCCAGTTTGCAGAAGGCTATGGATTACAGTGAAAAACTCAATCCATTTGCAGGGTCCCTATGTAAATTAAGCCTCTAGAGCAGCAGTTCTCAACCTGTGGGTTGTGACCCCTTTGGGGGGGTCGAACAACCCTTTCACAGGGGTCGACTGATTCATAGCAGTAGCAAAATTACAGTTATGAAGTAGCAAAGAAAATAATTTTATGGTTGGGGACGTGGGGTGTCACCACAACATGAGGGACTGTATGAAAGAGTCTGGCATCAGGAAGGGTTGAGAACCATTGGGTCTGGCGAATCCCCTCTGACCAGGGATGTGAATAACCTTGTTCTACAAGAAAGAATATTGGAAAGTAGAGTAATGCAGATGTAATTAGTTTACAATTTAACATCCTATCTTTTGATCCATTTTAAATTTGTTCTAGTTTTTATTATTTTCTGTCTTCTTTTTAATTGGTGTTTTCTCTGTTTTATTTCATTACTGTTATTGTTTTTTTCCTGTTCTTAATTAAAATGTTTTTAATTTAATGTATTTTAATTTAAACTCTTTAACATGCTTAAGCCATTATGTTGTTTGATATGTGAACGAGATATCAATAAAACTGCTAAAATTAAGAGAAAAGGAAAACATTGGAACAAGATAAAAATAAGTCTACTTCAAGGTTCCCAGATAACAACATGAGCTATAATCATTAGTTAAATAAATACTCACAAACTTCAAAGCAGCATTTAGAGAAATAAGTGGGTAAATGCCACATGGCCATTGTGCTTGAAACTTCACACGATTCTGTAAATCTTGATTAATTAGTGTTTATAAACAACCATGATATCATTTGATAAATAGTAGATAATGATAATTATCCATTATTATTGCACAAAACACATTATTATATTTAAATGCTCATGAAAATTGCTAAAATCTTTGATAAGTGCCAAATGACAAGTATATAGAAGTAATTTTTCAAATGTATAACCTCTTTAGTCTGAGCCCTTCGAGGTGTATGAAATCGGTTCACTGCCATGAGAAGTTGGAACATTTTTGTGGATGGGAGACGGGGAGCGAAGCTAGAAACAAATGTCATTTTCCTCGATCCCGTCTTCATTAACTATGTGGAGCAAAGACTACAGAGCATAATGGGGGCCCGATGGACATACCAAACGAGAACACAAAATAATGTCTGAAGGTATGAGCAGATCAAATCAATGCCAACGTTATTAGACCTCTATGCTTTTTTTTTTTTAACTTTTTGTTGCGAATGGGTGAAATCTTACAGAGCAGAGAATGTTGTACCCTCAGCAATTCAGCAATTCATAGGCATTTTACTTCATTGGCTGCAATCCCTAAATACACTCATCCCACCTCCCCACTGCGCTTCCCACCTCCACACCTTCTCTCCCAACCCTCCTGAACTTTGACCTTGGGACAATGCTGACTCCTGGAACTCAGCGAGTTGGTTATTCTAAGCTGTTCTGACCTCACTAGTGTTACTATTCCTCTTGCAGGACCACCTATTGTTTGGCTGAAAAATGGAGGGGTACCTGAGAGGAGCTCATTCTTCGAGTAACCATTTCCACTGACAAAGGAGCCAGTGTACACGTTCACCTAAGTTCCCATCTAGGTAAGAGGCCAATCCAATGCCAGTGTGTTCATCAATGAGCTGTAAGTATGCAGAATTTCTTCCCCCACTTGGTTTTGTGAAATTGAGCACACTCTTCCGAGTGTCATCCGAGAAAGCTTATAGAAAGAAGGCATGAAGGCTGGGCCATGAGAAATGCCTCGTTCTTCAATGCACACTCGTAGCACATCAGCTCTTCCCTCTGCAGTCCGCAGAAAAGAGAGAGGGCTGAGCTCTCTAGAGAAACGAACCCAATGACATGAATCCATGGAAAAGGAGAGCTTTGTAGCAAGGAGTAACTTAATATCATGAAAGCAGCCAGCCCAGCCCAGCCCAGTCCAACTTCAGTCCCTGGGACCAGTGCTATTGAGACACACATAGTGGCAGGCCAATAGCTGCAGAAGGATGAGGCAGGATGGAGAACGATCTCAGGCCAGTGAGTGCAGAATCATGTGGATCCAAGGTCAGTGAAAACCACAGTAGGGCCATAACTGCACTCAGGGTTCAGGGGCCTACATGAGGCTGCCCCTGGAGGCAGGCACCGCATTCCAGCCAGCAGGTAAGCAAAGGGTCAGAGAGAGAGAGAGAGAGAGAGAGAGAGAGAGAGAGAGAGAGAGAGAGAGAGAGAGAGAGAGAGAAAGAATGAGAGAAAGAGTTTTCCAGTGTTTCTCTTATACAAGATGCCACACCTTTCGGGAGGCATCATCAGGCTGTGACCTGATACACAGGTTGGACATCACCTCTGCACAGTACAAATCATTATAAAATCTAACCACCCCAGCATCTATTGTCAAAGACGTGGACTATTAAGGCCTTTGAAACTTTATTTTGTTACTTCATCGAGATGGGTGCAAATAATACCTTGCGTGAGTAAGTATTGGGAGTCTTCTTCCTGAATCTATGAAAATCATTGAGTTGAAGATTATATGTAAAAGCAAAGCACTCCCAGGCTACCTCTACCAATGCCTTTTCCTGATGAGTTGTCCAGAAGCACCACTCTGCCTTTGCTCGCCAGGGCGGAAGTCCCTGACTGAACAGCACATTCGGATTTAGGCAGCAAATAACGCTGCTACAACAAAATGACAAGAATACAATAAGGGGATAATGAACTTTTGCTTTCTTTCTTTTTTTTTGCTTGAGCACTGTTGTTTTATCCCTTTTCTGGACTTAAAAAGAATAAAAGAGACCTGATTTACACAAGAACAGTTGGCATCCTTTCTGTCATTAGCTATTACAAAGTAAAACATGTCGGGGAACAAACTGGAAAAGCTGATAAAAGATAAAGCAGTAGTATACAATGCGTTTAAAGTTACAACATCTTCATGGAGATGTTGAAAATGTTCAAAGCAAAGCATAGTCGCATCTGCTATTGATTGTTGAATATGGAGTTATAAATATTATCAAATCTCTACAAACATAATGGGGGCAGTGATTTTCCCAACCAAATTTGAAAACGGTGTTTATTTGCTTTAAGCTTGGGCAGCATTTGAAAACACTCACATATTGTTTTCTTCTGTACAAAAATAGTGCCCATTCTCACAGTAAAAAGCCACAGGACTATTTTAAGTATCCGGTTATCTTTTAAGGGGCCTTTAAATCATGTGGTTAACAAGCTTTTACTGCTTACGGAATATTTCTAAGTTGGGGTTATTTCCCCCCCTCAGTTAGACCTCAAGATACATGATACATGAATTGGTTTCCCTAAAACTACATGCCGACAATTTCTCTTTGTTTGTTTAATAAGTTTTTCCAGAAAGTCTAACTCATTTTGCTTAACAACCAACATTGTCCGCCCACTTCAGGGAGCTGCATTACTTTGTTCACAATCCAATTTAATACCAATGTTCCCCTTTGTTATTTTCTTCTTGAAATTTCTATCAATGACTCTTCAGTGGTCTTCGCTGTTAAATTTTCTCTTTTAAATTTCTTTAGATGAGGCTGTCTTGATGCTGCCGTCTGTGTTGGGTACAGCAGGAAAAACAGATATTTAAAATACACTGTTACATTTTAGTAAAAATGCCTTAGTAATTGGGAATTGGAAATGTAAGAACTATCCGCCGAGTTGCTTCTTATTTCTAGGAACATACGATACCAATCAGATTTGCACACTTAGCTTTTTGACTAGACATTGCATGGCCTCTGTCCCTTTCTGCCTCTAATCTCTTCCTTGGGGATTTTCCCGACACTTGCCAGCATGACACTGCCTCATTTATCCAAAAATGCTCTTTTGCTTACCTGGTATGTCCTTTTCTTTACCTGATATTTCCTTTTCAGTATGTCCTTCTGGCCCGGCGGTGTCGCCACCTGCCTAAATAGCCTAGAAGACTATTGAACAAATGAAAACAGAATGCAAGGATCACTTTAAAAGCACACTGTTTGCACAATATTCCAGATTCTTTCCCAGATACCAAGCAGCACCAAATCAATCTTTTACTCTGTGTCCATTCCAAAGAGATGGGGTTTTTGTTTAAGTAGTTAATGTGGTCTCATATCTGCAGATCAATGAAAGACATCCTATACTAGAAGATCAGATGTAACTCGTTTCTACCAAACCAACCAACTCAATGATATTGACTCAATGCCGACTCATAGCTAGTCTATGGAACAGAGTAGAATGACACCCTGTGAGTTTCAGAGAGTGTGACTCTTCAAGGGAGTTAAAAGCCCCGCCTTTCTCCTATAGAGCAGCTAGTGGTTTCGAACTGATGAAGATTCAGTTAGGAGCTTAACCTATAACCACTTTGCCACCAGGGCTCCCAGCTATTTGCTAAAGCAAGGAAGGCAATGCCTCTCATTTGGAGACAGTGTGGACATGTGCTGTTATCTTCCCAGATGCTCTTTTCTCTCCGAGTGTGTAACTGTCAAGGTGTGACTTGAATACAATGGCTAAATCAGAGAGCTCTAGCAGGCGCCTGGCCACAAGGTTTCACAAAAGATATATATCTGTCCAATCAGAGTATCCTAACGCTCTCACTACAGTGATTGATCCCAGATCTGTGCACATGACCCTCAAAGCCTCCAAGGCTCAATTGGAGTTATTTTTTAAGATGTGATCTATACACACACAGAGAGAAGCCCTCTTCTTATAAGACAGCAAATTTAAAGCTAGGGGGCTTCTTGCTCAGGTCAGTGGTCAAAGAAAAAGACTGAGGACAGGCTTGGAGATATTAAGATAAAGAAGAGTTTAATTTCATTTTGCTAAACATCAGATCTACCACTGAAGTTTTCAATATCAGTACCTTTCCCCTGACAAAAAAAATCCAGTTTGTTGGTTTTAGTCACTGGCAACTAAATACAGATGATTAATTGAGAGAAAGAATGTAGCGTATTATAATCTATAAAAACATGAGCTCTAACTCTCACTATCAAGAAATATCATACTGTGATAGCTAAGGCTTTGGGTCAACTTTGTTGGGCTTCAACTTTCAGTAGTTTGACAGGTTAGGAATAGTAATCTCCCATGAGGACATCTGACAGCAGCAAATCACTTCCATGATTCGATTGACTAAGAGCAGACAATCAATTGACTAGTTCCAATGGAAGTGGACACTGTGGAGAAGTTTGCTTTCTCATTGCTGGGTCTGCATCTGGCCAAGCACCTGACCTGTGGTTCTCTAAACTTGAGCTGAAGGCCTTTTGTATTGCCTGCCAATCCTAGGAGTCATCACCATCCTAGCATCGTACCTGCAGACCTTGGATTCATGTATTTCTGCAGCCAGAAGCCACTGGTGTCTGACCTGCCAATGCTGGGTTCATCAGCCTTGCAGCCACCCAAGCCAGGAGGAGACTCCAGCCTGACATCTGATTCACAGACTGGGAAAGTGCCCACGTTTGCAACCATTTGAGTAGTTTCCTTGGTATAAACCAATCTCTCTCTCTCCACACACACGCGTGTGCCCCGCCCTCACCACATATATGCACATTTATCAGCTTCATTGGTTTTGCTTTTTTAGAAAACCCAGTCTAAGACATAGCCTAACCCCTAAGATTATTGGGAGTAGAAATTGGTGTCAGGAAAAGATAGCAAGAACTGCATCCTGTGAAGGCATGGGTGAATCTGACTGTAACGATGAGGTAACGCCTGGCTATAGTTCACACAGTCTGTAACAAAAGTGTCGCTTCTCTCCTGGTAAACACCTGCGTTTCTGTGCCACTGTGCACGGAGCCAATACAATGTGGGCCCGGGTGAACCACCCTATACGGTAAAGCACCAAAAGCTTTATAAAACAGCAATGATTTAGAAATTGCCGTCTACCGCATCATTGCTTCGATCCCTTTAAACAACGTTATGTAAACGTTGTTGCATGTTTGTTGTGAAGAGCCCAAGAACACTCACTACTGGGATAGTGTGTGTATTTTGTTCCTTCCATAACAACAACAACAACAACATGACTGTGTTTCCCCATCCCCTAAGTATTAAATTGGATTATCACCTTAAAAGGCAAAATTTAGTGACTCTTCTTGTTTTTGTCCCTGTTGACTTCTTAGAGGATAAACAAGCCGCTTGGCCAGTGCATCGACATCGAGATGCTCAGAATCCCGACTATGGCTTCGATATCTCTCTCCCAAGGGGCTCCCCATTAGAAATGAGCACCGTGCGCAGGTAGGGCAGAGACTGCAAGGACAAATAACTCTCAGGAGACAGGCTCAATTGCTTGAGGGTGTTAGATAGTAAATACCTACTGGTATTAAAGAACCTTCACGCTCTGACATGTGAGTGGGACCGTCTTCCGATCCAGCAGACACTAAGTGGGTAAATAATGTGTTCCTCTTTATTGCCTGGAAAGGGGCCCACCATTTTGCTTCAAGGATCTGTGTGTGAAACAGAGAAACCTGTATTAGGGCAATAACAAGAATGCCACATTTAATTTAGCTCAAAGTGCAATGTACTACACATTTGAGTGCACACTGTGTGACAGGGGTTGGGTGAGGGAGTCGGTATACAAACGGATTAATACTTTGTTTACAAAGGAAACAATCAAATGTGGCAGCCCAACATAGAAAATGTAGGAAAGAGAAATGTCCCAGGCAGACCATATGGAGACCATTCACAGCTAACGAGTCATCTCCTGCTCAAAGTGACCCTTTAAGACACAAGTGCCCCTGTGGGTTTCTGAGGCTGTCAATCTTCACAGGAACAGAGAGCCTCCTTTTCCTCCCCAGGCAGTTTCGAACTGCTGATCTCGTGACCCGCCCACTGCATAACCCACCCTGACACCATATGGAGGAGGACGTTTTTAAGCCACACCTATCACTCCCGATTCAGTAGTTCTTCCACTCTACCACAGATTTAAGATTCCAAATACCCACACTCATCTGCCCATCCCTTGTTGAAATCAGGCTTACAAAGACAACGTTGGATATTAACTACCTTCCAGGAAGCCAATACAAGACAACAAAGCTATCTATGAACTCTCCTGGTAATAAGTGGGAAACTTTCTGAAGGAAGTCATAGATGGATAGGGTTTTGGGAAAACGATTCTCCCTTGGATGGGGAATAAGCAAGCAAACACAGTAGATCCATGTTGCTAGAGTGTAAAAGAGGGAGCACTCAAGAGAAATCCCCTTTTAAGATGGTTGGTTCTGATGTTTAGTAGAGAAATGCTCCTTTAAAGCAGTACAATAATTAACTATCATCCCAAACCCACGAGATACCTGATTTTCTATGACCCTTATGAACAAGAGAATCCTGTTCGGATAAAGGAGTGGCGGTAGCCATGAATGCATAATAAAAATCGAAACCTGGGCTTTGCTGGCCCAGCTTTGTTCTGCCAAAGCCATTCTCTCGAAGAATATTTACTGCAATCATATTTGTACACCAGGGACAAAATTGGATGAGACACCTTTTGGGTGACCAGCTCTTCATTCCAACATTGCAAATTCATTGAATCCAGAAAGCATCTCCCTCAATCGATTTTCAAAGCACCTGCTTTCTTAACATAGGCCAGAAAGCCAGGCTTGGTGAACAAATGAAACCCAGTGCTGCATTTTAAGTGTTGCCCTGTTCTAAAAAGCAAATGGGATGGCACTTCCTCTTCCAGCCCCAGGGAAGGCAGGAATAAAGACATGGAAGGACAAAGCCAAGGCACTTGGAAAGAGGAGCTAAAAGACTCCGGACTGGAGAATTTCTCCTGCACAATGGAAAGCCACAATTCCAGAGTGCCCACACAGTTTAACCATACTTTGGCTGGAGATTTAGATAAAGGTTTCCAATCGTCCCATTCTATTTTTAGTGTTGATGACGCATCAACCAAAATATAATTGCGATGTTCTTTTCATATTGTTGGCAACCTCTAAGCTTTAACCTCAACAAACAGACCCTCTGGGAAATTAGGAAAGGACACAAGCTTTCCAGAAGATTCCAGAGGGGACAACTTTTAAAATTAGTGGCGCTAAATCAAATGACCTACAGAAGAATATTATAAGTATATATGTGGATGCATATACACCTTATTAAATCTTGGTGGCACTGTGAGTTAAGCCACCAGTCACTGGGTGGTGGTTTAAACCCACTAGCCACTCAAGGGTTGGGGTGGAGGGATGAGGCCTGCCTCTGTAGAGGTCTGCAGTCTCGGAAACCCTAAGTTGTAGTTCTTCTCTGCTCGGCAGAGGCTTGTTATGATTTGGAATGGGGTCAATGGCAGTGTGTTTTGGGTTTTATATAAATATAAGAGGGCATCAGGAAGCATATGGAAAGACTCCCTTATCTTTACATTCCATTTTTTCCCACAGAATATTTGAAGCCCTCTGATATATGTGTGTTTATATGTGTGTGGTATGTTTGTATGTGTATGTGTGTGTCCACCTACCAAAATGAACACAAGGGATGCATTCTATTCTATCGTAGGAAGCAGCAGCCGAGTTTGATCTCCATTCATTCCTTCAGAAAACATTTCTTGAACAGGTCTGATGTATCAAGCACTGGACAGATAGAAATAACACACGATCTTATTCCTTGAGATGAAAGAGATCCTAGGAAAAAATCAGTAAAGGTAGTGTGGTGCAAAGTGTTATAAACATTGTGAAATAAAGTAGGACAAAACACATTTATAGTATAAAGTTAACCACGGGTCTCAGAAAAAGAATAAGTCCTTACTAAGAACAGATGCTAGCTAAGTGCGGAAGGTAAGGGGCAAGGTGTTGAGATTAGTAAGAAATTAGGGAAGAAATATGCTAGGCAGAGGTCCCAATAAGGCACCAAAGATCATGAGGCATTAAAGATCTTGGTCTAGTACCTCTTAGACTTGAATAATATTTAGACCTTATAAAAAAGGAATGCATTTCTCGTGTACCTCACAATCAATTTAAATATCTTTTTTTCACTATGTGTAAACTTGAAACCAGGTCTAAACCTTAAAGCCTATAGTTACAATATAAACAAAAGACATAGACAAATTAACTATAAAGAAAGCCACAAAGTTAGTGCCATGCCCAATAAAATATCAATTTAACAGTCTGAATATGTTGTACTAACACAGCATTTTCTTGATTGCAATGAGTCTTTTGAGATTAAAATGCCCCTATTACTTTATGCTTGGTGAAGATTAAGTTCTTTCATCACCTTAGAAAACTAGAACAACTTCCAGACCTTTATTCATGTAGTGAACTGTCACATTGCTCCTCATTTGTAATGGATGTATGATTTAAAACACTAAGTCTATGTCGTAGTGAGGAGGACTTGACTCACTTCCTGATGAAGATCAGGATTGCAAGCTTCAGTATGGATTACGACTCAACATAAAGAAGACCCAAATCCTCATTATTGGACAAATAGGGAACATCACGATAAATGGAGAAAAGGTTGAAGCTGACAAGGATTTTGTCTTGCTTGGATCCCCAGTCAGTGCTCATGGAGACAGCAGTCAAGAGCTCGAAAGGTGTGTTGCACTGTGTAAAAACCTGCTGCATTAAAATCTCAGACTGTTGAAGCAACAGTGATGCTGCTTTGAGGACTAAAGTTTGCCTGACCCAAGTGGTGCTCTCCATCGCCTCATGTGCATGTTGAAGTTGGACATGGACGAAGGAAGACTGAAGAGGAATAGATGCACTTGAACTGCGGTGCTAGAGAACAAGCCTGGAAGTAGCAGGGACTGCAAAATGGACACACAAGCCTGTCTCGGAAGAAGGATGGCCGGAGTGCTCCTAGAGGCAAAGACAGCAAGACTTCATCTTACATAATTTTGACATATTGTCAGGAAAGACCAGTCCCTGGAGACGGACATCACGCTTGGTAAAGTGGAGGGCAGCGAAAAAGAAAGCCCCCAATGAGATGGGTTGACACTGTGGCCGTAACAATGGGCTCAGGCACAGCAACAGTTGTGAGAACGGCCCAGGGCTGGGCAGCGCGTCGCTCTGGTATGCACAGAAACACTGCGGGTCCGAACCTACCTCCAACAACGACAGAGCTCTTTCTCATTTACCAGTTCACACAAGGAGAAAAATGTCATGAGACCACTCCCTTGGAAAGAAGCCCTGGCCGTTGCCTGGCCTCGTTCCAGAGCTCGGCTGCTAAATGAGAAGCTGGTGATTGGAACCCACCCAGTGGATCTGCGGGAGAGAGACCTGCTCATTTCTTTCCGTAGGTTGCAGCCTATAAAACCCCTATGGAGAAGCCCTGCACTTCCACACATGATTGCTGCCCATCCAAAATCAACTCACAGCAGCAGCAACTCAGAAAGTCATCCTACTGCTACAAAAGAGGAAAACCTCACTGCCCTAGAATGCATCCTGCTTCGCAATGACCAGAGAGGAGAGAGGAGAGCCATCCCTGTGAGTTTCTGAGACTACATTTTTAGAGGAGTAGAAAGCTTCATCTTTCTCCCCGGTGGTTTCGAACTGCTGGCCTTATTGTAAGCAGTCCAACACATACCCCACGATGCCCCCAGGGCACCCCGTCATCATGCTGTTAGACTCTTATTATTCCTTGTGATCTGTGAATCGTCGGCGTTGACATCACTGGGAGCTTGTTAGACATGCAATCTCCAGCCGCTGAAGCTTTACTAAATCAGTCTGCAATTTAACAAATATCTCCAGCTGATTAAAGTTTGAGAAACACTCATCTGCGTATTCAAAATATGCACATATTATTTCTTAAAAGATAATCATCATGGTTAAAATGGACTAGAAAGTTTCTCATAGAGCTCTTGAACGTCTGAATTTAAACAGATTCAGTTTGACGAAAGCCTAATTCCAGAGGCTAAGGTATGGCAATCAATAAGGTTGGAGAAAGAGCAGATACTGGTTTGGTCAATTAGGGAGTTTGGAATTTATCTGTTAATCAGT
Source organism: Tenrec ecaudatus (assembly GCF_050624435.1). NCBI lineage: Eukaryota > Metazoa > Chordata > Mammalia > Afrosoricida > Tenrecidae > Tenrec > Tenrec ecaudatus. Next base: position 97,670,477 of record NC_134533.1, read on the forward strand.
GAGGAGTTGCTTATGGATTTTAAGCCCTAGGAAGAACGATCAGGTTTACTGATTTAGAAAGATCACTCCGGCTGGAAGCTCGGATTAGAGATCTGCCGACTGGAGCCACCGAGATCAGCAACGGGTTTATATTAATAGCCCAGCCAATGGGGGCTGACTTGGTGCCAAAGCTGAGCTGGAGGGTGGATGCCAGAGATATCTGGGAGGTGACTCAGTGACTGATTAGCTGTCCAGTTTCTTTCTTAGTCAACTCGGGCAGGGGATGGTATTTGAAGAGCAGGTTCACGGAAAAGGATGACGTGTAGCACTGTGTAGGCGTTGAGCTTGTAATATCTTTGCCATATGAATGTGCGATGTCCCGTGGGCAGCAGGTAGAAGAGCCTGGCAGGATGCAGATGAGAGTATTCAAATAAAAGTGGAAATGGAGACAGCTGTAAGAAGGATGCTCAGGAAACTATAGAGAAATTGAGCGTTTTAAATTACTGCCTTACCTTGACATACATATAATCTGCATGCTTACATGGATTATTGAAGTTTTAAAAATAGTTACCTCGAATTTATGTTTTCTCCCAAACATTTCAGTGCTTCCCTACATACACCCACCAACAGGAATCCATTCTGACTCACAGCAAGGTCAAAGTGGAACCATTGTGTGAGCTTTCTTGGGTTGTACATCTTTATGGGAGCAGACTCCCACTGAGTGTCTGGTGGATTCGAACTGCCAGTCTTGCGACTCACAGTACAACCCTTAATCCACTACCTTAAACTTTTTTTTTTTTAATTAGAGAGGGAGCTCATAATAGCCATTTTCGGTGTGTACCTGATTCCTTAGCCACTTCTTACTGTCTGTGGCAGGGGAGAAAGAAAGGATCAACCGGAAGACAATCTCACTAACTGATCATCTGCACATCATTTCTCTTGAGAACATTTCTCTTGAGAATGGTACACAACAGCTCTCTACTCTTCCTGCTGAGTCACCATGAGTCACAGGAGTCCAGCCATGGGAAGATATCCTGGAAATGCTACCCCCCTCTCTCCCTCTACTATTTTTTACCCAAGCACCTTTCCCTCTGTCATTGACAATTCCCCCATGAGAGGAAGTCAGACATTCAGATCCTGAGTTAATCTTCAGTCTACAACTGATCAGCAACAAGATAGTGATGTATACTTTTTATACTGGCCTCCCCCCTTCCTTTGCTTACCTACGTTTCCATCCCAAGTGAAGGGTCTGACTGAGGGACAGCAGCAGCGGTGGATGGCATGAGTGAGCAGAGAAAGATAAGGGAGGAAAAAATAGTGACATGTCTTAGACCCAAGGGAGATTGTACAGGTGCCCATTGTGTTAGTGCTGCCAACTTTTCTGTGTGCTTGAAAACTTTCGAAGCACGCAGTTGGCAGAAAAGTCATGTTTGGAAGAGTTATAATAATTCTTCAAATATTCATCTTTCCTAACAGCAAGCTTTCCCGAGGCGGTTATTGTTATGTTCTTTGATAGTTTAATAAATAAAGCCCTTTGCTTAGCAGCGCTCACAGCCCTTCACAGATCTTAGAAGCATTCTTTGAAAGATCACGGAAGAAAGGATTGGAAGGGTGGAATTTGTTCAATCAAGTGCAATTGAGACTACTTGCATTACTTTCGTGTGTCTAGGAAGCTCACGTTTAGTCTCAGTAATTCACCTTTGCCCCGGCAAAGATGTTTTCATAAGCTGGCACCAGGAAAAGTAAAAGAATGCCTTATCAAATGTAAAGTACTTTGTAAATGTTTCTAATTCCTCCATCAAATGTAACCACACAGACAATTTAGTTATTATACATTCTTCCATGCTTTTTGTCAGATTTAGTCATCATTAGTCATACACCTCCTCTCAGAACCCAAACCCATTGCTATTGAGTGGATTGCGACTCACGGGGAGTTTAAACACGGTGTCTGAGACTGGAAACATGTGTGAACGCAGACAGCTTCAGCTTCCTCCCTGGAGCAGCTGGTGGTTGAACCTATGACCTTGTGGTTAGCATTCCTAAGTCTAACCCCCAGTGCTACCAGGCATCCAGACACCTTTCCATAGTAGTTGATATTTCCTGAGATGCATTCAAGTGTGCCACTTGTTGTTAAAGAGGAAACATAGCACACCCCAAATTGGATGATATTGTTTGGATCCTTTTTTATTGCATGAAGGGGAAAAGAGGTTTAACTTAGATGCATGAAAAAAAAATACATACATAAATGTCACAAGGCTCTTATTTTGAACATATAGCAAATATGCCTACATTCATTGACCAAGCTTTTGAAATAGGCTGATGGTCTTCCCTTTGAGTATGAATAGTCTGACTGGAGTTCTGCATCTCTCTTCTATAAAATACCCCACGATGCATTTACAGTTTCCATTTCTTAAAGTGACCATCGATCCTTCAAAGGAGATACTTATGCACGTTTAATTATGGAACGATCTAAGTTCAGAGTCCTTCAAGTTTTACAACCCCCTCCTCAATATTTGCATTTGATATAGTTTACTGAGGTGAAATCCACATGACGTAAGCTTTTAAGTGAGCAATTAGCACAAGTGGTGTGTAGTAGTAACATGGTGTGGCAGTGACATAAATCTCCTGTCAATTTGTGAAGGGGTGGAGTCTAGCCTGTCCATCAGATCGTAGCTTGATGACCTCATGTGGAGGCTTGAAGGAGATAAATAGCTCACTGGAGGCGGAATACAGAGGAACACTCTCTGCTTCATTTTTTGCTAGAGCCCTGGAGCTGGAGGAGCCACGTGGAGACCCCTGCCAGCATTGCGATGCTTCCGCTGCCACGAGATCCACAAGACTTTCCACCCACCGGCCTGTGATCTTCCTGCATTCAGCGTCACTGCATGTGTCCCATGAGTCTGAAGAGGAATTCAGAGAATGGTATCACGCATATGGGCTAATACTGGACTTATGGACATGAACTGGACTCGGCTGGGATGCTTTCTAAATATACATTTGCTCTTTTATATAAAGCTCTCTCTTATACACATGAGTGTCTATGACTTTGTTTCTCTAGTTGACCCTGACGCGCACACATGGAAGCGCATTTTAAGAGTTAATATGCATTTACTCTGCTTCTCACTGAAACAAAGTTGCCACTGTGACTATGGGTTGCAATTGGTACAAGTAGCGTATTAGAACATGGAAACACAGTTTCAGGGTTAAAATGCCTTTTACTTTATTTCTCACGGAGATGAGGTTGCCACGGTGACTAAGGTTGCAGATTCTCTTTCAGAATGGTGACCCCCATCTGAAATAGTCAAGCCACAGAGACAGTTGGTCTGTTCTTTTTCAATTATCCTTCTTATCACATTCATTAGTGTGCTGCCTTCGGACTGAGTTATGACTTCTCGTTTCAGATGTGGTTAATTTGAGTTCGCTTCCTGAGGCTGTTCTGGGCTTGTGATTGCCCTCATCACATTTGTCAGTGCCTTTGCGTGGCCTGTGCCATGTGCTGGATGGAGCAGTTTGAGCGCAGACGCACTCACTGCCTGGAAGCACAGCTAAGGAGGCCCATGCATCCTTTCATGCTTGGTGGAGCTCAGACGGCATGTACAGAATGAACGTTATGCCAAATGGGAGAAACTTAACCCGTGACCCTGTAAATCTGCTCGGGCTCCTCTACCAGAGAAGTCAAGGAGCAAGTTCCAAAGATTGTAAGGCTCTTGTGCATTCCAGATCTCATGTATGAGGTATCTTTTGTGGATGCAGATACTGTGCTATGTGCAAGGCACGCAGAGACCAACAAGATACCATCTAAACGTTAGACTCTAAAGCTTAACACCAAAAAGGAAAGGGCAACCTGCGGAGAAAGAGCTGCATAAAAATGAAACTGTCAATCAGAGATGTTAATTGTGGCTGCAGGTTTAAATGACAGTTCTCACTCACTATTTATCTGGGGGTCAAGCTATCTTTCATTTGTTTGCAACACGGCATACTCATCCCCGTTACAAAGTGTCTATTTATGTTCAGATTGTGAGGATTGGTGGGCCGACTGGGAAGATGGACACTGTGGCTGCTCCGGAAATGCTTGCTTTCTCCTTGGGGTGCCCTGAGGTTGGCAGGAAATCCAGTGGGTTTCAGTGTAAGGTAGGGGACATATGAGCCCCTGGTGCAAACCCCTTGACCACTAACTGGAGATTCAAGTTGACCAGAGGACCCTTGAAAGAAAGACTAGTCATCGAAATCAGTCCTCGAGAACTCTGTGGAGCACAGTTCTGTTCTGATACCCATGGAGTCCCCATGAGCTCTAATTGACTCCACAGAATCCGGTTAAGGGAGGCAAAACAACCCCTTGCCAAGTACACCTTCGAGTCTCTAAGTGCACCTGGCTGGAGCGTCACAAAGTCTCTATCCATGAATGAATCTCATCATTGGTGTAAGAGATTCCTCGTCCGGATTCTGAGTCACAGGCATAGAAGCATCTCAGCTAGGGACCTAAGTGAAACAAAAAAATATGTAGGAGACTCAGGACAATGTCTGGCTCACTGTAAGCACTTAATAAATGATGACCATTATCATTATGATCCTTAATTTTATAGTTAGTGAAGCTGGAGAGGGTGAAAGAGAAATCACCCTAAATTACACAGCTAATAAGTAGCTGTTGTGTGGCCACTTGATTAATGTTTTCAATATAACGCATTAGGCTGAAATTTTAATTAGGGCAGGAACGGGGTACGTTTTTGCTTGCCTTTCTCTTTTCAGCATCTCAAGCAGCACAGCCGTATAACATAGTCAGTAAATGTTTGTTGAATGCATTTGTTTTCTTTTATAAAGCATGAGCTTTTAAACTGAATGGGCTTCTTTTGAAATCCTGACTTCACTGCCTTCCAATTATGGAAACTTAAGAGTTAACCACTTTGAGATTTAATGCCCCTAGCTATTAAAAATAGGACTCAGATACTTAAACAACACCTATTTTACAGGTCTGTGGTCAAACTTAGATGAAATAATATTTCTTAAGAACTCTTAGTATCCTGCACCGCTCCAGACGTATTGATTAATTTGTCTCCTTTCCTCTCTCTGGTCTTCTGTCACAGTTACCAAACACCACGGTTTGCCACCAGGGGGCAATAGCAAATGGAAATTTAAAAATCGATGCTTAAAATACATTTCACGAAGCGTCCTAAATTAAATCTACTAATTTTTCTCCTCTTCCTCGTCGCTGTGAATGCTCAGTTTGAAGTCTTGTTCTTCTTCTTACCTTTCTACTGCCTCTTGATTCCCTGTCTCTTCCAGTCTCGCCAAGCTTTCTTTACCCAGCCCTTGCACATAGGGGTTGGCATTGTAGCTATCTATCTCTTTCCTTTCATCCTGCGCTTCAGAAGGTGGTTACCAAAATCTTGGATTTGGAATGCACCTTAGACTTTATATTGTCGCAGTGCCCACGTTTCATCCCTCTGACGGTGGACTCAGGCTCACTTGATTTGCTGGCTGCTTCTGCACCTGTCTTGTAAGCAGACCTCACAGCCCAGGTCTGCACATCCCTCTGACCCCTCTGCCTGGGGGATGCAAACAGTTAGCACGCTCGACTGCTAAGGCAGAGATAGGTCATTCAAATTCACCTGGACACACTTTGGATGAAAGTCCTGATACCCTTTCTTAAAAAAAAAATAGCTTGAACATCCGATGAAGCACAATTCTCCAACACTCTAGGCACTGTACTGAAGCCCTAGCTGGTATATTACCCAACCACAACATGGTTCCCTTTGCGGCTCAAGCACATGCGGTTGTCGCTCTGGCTGCCAGTGATTTTAAAGTCTACCGGTCGCTGATTGGATCAGATTTTCTACTATTATTGTGGTAAGTAGCATTTGTGAGCTGCTTTTTTTTCAAGAAGACAGTAGTTACAGGAAAAACAGAGAAAACTAAAAATGGGTTTCTGCCTTTCCTAATATGCCATTGGTATTCAACCTAGAATGATTTTACAAAACAACAGTTTTTAAAGAAATATACTTAAACGACTAACAACTATATTGTCACATAGTATTCTCTAATTAAAACTGTTAATAGTTTTTACTAAGGATTCCCTAGGAGCCCATGTGGCACAGTGGGTTACATGTCATTCTGCTAACTACGAGCGAACCACCAGGCATTCAGAGGGAGAAAGGTGAGGTTTTCTACTCCCCCAAAGAGGGAGTGTAGGAAACCCACAGGTACAGCTCTGCTCTGTCCTAAAGGGGTGAGAGGTTGGAACGGACTCTGTGGCAGCGGATTTGGTCTTTTGGAAGGATTCCCTATTGTCAGGTATGGGAGGAGGTCCACGGAAGTCAGGTGGGTATAACAGTATGAGGTACAGCCGTGGATGCACCAACCCTAGGGACAACACAGATTTGGGGCAGTGTTGTTATCCCAGATGAGATGTAAGATTGAAGTCGAGAGACAGGGAATCTGTCCTCAAAGAGTACACTTTGAGAAAAGGTACCAGCGGGAATGCATGGATCGGAAAGGGCACTGCCTTCTCCCCAGAGGAAGGGCTCAAGAGAAGAGCACCCATAGTCTTTTTAGGGACACTTGCTTGCAGATTAGTCATCTCTTACCAGGCTTAACCTTGGCCTCCAAGCATCTGAGTCTGGGAGGCCTAAGTTTATATAACAAATGGAGAAGTAATAACAACTCAGTACAAACATTGTGTGTGTGTCTGTGTGTGTGTATAAGAGAGTTTTATATAAAAGGTAATTGTAGATTACGAAAGTATCCCAACCCAGTCCAGTCCAAGGGCATAAGTCCCATATTAACCCATATGTCCGATACTGATTTATAAAGTCCTCTTCAGACTCACGAAACACATGCATCAATACAAACATTTATAGAGCACATCAGTGCCAGGCTTGAGTGCCAGACATAATGTAGGCCAAGAAAAAAGTTTCCAGGTTTCAAACACCCATATATTAGTTTATTGTCCTACTGCTTTTTAAAAAAAAAATTCTCTTAAATATAAACAAACAAGGCTTCACACATCCCACTTGGGAACGGCGAGCACAAACAGAGCTATCTCTCTGTGCCAGTAACCATGCCAAGCGGTGTGTGAGCCAATGAGATGTGTGCAGCTCACCAGACAGCAGACAGGGCCATGCGCTGTGAAGTGGAAATTTTTTGGAAAGGTTACATTTCAGTTCATTAAAATTTCCTATGAACACAAGCTTTGCGGCCCAGACAATGCTTTATTTTCAAAGTGTACATTCTCTTAGAATGTGATTCAATTACCATGGTGGGAAGAATAATATATGAAAACAACCTTACAGAACCTACAGTCAATCCACCTCAAAGCACAAGCATTTCTGGTGTCTCACAAGTAGCTGGGTTATTGTAGCATGAGCGAGAGAGCCTGACTAGCAGGTATAATTAAAGTATGAATCACAGAACCAAGTCATGACTAATCCTGAATGCACCTCAGGAAAATAGTCGATTATAACCTACAGGACTTGGCCACTGCTGGGTGGACAGTAAAGAAAGAGTCCTGATTCTGTGTAAATGTAACGTTGGATCTGAGTTCAAATATAGTGACAAGGACATGACATGTATAGTTGGCATTGATTCCATGGTCCGTGCAAGACTCCCAGAAGATAGCACATTCTGCCTCATGTGGTCTAGGCTTCTATTTTTCCATATTTTTCTATTCGGAGAACTTCTTGAGGACGGCATAATGCCTCGCTTAACTTCCCTTTCCTCTATATACATCTCTTCTCCAGGCAGATGTTACCAGTGAGCGCAGCAGGCTTACGTCGTGCAGTTACATACATGAATAGCTAAATAGTCACCCTTATCTTAGAATCTAGAATAAATCTGTCCTGGCATGTAAGACTTTTAAAGAAAAATGGAAACTGACACTCAACATATTAAATGCTGCTTCTCAAAGACGGTGGATGCATTTCTAAAAAATTAATCACAGGACCTTGATTTAATGAAAAACATCTCGGAGCAATTGGCATTAGGTTTAGCCCTCTGGAGCATCAACATAGCGAACGTTGAAGGGAAATTGTTTGTTTGGCATCACTGTTTCCTTGTCTTTTAGGCTGTGTAAGGAAGAGATGTAAAAACACCTCCCTCATTGCTTTTCATGGTGCATCATTAACTGACAGAATCCATGATTGCACCCCTCTCCAACCCAGCAAAATGTTTCACTGACAGACATAAACCAGAATATTGGAATTAAAATGACTTCAGTGGTGGCATTAGTGATTGGTTATTCTACCAATACATTGAGAGATAAAAATAAAAGTATGGACAATGGGCTCAGAATAACTTAAATCAAATAAATTTATTTATCATAGTTTAAAATTTATCATAGTTTAAAATAAATTTATTTATCATAGTTTAAAATGCTATTTTAAAATATACCCCCCCCTTTATTAACCATTCGAAACTAAAATCTTGACAACCCCCGAAACTTAACAGGGAAAAATGTAAAACACTTTAATGGAATTTTTCCCATGCTTTGTTGAATAGAGCTTTTAAACAGATGGTTCAAATGGACAAAGCAATGAAAACATAGAAATTAAAAGCAGATCCTTAAGAAAAATAACTCGAGTTCTCAGAAAGCCTATAGACGATAGCAGGACAGATGTAAAGTAACAGTTTCTTTTTCATTCGTTTTTTTCAGAAGAACAGGCATTTATTAAGCGAATGCCTATCGCGGAAAGAATAAACTACCCTCTGGGTACACATCATTCATTCAGAACTCCAGACCATTTCAACAGTTTAAAACTCTTCACGCCTCTCTATGGACACTGTGCACGAGAGAGACGACAGTGCTTGTGCTTCAGATAGGTCCTCTTTCAGAAGAAGCGAGGTCCGAGGTGCATATTCGGGGACAGAAGATGGCCTAGCATCTTCCCTGCTTCCCAGGAGCTTGCAACATAGAACAAAGCAAACCAAAGCCTACTAAGATTTTCTCCTTGAATTCTGAAAAACCTTGCCTTTCTGAAACCCATGAAGTCTGAAAGAAGCGGCAGGAAAGAGGCAGAAGAGCTTTAGAACCTGGAAGTTTTATTACCGCCAGTGGACACTTGTGGAATAAAGTCTAAAGGAATGCTAGAACATAGACTCTTCTTCCCAGGCTTCACCACGACATTCCAAACTGTAGGGAGGGCTAACCTTGCTGTTTCTCTCTCCGGGCCATTCCCTAGGGAGTGCGTGGTGAGAAGAGGGGAGGGGGAGGGGGCGATTTTCCTGGAGGGGGACCACCCCTAAGTGTCACCGTGGGCGAGCGGGAGCCCGGCGCCCAGGAGGGGACAGGGTTAAGGTCCCAGGCCCCGGAAGGAGGCACCAGGGCGCTGGGCGTCTGGGAGCCCAGCGCTGGCCGGTGGGTGGGGGCAGGAGGGTAACTGGGCGAAGGGGCGGGGTGGCGGCGAGGGCCGGGAGCGTGGCGCCCTGGGAGGAGGGTCTCCGTGGCCGGGCCCGACTCGCTAGCCCTCTGAGCGTGCGTCCGGCGAGGGGGAGGGCTTCCCCGGCCGCCCGGAGCCGAGGCTGGGCTGCTGGCTCGCCGCCCGAGCCCCTGTCCAGAGAGTCGCCGAGCGGAGGTGCCGGAAGTGTGCGCGCGTCGCCAGAGAAGCTCGCCTGCTCCGGCCGCGGCCCGGAGCCCCGCAGCCCCCCGGAGCCGGGCGCGACCATGCGTCCCGACCAGCACGGCTGGAGCCGCCCCGTGCCCCGCCCGGCAGCCGGCGCTCGCCCCGCCGCGGCGGCCGCAGCCTGAGCTCCGAGGAGTCGGCGCGCCGCGGGCGCAGGGCGCAGGGCGCAGGCGGCGCGCGGGGCCCCGTGTCCGCGGCGCTTTCCCCGCGCGTCCTCGCAGCGCGTGTCCCCCAGCGCCCGGCCGGCCCACCCGCGTCCCCGGCCGCCGCGAGCCGCGCCGGGGCCATGGGGCTGCCCACGTTGGAGTTCAGCGATTCCTACTTGGACAGCCCGGATTTCCGAGAGCGCCTGCAGTGTCACGAGATTGAGCTGGAGCGGACCAACAAGTTCATTAAGGAGCTCATTAAGGACGGCTCGCTGCTCATCGGCGCGCTGCGAAGTAAGTCGGCCCGGGGCGCCCGGGGGACCCCGCGGGGTGCGGACCGCGGGGCTGAGACAGGGCAGCTTCTTTTGTTTGAATGGGTTTGGGGACAAAAGCGGAAGAGCTCCCCTGCTGGTGGCCCACCAAGTTTGTTCGGAGGTGTCCTGGGCGTCCTCACTGGACTTGCCTAGCTCCGCCGGAGGGAACGTTCCCCCCCCCCCCCCCCCCCCCCCCGGGCACCAGCGCGTGTCCTTCACATCCATCTGGGGAAAGAGCCCTTTGGGGACTAGGTTAGGAACCACTGTGGCTCGTTTTTGTTACTTTCACTGTGCCAAGAGAGTTAAGTCTTAGAGCAAAATAACTGAGTTAAAAAAAAAGTATCCGTTTCTCGCGTCTATCAGTAACTTCGTAGTCCACACTCAATCAGTTGGTCTTACTAAAAAAAAAAAGTTTAATGAAGACCTTCGCCCCTTTCCCATTCAGTAAGATGACTGAGCACCGTGGGACTCAGGAGGTTTCTTTTTAAACTGGCACGTTGGCCCGGCGTCTCAGTTTGTGGTTTGCCTTGTTATCTAGTGCTGGTGGAATGGCTGGAGATGGGAGCTCGGTGGCTTCGGGCAAGTCAGAATTTCTCATGATCTTAAAGGCCAAGATTGCCCTTCTGGGCTTCCCCGGCCCCTTTCCCACACACTGTCTGACCGCCCGGCTTCCTCTCGCTGGCGCTCTCAGGATCTTATCTTCTAATTACAAAAACTTAAGAGAGTAACCGAAACTGTTTCTCCTGGGAGGAATGGCAGGACCAGACGAGAAGGCTTAGCTTGTTCCTTTTCTCAGCAGCTGCTTGCAGTGTCCTAGAGACTTCTGAATGCAGCAGCCACTGAAAAGAAAACGTGGGCTTTCTGATCTCTAATATCCCAGGGACGGAGCCCTAGTGGCGCACTGGTTAAAGAGCTCTGCTGCTCACAGAAAGGTTCGCATTTGAGGCCAAATGCGCATAGTTGGAGAAAGACTTGGCAGTCTGCTTCTAGACAGCCCCCCCCACCCCCAACAAACAAACAAACCAACAAACTAAAAAAACCCAAACTCACTGCCCTCCAGTCCATGCTGACTCATAGTGACCACACAGGATAGGGCAGAAGTGCCCCTATGAGTTTCCAAGATGAACTGTTTAAAGGAGTGGAAAGCCCGGTCTTTCACTCAAGGAGTAGATAGTGGTTTTTGAACTGCCCGCTTTGCAGATCGCAGCCGAGCTTGCAACCACGGTGCCACCAAGCCTTGGAAATCCTTCAGGATAGTTCTGTGCTGTCCCCTCGGGTCTCATGGAGTTGAAATTGACTGAGCGGCTGTGGAGTTGGGTAAATGAGTGATAGGTAATTTTACAAAGAGCATAGGCCTTGCATGCTCTGACAACGCCCAAGGATGTATGCAAGGGCCACATCTTTGTGCATGTCAAGTAAACAGTCAGTACCAACTAGATGGGGATGTGTGTGTGTGTGTGTGTGTGTCTGAAACTGAGAAAAGAGCAGCATCTGACCTGTACTTTGAAACATGTAACAGTGGTAGCGTTGGCTTTTAGTCGAGTAGAAGATCAGTGTGCCCCCAAACTTTGTTTTTCCATTCCAAGTTCTAAAATGTTTGCTTATTACCTGTGTTCTTGACCCTACCCTACCCAACTAAGCCACTGCATGGAGCTGATTCGGATGCACTGCGACCTTGGAGAACAGAGTGGAATCACTTCGTAGGGTTTCTGGGTCTGTAAATCTTGACCAGAACGACTCGAGAGATTGGTTGGTTTGAACTACTGGCCATGCAATTAAGCAGCCCAAGACATGACCCACTACTCCAGCAGGCCCCCTCATTAATTAACTAGGCTAAGGAAAAGATATCCTATGACCCTATTTGTTTAATTTCTGCATTTGAAGGCACTGCTGATATGGTTTTTACGACAATTTACGAAACAAACAGCAGACACAATTTATTCTTCCACTTGGTGTATACACAGAGATCAACTTTATTTAAGAGAGTTTTTTAATCGTTTTATTAGGGGCTCATACAACTCTTATCACAGTCCATGCATACATCAATTGTGTAAGGCACATTTGTACATTCATTGCCCTCATCATTCTCAAAACATCTCTCCACCCAAGCCCCTGGCATCAACTCCTCATTTTTCCCCTCCCTCCCTCATGAACCCTTGATAATTTACAAATGATTATTTTGTCATATCTTGCACTGTCCAATGTCTCCCTTCACCCACTTTTCTGTTGTCCTTCCCCCAGGGAGGAGGTTACCCTCCCAGGTAGAATTGGGATCAAGATAGGTGGGGAGGAGGAAGCATTTAGGAACTAGAGGGAAGTTGTATGTTTCATCATTGCTACAACATCACACCCTGACTGGTTCGTCTGATCCTTGAGACCCTTCTGTCAGGGGATGGCCAGTGGCCTACAAATAGGCTATGGGTCTCCACTCCGCACTCTCTTCCCCCATTCAAAATGATATAATTTTTTGTTCCGATTATGCCTGATACCTGATCCCTTCGATACCTCGTGATCGCACAGGCTGGTGTGCTTCTTCCATGTGGGATTTGTTGCTTCTGAGCTAGATGGCCCCTTGTTTACCTTCAAGCCTTTAAGACCCAGACACTATATCTTTTGATAGCTGGGCACCATCAGCTTTCTTCACCACATTTGCGTATGTACCCACTTTGTCTTCAGCTATTGTGTCGGGAAGGTGAGCATCATAGAATGCCAATTTAATACAACAAAGTATTCTTGCAATGAGGGAGTACTTAAGTGGAGGCCCAATGTCCATCTGCTACCTTAATACTAAACCTATAAATTTATGCACATAGATCTATTTCCCCATCCTCATATATAAATATATTTACATGTGTACATGTCTTTATTTAGACCTCTGTAAATGCCCTTTGCCTCCTAGCTCTCTCCTCTATTTCCTTTGACTTTCTTCTTGTCCCACTATCATGCTCAGTCTTCAGTCTTCATTTGGGTTTCAGTAATTCCTCTTGGTTATATTACTCTTGATCACACCCTACCAGGCCTTCTACACCCTCGTCACCATCGATTTGGATCACTTGTTGTTCCCTTTCCCCTGGGTTTGTTAACACCACTACTTTTCCCCCACCTCCCCTTCTCCCATGTCCCCCTGGAACTGTGAATCCCGTTGTTTTCTCCTCCAGGTTGTTCATCCAGCCTATCTTATTTAGACAGACCTGCGAAGATAATAACATGCACAAAAACAAGGTAGAGCAAAACCAAGCAACAATATACAACAAAACAACAACAACAAACCAATGACAAAACAAAACTCCAGAAAGAAAAGCTTGTAGTTAGTTCAAGGACTATTTGTTGGCCTTTAGGAGTGTTTTCCAGTCCAGTCTGTTGGGGCACCAAGCCCTGGCCCCAAATTCCACCTTGGGCATTCCCTGGGGACCTTGCTGCTCCATTCCCTTCCTGTTCTATTGCACCCCCTTAGTGTTTTGCCTTGGTGTTTCAGGATCAGATCGGATACAATTCCCACACTGTGTCTCTAGTGTCCCCTGTAGGGCTATGGGTCAGTGAGGGATGTCCTGTCCCAAAGTGGGGCTGATCATGTGGTCTTCTCTGTGGACTGGCTACTCTGAGTGGGAACATCGTCTTCAAGGCCTGGTGGTCCAGGATGTGCTCTCCTCCTCCCTCTTCATTTGCTTCTTTGTGCTCCAATCAGATATGTCCCTCTCCCAGAGCTGCAGATTCAGTGCTGTCCTCTGAAATAAATTCTTCTCGGAGAAGGGGAAAGTGTCCACATGGTTGGGATTGGGGCCGGCTTTTCAGACCTCTCTGAGATCAACTTTTATTTTTTTCTTGTTAGTCCATTCTGGGTGGAGGTCTCTGTACTCACCTGTGGAGCATGTCTCTTGCAAAAGGGTCCCTCAACCAAGCATACTAACTACCCAAGGTAACTATAGCTGGAACTGCCCACTGTTCTGCAAAAGACACTCTCTGAGATCAACTTTAGCTGCTGAAGTTTCTGTAAAACAGTAGACTAACTAAATGAGTTGGCTCTATTCTTCCCAATCATTTTCATTTGGAATATTGAGGCTCAGAAAAGTTCAGTAGCCTAATGAATGGATCAAGAGGGCATATAGGTGATGGCATTATTTATTTTCCATTTTTATCATTTGGTCTTTACATGTTAACATTGACCCTTTCACTCTCCCCATCCCCTAACAAAACAACAAACTAACTGCCGAGGAATGAGGAATGGAGCCCCCTCAGAGCCTTCTTGTAAGATAGAGTAGAACAGCTCAGTAGGGTGCCCAAGACTCTGCATTTAGGGGAGCACACAGCCTGCTCTTTCTCCTGTGAGCTGCCCACCTTGGGATTTGACTCTCAGCTTATGCTACAATGGCCACCGTGGAAGGTTCTTTGCCCAGAGAAGGTAAGTGTTCCTTATGAGCAAACTGCCTCTTGTGCCGCTCCCAGACATGCTCTGGGGCTGGAGCATCATGGTGATCCAACTGTTTGCGGAACCTCTTGCCTTTCCACTCTCTTGTTTTAAAAGCTGAAAATAAAAAGTGGTGATAGGTAGATATGCAGACGTGCACATTATTTTAATTGTGATATTACATGCTTTATTTTGCTTTTTAAAGCCTAGCCTTGCAAAATAAGATGATTCCCATTTTTATAGGTTTGTTCTGACGTTTGTATGTGAAGAAATCTCCAATGGGTACATTTCTTGAAAATATAAACCTGTTTCATTAATTTGGCCTTGCACATGTAGATAAATATACACCCTGCTATCTTTTTTGTTGTTGTTTTTTTCGTTAGTTATGAGAGTGTATTCCTTTAATATTTGATTTATTTCCTTTACTGTTGGAAGGAAACTACTTTATCCCTTGTTAAAAGAATGCTTAACATCAGCTGCCAAATGAAAGAGATTTTGGAGCAAAGGATCCCTTGAAGTCACTTGAGGTACTTTCGTCTTTCCCTCTGGCCACCTTCTGTCCTTTGGGGAGGACAGGATGCTCTGAGGCCCAGCTGCAGCTGCTAAATGCCTGCTCAGCTCTGGAAATGGGGTATCTTTTAAAGGACTTGGGACCTGCCTGGTTTTATCTCAGGGAAACTCCTTCCTCCGTTCCTGATTCTCTCTGATTCCAGTGTTTTTCTCCTTGCATGAGGACATTTCCAGCATTCCTAACTTTCTGTACACACAGGGGGTCACCCTGATTCAGCATCCACTCAAGGTATCTCTTACCCACTACCTGGGGTTCTTGGGTGCAAAAGGTTAAGGCATTCATCTGTTAACTGAAGAATTTTAGGTGCTAGCCCACTGAGAGGAGACTTCTCAGCAGAAAGCCCTACAAGCTACTTTTGAAAAAATCAGCGATTGGAAACATGATAGTGCATAGTTTTATTCTGACGGATTTGGAAGTGCTATGAGTCAGATTAAACTGGCTGGCAGCTAGTTATTTTAATCTCCGTTGCAGTTTTTTAATACTCTGCAGATATTTTTGTTACCGATTAAATATTTTTTTAATATAATCATTCTTAGCTGACCATAAGCAGTCCCTTTTTAAGTAACATATACTCTTTCCACTCATGCTAATACATACACTTTCTGATGGAAATGTTTGTATGTGATTTCATGGTTAATACGTGCATGGCTGTGTGGAATAGTACGAGTCACACGTGCTCCTTGATCTGTGGTTCAGGCTGTAGATTTCTCAGATTTTCTAGAGTGTCCTTATGAATAAAGATATTGAAGTACATGATTTAAGTTTTAAGTTTTATATTTAAGATGCTTAATACTTGAATAATCAGATTTGATATTCACATCCACTCTGACAAAATAACCATTTTGGCACATTGAGCACTTATGACTGAAGACTAGCTGGTTTGTGGGATGAGTTAAAAAAACATCATATATAAAGAGAGTACAAGGTCATTAAAAGTCAGGCAAGAAAGAAGAGACCAAAGTGGATGTCAGAGTAGACTCTGAAAGTTGCTCTTTAACATATGGTAACTAAAGCAAATGCGAAAAATGATGAAATGACAGATCTAAATTGAAAATTTCAATGGGCAACCCAAGAAAACAGAGTATAATACTGAAATATGCAAAGACCTGGAGTTAGAAAACCCAGAGGCAAAAACATGGCCAGCTTATCTCAAGCTGACGGACTTGAAGAAGAATCTCAAACCTTGATCGGCAACAGTGGATTCCATGGGCAGAAACTGCATGTGGCAAGAAGCTTGGAAAGACGATGGAAGGAACGCATAGTCACCGCTTCCCCCAAATTCGTCTAGGTTCAGCCATTTCGGGAGCTAGCATACTATCAAGATCTTATGGCCCTGAACGGGGAGGCCCAAGCTGCTCTGCAGACATCATTGAGAAACAAGGGTCCCAAGGTGGGCAGAATACCATGACATGTTTCAAAAAGTGGAAGCAGTGCTGGAAGCGGTCACTAGTCTATGCCAAGGGATGTGGAAGACCTGGTTGTTCCACCGGAAGAGATCCCCCATTTGTGCCCATTCAGAAGAAAAGAGATTCAACAGAATATGGAAATTCTCAAACTATATCATTGATATCACATGTAAGTAAAATCATGTTCAAGTTAATCAACAACAACAACAGTTGCAGCAGAACATGGGAGCTGCTAGAAATTCAAGCTGGACTCAGAAGAAGATGAGAGCTACCATTGCTGACATCAGATGGGCCTTGGCTGATGGAGAGTAGAGAGTACTAGAAAGATGCTTGCCTGTGTAAGCATTCTTCTGTGTGAATCATAACAACCGATGGATAACATTGAAGAATGGGAATTCCAGAAAATTCCATCAGGTACGTGTGGAACTTGTATATGGACTGAAAGGCAATCATTCAAACAGAACAAGAAGATAATACTTGGTTTGCAATCAGAAAAGATTTGCATCAGTTGCGTCTGGTCCCCATCTGTATGATGACCACATCATCTGAGAAGCTGGACTACGCATGAAGAAGAACCCAGCATCGGGTTGGGAGAAGCCTCCTGAACAACCTGGGAGATGCAGATGATACCGCTTTGCTGAAAGTGAAGAAGATTTGAAGCACTTGCTGATGGATGGCAATTCAAAGTAAAGAAAGCAAAAAATCCCCACAATTGGATCAATTGATTGAATTTGCTTACACCCGCCAACCTTCCCGGAAGCAGCGGTCAATACATCAAACCTGCACTGCATTGGGCGGAGCTGCTGCACAAGACCCCGTGTACCGAGGAGCAAAGAGATCTGTCACTTTGAAGACCAAGCTGTGCCTGACCCACGCCATGGTGCCATCATCGACTTCATGTGCATGTGAAAGCTGGACAATGCTTAAGGAAGAACGCAGACTTGACACTTTTGAATTATGATGTCAGTGAAGACTCTTGGAAGTACCGTGGACCGCCAGAGGGACAAATCTGTCTTGGAAGACGTATACGGCCAGGGTGCTCCTGAGAACTGAGGATGGTGAAAGCTCACGTCACATACTTTGGACATGTTATCAGGAGAGACGAGTCCCTAGAAAGGGCCATCTTTTTCCATAATGAAAAGAAAGAAGACCTGCACGGAGATGAACTGACACAGTGGCTGCAACCAGGGGTTCAAACCACTGTTGGGAGTTTGATTCAGGATCAGGCAGTGCTTGGTTCTGTGGTGCACCGGTCACTGCACTGGAGCAGCAAACATGTGACCCGATTCAGTACGGTTTCTTGTGCTTTGCCAGGCTAGTTTTTCATGTCCCATTGTTCTAAGACCAAATTTAGGTGAGATGCTTTCAGGAAGCCTACACTAAGCTCTTGGGTCTTTTGGTTTTGTGGACAAAACTCACTGCCTGTGAGTCCTTGCTGACTCATAGCGACACCCCTCCCCCCCCCCCCCCCCCCGCGTGGGTTTCTGAGACTGTAACTATTTGTGGGAGTAGAAAGCCCAGTCCTTCTCCCAAGTTGTGTTAGTGGAGAGGAACTTTCCTATCAATTGATAATGGAAGCTGGGCAGATGGTGCTTTTTTGTAGGAAGTCTCCTTCATTGACTCGTTGCCAAGGGTCCAACAAGACCAAGAATGTCCATGATTTATGAAGCTCATGTGGTCATCTTGAAGCCTCATTCCACGGGACCTAGAACTTTTTATTGCTTTTTGATGTCATTATTTTGGAGGCTGATGGAGTTTGGTCACTTAGATAGAAACTTTTGATTCAAATTCCTGTGCCCCCAAATGTTAAGTCTCACTGTTATTTGTGGAGGTTAGCAGCTTCTTTCTTTTTTTGAAATGACTTTGAAATTATCTTTGTTGCCCATCAAGTGAGTCAGTGACTGTATTTTCCATCTCACATAATAGCAAATATTTTACTTGCCATGGGAATGGTTTTTAAAGTTTGTAACAGTCCATAAAGACATCTAAGGAACATATTTCTGATATTGAGGAGTAGGGTTTTAGCTTGTATGCTAGGATTCAAAAGGAACCCTGGTGGCACAATGAGGTAAGCATTGAGCTGCTACACACCATCCTTGGGCAGTGGCTCCTGCACACTGGCCTTTCTTGAAGGAAAATGAGGCAATTTGCTTCCACATAGCTTTGCAGCCTTAAGCCCTGTGGGACAGCTCTGCTGAGTCCTGTACAACTGGTTGCTGTACACCAGCAGACAGGGTGTGGAGATGCTTCAAATGGTTATTTTATAGACTTTGTTCCCTTAACCGATTGTTGTTAGGTTCGCCAAATTGGTCCTAACTCGTAGTGTACCAGTGACCCCGTGTACCAGGGTCTTGAAAAAGTTTGTGGGAAAAGGAAATGAAAATTGAATGGAACAATTTCACCACCCTTTTCAGATCGCCTTGTCGATCCGAATGAAGCATTGCCCTGTCTCGCGCCTGTTTCGTAATCATTGCCATGTTAAAGCCTGTTTTGACAGCCACGGTGTCAGTTCATCGCATCGATGGGAGGGAGTGTCTCGCTCCCTTTCGTTGAACCTCTGCTTGACCAAGCAAGATGTCCTTTTGAAGGGCTGATCTCTCCTGGGAACCTGTGCATGTGAAGCACAGCCTCTCCATCCTCCCTTTGCAGGAGCTTTCTGATTGTACTTATAAGACAAAGTCCACGGTGCATTCGATAGTCTTTATCAACACCCTAGTTTCAAATGCACTAGTTCTCCAACCTTCATTATAATTTATGCAGCTCTCACATGGAGGTGAGGTTATATGAAGTATCCTGGCTTCTCTCAGGTGTGCTGTTGGCTTCAGAGTGAGTGGCATTTTGCCTTTAATATTGTAAACCCAAATTCTGAACTAGACGGATTGCTTTTGATTTGGTTCATAGTGACCCAGTGGAACAAGGGAGGAGGCCCCTGGGGGTTTCGGGGGATGTCAATCTCTCCAGGAGTGGAAAGCCTCGTCCTTCTCCAGCACAGCAACTGGCTCTTTTGAACTGCTGACCCACTGGCTAGTACCCCAACGCGGAACACACTGTGTCCCCAGGGCTAGGTCTTTAAATCTGTGGCAGAATTGCTCAATACAATATGGTTTCTTGTTTGCTGCCTGATGGGCCTTGATGTGGATCCAATCAAATTGACGACTTCCAATGTTTTCTCCGCTTCTCATAATAATGCTGTTAATTGACCCGGTTTAGGACATTTTAGTTTCCTTGGCATCGAGGTGTCGTCTCTGCTGAAGGCCGTAGTCTTTGGTCTAGCAAGGTTATGTCATTCGCATACTGGCAATGAATCTTCCAATGCTGTTAACCTGTTTTTGTCCATCATCCAGTTTCTCGGATTTTTTGCTCAGTATCCAAATTGAGTAAGTAGGATGAAAGGGGACAGCCGTGGTGCACGCCTGTGCTGATTTTAAAGCATGCGGTTATCTCCATGTTTTGTTTTGTTTTCCCCCAAATAACTGCCTGTTGGTTTGTAATTTCCTTTTAACTTTTAAATTTGTATTTTGGAGTCCATAGAGCCAGCCCTAGGTAAAATGAACTTTGTAAGAATACTTTTGTGGGTTTCTGAGACTGTAACTCTTTACGGGAGTCAAGAGCCTCATCGTGACATTGTGGTTAGCAGCCCAGTGGACAATCCACTAGGCCACCCCGTGGGCGTTTGTGTGACCGGATTGTGGACTCATGGAACGGAAGTGATTGCGTGGGAAGAGGCTAGCAGCCGTTTTCCCTCTACCCTGCCCTTCAGGAACTTGTCCTTTCATTCTTATGACTGGTCCCTTTCTTTGTTTTTGCCTTAGGGTGAAACTGCTCAATTAAAGGCAGCCCCCAGAACAATATATTCCAGTTTAACGGCAAGGTGCTTTTATATCTGTACATCATGTCATTGGTAATATGCGCTCCAAACAAGACCTGAACATGCAATTTGCTGATGGTTCCATTCTCATGTGACACCCCCCCCCCCACACACACACACTCACGAAGAAAGATTAGATTTCTAAATCAACATATAGCTTCCTCCCTGGGGGATGGACAACAGAAAAATGGGTGAAGGGAGATGTCAGACAGTGCAAGATATGACAAAATGATGATTTATAAATTATCAAGGGATCATGAGGGAGGGGGGAGCAGTGAGGGAGGGGAAAAATGAGGACCTGATGCCAGGGGCTTAAGTGGAGAGCAAATGTTTTGAGAATGATGAGGACAATGAATGTACAAATGTGCTTCACACAATTGATGTATGTATGAGTTGAATGAGCCCCTAATAAAATGATTTAAAAAAACAAAGGCAAGGGCAATGAAAATGAAAACACAAGAAAATTCTTCTGCTCATAGCCTCCTTAGGATTTAGGAAACTTCATCATGAACCCGTGACTACCTTTATTTAGATCCCCTTTAACTTGTGGAAGCCAAACCCACGGTTACGGAGTCAGTCCTGACTCACGGTGACCTTATGCAGGGCCTCTGAGCCTATAAGTCTTTATGGGTCAGACAGCTGCATCTTTCCATGATGTTTATAATGCCATCGATGCGAGGTGATCCTGTGCACAACAGAGCAAAATGCTGTTCAGTCTTGCCTTGCACCCCAGATTTTCCAAAGCTGATCACTCAGCCTTGTTCCTCAAACTTTTTATTTTTAAAATCACCTTATTGGGGGCTCGTATAGCTCTTATCATAGTCCATCCGTCCGTCCGTCCATCCATCCATCCATCCATCCATCCATCCATCCATCCATCCATCCATCCATTGTGAAAGCACATTTGTACATATGTTGTCTTCATCATTTTCAAAACATTTTCTTTCTACATGAGCTCTTGGTATCAACTCATTTTTTCGTTCCCTCCCCCACCCTCCCTTTCTCATGAACCCTTGATAATTTATAAATTATTTATTATTTTGTTTCTCAAACTTTCAAAAGGGGGGGGGAAAGAAATGTTCATGGATCCGAATATCGATTTAGCTATTTATTGTGATAGGTAAAGTAAGTATGTACAATAAACACAGAGATGCATCATTTTTATGGTTATGTGATTCAAACAGCCTTAAAACCAAATCACCATGCTAATGTACTATTAACCACACTGTAAAATAAACCAAATCTGCATGCTGAGAAAACAGTCCAAGAAGCCGGACATAGGAAGAGGAGTGTGGCGGCGTCAGGGCTGGGCAAAGATGAGGAGCTGTTGATGCGCAGATGCCATGTGCTTGCTCATAGTGAAGGGACGTGAGGGCACGTAGATGAAAGACTGCAGCCTTCACTATGGATTGTGCCTCAGTCCAAACAAGTAAAAAAACCCAAATTCTCACAACTAGACCAGTCGGCAACATCATGATAAATGGAGAAGACATTGAAGTTGTCAACCTTTTTGTTTTACTTGGATCCACAATCGAAACCCATGGGAGCAGCAGTAATACATCAAATGACCGATTGTATTGGGCAGATCTGCCGCAAAAGATCTCTGTGGAGCATTAACAAGCAAAGAGGACATTGGAGAACTAAGGTGGACCTGACCCAAGCTAGGCTGGACAGTGGACTTGGAAATCCAAAGAAGAATTGATGCCTTTGTACTATGGCTTTGAGAGAGAGTAGTGGATATATTCAGAAGAGGAAACAATTCTGTGCTGGAGGAAGTACGGCCAGCATGCTTCTTAGAAGTGAGGATGGCGGGACTTCGTTTCATCTGCTTTGGACATGTGCTCGGAGGCACCCGTCTCTACAAAAGGACAGCACGTGTGGTAAGTAGAGGGGCCATGGGTGCTGCCGAGAGCCTCTCAGCGAGATGGAGCGACAGGCGCTGCACCAGTGAACTCAAACTCTACGGCAGTGGGAGGCTGGCATGAGACAGGACAGCGTTGTTTTACGCGGGGCCCGTGTGAGTCGGAAGCAACTGAGGACACCTTGAGGGCAACCAACTAAAACTCAGCAACTCCATTTAATTAAAGAATACTATTTTTCGGACCCCAACTTTCCTCTGACTCACAGAGTGTTGGTATTCCCTCATGTGCTGATCCATTTTCTTATTAAATCCCTCGAATAGCATGGCCTTTCTACAAAGTCTTTCTGTGGTAGCAGCTCCGCCCTATCGCACAGCTTCGGTCTCTGTTCTTGAAGCAGTTGTTTAAGGCGCTCGCCAGCCATGATGCCAGGGGGAATCAGTGACAGAACTTGGTGATGCAGAACACGCAGGCGTGATCCAGGAGGATGCACACATCTTCTCGAAGGGGCCTACCACCAGTGTCCACAGACTTCTATCTGTAGTTCATTGTTGGGATCGGGGACTGAGTGGGTGCTGACAAGTGAAAGAAATGAAATGAGGGTATCTTATTGCAGTATCTTAGAAAGGTGAGCTCTCTGAAGTTTCCATTTTTGTGTGTCTCCTCAGGGCCCACTTTACCATGAGAGCCTTTGTCCAGTTATCGATGTCTACTCATGGCAACCCCATGTGTGTTAGGACTGTGTGCCATACGGTTGATTTTCTTTCCATTTTTTTCTTAATGCTTTAGGTGGAAGATTGTCTTAGCAAAACTAGTCTCTGCAGGAGCAGTTTCTACACAGATTGTTGGGTCACATTGGTTGCTAGCCTGGCCGATGTCAGTTATCACCCCATTAACACCCTGGTTGCCTTGTTTCCAAAGAGGCCTGGCTTCCCAGTGGGTTAAGCTTTGGGCTGCTAGTCTAAAGATCAGGGGTTCAAACTCACTAGCCAACCGTTGACAGAAAGATGAGGCACTGTGCTTCCATAATCACAGCCTCAGAAACCCCTTGGGAAAACAGTGGGTTGGTTTACCCATTTGTACCCATCCAGTTTCTTTACCTCTTCTTGCCTTTTTATCTTTGCTTTGGGACCAATGCTGCCTTCTTGGTCTGATATAGTTGATTCCTCTAAGAGCACATTCCTGCTGGAAAGGGACTTCTGGGAGTGGCTCCAGGTTAAAGGTCAAGGTGGGTGGTTTCCGGGGGTTCTTCCAGGTCAGGACATCTGGTTGTTATTTTACAAGTTTTGAGGTTTATATTATGTCCCCCGCCCCCATTCTATCAAGGCTGTACTATTGTGTTCTGGGTCTGATCAGTCTGTAGTGGTAGCTGAGTGCCATCGATTCCATAGAGTTTTTTATGGACGACCCCCCCCCCCGCCCCCCA